>NC_064565.1:61701088-62326088 GCF_937001465.1 Orcinus orca | reverse complement strand
CATTTATGGTCTGAATTCCAAATTATTTAAGACAACCGAATACATTTATGTGAAATTGCAGTGTACCTTCAGTTGATCATCCTTATTTTTAATCAAAGTAGAAAGGGAAACCCTAAAAAGTCCTCTTTATGATGGAGCATACGTCAACTGTTTTGCTGTCATTATGTTTTTATATAAGAAATGTTGTGAGGATTATAAGAAATGATGTGTGCAAATCACTTAGCACAGTGAGTGGTATACAAACTAAATGCTTATTAAACATAGTAGCAGCAGCAGTAGTTGTTGTTATTATTCAGGCGGGATTTGTACTTGACTGCTTTCTGCTGGCTAGGAATGAATCTTAAATAGTAGAATTCCTATTTCCATAGAAAGAAGTAAAAATACATCAGATGTTGAGCCTTCACTGACTTTCAATAGGAAACCCCTCCTGGCACTCAGATACATGTGTTTCAAGTTTTGTGTGCCTCTTTTCTAAAGCTAATATTTCTTTACATCAGAATTCCCAAGGGTTTGCATTGCTTTTTCTTCCCTATACAGTATACCTAATAGTAAAGTCCATTAGCAAACTCAACATGTGATTTGATTCAACAACTTTTTTACCCCCCCAAAATCCCCTTACAATTTGCTTATCTATCATTTCTCCATTAATAATGCTGATTCCTGAAAAAATTTTTTAATTATAGGGGCTTCTTAGATTTTCTGATCATATTTTACCAAAATTATATAGAATGAGAGCCATCATATAAGGACTTCATCTGCCCACATAATTTAGTACCATTCCTAAGCCTGAAATAAAGAAAGTCTAAAGGAAATCAAACCATGGACAAATGAGAATTTTTAGAGTTTAACAATGTGATTAATTCCTTGTCGCCAAAACAGTGACACACCACAAAGGCAAAATAAATATCGCAATGTGTAAAAAAGGCAAATAAAAGATAGTAAAATTTATTTTTATCCATTTTTATAATACTTCTACATAATGTTTTAAGACCAGGTTTATTATATATACTGCTAGAATTTTTCTACACCAGTATGTACCCAAATAATTGTTATAAAATGGGATCATACTACAGAAACTGTTTGGCAGCCTGGTTTCTTTTTACTTTTAACCTACTTTTATTGTGAACATTCACCTATGCCATTACCTATTGTGCCAGACCATGTTTAATGGTTGTATATGTTCTTTTCTAAGAAGAGCCTTTAGGAAGTATAAGTTTTTGTTTGCTTAAAGGTTAACAGCTGTAAAGTTGTGTTTTTTAATCTCTGACTTTTTGTAATAAGACTGTATGTTAGACTAGCATCTATTTTGTAAAAATGTTTTCCCCTGCGTTTGATGCCTTAGATATAGTGGAGCTGAGGTGGGAGAATAAAGGTTTCTTGCGAAAGGCCCCTCACTTCTCTTTTAGGCCAGAGAAGAGTCATGTTGTGATTTGGACTTAGTTCCGTATGCGAACAGAACAAAGTATATAATATTTTTTATTTGATTCCTTAAAGATCTTTTCTAAGGCAAATTTTAAACTCTTTAATGAAAGGCAAGTGGTAGTAGTAAATTTGTTTTGCTCTTAGCCAAAATAGGGTATTCGTGACCTATTTACACCAAGGTGTAGATTTTTACATTTTTACAAAATTACCCCAAGGTGTAGATTTATCACAGGTGAAACTTGAGTTATTAATTTAGCCTTAAAAAAAGTGTGTGTGTGTGTGTGTGTGTGTGTGTGTGTGTTACATTGTTAAATAATGTAGAAGAGAACTATTGCGTACTACTTGTATTTTTGGGGGATAAAAACATTCTACAAGTAGAACTCTCCTAAAACAACATGAAGGAGACTTCCTTGGATTTCAACTAAAATAAAATACTGATTCTGAGCTGAATGTGCATATGTGGTGGTTTGTTTAGGAAGTCATTATGAATTTAAAATGCATTCAGATAAAAAGCTCTGATTACAAATTATTGTACTTACTGTTTTATAGATGAACATTGTGTGAGTCGCTGTAACTCCCAGAGCTGCATATTAGCCCAGGAAGAGGAGCAGTATCTACAGAGTGGAGACCAGCAACTGACTCGACATGTGTTTTTGTGTTTACTTCTCATCATTGGCCTGTTTGCTGTAAATGTTTCTTCTGATTTTGTTTTGGGGCCATTTCTTTAAATGTTTGGCAAAGGTTTTTTTCAGGCATCTGGAGAAACTTAGTTGCTCCTTCACAGGGGGGTGGCAGTTCAACCATCTGAATCCTAATCTTGAGCTAAATGTTTTTGGAGGGGGGGGAAGAATGAATAATTCACATTACTCTGTTGCCTAAGTGCTTCAATGGCTTATTTTGCTTAGAATACTTACTCATCCTATGCCTTGAACCTAGAATTTGGGGTAAAACCAGGCATCTCCATGATGTGCACAGGACCACTTACTCCTAACATATTCCTTGACTGACTTCTGTGGATAAATGACTACATGGTCTCTCAGAAGATAGTCCTCAGATAAATAAACTTTTAGAAATAATTTTATATTATGAAAATAACATAACCACTTCATACAATGGATACTTACAAAATAGAGAAAAGAGGAAAAATATCCATCATACTACTGCCTTCTCTTTCAGTACATTTTTCATGGTTCTAATAATACATTCAGATTTATGTCTTGCTTTGTGACTTATGTCAAGCATTTTCATATTGCTGCAAAGTGTTCATAACCGTTACTTTAAATGGCTCCTCAATAAACCATAGAGGAGAAGCATTATAATTCACTCAACCACTTCCTTATGGATCTATGGATCGTTCCTAGTTTTTCAGAATGCTCTAATAAACATCTCCGTGAGATATATTTCCTTATGATAGATTCTCAAAGTTGGGAAACCTGGATCAAAGAATATAAATATTTTTGTGCCTTTGGATGCATTCTACTAAGTTGTTTTCCAAAGAAGTAGTATAGGTTTGTAAAGTACTCTCACCAACATTGAATATTATAAATTTTTTATTTGATAATTTTATAAGTGAAATATAGCACTTCATTTTTTAAATGCATTTCTTTGATTACTAAAGGGTTTTTTAAAATTAGTTCTATGTCCTCTTTAGTGAATTACCAGTTATTGTATACTTCTTTGTGATAGTTCAAGTGTAACTTGCCTAGCGATGGGAGATGGACCATATAACCCATGAAGAAACCCCCTTACTCTTTCCAAACCGGGATGCTCATTACATAGAATCATATCAGCCAGCACCATTTTAACTGCTGTTTAAGAACAAAAATCAAGAAGTAAGAAATGCAGCCAAGAACTGCTGCTCGGTGATGTGATTGTTTTCACTGTGTAAAACTAATTTTAAAATCAGACCTGTCTTCGGCTAGTCGAAGTCCTGATGTATTATGTAAGCTTCTGTATTATGGCTCATGTCTTCTTGCTTCAAATCTGATCAGAATAGATGCTGCTTGAATGACATCTGTCAAGAAGAGAGGTTGAAACCTCTTGTTTGAAAGACAAAGCCTCTATATTCTCTTGGTGTTTTTCCCTTTAGTTCTTTTCTTCCTAATTGTTAAGTACATAAGTTATTGTACTATGCTCTGGATAGAGAGAAATGATTAGCTTGCTTCATTTTAAAGTACTATTTTCTCCTTCCTTTACAGAATCTTTCCAGTTGTTTATGGTGGCTATTCAACCAAGAGCCTGGGAGACTATATGTTGAGTTACAGTTTTTCTGTGCTGTGTTTAACTTTGGCCAGGTATTTATTTACTGAGAACTTTGAGGGGTTTTTGTTGTCCTGGATGGTTTGATGGTGGGGGTGGGGGGATGGTACGGATGTTGTTGTTTTCTTTTAAATCAAAAGGGTTTAGTTTGTTTGCCGGCTGCTGGTATGCGTGACAGCTGACAGCTGCTGCCTATCTCCTAGTAGAGATGAATTATTATATTGGTTAAAGTCATCAGAATGCACACTGAGTGTTTCAATCAGAAATACCAAATAGTTTTTTGCTTTGGTTTTGAGATAAAGAATGATAATTTAGCAGGGACAAGATGTTCCAAGTTCTTTTTAAACTTTGCTGTGGCCTTAAGAAGTTACTTTGGCAAAATGACTTAACTTCTCTGAGCCTTTAGTTTAGCAACTTATTTTAATGCACATCATTTCATTTACATTTTGATGTTTCTTGAACTACAGGTACTTAAATCCTTTAAAAAAAAATCATGTGGTATATAAATAAAATTTGACCAGGGATAGTAGATACCATTCCTTGAGAGTTTACTATATGCCAAACATTTTTAAGCTCTTTACATTAATTATTTCACTTAAACATCACAAGAATATCTGCAAAGTAGACTTGTCACCCCCAGTTTAAAAATTAGAAATTAAAATTCCATGAAGAACTAATATGATAGGTGCTGTTGTCTTTGTTTATGTCACTATTAAAATGGATATTTAAGGGTAAATAATATTTTAGATATTGGGAAAATATTTTGATGTAAAAATTTAATTGTCTTCAGTCCCTTACTTTTTTTTTTTAAGATTTTTTTTTTTGGATGTGCACCACTTTTTTTTAAGTCTTTATTGAATTTGTTACAATATTGCTTCTGTTCCATGTCTTGGTCCCTTGGCCACAAGGCATGTGGGATCCTAGCTCCCCGACCAGGGATCAAGCCTGCACTCCCTACATTGGAAGGCGAAGTCTTAACCACATCCCTTACTTTTTAATTAAAGAATATTAGTCCCAAGATTAATTATCAGGTTGAAAAAACTACAGTACTTGAAATCATTGCGCTTGCCTATTAAACCTGAAATAATTGGCCATATGAGTTAGTTAACATTTATAAGTAGACGCTCTTGCAAGTTTTTCCCTAACGTTAATTTCTTGAAATATTTCCAGTTTGCTTTGCCTTTATTATGGGAGCAAAAATGGCTATATTTAGACAGACAAGCGACCTATCAGTTTATTATAGACAGACACGGGCATCCCAGGGCTACTTGATGCCCACCTCACTCTGTGATACTGTCCAAGATTTGATTTTGTACCCAAGAACTATAAAATACTAGGTTGAAAATCTTAGTCTTACTCAGCATTTTGCATTCAGAAAGCCCACTCCAAGCTGAGCCATCCCAGGACTGGGACTGACAAAGCTCCGCAAACAGAAGCTAATGCCAGGAATGTTGCATTTGAAATATTGTCCCCACAGCTTATGGCTGAAGTGCTTCAAAGGAGGGAGACAGATACAAAACCTGCTCCCATTCCATTTTTCTCTTGGGGAGTTGTGGTAGTAAGATCATTCCCTTTAGGTGGTTTATAATTTGAGGTGAAGACAGGTAGGTCCTTCATGTCATTGCATTTTCCATCCCACCCACACCAACCTGCTCTAAAATCCTTACCCCACTGTGCCTGACAGATGGCAGTTCCCAGCCTCCCATCTCCCCAAGGCAGTCCTGATTGTCCTGATACGTGGCTAATATCTGGTGCTAGTTTGCCTCATCACTCCCAAATTCTTCAAACCCTTTCCCTAAACACTAGCCAATTTCATTTCACATAAATTTTTTTCAGTTACTTCATTATAATCAGAACCTATAGCACTTGTTAATTCTATAATTTCTGAAGTTTTAACAGAAAAATAATAAAGAAGGACTTAAGCATAATGGGAGATATTTTATTTTCTTTTTAGAAAGCGGAAAAAAGTCACATAGCCCTTAAATGTTTTCATTTGTCTCCAGTAAGCTAGCTTGCCAATGTGGTTGTTCAGCACTCACTTTTTTCACCCATCATAATTAGTAGGAAAGATGATTGGGAAGAGGTAGCCAAGGACCATACAATCATCCCTCAGTATCTGAGGGGGACTGGTCCCAGGACACCCCTCAGGTACTAAAATCCATGGATGCTCAAGTCCTTCATATAAAATGGCACAGTATTTGCATATGACCTATGCATGTCCTCCTGTATATTTTAAATCATCTCTAGGTTAGTTACATCACCTTAATTGCTATGTAAACACTTGCCGGTATGCGGCAAATTCAAGTTTTGCTTTTTGGAACTTTCTGGAATTTTTTTCCCAAATATTTTCAATCCACGGTAGGTTAAATCCATGGATATGGAATCTGTGGATACAGAGATTGACTGTACCTGCCATCAGGCACTGAACTTTAGAGGTACTGCCTGTGTGTTCTATTTAAAATGTTGCTCTAATCACTAGAGGTTTACTTCCCCAAGCACTAAATATTTTGGCTTCCATCATTTCTCTGTCTTAAAATTTATTTTAGAACTCATAAAATATAACTTTTTTTTCTTCCATAGGGATTTATTTCCTTTGGCATCTTTGGATTGGACAAACATTTAATCATCCTACCCTTCAAAAGAAGGTACTTTTAGTTTTGAAATAAAGCTGTAACTGTAAAGGTGATGACAAAGCCATTCTATTAAGATACTTATATTTTTAAACCTTTAGAAACTACTAGGAAACCACAGAAAGGTTATCTGCTGATTCACATATTTGTTGTAAATAATTGCAGAGAAAATGACAGAAGAGCTGTCATTAATCCAACATTTTAATTTGTATTTTAACAAGAATTGATGGACACTGACTTCTATCTATGCCATTAACTACATAAAGTAAAATGAAACTTGAAAATGTATTTAGAAATGGAAATAGTAGGTGATGTGCCCCCAAAGGTCTATATTTGATTGTCTTTCTTGTTTGACAACAGGATTTCTCTTTCTGTCAAACCGACAATTTATAGAAAACTCAAGTTTTCTTCTTTCAAAATTTCAATTTTTTAAAATTAACTTGGTGAAGAGTTTCTTTGAATTCAGATCAGGAATTTCTTTATGAAAAATAATGAAATGAGAACACTTCACCTTGGGGGTGGGAGGAAGTGGTGGAGGTAGAGGGGTGAATCCGTACTTCCTCATTTGTTTTCAAAGTCAAAATTAGTAGAAACTAGAAGTGCTAGTGGAATTTATCCTATTGCCTATATAAAAAGTGCCCAGTAAACGGTCCCTGGGCATTTGGCAACTAAAATATAGTTGCTAGGGTCACAGTCCTTTCATAAAAGAAGAAAAGCACAATAGGAAAGTCACTGCACTTAGTTATTAGCTTCATAATGTTGATTGGTTAAAAGAGTCAACAGATCTATTGTCTGGGCTGGCAAAACAGAATTGTTTTGTACTCCAGGTCCTGCTATTTGTCTCTCTGGTACCAAAATTGGAAAATGATTAAATAATATACTTGATCTCTATATGTTATTTTTTGTGTTTTAAAACAGTAGAATGTAGAATGAGAAACTTCATTTTTTGGTAGTTACTGAAATGTGTCCAGCATGTCTGGAGGGTTTATAAAATGTTCAAGTCCCCCACCCCAGGCACCAAATGCAGGTTAAATATGTTTCTGCCTCAGAGACTAAGGATGTCTGGGTGTTGTAGATGACAGCTGTGGTGAGTGACAGTTTTGGAACAGCCATGTTGATGGGGTGATAAGCAAGAAGGGGCTCTCTCTCAGGGCTTTTCTTTCCTTAAAAATTGCATCCTTAAATTTTGGTTTTTAGACTTGAATTCCTATGGAACAATAAAGAAACAGCAGAAAATAGGGATTCTTCTGTTCCTGAGGAAATAAAAATGACCTGTCAACAGTTTATCCATTATCACCGTGACCTCTGTATCCAAAACATTGTGAAGGAAAGAAGGTAAGTACAGGTTCTAGATAATTATATTTTAGATGATTAATTTTGGCTTGTAATCAGCTAAGTAATGTGCTTGTGACTAACTTTATTATTGTTATTTTCAATAACACATATACACATAAAAGTTAAAATAGCTATGGGTCAGTTTATAGTTTAAGAAACAGCATATATAGGAGCCATAACACTTTGATCTTTACATTTTTAAATGCCATATAACTTCTGATTTCCATGTAAAACATGAAAACTTTAGAATGAACCAAAATGTAGCAGAATATGAACATTCACTTCATTTTGGCCATTAGTACCTCTCAAAAACCTTTGAGATACATTGTATTTAGAAGTGATTTTATATTCCCCATCTCCTAGGAGTATGCTAGTCATATGCTATTTCATATTACTAATGATATTGTTAAGAAAATGAAATGAAATTTCTATCTCTTAATTAATTCTGCTGCTTATTTTTCACCTCAAGTCCTAATCTTCAGTCTGTGACAGCATATTTATTCTTCTAATCCTGTATGGAGTATACAGCAGGAAAAGAATAAACAAATGTTTTAGTGCCAATATTTTTGGTTGTCAAAAAAAAGAGAAAAAAACAAAACATGATATTAAGAATACTTTTATGTCTATAACTGAAAAATTGAAAATTTATGAAAATTACCATTCAGAATATGTACAAATATTATGCCACTATATTTCATTATAACTGAGGTATCCTGGTATAGCTCGTGGAAAGGGGACTCACTGGGTGGGGACTAATACTAGAATACAATTACTGGATCTGCCACTTATTAGCTCTGTGACATTGGGCAAGTTTAAGTCTCTAAACCTTAGTTTTCCTCTTCTTTAAAATACCTGGCTCTTGGGGTTGTTTGCATTAGATAACAAAATCTATATGATGTGCCTAGCCCAGTTTCTGGAAATGGTAAGCTATGAAAAAATATTAGTTTCCCACCCTTAAAGGCCCAAACACAATTATTTCAAAGTACCATCTATGGATAGTTTCAACTATTTAAAATTGCTTTTTAAAATTTAAAAAAAGGAACTCTGTGTTACCTCCACCAGGCCCACTGTGATTGCCGACTGGCATAGCCCTTTGCCATTTGCAGGGCTGTCAGGCTGCCTCCATCCCAGATGGCAAATGGGCACAGGCTGGTGATGGGACTGCTCTGCATCCTGCATAGTGGCTAATCCTCTGCCACTCTGCACAACTCAGTGGGCTGTGGTTGTAGCTGCCTGATCAGTCATCAGGAAGCAAATATTAATCACTTGGTGTCTGGATTAGAAGGTGTACGGCTATAAATTTAAAATCAACGAGGAGGAAAAAGGCTCAGGCTCTGGGTGTAACATTCAGGCTTTTGTTTAAAGTGATGTTTGTAGTTGCAAAGCATAAATTAAGATATCCTATTACTAAGTAAAATACTGATATTACAATATTGTGATTTTGTGTACTTGAGAAATTTTTTCATGTATATTAACCTCTTTTCTAATTTTTATATGAAACGCTAATGTACATTCATTTGTGGTTAAATGCTTTAAAATTTTTGTCACCTATTTCTCATTTCATCTTGATATTCATCCACTGTTTCCTATTGTCAAGCACTTTAGGTTTTGCAGCTTAACTAATGCTTGTGGACAGATTCATGTTGTCTATTGCATACTTGTATAAAAATGAACAGAATCTACTTAATTTGTTTTTTTACATTTCTTTTTCCCTTGTTTTTTTATTCATACCTGAGGCACCCTCACATTTGCATTAGGAAGACAAATTTTAAATAATTAAGAAGCAGATTTATTATCAAAAATTTTTTAAATCTAAGGAATCTGGGATTTCCCTGGCAGTCCAGTGATTAAGACTCCGCACTGGGGCTTCCCTGGTGGCGCAATGGTTAAGAATCCACCTGCCAATGCACGGGACACGTATTTGAGCCCTGGTCCAGGAAGATCCCACATGCCACAGAGCAACTAAGCCCATGCGCCACAACTACTGAGCCTGCGCTCTAGAGCCCGCGAGCCACAACTACTGAGCCCATGCGCCACAACTACTGAAGCCCACGTGCCCAGAGCCTGTGCTCCGCAACAAGAGAAGCCCCTGCAATGAGAGGCCCGCGCACCACAACGAAGAGTAGCCCCCACTCGCTGCAACTAGAGAAAGCCCGCCTGCAGCAACGAAGACCCAACGCAGTCAAAAATAAATAAGTAAAATAAATAAATTTATTTTTAAAAAAAGTCTCCGCACTTCCAATGCAGGGGGTATGGGTTTAATCCCTGGTCTGGGAACTAAGATCCCACAAGCTATGCAGCATGCCCAAAAAAAAAAAAAAAAAAAAAAAAAAAATCTGAGGAATCTTATGGAAATTCCTCAAAATATTAAAAATAGTACCATATGATCCAGCAATTCCACTCCTGAGTATTGACTCAAAGAAAATAAAAAACACTGATTAGAAAAGATATGTGCTCCCCTTTGTTCATTGCAGTATTATTTACAATAGGCAACATATAGAAGAAACCTAAGTGTCCCTCAGTAGATGAATGGATAAAGAAGATGGGGTATATATATAGAATGGAATATCACCCAGCCACAAAAAAGAATGAAATCCTGCCATCTGCGACAAGGTGGATGGACCTAGAGGGCAATATACTAAGTGAAATAAGTCAGACAGAGAATGACAAACACTGTATGATTTCGCTTATATGTGGAATCTAAAAAAACAAAACAAATGAACAGACATAACAAAACAGAAACAGAGTCATAGATACAGAGAACAAACAAGTGGTTGCCAGAGGGGAGGAGGTTGGGGGGAAGAAAGAAATAGGTGATGGAGATTAAGAGGTACAGACTTCCAGTTGTAAAATAGATGAATCACAGGGGTGAAATGTACAGTGTGGGGAATATAGTCAACAACTATGAAAAACAAATCTTAGATTTATAGCAAGACAGATCTCACTTACCCTTTGCCTGCTTCTTTTTTTTTAATAGTCATTCTTTTTTTATATTTTTATTTTTGGCTGCGTTGGGTCTTCGTTGTTGAGTGTGGGTTTTCTCTAGTTGCGGCGAGCAGGGGCTACTCTTCGTTGCAGTGTTCCGGCTTCTCACTGCGGTGGCTCCTCTTGTTGTGGAGCACGGGCTCTAGGTGCACGGGCTTCAGTAGCTGTGGCATGCAGCTTCAGTAGTTGTGGCTCGTGGACTCTAGAGCACAGGCTCAGTAGTTGTGGCTCATGGGCTTAGTTGCTCCGCGGCATGTGGGATCTTCCTGGACCAGGGCTGGAACCCATGTCCCCTGCATTGTCAGGCAGATTCTTAACCACTGTGCCACCAGGGAAGCCCTGCCTGCTTCTTAATGGAGCAAATTCCTAACATATCAGTAAGATTATCTTGCTCAGGGCATGAAGAAAGGTATTGTGATAAGCAGAAAATAAAAAGTTTGATTTCAGTAATTTAGTAAAAATTGTCACTTCTTAAGAGCTTGCAAAAATATTATTTAATGCTCCTGAGACAATTAAATTATTTATTTTAACTGAGTATAACTTATAAAATATATAATTGCTATCTATAGAATGCATCTGACCATAAAAGACCATCTACTCTATAAAGAATATTTATTTGTTGATGCACTTACATTATCTAAGTCATTTGTTTTAAGTGTTTCTGTTTTCACAAGCATTATTGGCCTATTTTGTTTTTCTCTGGTGGGTCTTTCTAGGTTCAGGTAATTTAATAAACCCTTTACATTCAGAATAGTTTCATCCCTGCCACCTTTTAACTGTCATGCTGTCTTTCCCTGTCTCCTTCTATTTTTCCTTGCTTGTCCTCCATCATGCAGTGCTGATACCAGATTTACAGAACATATGGGTGAATCATTCCTTTGACATACAGGTGTGGTGCAAAGACTTCTGTCGGGACCTTCTGTGGCTGTGACCTGGTGAGCTGGCTAATTGAAGTTGGCCTTGCCTCCGACCGTGGTGAAGCTGTGATATATGGAGATAAACTGGTGCAAGGGGGAGTCATCCAACATATCACCAACAATTATGAATTTCGGGATGAGTACTTGTTTTACAGATTTCTTCAAAAGAGTCCTGAACAGAGTCCTCCTGCTATTAATGCAAACATTCCCCAACAGGAAAGATACAAAGAAATTGAGCATTCATCCCCATCCCTTAAGACCTAAGTTATAAAGGAGACAAGCCCACATGGAGTCATATTCTAGCCCCAGATCTGTTACTTATTAGTTAGGGGACCTTGGGCAAATCACAACCTCTCTGAGCCTCAGTTGCCTCTTCTGTAAAATTTGACAAGACATGTTCCCACCCCCCGTGCTAATATTCTGTGATTTCATGTGTATGTAAAACACACAGGAAATTGACTTAGAAAAAAGAGAAACAAATCAAAATTTAAAGTTCTGATAATGAATATAATAATTACTATAAACTATGCCAATATTTTAAAACATTGTTCCCTGAAGTTGCGTGCTGTAATTTCAAAATCAATATCCAATTTACTATTCTTTCAAATTGCCAAATTTGGCAGCTGTTGGGAGGATATGGACCTTAAATTATAACCAGTTGGCACGTATTGATAGCACTTCCTAAAAAAGATTTCATTGATTCTTATGAGAGGCCTTCTTATTCTATTTTTCCATTCCCTTGAAAAATAGTACTCATTAAAAACTAGAAGCACTTTTTTAAAAAACAAGTGCTTCATCTTCTCTTGCTTTTCTATCCAACGTACTAATCTGTGCCATTAGGAGGGAAATAAGAACCTCCATAAATATTATCTCTAAAATTCATCAACAGAAGTATAGTCTAACCTTTAGCTTTTGTACTAAAAGTAATAATTTGAGCAGATCCATTTAAATTTATCAGCAAAATTATTGCTGTGTGATATATCATTTCTGGTGTTTGCACAAAGCATCTCTGGGCAGGACAGAGATTACCTTATTACCTATTACCTTATTCCCTGCAGTTAAAGAGAAGAAAAAACTATGTAATTCAAGCCAAGATTTTAAAATTCTATGCCTAACATCCTATTTTTACATTTACAATTTAGTTTTTTTAAGTGTCCATGTATAAAAATTTATAAATTTGAAAATTACTAAATGTTGCCCTCTACTTAATTATTAGCTGTTAGTACTGGTTTAACTTATTTAAAACCGTTTCAAATATTTATTTGTCTCATACTTTTAGTGTCTTATATGTAAAAACCATTTAGAAAATAATTTATAGGGTTAAATCATTGCCCTTTTAATGCAACAAAAATGTAATTAAAAAAAAAAAAAACCTGCATGGAAGCCTAGTGTACTTAACAAGTAAATTACACATTAGTGTGTAGTATTAACCTATACCAATTTTAAGTTATAACTGGGGAATGGGGTTTTTCAGCAGAACTGTCTGCTACATAACTTAAAAAAATATATATGACCACATTATTATAACTCTTAGAATCCTCAGGAGTAAGCATAAAGCCTCATTGCTGTACCAAGAGAATTTTATAGTTACAGCAATAAAGATATTAATTCATATGCATGCTATCTATAGAAACTCAAACTCAAGTGGGGAATTTGTTTTGCTTGTGAACAAGTCATACTACACATGTTCTGTTATTTGCATGACAGGAATTGGCAGCATCTTTTTCCATGGAAGACACTAAAAGAAAACCCTGACTCAGAATGATCTGCAGTTTCAGATAATGAAAGCTTTTAAGAGATGTTTTTAGAATTAAGGATATGCTAATTTTATTAAATAAAAATATTTGTAACTTTTACTCACTCACTGACAAAGCAAGTTTCTCAATAAAATATCTATTTTAACTTGCAGTGCCAACGTGTTTTCTTTGAGTAATCTGAATAATGCAGAAGCCATCAGAGAGATCTTTTCTATAGGTTTTCAATGTTTCCTTAAATGGGTCTCCTGAGATTGTTCTATTCTTCATGACCCTATGGGATCTGTGCACAAGGCCTTGCGCAATTATGCACTCAGTAAACACATTCTATTCATGAGTCAATATGACATTAGAGTCCTCACATATTTCATAATTTTTAATATGCAGGGTCACAGATGAGAAAATTATCCAATACTGTTTTGATTAAAATCTACCCCTTTTATACCAATCTTCAGCATGGTCAATTGTTCTTCTTCTTTGTTCTCAATGAGTAATTCCATGCCTAACTTGTATTTAAATTTCAGTATTTTTAGAATAAGGTAAACTGTGCTTGGCATTTTAGGAATAACGATTAATGATCAGTCAGCTTCTAAAAGCAAAAAATAATGTAAAACTATTATGTTAACATTTGCTATGCAGTCGACTACAGCTTGGTTTTTGCCCCATCATACCTCATATCATGTAAAATATTAAATTACTTTAGATCACTAAACTAGGTAATGAAGTCATGAGTTATGGTTGGGGACAGTTCAGATGAGAAATGTTACCACCATTTTTCAGGAAAAGATGGGATGATAAATTTCTACCGTTGTTATGATAAAAGCCTAAAATCAATTAAAAAGAGAAAACACTAACCCTGTTGAACCTATTTGGGAGCAAATTTTACAAATAGGAACTAGATTTCCAAAATTCTAGACTGCAAAATTATTTCTAGGGCAAATTTTTTTATTGAAAATTAATATGTAAATGGATGTTTTCATCAAAGATCAAATTAGCTTTCTTTAAAATACTCAGTTTATTAGATTATTCCCTTGGTTTATTATGTAATGGTAAATAAACCACATCATCTAAGGATTGACTAAAAAAACCCTTAAATTTCAGCTACTATATTTTTTTTTCCATAGTTTTAACACCTTTATTAAATCTAATAACTTTCTTTCTTTTTTTTTTTTTTTTGCGGTACGTGGGCCTCTCACTGTTGTGGCCTCTCCCATTGCGGAGCACAGGCTCCGGACGCACAGGCTCAGCGGCCATGGCTCACGGGCCCAGCCACTCCGTGGCATGGGGATCTTCCCGGACCGGGGCATGAACCCATGTCCCCTGCATCGGCAGGTGGACTCTTAACCACTGCGCCACCAGGGAAGCCCTAAATCTAATAACTTTCATAAAGAGCCTGGCACACCTTAGGGAATCATGAGCTTATTAAATATTAGCTAACCTCATTTTATGACCAAACCTCTCTTTTCCTGTTACTCTTTTATCAACTGTTATTATTTCTTTTAACATCTTTATTGGAGTATAATTGCTCTACAATGGTGTGTTAGTTTCTGCTTTATAACAAAGTGAATCAGCTGTACATATACATATATCCCCATATCTCCTCCCTCTTGCATCTCCCTCCCACCCTCCCTATCCCACCCTTCTAAGTGGACACAAAGCACCGAGCTGAACTCTCTGTGCTATGCAGCTCCTTCCCACTAGCTATCTATTTTACATTTGGTAGTGTATATATGTCCATGCCACTCTCTCACTTCATCCCAGCTTACCCTTCCCTCTCCCCGTGTCAAGTCCATTCTCTACGTCTGCGTCTTTATTCCTCTCCTCCTCCTAGGTTCTTCAGAACTTTTTTTTTTTTTTAGATTCCATATATATGTGTTAGCATACAGTATATATATATATATATTTTTTCTCTTTCTTACTTATATCACTCTGTATGACAGTCTCTAGGTCCATCCACTTCACTACAAATAACTCAATTTTGTTTCTTTTTATGGCTGAGTAATATTCTATTGTATATATGTGCCACATCTTCTTTATCCATTCATCTGTCAATGGGCACTTAGGTTGCTTCCATGTCCTGGCTATTGTAAATAGAGCTGCAATGAACATTGTGGTACATGACTCTTTTAGAATTATGGTTTTCTCAGGGTATATGCCCAGTAGTGGGGTTGCTGGATCGTATGGTAGTTCTATTTTTAGTTTTTTAAGGAACCTCCATACTCTTCTCCATAGTGGTTGTATCAATTTACATTCCCACCAACAGTGCAAGAGGGTTCCCTTTTCTCCACACCCTCTCCAGCATTTATTGTTTGTAGATTTTTTGATGATGGCCATTCTGACTGGTGTGAGGTGATACCTCATTGTAGTTTTGATTTGCATTTCTCTAATGATTAGTGTTGTTGAGCATCCTTTCATGTGTTGGTTGGCAATCTGTATATCTTCTTTAGAGAAATGTCTATTTAGGTGTGCTGCCCATTTTTGGATTGGGTTGTTTGTTTTTTTGATATTGAGCTGCATTAGCTGCTTGTAAATTTTGGAGATTAATCCACTGTCAGTTGCTTCATTTGCAAATATTTTCTCCCATTCTGAGGGTTGTCTTTTCGTCTTGTTTATGGTTTCCTTTGCTGTGCAAAAGCTTTTAAGTTTCATCAGGTCCCATTTGTTTATATTTGTTTCTATTTCCATTTCTCTAGGAGGTGGGTCAAAAAGGATCTTGCTGTGATTTATGTCATAGAGTGTCCTGCCTATGTTTTCCTCTAAGAGTTCTGTATTGTCTGGCCTTACATTTAGGTCTTTAATCCATTTTGAGTTTATTTTTGTGTATGGTGTTAGGGAGTGTTCTAATTTCATTCTTTTACAAAGCTGTCCAGTTTTCCCAGCACAACTTATTGAAGAGGCTGTCTTTTCTTCATTGTATATCTTGCCAACTTTATCAAAGATAAGGTGACCATATGTGCATGGGTTTATCTCTGGGCTTTCTATCCTGCTCCATTGATCTATATTTCTGTTTTTGTGCCAGTACCATACTGTCTTGATTACTGTAGCTTTGTAGTATAGTCTGAAGTGTGGGAGCCTGATTCCTCCAGTTCCATTTTTCTTTCTCAAGATTGCTTTGGCTATTCGGGGTCTTTTGTGTTTCCATACAAATTGTGCAATTTTTTGTTCTAGTTCTGTGAAAAATGCCATTGGTAATTTGATAGGGATTGCATTGAATCTGTAGATTACATTGGGTAGTATAGTCATTTTCACAGTGTTGATTCTAACAATCCAAGAACATGGTATAGCTCTCCATCTGTTTGTATCATCTTTAATTTCTTTTATCACTGTCTTATAGTCTTCTGCATACAGGTCTTTTCTCTCCTTAGGTAGGTTTATTCCTAGTTATTTTATTCTTTTTGTTGCAGTGGTAAATGGGAGTGTTTCCTTAATTTCTCTTTAAGATTTTTCATCATTAATGTATAGGAATGCAAGAGATTTCTGTACATTAATTTTGTATCCTGCTACTTTACCAAATTCATTGATTAGCTCTAGTAGTTTTCTGGTAGTGTCTTTAGGATTCTCTATGTATAGATCATGTCATCTGCAAACAGTGACAGTTTTACTTCTTCTTTTCCGATTTGGATTCCTTTTATTTCTTTTTATTCTCTGATTGCTGTGGCTAAAACTTCCAAAACTATGTTGAATAATAGTGGTGAGAGTGGGCAACCTTGTCTTGTTCCTGATCTTAGAGGAAATGGTTTCAGTTTTTCACCATTGAGAACGATGTTGGCTGTGGGTTTGTCATATATGGCCTTTATTATGTTGAGTTAAGTTCCCTCTATGCCTACTTTCTGGAGGGTTTTTATCATAAATCAGTGTTGAATTTTGTCAAAAGCTTTTTCTGCATCTGTTGAGATTATCATATGGTTTTTCTCCTTCAATTTGCTAATATGGTATATCACATTGATTGATTTGTGTATATTGAAGCATCCTTGCATTCCTGGGATAAACCCCACTTGATCATGGTGTATGATCCTTTTAATGTGCTGTTGGATTCTCTTTGCTAGTTGTTGAGTATTTTTGCATTTATGTTCATCAGTGATATTGGCCTGTAGTTTTCTTTTTTTGTGACATCTTTGTCTGGTGTTGGTATCAGGGTGATTGTGGCCTCATAGAATGAGTTTGGGAGTGTTCCTCCCTCTGCTATATTTTGGAAGAGTTTGAGGATAGGTGTTAGCTCTTCTCTAAATGTTTGATAGAATTCACCTGTGAAGCCATCTGGTCCTGGGCTTTTGTTTGTTGGAAGATGTTTAATCACAGTTTCAATAGTGCTTGTGATCTGTCTGTTTATATTTTCTGTATCTTCCTGGTTCAGTCTTGGAAGGTTGTGCTTTTCTAAGAATTTGTCCATTTCTTCCAGGTTGTCCATTTTATTGTCATATGGTTGCTTGTAGTAATCTCTCATGATCCTTTGTATTTCTGCACTGTCAGTTATTACTCCTTTTTCATTTCTAATTCTATTGAGTCTTCTCCCTTTTTTTCTTGATGAGTCTGGCTAATGGTTTATCAATTTTGTTTATCTTCTGAAAGAACCAGCTTTTAGTTTTATTGATCTTTGCTATCGTTTCCTTCATTTCTTTTTATTTCTGATCTAATCTTTATGATTTCTTTCCTTCTGCTAACTTTGGGGCTTTTTGTTCTTCTTTCTCTAATTGCTCTAGGTGTAAGGTTAGGTTGTTTACTTGAGGTGTTTCTTGTTTCTTGAGGTAGGACTGTATTGCTATAAACTTCCTTCTTAGAACTGCTTTTGCTGCATCCCACAGGTTTTGGGTTTTCATGTTTTCATTGTGATTTGTTTCTAGGTATTTTTTGATTTCCTCTTTGATTTCTTCATTGATCTCTTGGTTATTTCGTACTGTATTGTTTAGCCTGCATGCGTTTGTATTTTTTACAGATTTTTTTCCTGTAATTGACATCCAGTCTCATAGCACTGTGATTGGAAAAGATGCTTGATACAATTTCAATTTTCTTAAATTTACCAAGGCTTGATTTGTGACCCAAGATATTATCTGTCCTGGAGAATGTTCCATGAGCACTTGAAAAGAAAGTGTATTCTGTTGTTTTTGGATGGAATGTCCTATAAATATGTTAAGTCCATTTTGTTTAATGTATCTTTTAAAGCTTCTGTTTCCTTATTTATTTTCATTTTGGATGATCTGTCCATTGGTGAAAGTGGGTTGTTAAAGTCCCCTACTATGATTGTGTTACTGTCAATTTTCCCTTTTATGGCTGTTAGCATTTGCCTTAGGTACTGAGGTGCTCCTATGTTGGGTGCATAAATATCTACAATTGTTATATCTTCTTCTTGGATTCATCCTTTGATTATTATGTAGTGTCCTTCTTTGTCTCTTGTAATAGTCTTTATTTTAAAGTCTAATTTGTCTGATACGAGAATTGCTACTCCAGCTTTCTTTTGATTTCCATTTGCATGGAATATCTTTTTCCATCCCCTCACTTTCAGTCTGTATGTGTCCCTAAGTCTGAAGTGGGTCACTTGTAGACAGCATATATACACGTCTTGTTTTTGTATCCATTCAGCCAGTCTGTGCTTTTGGTTGGAGCATTTAATCCATTTACATTTAAGGTAATTATTGATATGTATGTCCCTATTACCATTTTCTTAATTGTTTTGGGTTTGTTTTTGTAGGTCTTTTCCTTCTCTTGTGTTTCCTGCCTAAAGAAGTTCCTTTAGCATTTGTTGTAGAGCTGGTTGGTGGTGCTGAATTCCCTTAGCTTTTGTTTGTCTGTAAAGGTTTTAATTTCTCCGTCAAATCTGAATGACATTCTTGCTAGGCAGAGTAATCTTGGTTGTAGGTTTTTCCCTTTCATCACTTTCAATATGTCCTGCCACTCTCTTCTGGCTTGCAGAGTTTCTGCTGAACCATCAGCTGTTAACCTTATGGGGATTCCCTTGTATGTTATTTGTTGCTTTTCCCTTATTGCTTTTAATATTTTTTCTTGTATTTAATTTTTGATAGTTTAATATGTGTCTTGGTGTGTTTCTCCTTGGATTTATCCTATGTGGGACTCTCTGCACTTCCTGGAGTTGATTGACTATTTCCTTCCCTATATTAGGGAAGTTTTCAATTATAATCTCCTCAAATATTTTCTCAGTCCCTTTCTTTTTCGCTTCTTCTTCTGGGACCCCTACAATTTGAATGTTGGTGCATTTAATGTTGTCCCAGAGGTCTCTGAGACTGTCCTCAATTCTTTTCATTTTTTTTTTTCTTTATTGTGCTCTGTGGGAGCTATTTCCACTATTTTATCTTCTAGGTCACTTATCCGTTATTCTGCCTCAGTGATTCTGCTACTGATTCCTTCTAGACAATTTTTTTTTTTTTTTTTTTTTTGCGGTACACGGGCCTCTCACCGCTGTGGCCTTTCCCGTTGCAGAGCACAGGCTCTGGACCTGCAGCCTCAGCGGCCACGGCTCACAGGCCCAGCCACTCCACTGCACGCGGGATCCTCCCGGACCAGGGCACAAACCCGCGTCCCCTGCATCGGCAGGTGGACCGCCAACCACTGTGCCACCAGGGAAGCCCGTTCTAGAGAATTTTTAATTTCATTTATTGTGTTGTTCATCATTGTTTGTTTGCTCTTAATTCTTCTAGGTCCTTGTTAAACGTTTCTCATATTTTCTCCATTCTATTTCCAAGATTTTGGATCATCTTTACTGTCATTACTCTGAATTCTTTTTCAGGTAGACTGCCTATTTCCTCTTCATTTGTTTGGTCTGGTGGGTTTTTACCTTGCTCCTTCATCTGCTGTGTACTTCTGTCTTCTCATTTTGCTTAACTTACTGTGTTTGGGGTCTCCTTTTCGCAGGCTGCAGGTTCATAGTTCCCATTGTTTTTGGTGTCTGCCCCCAGTGGGTAAGGTTGGTTCAGTGGGTTGTGTAGGCTCTCTGGTGGAGGGGACTGGTGCCTGTGTTGTGGTGGATGAGGCTGGACTTGTCTTTCTCGTGGGCAGGACCACATCCGGTGGTGTGTTTGGGGGTATCTGTGACCTTATTATGGTTTTAGGCAGCCTCTCTGCTAATGAGTGGGGTTGTGTTCCTGTCTTGCTAGTTGTTTGGCTGGTCATTGAGTAGAGCTGGGTCTTAGTGTTGAGATGGAGATCTCTGGGAGAGCTTTCGCCGTTTGATATTACTTGGAGCCAGGAGGTCTCTCTCCCAACTCAGAGGCTCAGGCCTGACACCTGGCTGGAGCACCAAAACCCTGTCAGCCACACAGCTCAGAAGAAAAGGGAGAAAAAAGAAAGAAAGAGAGAGAGAGAGAGAGAGAGAAGGAAAAAAGTAAAATAAAAATCAAGTTATTAAAATAAAAAAGTATTAAAATTAAAAAGTAATAAAGAGAGCAAGCAAACCTAAAAACAAATCCACTAATGATAAAAAGTGCTAAAAACTATACCAAAAAAAAAAAAGGACAGAACTCTAGCACAAATGGTAAAAGCAAAGGTATACAAACAAAATCACACAAAAAAGCATACACATACACACTCACAAAAAGAGAAAAAGGAAAAATATATATTTTTTTAAAAAAGGAAGAGAGTATCCAAATCAATAAACAAATCTACCAATGATAATAAGGTAAATACTAAACTAAGATAAACATAAAACCAGAAATAAATTAGATGCAGAAACCAAACCCCAAGTCTTCAGTTGCTCCCAAAGTCCACCTCTTCAATTTTGGGATGATTCGTTGTCTATTCAGGTATTCCACAGATGCAGGGTACATCAAGTTGATTGGGGAGATTTAATCCACTCCTGAGGCTGTGGGGAGAGATTTCCCTTTCTCTTCTTTGTTTGCACAGCTCCCGGGGTTCAGCTTTGGATTTGGCCCTGCCGCTGCATGTAGGTCGCCTGAGGGCATCTGTTCCCACCCAGACAGGACAGGGTTAAAGTAGCAGCTGATTAGGGGGCTCTGGCTCACTAAGGCCAGGGGGAGAGAGGGGTATGGAATGCGGGGCGAGCCTGCAGCGGCAGAGGCCGGCATGACGTTGCAACAGCCTGAGGCACACTGTTCTCCTGGGGAAGTTGTCCCTGGGTCACGGGACCCTGGCAGTGGCGGGCTTCACAGGCTCCCGGGAGGGGGGGTGTGGATAGTGACCTGTGCTTGCACACAGGCTTCTTGGTAGCTGCAGCAGCAGCCTTAGCATTTCATGTCTGTCTCTGATGTCCACGCTGATAGCCGCAGCTCGCGCCAGTCTCTGGAGCTCGTTTAGGTGGTGCTCTGAATCCCCTTTCCTCGCGCACCACCAAACAATGGTCTCTTGCCTCTTAGGCAGTTCCAGACTTTTTCCCTGACTCCCTCCCAGCTAGCTGTGGCGCACTAGCCCTCTTAAGGCTGTGTTCACGCAGCCAACTCCAGTCCTCTCTCTGGGATCCGACCTCCGAAGCTGGAACATCAGCTCCCAGCCCCCACCCGCCCCGGCGGGTGAGCAGACAAGCCTCTCAGGCTCATGAGTGCTGGTCAGCACCGATCCTCTGTGCGGGAATCTCTCCGCTTTGCCCTCTGCACCCCTGTTGCTGCACTCTCCTCCATGGCTCTGAAGCTTCCACCCCCACCCCCACCCCCAGTCTCCACCAGTGAAGGGGCTTCCTAGTGTATGGAAACTTTTCCTCCTTCACAGCTCCCTCCCAGAGGTGCAGGTCCCGTCCCCATTCTTTTGTCTCTGTCTTTTCTTTTTTCTTTTGCCCTACCCAGGTACGTGGGTAGTTTCTTGCCTTTTGGGAAGTCTGAGGTCTTCTGCCAGCATTCAGTAGGTGTTCTGTAGCAGTTGTTCCACATGTAGATGTATTTCTGCTGTATTTGTGGGGAGGAAGGTGATCTCCACATCTTACTCCTCCACCATCTTGAAGGTCCCCCCAGCTACTATGTTTTTTACTCTTAAGAAACACATGAAATTTAAGAAAACCTTAAATTTTCTAAAATATACCACAAGGTATTAATTACTCACTGAAGTACCAAAGCCCAATACCATATTGGATTTATAGAGTGAAAGTCTCCCAAAATGTTTTATAAGTTGGCTGTTTATAAATATAATAATCCTTATCTTTATCTGGGGAGTTATTATTCCTATTTTGAATATGGAAAAAGGGAATAGGTTGACCTCAGCCTTATAAAAGGCTATCAAGTTGTACGGATAGATTGTCTAGCTAATTTTCTCAACTTTACAAGCCGAGAAGAGGACTGTGTAAATTCTCTCCATCAGTCCTTGAATGTTAATTTAAATGTTTATTGAGCATCTAGCTTGTGCCAGACATAATGTTGAACATTAAGCACACAACAGTGGGAAAAAATATGGTTCTTATCCTCATAAAGCTTCTTCTGCTGTGAGAGACAGATGTTAAACATTTAATTACACTTGTGATCAGGATCACATGTGGCTCTCAGAGTATGTATCAAGAGGCTTGATCTTGAGTGGGGAAAATTTCCCTGAGGAAGTCATGTTTCAGCAAAACTCTAAAGGATGGAAAGAACTACTTATATTAAAAGCACATGAAATGAATGGTGCAAGCAGAGGGTACAGTCATGATGAAGGAAGTGGGCACATTCAAGGAACTGAAAGAGCAGAATAGAAACTTTAAAAAAACAAAGCATAGGGCTCCCCTGGTGGAGCAGTGGTTGAGAGTCCGCCTGCCGATGGAGGAAACGCGGGTTCGTGCCCGGTCCAGGAAGATCCCACAAGCCGTGGAGTGGCTGGGTCCGTGAGCCATGGCCGCTGAGCCTGCGCGTCCGGAGCCTGTGCTCCGCAACGGGAGAGGCCACAACAGTGAGAGGCCCGCGTACCGCAAAAAAAAAAAAAAAAAAGCATAATAAGATATAGATGGGGCAGATTGGCAGGATCTTGTTGATAGTTGTTAAGGATTGGGACTTATCTCATTGACTCTTTACAGTTTTAGACACGATAGGAAAATTAACAACTTGATTTTTTAAAATGAGCAGAAGATCTGAACAGATTCCTCACCAAAGAAGATAATATAGATGGCAAATAAGCATATTAAGAGGTGCTTTGCATCATATGTCATTAGGGAAATGCAAATTAAAACAATGAGATACTACTACATACCTATTAGAATGGCCCAAATCCAGAACACTGACAACAACAAATGTTGGCGAGGATGTGGAACAATAGGAACTCTCATTGACTGCTGGTAGGAAAGCAAAATGGTACGGTAGTCACTTTAGAAGACAGTTTGGCAGTTGCTTATAAAACTAAACATACTCTTCCCACACCATCCAACACTCATGTTCCTGGGTATTTACCCAAATGAGTTCAAACCATGTCTACACAAAAACCTGCACATGGATATTTATAGCAGCTTTATTCATAATTGCCAAGACACAGAAGCAACCAGACGTCCTTCAGTAGTGGATATCAGCAGCCAGGGTATCCAGACAGTGGAATATTATTCATCACTAAAAAGAAATGAGTTATCAAGCCATGAAAAGACATAGAGGAAACTTAAATGCATATTACTAAGTTAAGGAGCCAATCTGAAAAGGAGGCTACATACTGTATGATTCCACCTATACAATATTCTGGAAAAGCCAAAACTGTGGAGACAGTAAAAAGATGATTGCCAGGGGTTAGGGGAAGGGAGAGATGAATAGGTGGAGCACAAAGGATATTTAGAGCAGTAAAACTGTTCTGTATGATACTGTAATTGTAGATACACGTCATTATACATTTATCCAAACCCATAGAATGTACAATGAGTGAAACCTAATGTAGACTCTGGATTTTGGGTGATAATGATGTGTCAGTGTAGGTTCATCAGTTATAACAAATGTGCCACTCTGGTGGGGGATGTTGATGGTGGAGGGGAGGATAGAGGAACAGGGGTACGTGGGAACTCTGTACTTTCTTCTCAATTTTGCTTTAAGCGTAAAACTGCTCTAAAAATAAAGTCTATTTTTTTAAAAAAGTTTTAGGAGGGAAATTCATGAACATATTTAAAATTTTAATAGATCACTCTAGCTGCAGTGACCCATGTGGATGAAGATAAAGAGCAAAAATCGGTGCAGAAGAACTTAACTGCAGTGGTCCAGGTGAGAGCCTGGTACTAGTTTGGTCTAGCATGGTGTCAAAGGAGAAAGTGAAAACACGCGGGCCCTAGAGAGAGGCACGTTTCTGTGCCTAAATAAATCAATGAACTGCTTACCCTTAGTTTCCTCACATATTAAAAAAGAGAGGGGGGGCATTTGGGGGTTGCCCAAGGGGCTTCATGATTTAGGAAGAACTTATCACTGAATTATATGTAAGGCAAACCAGAATTAACTGAGCATTTGATACAGTTTTCTTTTGTAATGGCAGCCCTGCATTAGACAAGAGCCATCAGGCAGATTATGATTTTTATGAGAGAATTTAAAAAATAATTTCTGAGGACTCTTTAAATATAATGATCCATTATTTTAGTAATAATCCTAATTGCAGTGATAGTGACCAATAAATATCATAATGCAATCAAACACCTAAAATGGAAATTTCTAGAAACCAATAAAAACATAGTGTTATTTTGAGTTGGATTTTTCTTTTGTTTATATTTCCAACTTTGAGTCTTACTTGGTAATCCCTGTGTAACTTTAACAGAGTTTTTTTTGTTTGTTTTTTGCGGTACGAGGGCCCCTCACTGCTGTGGCCTCTCCCGTTGCGGAGCCCAGGCTCCGGACGCGCAGGCTCAGCGGCCATGACTCACGGGCCTAGCCGCTCCGCGGCATGTGGGATCTTCCCGGACCGGGGCATGAACCCGTGTCCCTTGCATCGGCAGGCGGACTCTCAACTACTGCGCCACCAGGGAAGCCCTTTAACAGAGTTTTATAATCTTTGGACAGGTATTATTATTCATATATAATGTTCATAATATATATTATAACGTTCTTAATGTTCATAATATGCCAATATTTCTATTTCATCACCACTGTCTCATTCCTGTTCCTGTTTTCACAGAATGAACGGAAGTAAAAGATGAGAGAGATTTGAGACACCAAAATAATATCTCCTAAGGTCTTGGCTTATTCCATTTCCTAATCTCCCAGGAAAGCTCTTCTAAAAATATTAACATAAAAGTCTGTTAAGGGGTATGGGTGACAAAATGCTAGACAATTAGAGCTAAAAGCTCACTGGTCAGCTAAGTCTTGACAAAGAGCAAGTCTGAGTTTAATAAAACATTTGCATAATTAAAAGACTGGAATAAGACAATGTGTAAATCTAGAAAATTTTGCTAGAGCTGGCTAATACTTGCCTAAAGCACAAAAAACTTATTAGTTGAGACAATATTTTCCATTACTAAAGAAAAATCTGCTTTCTGTTGTAACTGAGAAAATTGAGGACAATATATAATTATAATAAATGTATACATTATTTTAATGTTTCATGCTTTATGCAGAATTGGATATTTAGTTACTGTGATTTTTAAAAAGGTATTGTGGCTAGAAAAAAAAATACAAGTCGGTACCTAAAGTGATACCTGGCTATCCATGATATATGTGTCCAATTCCAATGTTATTTTCTTTCTCAATATTTCATCAAGGCTACATGTAGTTTTAATAGCCAAGCTATCACCTGAATGCTATTAAAGAATAATCATATCTGCTCAAACTTAATTTATATTATTTACCAAGGTAACAGATTCTAATTTTGAGGAAGATTGCTGACCATTTATGCGATCACTAAGAACTAATATTTGGCTTATAAATTCTAATTTCATCTTTTGTACACTGAGGAAAAAGATTAACAATTTTATCCACATCAAGATGCTTGTTTTGAAGGATTGATTCCATCTCTTTGAATAGTTCCTTCTCCAGTTTGCTCATGTTGTCCAACATTGTTTTGGCTTTTTCCTGAACAATTAAAAAATAAAAATAAATAAATACACAGATACACATGTGTGCATGAGCACACATGCACACACACGAGTCTAACAAAATTCCAAACCACCTCTACAGACAAGGTTTGTTCATTCTGGTTTCAACTTCTGGTTCAGTTCCCCTTCTCCTATTCTTTAGATAAAGAAAGAATGAAATTCTTTGGGAAAAATCATTGTTCTAGATTCAGTTAATCTATTAACCACAAACTATAGTTATTTTTAGTAGAAAATACAATAACAATTATGTAGTATTAGTCTATAAGCAAGAAACTTAAAAGACAAATAACAGGTCAATTGAAAATTTGATATTAATTGTGGATGGGGAAGGTTGCTGAAAACTGAAGCTGAAATATTTTCATGAATTTGGATCTTCTACATTTAAAACCAGCATTATCAGATTAAACAAAGGAAATAGAACAGTGACGTTCAAGCGAAAGAGCAACTAAAAGAAAAGTCATTTTCTCTATGATTCCTCCTTGTATCAACAAGGGGGGGAAAGGTCATGATTCTTATAGAAAGGAGCAATTTTTAAGTTATTAATGAATTACCATCATCAGTTAGAGGGTAGGTACTGACAGAAAAAGTGTATAAGAAGAGAGTTACTAGAAAGTGAGCATAATTTTTAAAATTTGAACCATAATGGGGCAGAACTCCACAAAACAAGGATTCTTAACTTTGACCTATACTTCAGTATGAAATTGTATGCAATTTTTTCTGAAGAAAGACTGCACTTCATATCAGTGCAAAAAATGTATTTTATCAATAAATGGTATTAGAATAATTGGTCATCTCTTTGGAAAACGAAGTTAGAATCCTACTTCATAACACCCATAAAAATAAATTCCAGATAAACAACTAATTTTTTTTCAAATATGCATATATGTATTTGAAAGAAAATACAGAAGTTATATTTATTTTGAGGTGAGGCAGCCCTTTTGAAGCATGAAATCAAGATGCCTTAAAGGAAAAGACTAACAAATGCAACTGATTAAATTTTAAACTTGTCTGACAAAAGAAGTTAAATAAACAAACTGAGATTAAAAATTTGCTACACAACAAAGTTATTCACATATTTTTGCCTCTTTGAGTCAAAAGACAAAAACAACCAAGAATCAATTGAAAAACAGACTAAGGAAAATAACAGGCAAGTCATTTAAGAGGAAACACAAAGGCCAATAAACATATGAAATTTTCAACCTCATTAGTAATCAAGAAATGTTAACTAAACTACCAGTAGGACTGACTCTCCCTAAAACATAAAAGTAGTTATTTACAGAGCCAGGACTAGAACCCAGGTCTTTGACACTTCTTCCCTCAAATCCCATTGTCTTTCCACTACTTCACGTTGTCAATCAACATTTAATACCTATTAAATACAGCCTAAAATAGTAACTGCTTTTAAATTTTATTTCACTATTACTTAGAAAAATGTCAATCAGCAATTTAATTTAGTTTAACGGGCATTTAGTAATAAGTCTACAAAACCCACCTCCCAGAAGCAGTATTTAAGGGGAAAAGGGAGCTAACAACTCTTGAGAACTATCATGAGCAATGAGAGCAGTGCAGAGGCTGCTCAGAAAGGAGGAGAAATCCCTCCAGAGCAGACATTCATGAAACATATCACTGAAGAACTTGAGCAAAGGCAAGAAGAACCAGGGGCTCATCATTTTTCACAGCACTGTGCTGAGTCTGGAGGATGGGCCAAGCCCATGGAGGGAATGACACTTCTGGCCCGGTGCACTGGGCCCTAGTCAGTGCACTTAATAGGCTCCTAGAACAAAACACTTGCCTCTCACTCCATGCCACTAGGCTACAAAAAGGTGTTTACACTGTAGGTCAGAAGTAAAACAAACTGGTCTCAGAAAAAAGCAGTAGTGTCAAGAATCTATAGCAAATAGAGGATCTGTACAGAGCTCTCTGCTTTAAGCATAAGCATGGGGGTGGGCCGGGGGGGTGGGAGAGAGAAAAGCATGGCAACTATGTAAACATACTACAGAAAAAGGAAATAAGTAAATAATTGCCGGGGAGGAAAATTCATTTAATGTAGAAAGAATGTAAATGTATATACCTTCACAAAGTAAAAGTTATTATAGGCAATAAAAATCAGAAGCGAAGCTGGTAGAAGCAGGTGAGAAAAGGTATAAGATGACCAATCTTTTCCTTCATTGCAAGGAATGAGTTGAGAGTTCTGAGAAAGGCCTTTAGGTAGCCCTTCCATTTCCTTCTAATCTATTTTTTTAATCTCTGGGGCAGAGACAGAAGAGGGCAGGAAGGCTGAAGAGGTATGAACATTATAAAATTATTTGTCTACCCATCAATCTATCTGTCCCCCCAAATTATATATCTACTTGTTTCTGGAGATGAGATTGTGGGTGATGTGTTTAATCTTTTATTATGCTTACATTTAAAAATAATAAGCATTTATCTTTTATTAAAACTTCAACTCATTATAATAATTATTATTTTAAGTCTATGGGGTGTCAAGTCACTTTCAATTAAAATTAATCTGAGGGTATATGATTAAGAACATTATTTTAGAGACCAGGTTAACTCCCCTCTAGAAGTTTTGTAATTTTTGGTGTGAGATACACTAAAAAAGCTACTTAAACTCTCCAAGTCTCAGATTTCTTATCAGTAAAATGGAAACGATAATAGTACCTACCTGGGACTTCCCTGGTGGCACAGTGTTTAAGAATCTGCCTGCCAATGCAGGGGACACGAGTTCGAGCCCTGGTCCAGAAAGATCCCACATGCCACAGAGCAACTAAGCCCGTGCACCACAACTACTGAGCCTGCCCTCTAGAGCCCGGGAGCTGCAACTACTGAGCCCACGTGCCACGACTACTGAAGCCCACATGCCTAGAGCCCGTGCTCCACAACAAGAGAAGCCACTGAAATGAGAAACCCACGCACTGCAACGAAGAGTAGCCCCCGCTCACCACAACTAGAGAAAGCCCGCACGCAGCAATGAAGAACCAGTGCAGCCAAAAATAAATAAATAAAATAAATAAATTTATTAAAAAAAAATAGTACCTACCTGATAAAGTGGTTGTGAAGATTAAATGAAATATCCCATGTAACAGTACCATGGTGCTTGGTGTATAATAAGTGTTCAATAAATGTTAGCTATTGTTATTATGTTTAATATACTAAATTTCTCTAAATTCGCAATATATTCTTAACCATTTTTTTAACCAAAGTTCAAAAATAATATAGCTCTATTATAGTCTAAGCATCTAAACTATTTTTAAACCTATTTTTATATAAAGGAAAGAAAGCTGAAATTTCAAAGTTCAAAATATGGATTGAATCATATTTTAAGTTATTCTTAATGATAAAGCAGAATATAATCTAATCATACCTCCTTATTATCTAGTATTTCCAAGGCCTGTTGATGTTTTTGGTAGAGTAGGTGTCTTCTGTCAGGCTTAATGTTAAACTGTGGCTTCTTTTTAACTGAATCTTCAAATGTGGGTGAACTGGTGTCCAATAGTTGTGAAATATTTGGTATAAATATGAAAGGCTTAAAAACAGATCTAGAAGAAAAAGTATTAAGTTTGGTATCTGGGGATATAAAAATATTCAGCCGAAAAAAAAATATTCAGCATTATTCTAAATCTTCTAAGATTCCCTTTAATTTCTACTAATTTATAACATACTAATTGTTCCTGTCATACTACTTATACCCATGCCTGTCTTCCCTGGTACACTGGGATCTCCTTTTGGGGCAAGGGATCATACTTTATTTAGCCTTATATTCCCATGAACCTAACAAAGGGCCTGGCATATAAACAGTGTCAAGTAAAATTATAGTTCATCATTTTCTACTGCAAATTCCACAGTTGGAGGGTAAGAACAATCCTCAATGTAACAGATTGAGCATTAGGATTTGGGATGAAAATAAGCAGCAGTATTAATAAGGGATTCACAAGTTTTATTCCTTTTTCTGGAAGATATCTTTAATAATATGAAAGATTATAATACTAAGAGGTAGTGAATATAAGATCACTTCTAAATGTAATGTGCATTAAGTTTTATGAGACACCAATGATTTAAATCAAGGTAGTCTGTATATATCCTACTTAAGATATAACTTTAACTATTGATATTTTGTTTTACATGTATGTATTTTCTAGATCATTTAACCTTTTTACTCTTACTCATCATCTAATATTTAATACTGAAATCTGCATTAGAAAACCAATCTACTTTTTTTTTTTTTTTTTCTTTTTGGTACGCGGGCCTCTCACGGTTGTGGCCTCTCCCCGTTGCGGAGCACAGGCTCCGGACGCGCAGGCTCAGCAGCCGTGGCTCACGGGCCCAGCCGCTCCGCGGCATGTGGGATCTTCCCAGACTGGGGCACGAACCCCCGTCCCCTGCATCGGCAGGCGGACTCTCAACCACTGCGCCATCAGGGAAGCCCCAATCTACTTGTTTTTCTTGACAATTTTAAATATAGTTAGGGAAAGAGGGAGTAGGGATAACTGCGTACCAGAAACTATAAACATTTTCGTCCCATATGAATGAGAATAGTTATGGCAATGATACACATAGGAAAATGACAGACTAAAACCTGAATAGAAAATGCATTCAAAAGACTTCTCTGGTGGCGCAGTGGTTAAGAATCCGCCTGCCAACGCAGGATACAGGGGTTCGAGCCCTCGTCTGGAAAGATCTCACATGCCACGGAGCAACTAATCCCGCGTTCTAGAGTCAGCACTACTGAGCCCATGTGCTGCAACTACTGAAACCTAGAGCCCAAGCTCCGCAACAAGAGAAGCCACCGCAACGAGAAGCCCGCGCACCGCAATGAAGAGTAACCCCCGCTCACTGCAACCAGAGAAAGCCTACGTGCAGCAATGAAGACCCAAGGCAGCCAATAATTAATTAATTAAAAAAAAAAGAAAATGCATTCAAAAATTATTGTGGTATTTGTGCAATAAAAATTTAGCCTGACAAAATCATCACCAAACTAATGACTCTACCCTACCCCTGACCCCCTGCCTGGTTTATAGTATTTTGTGACTTTACCTCTCAGGATCAGGAGTCCCTGTAAGGAAGTGGATGCAAGGAACGTTGGAGTCTTGAGGTAAAATAGAAACCATGCTTGCAGTGGTCAGGAATTCTCCCTCCATATTAATGCCACTTGGTTTATCTCGGAGAATTTCCATCATTGTTTCAAAGGTTATGTTTCCTAGGGAAATGAATTTTAAGACGATCAAATACATATGCATTTGCAGGTTGGCATCCTGCAATTATGAACTGCTTTCTCTATTGATAATACATAATATGAGACATTGGTCTAGGTATAAATTAAGTAAGACTGACTATAAGCAAATCTTGTACCATAACTGTTAGACTCACTGCACTGTCCCAAGGAAGATTTTTTTCTAATATAAAATATACAAAAACTCAAAACATTGTAACAGGTTAAATCTGTTATTTCCTAAGAAGACGAAATCAATAATGCAAAATACACTCAATCTCACTGCCCTTCCAAAAATTTTTAAGAGGTATGTAGTTAACAATTAACTAATGACAATAATAACTATTATCTGAGTCTATCCATTCTGGGAACCAAATATTAAGAGAATATTGTGCTTAGTTTCCAATATTATACCAGATGTTCTTTACAAAATAACAAATTATTTTTCCTGTAATATAATTGCTATGCCTGACATTAATACTCTTGGATGAAAGTGTGAACTGTAACCTGAGTGGGAATGAAGGAGGCAAAAGACATTATTGGCTAATGGAATTTGTATGTACATAGTTCCACTGGACTACTTTAAAAATTTAAATGTCCATCATGTGTAATGAAAATAAATGGCATTATATTCTGTTTTCTGCTTTCATAGGTAAAGTTTGATATTTTAAGGAGATTTTTTTGAGAAAAATAGAAGAAAATCTATCTCTTTAGCAAACAAAACATGTCCATGGTTACAGAGAACCTCAGAATCCCATATTTGGAAGGCATTTCCACCAAAAAATTTTAAAAGCCAATCATGCCCTCAGACAGCTCTGTTTCTTTCTCTATATATCCATAGTCAAAGATGTGATTTAGGATCTATCTCATGACAAGATGAATAATCTTACCCTTCCACAATGCAGTCCTCCAAAAGCAGCCAAAATATCTTCTTCTCACATGATAATAATTCTCTTCTCCAAAATTTATGACTTAATTCTCCCTGAATCACATTAGGACTCCTTCAAATTAAAACTTACTACTAAGCTTAACTTAAATAAACTTTTCCTCTCCATCTGTCTTTTGTCTGTATTAGTCCTATCTTTTGTTTATCTTGATCCTATCTCTGCCATCAGATTATAAATTCCTGATCTTTTGTCTGTATTGGTCATATCTCTGCCATTAGATTACAAATTCTCTCAAGACAAGAATGGGATTTTCTCTGTTTAGTTCTCATTCACTCAACAAATATTTATTGAACACCTATTAAATGCCAGGCACTGTCCTAGGCAATGGATAGATAGATAGACACAGACAGACAGAAAGACAGATATTGATAGATTTAGACATGGATATACAACTCTGTGAATATAAAGAAATGAAAGTCCCCTGATCCAATTTCAATTAAGGTAACCACAGTTAACAATTCAAAAAGGATTTCTCCTGGGACTTCCCTGCTAAGACTCCACACTCCCAATGCAGGGGGCCCAGGTTCGATCCCTGGTCGGGCAACTAGATCCCACATGCATGCCACAACTAAGAGTCCACATGCTGCAACTAAAAACAAAAGATCCCGCATGCCACAACTAGGACCCGCTGCAGCCTAAATAGATAAATAAATAATTCTTTTTAAAAAAAAGATTTCTCCTGAAGAGTTTCAGAACAGGTCTGAAAATTTTTCTTTGAATAAATGCAAGAAATTCTCATTATCAGAAGAAAATTGGTACCAGAAAATAGCCACTTAAAGCAACATATTTAAAATAAGAATCAAAACTGCATGGTATGTAGTGGAGGAAAAGGATTGACTGGATCTTTAAAATGAAATTAAAATACAAAAATAAGTTTACATAATCTTATAGTTAACAAAATTTAGGTTAAAATTTTAATATGCTAATTCTTAGAACAAAGAATGAAACAAGTGTAATTTTTACAACAAAATGGTAAGAGAATTCGACTTTGACTATTGCAGAATGATCATACAGATAATGATTGCAAAAATATATGAGGACTTCATCTAGTTTCTCAAGTCCCTCTCTTAATTCTTTTTTTTTTTTACTGTATAATAATTTTATTTTTGTCCTTTTAAAAAATTTTTTTGGAGTATAGTTGATTTACAATGTTGTGTTAGTTTCAGGTGTACAGCAAAGTGAATCAGTTATACATATACCTACTTTTTTTTTTTTTTAGATTCTTTTCCCATGTAAGCCATTACAGAGTATTGAGTCGAGATCCCTGTGCTATACAGCAGGTTGTTATTAGTTATCTATTCTTAATTATTTAACATTCAAATCATTTTCTTTTGAAGTACTTTGTTGTGTTACTGCTCTCAGTTTTTCTTCAGTTGTCAATAGGTCTAACTCTCTGTTCATTTTTTATTTGCCAATGGCTTTGTATGTGACCTAATCAGTATCTAATGTTAATTTCATGGGCTTCTGGAAATCTTGCATCTTTTGTAAGACTTTCAGTTTGTATTTTATTTGTATTGTGTTAATAATCATTAAGAGACATCAACAAAAATATTGATGCAAAGAAGAGGAAGGATAGTGTTAAATTGGGAAAGATATTTGAATGAGGACTAATTTTATAAATAGATGGTTCATCAGTGATTATCTTTATGTTTAAGACTACCTTTGCTTTCTTATGCAACCCCTGTAACTTTGGGGCATCAGACTGAAAATTCAGATAAAATGGACATCCCTCCTACCATCCATCACAACTTGCTGCAATCTTTGCTTCATTAACCAGCTGATATATGACTAAAATGAGGTCATTTTTTTAAAGTATCTACATCTCCCCAATTTTCTTATATGACCTCCTAATTTTTCATGCTTGTACAAAGTTTATATTCCCCAAAGTATAATTAGACAAGAAAATTAAAATAGGATCACTAACATATAATTACTTACCTGAAAAACCAAAGAGAATAGATTTTAAAACTATGAAAAAAAATAGACTATCAATGAGGTGTCCCATTAAATAAGTAAAAACACTCAACAGCTTTCTTATAGATCAAAACCAACCAATTAACAAACATAATAGAAAAATATTCCATTCATATTACCAGTAAAAAAATATTAAATATCCAGAAAAAAACTTAAAAGTCAAGTGGAAATCAGTAATCTAAGCTTCCACCTTAACAAACTAGAAAAAGAAGAGCAAAATAAGCTCAAGGCAAGCAGAAGGAAGAAATAATATAGATAAAAGCAGAAATCAATGAAATTGAAAGCAGAAAACAGAAAAGTCAATGAAACAAAAAGTGGTTCTTTGAAAAGATCAATAAAATTGACAAACCTCTAGCTAGACTGACAGAAAAAGAGAAAACACAAATTACAAAATTACCAATATCAGAAATGAAACAGGGGTATCATGACAGACCCTGCAGACATTAAAAGCATGATAAAGGAATACTATGAACAACTCTATACCCATAAATTAACAACTTAGAAGAAATGGACCAATTATTTGAAAAGCACATATTACCAAAACTCACTCAATATGAAATAATTTGACTAGCCCTATATCTCTTAAAGAAATTGACTTTAAAACTTCCAGAAATCTCCAGGCCCAGATGTTTCACTGCAGAATTCTACCAAATATTTGAGGAAGAATTAACTCCAAATCTACACAACCTCTTCCAGAAAATAAAAAAGGAGGGAACACATCCTGACTCATTTAATGGGGCAAATATTACCCTTATATCAAAACCAAACAAAGACAGTACAAACAAACCAACACAGACCAATATCTCTCATGAATACAGATGCAAAAACCCTCAACAAAATATTAGCAAAGAGAACCCAACAATATATAAAAAGAATTATATACCATGACCAAGCTGGGTTTATTCCCAGGATACAAGGCTTGTTCAATATTAGAAAATCAATGTAATCTATCATATCAACAGGCTAAAGAAAAAAGAGAATCATATCAACTGACACAGAAAACGCATATGACAAACCTCAGTATCTATTCATGATAAAAACTCTCAGCAAACAAGGAATAGTGGAAAACTACCTTAACTTGATTAAGTTGACAAAGTACATCTACAAAAAGCTACAGCTAATACTATACTTAATGGTAAATGACTAAATGCTTTCCCCCTAAGACTGGGAACAAGGCAAGGATGTCTGCTCTCACCATTCTTATTCAGTATAACACTTGAAGTCCTAGCCAGCACAATAAGGCAAGGAAAGGAAATAAAAAGCATACAGATTGGAAAGGAAGAACTAAACTGTCCCTATTTGCAGGTGGCATGATAGTCTATACATAAAAATCCCAAGGAGTCTAACCAAAAAAAAAAACCCCAAAAAACAAACCTCCAAGAACCAGTAAATTCATTTAGCAAAGTCACAGAATACAAGATCAACATACAAAAAAGTAATTAAAACAATCTGAAATTTTGAAAAGAAGTTCTTATTAAGAAACAATTTGTTTAGGCTCTATAGAAGAGAACTAGAGACACTGTTTTCTCATTTAGGTTGAAACTGCAAATTTTGTAGGTCCAACTTCACTTACAGAATCTATTCTAAAGAAGTAATTTTGAAATGCAAACTTAATAAATAAGATGTTCACATGATTTACAGTGGTAAAAGGGAAACAACCAAATAGTGAACAATACCATTTGTGTCCTCCCCTCCACCAGTTACTATGTTCCAGAAGGTCATAGACTGTATCATGTCTGCCACTATGTGGCCCCATGCCTAGCACAGAGCAAGTGTTTATAAAAGATTTCTTTAACAACAACAAAAAATGTCAATATGGAAAACCTAGACAAATAAAATTACAAAAGTCTACTTAGAACAGAAAAGAAAAATTCAATAAATGGACAACCATATCTTGTTCTTGACTAGGAAGGCAACATTATTAGATGTGAATTCTCCCCTAAAATAATCTATAGTTTTAATTCAAATCCAATCAAACCTCAAAAAGATTCTTTGGGGAGAAGCTGGAAAAATGATTGTAAAATTAACCTTGACAAATGAACAGTCAAGGATTGTCAGGAAAATTCTGAAAAAGCAGAATAATGAGGAAGTATTTGTCTTACCACATTAAAAAAAAAAACCCTGTAAATTCATTCATATCGTCCTTTGGCTCATAAAGCAAGTATTGGGCACTTATTATGTATACTTACACGGTTCTAAATGAAACTGGACAAATACAGTAATCTAATTTACACTTGGGTTTACTTAGGAATTTAATATTTGATAAAGTTGGTTGGCATTTCAAATCAACAGAAAAGATAATTCATTTAAAATGTGGTGTTGAGATCACTGGGTAATCATTTGAGAAGTGAGGAAAAGAACAGTAATCCTAATTCATATTTTATTTTAGTATAATTTCAGAAGAATTATAAATTTTAAAAATAAAACTATAAATATAAGATGTAGATAACCATTTCTGGTACAGTGAAATGGCCATTCTAAAAGCATGACATCAATGCTAGAAACCATATAAGAGCAATTCCACATGGGACAGAATCAACCATTTTATTATTACTTTTCTATTTATGCCAGCTATTGTTTTTCCCTTTTTATCCTTTCTTGCCCTCTTTTGAATTTAACAAGTATTTATTATTCTATTTCTCCCCTGTTAGCTTATTACTTATATATTCTTTTATTATTTTATTAGTTTCTCTTGACTTATTACAGTCTGCCTTAAATTAGTTCTTCACCACTTAGTTAACGCAAGGACCTTGTAACACTTTAACTCCAATTATTGCCTCCTGTTTTTAGTGCTATTCTCATACATTAATTCTGCTGTGTTCATCTGGGTCCTCTGAGAAGCAGATGCCACAACATGAGATTAAATGTACAAGGATTTTATGAGGGAAAATGCCTATGAGAGAAAATGGGGAGGAAGTTGGAATGTGACAGAAGTCCGAGCCTGGCTTTACTAGAGAGGGAAGAAAGGTTCGGTGAAAGTGACCTAGACTGCAATGCCACCTAAGGAAAGCTTTGCAAGGCCCTTAGGGAGTCTTTGACCCAGAGTCGGCCATCAGAGGAGCCCAATGACCCCAGGAATGGGCCTACCTTAGTCTCCCTGCTGCTTTCAGTCATTGGCCAGGAGCAGCCTGTGGGAAGCGCAGCCTTGGTACTACATGAATTCAATGCACAACAGAATTTGAGCACTGCAGCTATGGCCATTGGTCATAAAATTATTATTATTTTAAACACACAATATTCATTTAGTTTCACGCACGTATTTACTGTTTCTGTTGCTCTTCATTCACTCCTGCTTACCTTGCCTCTATCAAAGATCACTTTTCCTGCCAGAAGAATGGCCCTTAGTATTCCTTTTAATGCCAGTTGGCTAGTGACAAATTTTCTCAATTTTATTTCAACTTTACTTTTGGAGGATATTTTCAGTGGGTATAGAATTCTAAATTGGTAGTTATTATCTTTCTCCATCACTTTACAGATGTCATTTTATAGTCTTCCAGATTCTTTCTCTTTTGAAAAGTTATCTGTCAGTCTTATAGTTGTTCCTTTGAAGATAATATATATTTTCTCTCTGACTGAATTTAAGATTTTCTGTTTATTTTCCCCCTTTAGCAATCTCACTACGATGTGCCCAGGTGTGGTTTCCTTTTATTTATTCTTGGGATTTGCAGAGCTTCTTGAAGCTGTGGCTTGATGACTTTTATTAGTTTGGAAAAATTCTTGGCCAGTATCTCTTCAAATCTTGCTTTTGCCCCTCCATATTCTCTCTCTCCTTTCCTGATGGGACTCCAACTACATATATATGAGACCTTTTCAGTGAGTCCTATATGGCTCTCACACTCTTGTCGATATTTTCCAAACTCTTACCTCTGTTTCAATCAGGGAACTTTCTACTGATCTTCCAGTTCACTAATTTTTTTCTTCTGCTATGTCTAATCTGTTGTTAAACTAATCTATTGAATTCTTTTTTTTTTTTTTGCAGTACGCGGGCCTCTCACTGTTGTGGCCTCTCCCGTTGCAGAGCACAGGCTCCGGACGCGCAGGCTCAGCAGCCATGGCTCACAGGCCTAGCCGCTCTGCGGCATGTGGGATCTTCCCAGACCGGGGCACGAACCCACGTCCCCTGCATTGGCAGGCAGACTCTCAACCACTGCGCCACCAGGGAAGCCCCTAATCTATTGAATTCTTAATTTCAGTTATTAGAAATTTACAGTTCTATTATTTCCATTTGGTTCTCTTTTATAGATTTCAGTTCTCTGATGAAATTCTCCATCTTTTTGTCTAATTTTCTTGAACATATAAAACATATTACTTTTAAAGTCTATATCTGATAAAACTAATTTGGGGATAACCAGTGGGTCAGTTTCTACTGTCTGCTTTCTCTTGATTTTCAATCACTTGGTCCTATTTCTTGGCATGTCTGATAATTTTTTATTGAATGTTGGACACTATAGATTAAAATCTGTAGAGGCACTGCATGATATTTTCCTCCACAGAGTATTTAATTTTCTTCTGGCAAACAGATGGAATATAGGTAGATTACCTATTGATCCAGCTGAGACTGGTCTATTCTGTTTGTTCTTATTCCTAAAGTGTAGCCTTTCTGGGGTTTTAACTGAAAGCCTGGGGTATTTCCCAGGCCCCTTCTTCTTGGTTGTTCATCAAATCCAATTTTTGTCCCTAAGGTCTTGTGAGACTGCCAAAATCTCTACTTAATGTTTTAAGCTCTTGGTAACTACTCATCCTACAGAGTCTCATCCTACATATGCACGGCTTAGAAGTCAGCAACTGCTTTAAGGAGAAATTGTGACATAGAAGGTCAGACTCTTCTCAGAGTGCACATAGTCTTTTCCCAATCTCCTGGACCTAGGCCCCTCATATCCTAACTGTTTTGGGTGTTCACCATGCCTTCAAACAGTGGGTTTTATTTTCCCAGCTTTTAGTTATTCTTGGGGAGAGGTTAGTCTCGTACTAGCTACTCCCTGTTAACCAGAAGCAAATGTCCAGCTTTGTGCTTTTAACCACTCCAATTTTATGCCTCCCATTTATTAAATACATCAGTCTCTTTTTACCCTCAAGTAGTATCAATTTCTGAATAACAGTAATGAATGTGGTAGACCCATACTGTAACAAGTACAGTTTAAAAAAATAACACAAAACATATAGTTCCTGTCAGCGGATAAGATATTTTCAGATACTTTGTATGGAAATGTTTAATTACTTCATTAAAATTAGTTCTAAAGAAACAAATAACTCTCATTTAACATAGTTGGTTGACCACAGGTATGTTTTTCCTCTCTCCCTAAACCCCACTACAATGACAGCAAAGGAATAAAAAATGAAATTACTCACAAAGACAAAGAAAGCATGAAGAGGAAGAATTTCCCCCCATCCCCATGATATATGGGAATAATTAAAAGAACAAAAGCTTACATCAAGTCTGCACCCAAATTGTGATTTTTGTGACATTTCAAATTAAAATAAAATTGATTTCCATATAAAACAGTCTAATGTTCCACCCTCAGTTAATCACGCAAACTTCCGTTTTATGTTAATAGCAAATTTTCACTTTCTACATAATATAGCTATAACTTCAAATTCAAGAAAAATAATGTATAGATAACTTGTTACAGGAGCAATATCTTTGTTAGTTTTGAAAAAATGCAGGAAGAAAAAGAAAGGATACACCTGAAAACAACCCTTAATATTAAAACTAAACAATAAAGCAAAAGCCATCCACATCTATCACACACATAGCTGCTGCACCTAGTGAGATTTTAGAATGATTCAAATATAAATTCCTGTAAATGGCAAGTTTTAACAAAAACAGTGTCAGAACCATAACACTGCAGTAACACAGGTATTATGGAAATGTTTTCTGTAGTCAAAACCTACAATTCTCAAAATGAAAGAAGGATTTACATGATCACTTGAGTAGGATAACTATATGTAATCCACTTGTAAGCACTGAATAAGTACTGAGACTGCAATGGCAGGGTTCACTACAATGAATGCAAAACACAGGGTACAATTTCACTGCAATTTAAACTAGTTATTTAAAATACAAGAGTGAATATAGATACAATTTGGATATACATGCAGCACAGTTAATAGCTATCAGGTAGGAATAGTTGTAAAGAACAGAGGTAGGCTCTTCCATCTAGAAGACTCATAGGAAGAATTAGCCATAATGTACTAGTAGACAATTTTCTATAAAAGTACTGGAAAGACATTTATTCTTTTGGCAAAGCACAGAAAGTGGGATGAACTATACTTCATACTTAGAGGAAAAATAAGTTTCATGTCAGATGCATCTATTACTATAATATTTTATGCATTTCAAATCTATAATTCAGTTATTTTGTAGTTAAATATAACAGAATTAATTATTATGATACAGTGGCTAATTAATTTATAATTATTTCTACCTATTTTTTCTTCCTTTCGTTCGATCACCCTAAACCTTATGATTCTTGACATTTTCCTCTCCGCCTTAATTATGTGTTGTTATTCTTCATTTTTTAAGAATACCTGCTAATTTTATGTCTTAAGCCTTTAGGTTTATTGCCAGAAAAAAAGGATACAACAATGATCTTTGTTAAACTACCTGCAAATTACAATTTAATTCAATTCAACTAATAATCCTTTGTTAATTTAACAAAAAAAAGAAACTTATTAAGCACACACACACTAGTGCAAGACACTGAACTAGGTGCTGAGAGGAATATAAGGACAAATGAGAGTCCATTTTTTTTCAATTTCATACAGGAGACAAATGAAGAGCACAAACACAACTTCCTCTTTTGTAAAATGAAGATAATACCTACTTCACGTGGTTGCTTAAAGAAAATAATGTAATCACTTAGCACAGTGTCTAGCCTTTGATACACTTTTTTAATAAATAGGAGTAGGTGTTGCTGCAACCAGTACTCTGTCTCTACTTTTACAACAACAGTAAGCCTAAAATCAAAATCCTTAGAATAACATATTTTAGCATTTTCTACATATGTATCTATATGAAAAAAGATAGTTTAAATAACCTACTTATAAAATGGCAAACTAATATTAAGAAACTTTATAGGAAACTTTTCAAATGATGACATTCTTCTGGAAATTAAAATATAAGATATTAAATACTTTGAAAACAATGATGTTATGGCATTCTAAAAACATTCTGTCACAAACTTTTTTCTGCTATACATATAATTAATTTGTTTAATGAATACCTGAGAAGCAAGTATCAATCACTGTCTTATCTATCTCTGAGTAGTTGCTTTCTGATTGATTTATAGAACCATTTTATCCTTCAAGTGAAGGAAGATAAATCAGTCACAGATTTTTATTAGTGGAAAGACCCTTTTAGCATTTATCTGCCACCCAATAATCTTCTAAATAAAAGTTATTTTTCTGGAATTATTTGGAGGCGAATAGACAAAGGTACATTACTAGTAATTTTTTAAGAGTTAGTAGTAACCAAATATAAAAATGGGGAAAAGATATATTAAGAACAGGAAAGTTATTTAAAAATTATAAATTAACATAAGAATATGGTTAACCTCACTAATAGGAGAAATATATTTTAAAGTAATAACATGCCAATTTTGCCTAAAAATTTAACAAGATGACATAAAAACAATATCCTATATTGGTAAATATATTAGAAAATGGGCACTCAGATATTACTGGTGGAAATTTAAATTGATGCAACTTTTCTGGTGGTCATTTTGGCAATGAGTTTCAAAAGCCTTAAAACATGCACATGCTTTGACCCCACATTCTACTTGTAGGAAATTATTCTAGGAAAATAAACATGGATGTGAAAATAAAGAAGCTATAAGCATATTGTATAATTTTAAGTGGTAGAAAACTAAAAACAAATTAAATAACAGAGAATTTGTTAATTAAAGTATGATTCATACAATCTTTACTATATAATGATAAAATACAACCACATGGAAATAAATAATATACCAAAATAATAGAATACCATGCATCTGTTAAAAATGAGAAAGTTCTATATATATTAAAATAGAATGATCTACATTATATATTGGTAACTAGAGAAAACTTATGTGCAGAAGAGTGTGTATGGCATGCTACCATTTCTGTAAAAAGGAGAAGAATATCTATACATATTTGTTTCATTAAGCATACATCATCTCTGAAGGCATATACAAGGAAATGCCTGTAGGAAAAAGGACTGAACAGGGGCATGTTAGAAGGGAGAGGCTTCACTGTATACTCTTGTATACCTCTGAATTTTGAATCATGTGAATATATTTATTTTTATAAGTAAAAGAATGTCATAGAATATTAAATGACATGGGAAGGAGTTCTGCTTTCATTTAGGCTGAGTAAGCTTCCATCATACTAACCCTCCCTCAGATAACTATAAACTTGGGACAAAATACACTAAGGCTCTTTACTGTGAGCAAAAGCAGGAAAATTCTGGAGGAGAGGTGACACTTGGAAGATGGGATGAAGCACAGAATAAATTTCCCATTTTTGTTACGGCTTTAGCCTGAGGGAAGGCCACGGTCAATGCTGTGCAATGTGGCGCAGGTAGTTATAGAAAACCTTGGTCTTTCTGGCCTGAAGAACCAGAGGCCAACTACCGGTACTAGAAGGTGAAGGGAGAATCGCAGAAAGGAGAGAGTTATAGAGAGGAACCCCCAAATTCTTTGTAAAAAAAAAAAAAACTCTGCCCAAATCTCCATCTGTTTCATGAATCAGCATATGTGGGGGAGAATGATAGCAGCTCAGCTAAAGATAAAAGAACGAAACTGGAATTTGAGCTGCTGACCAGGAGACAGACTTTGCAGACAGAACACAACCAATTCAATTGCTAAATCAGAAGTTATTGATATTTCTTCCTAGGTGAGTTTTGGTGATTGGTGGCTTTCAAGGAATTGGTTCATTTCCTCTAAGTTACTGAACACACTTAGAGCTGTTTATAGCGTTTCCCTATTATCCTCCTAATGTCTATGGGGTCTATAATAATATCTGTTTTCCTGACATGTAAAGGTTTTGTGTTTTGTGTTTTCTTCCTTTTTTTTTTTTCTTTGTGGAGCTGAGTGTTTCATTTTATTAATCTTTTCAAAGAACCAGCTTTTAGTTTGATCCATTTTCTCCACTGTTTTGTTGTTTTCAATTTTATTGATTTCTGCACTTTATTATTTCTTTCTTCTCTTTCCTTGGGATTTTTTTTTCTTTAGTTTATTAAGGTGAAAGTTTACATTGTTGATTTGAGACCTTTCTTATTCTCTAATATAAGCACTTAATGCTTTAAATTTTCCTGTAAACACTACTTTTGCTGCATGCTATAAATTTTGGTATATTGATTTTCATTTCATTCCACTCAAAATATTTTCTAATTTCCCTGGAGACTTCTTTTTTGACCCATACATTTAAAGTGTGTTGTGTGGACTTCCCTGGTGGTGCAGTGGTTAAGAATCTGCCTGCCAATGCAGGGGACACGGGTTCGAGCCCTGGTCTGGGAAGATCCCACATGCCGCGGAGCAACTAAGCCTGTGCGCCACAACTACTGAGCCTGTGCTCTAGAGCCTGCGAGCCACAACTACTGAAGCCCGCGCGCCTAGAGCCCGTGCTCCACAACAAGAGAAGCCACCTCAATGAGAAGCCCGTGCACCGCAACCAAGAGTAGACCCCGCTCGCCGCAACCAGAGAAAGCCCGTGCGCAGCAACGAAGACCCAATGCATCCAAAAAAAATAAATTAATTAAAAAAAAATAAAGTGTGGGCTTCCCTGGTGGCGCAGTGGTTGAGAGTCCGCCTGCCGATGCAGTGGACGCGGGTTCATGCCCCGGTCCGGGAGGATCCCACGTGCCGCGGAGCGGCTGGGCCCGTGGACCATGGCCGCTGAGCCTGCGCGTCCAGAGCCTGTGCTCGGCGGTGGGAGAGGCCACGGCAGTGAGAGGCCCGCGTACCGCAAAAAATAAAAATAAAAAAATAATAAAGTGTGTTGTGTGATTTCCAAGTATTAGGGATTTTCCAGATATCCTTATGTAACTGATTTCAAACATAATTTTATTATTGTCAAAGACTGGACTTCGTTATGTCTCTTTTTAAGATTTGTTTTATGATCCAGGATATGGTCAACTTAGTGTATGTTCCATGTGCACTTGAAAAGAATGTGCATTCCACTGTGTTGGGTGGAGAATTCTATAAACATCAGTTAGATCCAGTGGTTGATATACTGTTCAATTCTTTCATATCCTTGCTGATTTTCTGTCCACTGGTTCTTCCCATTACTGAGAGAGAAGCATTGCATTCTCCACCTATAATTGTGGAACTGTCTACTTCTCCTTTCAGTTCTGTTAGTTCTTACTTCATATATTTTGAAGATTTGTTGTTAGGTTCATATACATTTACCATGGAGAAAATAATAACCCTGAAATGACCCTTTTTTGATTATGTGATATGTCTCTCCCTGGTAATGTACCTTGCTCGAAAGTCTACTTCATCTAATATTTATATAGCCAACCCAGCTGTCTTTTGATCAGTGTTTACATGCTATAACTTCTCCCATTCTTTTACTCTTCGCATACTTAAAGTGAGTCACTCATACACAGCATATAGCTGAGTCATGGTTTGTTTTTTTTACTTCAGTCTGACACACTTCATCTTTTAATTGGTATGTTTAGACCACTTAACAATTAATGTAATTACAGATATGTTGAACTTTAGATCTACATTATATTGTTTTATGTTCGATGCTTCTATTCTTATTCTTCCATTTCCCCTTTCCTGCCTTCTTTTTGAATATTTTCTTAGTATTCCATTTTAATTCATGTGTTGGGGTTTTTTTTACTGTATCTTATTACATAGCTTTTTAAATAGTTGCTCTAAGGCTATAAAAACAAAATTCAATTATCTGTTTACTAGAATCAATATTTTACAGCTTTAAGTACAATGTACAAACCTTAACACCATATGTACTCCCCTCTTTATACTGTGATTATCATGTGTATTATAGGAAATGTAATTTTGGCTTATAACTGTTAGACATTATTATTAAGGTCTTAAGAGGAGAAACATGGTATTATATTTACCCCAATATTTACCATTTCTGTGGCTCTTTCTTCATCTCTGAAGTTCCATGTTTCGCTGTGCTATCACTTCCCTTCTATCTAAAAAAATTCCTTTAGCATTTCTTTTATAGCAGGAATACTGGCAACAAAGTCTCTTAGTTCTCCCACATGTCAGGATGTTTTTATTTCACCTTCATTCCTGAAGAATATTTTGTCTAGATACAGAATTCTTTTCTTTCAGAGCTTTAAAAATGTTGTTTCACTGCCTTTAGGCATCTATGGCTTATAATGAAAAACACACAGGAATCATTTTTTACCTATATATAATGTGTTACTTTTCTTTAGCTGCTTTTAAGGCTTTTTGTCTTTGGTTTTCAGCAGTTTGTGCATTTAGGCATGGATTTCTTTTCATTTATCTTGTTTGAGGTTTGCTAACTTTCCTGAATCTGTAAATTTAAGTCTTTTGCCATTTTGAGAAGTTTTCAACCATTATTTATTTAAAAACTTTTCTGCATCACACTCTTCTCTCCTTCTGAGACTCTAATGACTCTAGATGTTTAGATATTATCCCACAGTCCCTAGGGCTCTGTTCTGTTTCTTTGTTTCAATTTTTTTTCTCTCTGTGTTCATATTAGATAATTTCTACTGATCTATCTTCAAATTCACTGACACTTTCCTCTGTCATATCCATTCTGCTATTGAGCCCATCAGAGGAATTTTTTACTTTGGTTACTGTGTTTTTCAATTATAAAATTTCCATTCAGTTCATTTTTATAGCTTCTACTTCTCTGCTGAGATGCTCTACTTTCTCATTCATATTGGGAGTGTTCACACTTAAAATAGCTGCTTTAAAGTCTTCATTTGAATGGCACAAATGAACCTATCTACAAAACAGAAACAGACTCATGGACATAGAGAACAGACTTGTGGTTGTCAAGGGGGAGAAGGTTGGGGGAGAGATGGAATAGCAGGTTGGGGTTAGCAGATGTAAGCTATTAAACATAGAATGGATAAACAACTAGGTCCTACTATATAGCACAGAGAACTATATTCAATATCCTATGATAACCCATAATGGAAAAGAATATTAAAAAGAATATATATATATTGATATATATATAGGTTTAACTGAATCACTTTGCTGTACAGCAGAAATTAACACAACATTGTAAATCAACTATACTTCAATCAAAAAAATAACTGAATAAAGTCTTCATTTGATAATCCCAACATCTAGATCATCTTGTGGTTGGTATCTATTGTCTTTTCCCTTCCAAGTTGTTGAGATTTTCCTGGTTTTCATATATTGGGTAATTTTGGATTGTATCATTTAGATTATAACATTATGTTATGAGATTTTGGGCCCACTTTCTGTCCACACCCAGTGCATAGTTCCAGCAATCATACTGTTTGAAACCAGGCCAGGTGATATGGAAGGAAAAAAACCATGAAACTCACTGCTGGATGAATTCATACTTCGGGTTCTGGTTTCTTTCTCCTATTGCCTGTTCCTTTTTACATTTAAAGGTCCTCAGATAACTGTTCCATACAATATTTCTAGGCTTTTGGTTATATTCAGAAAAAGAGATAGAATAGAGTTTACTTACAGCATCTTATCTGGAACCTGAACCAGCCTACATTAAATGTTAATGAACTATAGTTTCTAATTAAAAGGCAAAACTTATCAGAATGGTTTAAAAAAAAAGATTAAACCGTATTTTTTTTTTACAAGAAATGTGCTTTAAATATAAAGATACAGATAGTTTGAAAGCAAATGGATAGGTGAGTATATGTCATATAAACAGTAAACAGGGGCTTCCCTGTTGGCGCAGTGGTTGAGAGTCCACCTGCCGATGCATGGGACACGGGTTTGTGCCCTGGTCCGGGAAGGCCCCACATGCCACGGAGCGGCTGGGCCCGTGAGCCATGGCTGCTGAGCCTGCGCGTCTGGAGCCTGTGCTCCGCAACGGGAGAGGCCACAACAGTGAGAGGCCCGCGTACCACCAAACAAAACAAAACAAAACAAAACAAAACAAAAAAACAGTAAACAGAAAACTGGGCTAAAGTTGACTTCAAGACAAACAGTATTAACAGTGAGAAATAATGTTTCATGAAGAAAAGGGCCTGGGAGTCCCTGGTGGTGCAGTGGTTGAGAGTCCGCCTGCCGATGCAGGGGACGCGGGTTCGTGCCCCGGTCCGGGAAGATCCCACATGTCACGGATCCGAATAGGCCCGTGAGCCACGGCCGCTGAGCCTGCACGTCCGGAGCCTGTGCTCCGCAACGGGAGAGGCCACAACAGTGAGAGGCCTGCGTACCGCAAAAAAAAAAAAAAAAAAAAGAAAAGAGCCAATTCACCAGAAAGACAAAACAATTATAAATGTGTATGTACCTAATAACAGACGTTTAATATATATTAAGCAAAAACTGACAGAATTAAAGGGAGAAACAGACAATTCCATAAACATAATTGGAGATTTTCACACTCCTCTCTTAGTAATATATACAACAAGAAAAAAAAATCATTAAAGATGTACATGATCACAGTAACCATCTTGACCTAATTGACCTAATTGATATTTATAAAACTCTATACCTAACAAGTGCAAGGCACATATTTTGTACACCAAAATAGATCATATGCCAGGCCATAAAATAAGTCTCAGTAAATTTTAAAGGACTGAAGTCATATAGAGTATGTTCTCTGAGTTCAGTGGAATTAAATTAGAAATCAACAACAATAAGATATCTAGGAAATGCCCAAATATTTGGAAATTCATTAACACACTTCTAAATAATCCACAAGTCAGAAATCACGAGGGAAATTTTAAAACATTTCAAATGAATGATAACTAAAGATGTGGAATGATATTCCAAATATAACATCAACTAAAAAGTGGATTAAAGTAGAATATATTCAGTATTGACCTATTTTTATTTTAAAAAATAAGCTGTATATGTATACAGGGAAATATGGCTACAAAGAATATCTGCTAGCAATGATACATTTTACTTTTGCAATTAAAAATATTTAAATGTTAAGTGAGTGCTGAGTACTTATTATGAGTAATTTTTGTTCCTCTTTGTTTACCTGCATTTTCCAAATGCTTAACTTTGAACATTTGTTACAACGTTCAATTTTGGTTTTGTTTCAGTGACTGTAATTTTCATTTTTAGAATTTCTGCACATTTTAGAATTTGCAAATTTGTCTGTTTATTTTTCATAATCTCCTACTCTTTCTTTATGGATTTCATTCCTTCCTTTATATCTTTGAACATTTTAATTTTATTTTTTTAACTTTTTATTACAAAAAATTTCAAATATATAAAACTTCAGAAAAATTATATAATGAATCCTCAAATATTCATTACTGTTTCAACAGTTATCAAATCCCTCCCATCAAATTATTTTGAAGAAAATACCAGTCACATCATCTCATCCATGATATTTCAGTACTTATCTATACAAAAGGAATTTTTTTTATAAATATAGCTAAAATACAATGACCACATCTGAATTTTAAAATAATAATTCCTTAATATTAACAAATACCTTTGATAGTTTTAATCATTAGCTAACTTTAAATCAGCTAATTTGTTCTTGGGTGTGAATTTCCCGTATTTGTTGGGTCTATGAATTGTTTCGCTTTTAGTACTGTATTTGCTCATGTGTTTATAATTTTTTTCCTGTGAAATCATCTTCAAAGGGAATTTCTGGGAGAGTCCTGGCAGACCATGGATAATGAAGGCTTCCATATGGGTGGTTAATAAAATACATACAGCCTCCTTACCTGAATCTAAACTGTTATAAACACTGAATAGCAAGAGCCTACAACCCCTTATTTTAAATGGAAGAAATAATAATGTATTCCTAGCCCATATTTAAAAACTCAATCAATTTCCCCAAATATTACTAAATACTTGTAAAACCTATGTAACAATCAACCAAGAACTTCTGCATAATGGGAAGTGTGTAAACACTGATCATCTATTTATTTAACTCTCAATGAATGCCCAATAATTGTGCTTGTGTGCAGTTAAAAATAATAACATATCTTACTGGATATGAATTGCATTTCTCTTCTATACTGCAAAAAACACTCAGTATAATGTAAATAGAACTTCTGCTTCCAACCATGAAGGAACAGTAGGGTCTAGAATTACTCTCCTACTGTAGACAAACAGAAAACTGGACAAAGTATATAAAACTGTTTTTGGATATTGGACAACAGGTAATGTAGGATTATGATCCCTGAGAGAAAGGAAACAAATAAGGTAAGCCCTACCATTGTGTTGACTCCAGGAGCTCAGTGTTGTTGGAGGCAATTTTCAGACAACAGTGCAGGGAGGGGGACCCAGACATAGCCCAAAGATCACTCTAAGTTGAAGAAACAGAGGTGGAAGTTCAGGGAGGTCAGGGTGGTAGAATTTGCAAAGCAGAGCACCAAAGAGGAATAAGCTACCTCTCAAAAACTTTCTAGCAACCTGTGCAGAGGGTCCATTGAGCCTCTGGCTGAATACCAATTTGCACACACACATAGGGTGAAACTCCACAAGACCAAACAAAGAACAAATTATAAGGAAAGAGCAATTATTGGAAACTATGAGTTTTTAAAAAATCCATAAAGCTAACACAGGGCTGGGAACCTTTTGAGTTCCCACTAGCTGGAGTAAGAAGATCTCATTTAATACACAAGGCATTCAGCAGAGATCCCAGAAGGATCACTGCCTTTAGTGGGACTAAACTAGCCCTGGTATAATAGCTACTCTAGAGCTACCCTTGAAAAGCTAATAGGCCTAAAAGAGATGAAACTGTTCCCTAAATAATGAAATTAACTGATAAAACAAAGTCCAAAAAAAAAAAGAAAAAAAACAAAGTCCAACACTCATTAAAGGAATAAAACAAAATCCAGAACTCAACAATTAAAATCTGCAATGTCCATCATCTAATCAAAAATTATTAAACATACAAATAAGCAGGAAAATGTGACCCAAAACCAGAAGAAAATCAAATCAACAGAAACAGACTCAGAAATTACAGAGATAATGGAGTTAGAAGACAAGGATGTTAAAACAACTATTATAAAACAGCTGTCTGCTAAATATGCTCAAGGATTTAAAGAAAAACATGAAGGTAATGAATAGAGAAATGAGGGATATACAAAAAGAACCAACTAGAACATGTAGAGATGAAAAATATAATAACTGAAATGAAAATATTACTGAGATTAACAGCATATTAGATAATGCAGAAGAAAAGATCAATGAACTTGAGGACATAATAATAGAAACTATCCGTAATAAATGTGGAAACTACATCCTTTTATCTGAATGTCCATGTTTTTAATGGCAGTTACATGAAGATTCATTATAGCAGATTTCTCATCTGGATGGGAAATTTGAGTAAAATCTGAATATTTGTCATATATTCATAGAGACACAGGTATGCTGGAATTCTGCATACCTGTGTTTCACAGGTTCCAAACCACTTTGTTTCTCAACACAGCACAGGTAGCCTTAGCTGAGGTTACAAAATACATGTAGCTCAGAGTTCAGTCACTCACAAGAGAATGTACTGACCCAGAGCCTGGGACAGCAGACAGCTCAATTCCAGGCTGGGACTCTGGGCATGGAGCAGAGTACTAATCTTAGTAACTAGTCCATTTCCTGCTCCCCAAATAGGTCTTTCAGCTAGGCACCTACATTCTCATGGATGTTAAAACTAGCCTCTAAGGATGATGTGTGGTCCACAATCTCCCCTTTGACACAGAGAGAAGGAGGACTGTATGGAGAAGAGACCTCAAATTTTGCTGACACTATGGGTTCTCTCTTCATTTTTGGTAGCTAGTGATTTCCTCTTCCTGTCTTTAAACCTATCTATATATGTCCTTAATGTTTAAATATGTTATTCAACATTTCTAGAGTTTAAGAGTGGAAAGGGAGAATTCTTATATCTGCTCAGTTTGTCTTCTTGACAAGTTATAGATATAACTTTTGAAATTAGAAAATAACCAATAAGGGTACTATCAAAAGATAAATGAAAGAAGCAGCAGCAATAGTCAAAGAAAACCATCTCCATGTTCCAATGAACTCTGAGAAGAAAAGTAATCCAAATTTGGCTTTAAAAATATTACTAAGAACTGAAAAAAGGGTTTGAGGATTGCAAATCTGAACTTGTCTTTCAGAAAGAATTATTACCGTCTCACAATTATATAGCACTTCACTAATCTCAAAAAACAGCTTACAGGGGCTTCCCTGGTGGCACAGTGGTTGAGAGTCCGCCTGCCGATGCAGGGGACGCAGGTTCGTGCCCCAGTCCGGGAAGATCCCACATGCCGCGGAGTGGCTGGGCCCGTGAGCCATGGCCGCTGAGCCTGCGCGTCCGGAGCCTGTGCTCCGCAACGGGAGAGGCCACAACAGTGAGAGGCCCGAGTACCGCAAAAAAAAACAGCTTACAGTATCACAGTGTTTTCCGGTTTTTTTTCTTTTTTTTTCCCTTTGGCTGTGCCGCACGGCCTGTGGGATCCTAGTTCGCCGACCAAGAATCGAACCCGTACCCCCTGTAGTGGAAGCATGGAGTCCCAACCACTGGACCACCAGGGAATTCCCCGTTTTCAGTTTTAATAAAACTATATCTTACTTAGAATATTTTTTCAAAAAACAGACTTTATTATACCCACATTATATTTACACGAAATACCATTTTCATTCTAATATTATTTAAAATTACCTTTATGTTTATTCAGAAGCTTGTAGCCTTCACAGTATCTGCCTGGAGAAGTCATCATCTTGGCTGTGTCAAGATAAGAGTATGTTGCAGCAAAATCAAACTCCTTTTTACCATCCCACCAACCTTTCTGCTTAGCATAGCTTCTCATGTCTGGGTGTTCCCGATCAATCTTGGTTGTTATAGAAAGCTGATTAGAAATATTACGAACTCCCTCTATTTTCAAAGAAGAGAGGAAGGGAGAAGAAAAGTCATATTTAATGTAATATATCTATCTCTGTACATTATGATCCTTAATCATTATTTCAATGTAAATATAGGCTTCTAAATGTCGTACCATGTGCATCTATTTATTACATACTCAAATAAATAAATTACTTTTTAAAATTAAACTTTTTATTTTGAGGTAATTATGGATTCACATGTAGTTGTAAGAATTAAAGAGAGAGCTATGCACCTTTACACCGTCTCCCCAAATGGTAACATCTTGCATAATATCACAACCAAAATACTAGTATTTATACTGTCAAGGTACAGAATATCACAAGGATCACTCGTGTTGCCCTTTTATAGCCACACCCACTTATCTCCCACGCCCACCCTTTCATTAACCCCAGGCAACCATCTGTTATCCATTTCTATAACTGTCATTTCAAGAAAATCATATAAATGGAATCATACAATATACAATCTTTAGGCTTTTTTTACTTAATTCCCTAAAGATTATTCCCTAAATTTTAATTCCCTAAAGATTATTCCAGGTTTAATTCCCTAAAGTTTAATTCCTAAAGATTATTCCCTAAAGATTAATTTAATTCCCTAAAGATTATTTAATTTTAATTTAATTCCCTAAAGATTTTTTAATTCCCTAAAGATTAATTCCCTAAAGATTTAATTTTAATTTAATTTAATTTAATTTAATTCCCTAAAGATTTATTCTTTAATTCCCTAAAGATTATTTTAATTTTAATTCCCTAAAGATTATTCCAGGTTATTGTATGTATCAACAATTCATTCCTTTTTATTGCTGACTAGTATTCCATGTTATAGACATTCTATGGTTTGTTTAAACATTCACAAGTTAAAGGACAGCTAGGTTGTTTCCAGTTTTTGGTATCATGGGAAAAGCTGCTCTAAAAATTCATGTACAGGTTTTTGTGTGCATTTAAGTTTTATTTCTCTGGGATAAATGCATAAGATTGCAATTGCTACACTGTATAATAGTTGCATATTAAGGTTTTTTTTAACTGCCAAACTGTTTTCCAGAGTGACTGTACATTCTTATTAGCAATGTACCATCCTACAGATTCTCACTAGCATTTGGGAATGTCATTTAAAAATTTTTAGCCATTCTGAAAAAAAAAAAAAAATTTTTAGCCATTCTGATAGAGGTAGAGTGGTATCTCATTGTGGTTTTAGTTTGCATTTCCCTAATGGCTAATGACGGTGAACATCATTTCATGTGCTTTTGTGACATCTGTATATCCTTTTAGGGGAAATGTCTCTTCGTGTCATTTGTCTTTTTACTGTTGAGTTTTGACAGTTCTTTATATATTCTCGATATTAGTCTTTTATATGAATTACTGTTTAAAAAATAGTCATAAGTAAGTTTAGAACAGAAATATAAGGCTTCTAAAAATATCATGGCACTAAGTTATAACAAAATTTTCAACTAAAATACAAAACAGAAGAAACAATAAAAGTCTGTTCTAAACAGATCAGAATAAATGAAGTAGATCATGATAAATGAAAATTAATAACATTTTAAAACAGATTTAGAATGATAGTCTGCCAAGTAGAAATCAATTTAATTACTCTAATGAAATCATACTTGGGATATTCTCACTACAAAAATAGACTTAAGTCATGATAGAATCAAAGAGAAGAGGAATTTTCCATGAGTAGATAATTCCCTATAGTTAAACTACTTAGTTCTTGGGCTAATTTAGTAATAGGAAGAGAGACAAGTTGGCAAAGTTAATCTACAGTTGGATAATCAGACTCAGTGAAGGTGTTTTTTTGGATGGCTCGGCGGGGCTATCTCTTTCAACAGAATTTGTTTTTCTCTTGGATGTAGCACACTTGACAAAATAAAAATAATTAATGGTATAATCAGGCCAATTATCACAATAATAAAAAGAATCTAAATTCAGTTTTGTGTATTAATAAACATACATGCAAAATATAAAATGTCCATCAAAACAACTGTCAATGACCTGTTTTGAAAAATAACATCCAAATCCTCCAAAGCTCAAGGCTATCTTCATGAAGACTTCCCAAATTTCTCCAGCTCACGATGACTTTTCCTTTCTCTAAAGGTTCATTGCATATATGTGTGTGTGTCATTCACTTGCCATTTAATATTTTCACATGTGTATCTTATCCCCCCTGTAAAACTATGAGATGCAGGAGGTAATTACACAAGAAGTACATGATCATGCTTAAGCACAAGGTTGTACTCTAGTGAAAGAATACTGAACTGAGAGTCAGGATAGAAAGATTTAAATTCTAAGTCTCTCATTCACTGCCTTGAGTAAATCACTTCATATCTCTGGATCTCCTCACTTGAAAAATGAGAGGAATATATGGTTACAAAGAAATCAAGGGGGAAAAAAAGCAAAGCATTCTAAAACAATCAACTGTGTTATTTACTCAATGACATCAAATTTTTATACTTTACTATTGTATCAATATATTCTTTCTAACGACTAAACCCACAGTCACCAATCCCCAATAACACTACCCTGTCCTCACCTCCATATCCACACATGATAAAATTTTGGAGTTCAGCCCAAAGTTAAAACAGGAAAAAATGGTAAAGAAATGGTTTCACTTAATAAAAAAGTGAAAAAGGGGAGGGGTTTAAAAAAAGTGAAAAAGTACGATAAAACAGCCAAGAGCTACTGCACAGAAAATGTATACAGGTTATATGAAATTAATATCATATATATTAAAAAGAGATAACACCACCTTTTCCTCTTTTTCAAGAAAGCCCTTTATAGTGCTCTTTCAATGTATGTTCTTTCAAATTTTTTCATTTCCCCTTCAGTTTTTCGACTTCATTGCACTGGAGTATAAATCTTGAAAAACAATTAAATGCAACTAAGAGGTTTTTTATTAATTGTAAAACAAATTAAATCATGAAAAGTTGTCCATACCTTGTACTTTTTCTGCTGCCCAGTACTTCCCTGCAGTCTCCAGAACCCAGGCCTCATTCCTATCAGCTATCAGGAAACTGTTGTGATAGCTAAATACCATCTTGCCCTCTGAACAATTTCCACCCTGGCCATACTTTTCTAATAAATCAACAATGACATTGAGGGCTTTTTCAGCTGTATCAGCTCTTTCAAGACCAAGTCTAAAATAAAAACATTGAAGTTCTCAGATTAAAATAAATTTCCATTATGTTTCTTAAATAATTTCATGCACATGAGATTTTGTGTTTATATTCCAAGTAAAAATCCTTTCAAGTTAACAGATACACTGAAATCCAACTTGTAAACTATTCCTTGTGAAGTAGTGAAGTCAGTTTGGAATCATGAAAACAAAGATCTGGAGTCAAAAAGATCATCGTTTAAATTCCAACTTGGTAGTTTAATGGCAAATCACTTTGTCTCTGAACCTTAGGTATCTCATCTGTAAAATTAGGATAATAATAATACCCCACAAGGTGACTGTGAGAATTAGTTACAGTCTGATAAAGTAAGTTAGGTACTTCCAATGAATCATAATTTTCAACTCCTTCCCTTCTCCTAATTAATGATATTTGAGAGTCTTGAAATTGAATGCCTGTATTCTGAAGCATTTTTAACACAAACTAAAGTATCAAAGTCCCAAAATGAAAAAAAAGGGAAGATAAAAACATGTTAAGAGTTAACAACAAATTTTAAATTTAGACAAGTTCTACAGTGCAAAAATATAACAAAAAAATAACCTGACAAGGTCCATGCCCAGTAGTGCCTCTTCATCACAAACTTCTTCTCTTCCCCATACAGCTTCATTCCCAATGCAAACTCCATGCTCATTAGCTCCCATTTCTGCCCCCCATAACCAAGCTGGGCGACTAAGGACAATAGCATATGTTTCAGGAACTTGATCAATTTCTATGTAAGTACACTGTAGAGAAAGTCATAACAATAACAATAAAACCAAAAAAGAAAAGTTATCAAAGTCTAGAATCTTAAAATCCATCAGAAGACATGACGATTATGAAAGAGATTATAACTAAATTGAAAATTTCAATAATAGAGGCATTACACTTAAAACATTGTCCCTAGAGCATTTATTCATTCAGATATTTGCTAAGCATCTCCTACGATAAAACACTGCTAAGAGATATATTGGTTTCAAAGATGAATCAGATGCAGATCTTGCTGTCAAGAAACTAAGACTTCTACATTACCTAAGATACAATGAAATATAAAGTATAAAGACTATGAAGAAAAGTGAAGATGGGGTGCTAATGGAAGCTCAGGAAAGGGATAGTTTCTAGCTGTGGAATCTTGAAACATTTTGTAGAGAAAGATGTATCTGAGTTGAAGTGTAAGGAAACAGATCTCAAACTCAATGTCCAGTGTTTCTTGATTGGTGATGTAAGTTCCATATGGTAGCCCTTAAATATATAGATGCCCATGTCACATGTGGGAATCACCGAGTATATCCACAGCAGTGAAAAGAATAAGAACCACTGGCTTAGAGGATAGGTGAGACTTAAATATGAAGAGATAAAATACAAATGGATCCAAGGGACTTTCCCGGTGGCGCAGTGTATAAGACTCCATGCTCCCAGTGCAGGGGGCCTGGGTTTGATCCCTGGTCAGGGAACTAGATCCCACATGCATGCCGCAACTAAGAGTTCACACGCCACAACTAAGGCGCCCACGTGCCTCAACTAAGGAGCTGATGAGCTGCAACTAAGGAGCCTGCCTACCGCAACTAAGACCTGGTGCAACCAAATAAATAAAAAAGAATAAAAAAAAAGAAATGGACCCAAGATGAATAAATAATCTCAGCAAAAGAAAAAAACTGGCATAGTAAAGTCAGCCCTCCACACACACAGGTTCCACGTCCACAGATTCAACCAAACACAGATTGAAACTATTCAGGAAAAGAAAAAACATTCCAGAAAGTTCCAAAAAGCAAAACTTGAATTTGACATTTGCTGGCAACTATTTAGACAGCATTTACATTGTATTTACAACTATTTACATACCATTCACATTGTACTATAAATAATCTAGAGATAATTTAAAGTTTACGGGAGCATGTGCATAGGTTATATGCATTTATATGCTATTTTATATAAGGGACTTAAGCATCAAAGGATTTTGATATCCTAGGGGCTCCTGGAACCAATCCCCCACGGATGTGGAGAAACAACTGTATACATAAAATGTCTAATATTTAATATATTTTTGTATTAGAATATCAATAAAACGGAATCTAAAAACTATATAACTTAGGAATAAAAGCATAGTATGAAATTTTTACTTTAAGTTCCATGCTAAATGGATTTTTTGAATAAAAAATTTAAAGGGTCCTTTAATTGACCTGTATACTATCAAGTGACTGCATAAAGTGTATAGTGTTGATAGTGTTACCACTGGATCCAAAAACCTTTTTTGATGATAAAACTGTTACTTCCAGAGTCTGGAATGATTTTTCCTATTCTACACCAATCAGAATCCTTTTTGCCCATCAAACTCCAGCTGAAACCCCAACTCCTGGTGAAGCCTTCCTTAATTCCTAGTCTGAATTACTTGCTTCTCCACTGATGTCACAACTTGCTGCCCTTACTTAAATTTAGCATTTAAACCATCCTTTTTTACAATGCGGTTAGTTACATACACATCCTATTCCTCTACTAGACTCTAAGCTCCTGGAAGACAGAACTAGTCTTGACAGCAGGCTTTGCCCTATTCGACGTGCTTGCATATGGTAAGCATTCAAATATCTGATCAAAGAATTAACAATTCTTATTATTGTTATTTCAGCTTCCTCCAAATCATTGAAATTAAAGACCAGAAGTCTAGTTCTGATTCAAATTATTTTTCAAATTAAAATTTTTAACTTCTATAGCTTCTGCCAAATGGCTAATGATTTTTAAAAACCTGTTTATGATATTTTTAAAGAAAAATATTGCTAACAAAACGTGCATTTCACCTACCTTAAGATGTTCCTTCAGATTGTCATGAACTGCAGCAGGAAAATAAACTACCTCCTGTACTTCATCACAGGGTCTATCTGAATTTTTTCCAAAAATAATCCTGTTATTAACTGTTGCTGGAGGTAGTGCCACAAAAGTGTCACAGGAACAAGGTTCCATTTTTTTTAAAACTAAAAATCATATGGAAGATTCAAAATAAAAAGAGAAAAGCATTTTTAGTATATACAAAACAAAGAGTTTTACTTGATGACCAGGGGATATTACTGCCATATCTAACATAGGATATTCATTAAAGTTTCAAATTTCGTATCAGTAAGAAAATGACTTGGGAATGAATCTAGTACTACAAGATTTAGTAAGAAAATAGGAATGACAAGTACCTTCTTCTAGTCTATAGGTCAAATTTAGTCTCTAAGCTCTTTCTCTCCTGAAGTCTTCCTTGAATCTCCTTTCACTATTTCCATATTTGGGAACACCTGTACCTAGCTCTACTGTTATAAAGACTATATTTGTGTATATATGTCTTCTTAGTGGACAGTGAGATCCTTGAGAGCTGAGAGTATGTCTTATTAATCTTTGTATTCTCATCACTGGCACTTATGGAAAAGTCACAGTATTATATACCCAGTGTTTCCTCAAAGATGGGAAGACGGGGTCTCTTTTGAACTGGTTACAATACTAATAAGACTGAAATTTTGAAACAGACTCACCGAATCAGACAAATACAAAAACATGTCAATAAAATTCCAAATTGTTGTTATTTCCAGGAAGACGTTCACATTCAACTTGTGAATCCTGATTGTATAATTTAATATCAAGATCATGTCTTCATTTGTAATTTGGAAAATCTTAAATCCTCAATTTAGTCGAATTTGTTTGCTTCCAGAATGGCACATTGTTTTAGAGTTTCAGATTTAAATGCAATAAATGATTCATTCAAAAGAAAACAAAATGACTCAAGTAAGAAAGAAACAACTTCAGCCTGAAACACCTAAGGGTTTTTCTATTTTCCTCAATGATGGAAACAGAGCGGTCACCATTGCTTCTGTTCTTTTCCGTGTGAATTTCAACCTTTATATCCTAGATCGCCTTCTATTTGTGTTCCAAAACTAATTCCACCACTACCTAACTTTGGCAGGCTATTTAATCTCTAAGTCTCCTGCCTCATCGGTAAATATCTTGGGGGCTGTTAGGAGAATTTAATAAGACAGTGTGTAAACCGTTTTTCAGTTCTTAGAACATATCACTTAAAGCTGTTATTATTATTCATCAGAAGAGTCAATTTCTTACAAAAGGCTTATTCTTGACATCACGCTCACCCCCTCCCGCGAGAGGATTTGGTTGGTGGATCCCCTACAGCCACGTCCACTCAAAACCGTGAAGTTTCAAGAGCCATCAAGCTTCACTAGGTGATCTAAGGTAACTGCGGTTATAAGGAAAGCTAAGGAAACATGCCACCTAGTTAGTAAGACACCTAGCCCATTTAGGAGGGGAAGCCTTGAGAGCCTTTACTAACTCCTAAAATGTATTCGTCATTTAACAAATGTTCATAAATATCTTTCTGCACCAGGCACCATACTGGTAACAAAATAGAGTCCTCGCTCCTTTGGAGTTGACATTCTACTTTATATGTTTTAGTTCACCAAGCGGTTTCAGAAACATCACATCGTTTGATCCTCACAAACGTGCTACAGTTAGGGCAAGAATTACTACTTTAGTAACACAGATGGGAAAAGTTGGTTTAGAAAAGTTTATGCAACTCGAAATGGAGTTCACAGAGTAAAGGGCTCGGACTTCAAGCACCTCCTTGCAGAAAAGCCGCCACCCAGCCCGCACTCCTCACCCAAACTGGCTGCACCCAAACTGCAGCACGCGCCGCGGCCCGGACCCCTCCCAGGAGCCCCTCCCTGCAGCACCCCCCCCAGGAGCCCCTCCCAGCAGCCCCTCCCAGGAGCCCCTCGGCGCCGTCGCGCCGCAGTTCCCGACTTCCCGCTTCCAACAACTACTATGCTCGCCCCACCCCCGTGCACGCCCCTCACCTGGCCTCCGAGGGGCCCAAAGTGAAAGGAAGAAGGGGCGAAGAGGGAGCACCACAGGCGCTAATTGCCGGAAGCTGTCCCTTTTGACCCCGGAAGTTCCCTCTGCCACGGGAGGCGCAGTTCCGGTTAGGCAGCCGAGTTTGTTTACGCTGCTCTCAGATCTAGCGGCTGCCTTCCCCAGCTCAGGCTCCAAAATGGGAAAATCCTTCGCCAATTTCATGTGCAAGAAGGACTTTCATCCTGCCTCCAAATCCAACATCAAGAAAGTGAGTACGGGGAGCAGGCCTTTGGCGCCTGGGTTCCCAGGGGTTCCTGGAGGTGAGAGTGGTGGAGTCTCTGGGATCCCTGGGACAGTCGCCTCTTCTCCATGCCTAAAGCCCTGGCGTTCCCGTCCCTTCTCCGCTGGCCCTCGTTTATTCTGTTGTACATCAGCCAGGAGACGGGCGGCTCTGTGTGCTCTTTCGGTTTTGTCAGCTAGAATGTAAATCTTTAAGATATGAAGACCGATAACCGGCTTCCTCATAACTTCCCGCAGCAGATTCTGATGTTGACTTTTCGAATCCCAGAGATCACGGCTTCTGAGCTCTGCTGTCCTGTACAAAGAAGACTCCCTGTCTATTTAAGATAGATCTTAAAAGGGAAATAAAGCCACACCTTGCTTACTCTTTTTATCCCACTTGATCATGTACCGTCTGTCTGGTGACCTCATTGAACTTTGGCTTTTTAAATAACCACTTACAGGTCTACTATGTCCAGTACAGAAAAACTGAGTTGAGTATTATAGTAGTGGAAAGCAGAATGGTGAGGTAGGAGGAGTATGAGCATTGAAACCAGACCTAAATTCTGTTTTTCCAGCACAGTCACTTTTAGCCCTGAGACCTTACGCAAAATATTTAATGTCCCTGATCCTCAGTGTCCTAATCTATAAGTTAAGAATGATTAGTATCAGTTGCCTTGACTTGTGAAAATTGTTATGAGGACTAAATAAGATGGTGTAGATAAAGACTTTGAAATAAGTACCACCACCTAGCACTCTGCCCAACACATAGAGTGAGTGCTCAATAAAATGTTAATTGGCCCTACACACACCCTTATCCTTAGCCTGCTCCTAAAATACAGGTGGTAACAAGAGTTTCATCCCTGGCCCATGTCTTGCTTACTCTGTATGCTTTCCCAAACAATCACAGCCAATTTTATAGTTTTAACCACCCCTTATTTACTCCTGACTCTCAAATCTACAGTGCGAGATCTTTCCCCTTAGCTGGAGGCACCTGAAGACAGCTATATACTAGACAGTTTCATCTTGATATCCTACAGGCATCTCAAACTCAGCATATTTGAAATGGAACTTACCTTTTATCCTAAATCTGCTCTTCTTTTTATACTTCCTGTTCTCATATCAGTAGGAAATACAGGTAGTAACACAACCCTTCATCCAGTCACCCAGGCCAGAGACTCAGGATTCGTCCTTTCCCATCACTCCTTTATCTTGTCAGCTAACAAATTCTATTGGTCTTACCTCTCAGATATCTGTTGAATCCATCTCTCCTCCTTGTCACTACTGCCTGTATCTTAGCTTAGACCCTCATCATCTTTCACCTAGACAGTTATATTTCCTAACTGGTTTTTCTGCTGCCAGTCTTGACCCCTCTCAAATCCATTCTCTACCCATCTAGCCATCAGAATAATTCTTTTTTTATTTAGCAGTTTTATTGAGGTATAATTCACATACCATACAATCACCCATTTAAAGTGTACAATTCAGTAGTTTTCAGTATATTTATGAATTTTATCATCACCACAAAAGTTCTAAAAGATTTTCATCACGCCCCCCCAAACCCATATCTATTAACAGTCACTCCCCATTTGTCCTTAATCCTTCCCCCTCCCCAGCCCTAGTCAACCACTAATCTGCTTTCTGTTTCTGTGGATTTGCCTATTCTCGACATTTCATATAAATGGAATCATGCAATATGTTATTTTTTTGTGACTGCCTTCTTTCACTTAGCATAATGTTTCAGAGTTCATGTTGTAGAATGTATCAGTATTACATTCCTTTTTATTGCTGAATAATTCCATTATATGGATATAGCACATTTTATTTATCCATCATTTGATGAATATTTGGGTGTTTCCATAGAGTAGTCATTTTAGAGCACAACTCTTGATTTCTTCTAGCTCCTTATTAAAATACTACAGGATTAAGTCCAGGTAACCAGGCTCCAGTTTATTTTTCCTTCTTCATGCCTTACTGCTATTCTCCCACCATAGATTTTATACTCCGGTAAAATCAAGCTACTTAATTCCTGTTTTACACTTCTGGATCTTTGTCTGAGTTGTTCCCTCTGCTGATAATATCTTACCCTGTTTTTCCCTTGGCAAAATTTTGATCCGCTTCAAAATCCATGTATGAAGCTACTTGTGTAACAGGGTTATTTATTGCAGCTGAGTTTGTAATAGTAAAAGATTGGAAATTTCTTAATGCCCATCAGTACAGCAGGAGATTGGTTAAATGAATGGTGGTGTAGCCCCACAAAAGAATGATATTCTTCAGCACCCCATCCCCCAGGAAACAAGAAAGCATTTTGTTTACTGATCTGGGAATGATCTTCATGGTATAGAATTTTATTTTATACATATTCTCTGTGTACAGCATATTGTATATATATGCTGTATATGTTACCATTTATGAAAAGAGTGACCAAAAAATGCATGTGTGTATATTATGTATATTATGTGTATGTCCATGTGAACATCTTTGGAAGGATATACAAAACAGGAATAATATTGGCTACCTGTGAATATAGTTACTTCATTTAAAAAATAAAGAACTTCTAAAAACCAAAACTTCGCTATAAAGCATTCCATTATACCAGCCTTCTTCCTTGCCCCCTAGAACAGTCTTGTTCTATTTCTTCATGTTGAACATACTCTGTTCCAAATATCAATTTTTATTTTTACTATTTTTTTTCCCAGCTGAGGATTTATTGGCGTAAATGCAACCATATAAAAACATAAGTTATGAAAAACACAGTCACCATATACCCCCCTCCCCTGCCCTCAGCCCAGGCCCAAATATTGTTACTGTTTATTTACATAATTCCTGTCTTTTTTATTATGAAATATGTTAAACATACGGAAAAGTTAGTATGATTTTCTATTAGCAGATTCTGAGCATTTTGTAAGCAAGAATATGTTTTACTACTTTTTATTCTAGTTCATCATAAATATTCATGTATTTAAGCTCTTGAGCAATTGAGACTAGTAAAATAACTTTGTAAAATCTAAAGCTTTAAATAAATGGTAGTTATTGTTGGAATATGTTAATCATTAGAATGTTATTATTAATGTATTATTTGACCAGGCAATGACACCTTGCATTTTTCTATTGCAACTGTTTGCATTTTGAGTTACAGTGAAAATTCCAAACATGTGCCTTTTACTGCCCATCCCAAGTGTAGACTTTTCTTCTACTATAACATTACATTGGTAATGTTATGTTGGTTATGGCATGTATATTATGTTATGAAGGCAGTGGAAGAAACTTTCAGAAACTTATACCAAAAGAAATTTCTGGTTTATCTGTCCCTGAAGGGTTCTCTTCTCATTGCTATTTTTGCTTTTATCTCCATATTAATCTCAGATTGTGGTGCCCATAGAAGCTTCCTATCTGAGCACTATTAAATACTGATAACTACTGTTTTGCATCTAAAATTGAATAATGGCAGTCTTGTCCCCCATCCTTCTCCCCACACTTATCTGCCCCCACCTACATTTAATAATTATAATTTTATCAGTGTAAATATTTTTCCTTGAATTTACCTTCTAAAACTTAGCTTGTTGGGAGAGAAAGTTTTGCCTTGCTGTTTATATTGAATGGTTATCAAACATTTTGTCCTTTACTTTATAGGAGGTGGGAAGTCACTGATACCTTTTAAACCTGGAAGTAACATGATTAAATATCCTGCATAAGTTGTGTGGGCTTTTTACCGTCACCACTTCTATGATTCTGAGAATTTCACACAGGGACGCATTCAGCCTGTGGTGGTGGTGCCCTTGAGCAACTGCAGGACGTCAGATGCATCTCTTTGATTCCTCTCTTGTCTCTTCCCTTTTTTCTACAACTACCTTTCATCTCCTTTCCTTTTTTTCTCCTATTTGTCTTCCATTTCTCCTCTCTTGGGGTGTCAGTGACACCCACTGGCATCCATGGGCACCATTTAACCTTACTGGTTGTGCCCTGTATGTTTTTTGGACTAGACATATTCCACGTAGAGAGATGGTTGTTCTCATCTCTGAAACAACAACAGAGGGATTGAATGCAAGAAGCATTTGTACCCCAAGTGCTCAGCGTGGTTATCAAGTTTGACATTTTTGCCTGAAAGTTTAGCTGTTTTGAATGATTATATTTAAGGACTTATATAAAAGCACAAATCAGATTTTCAACTGTTGTTTTGTGATAATGACATTATGACCAAAATAGATGATGTTGTAAACTATATACAATAGCATTTTATATTTTATTATAAAAGAGAGCAAACTTCCTACTTAAGTTTTGTACTTTACTAATTTAGGTATGGATGGCAGAACAGAAAATATCATATGATAAGAAGAAACAGGAAGAATTAATGCAACAATATCTTAAAGAACAAGAATCATATGATAATAGGTAAGAAATTCCACTATGCTGGTGTTTTTAGAATAGTCAATTGCATGAGAATATCCTTTACTGAATCATATATTAAATTAGCTTTATTGAATTGAATGCCCCAATGATAGGATTGTATTCCCTGTGAACTGTCTTTATTCTTATATTGATAGATGGGCACTTTTTCCAACCTTACCCATAATTCACATAAAATATTGATTGATGTGACTCCACATACAGTTTATAGAGAAGTCCCAACTTATACAAAACTTAGAAGAAAAATAAATGTCTATACTTGAACTACTGAGGCCTCTTACAAAGATATTTCCTCAGCATACACTGAAATGAAAAGGTACACAGGACAGCTTCAAGAAGTAAACTGAAGTGTCTCTACTTGACCTGCATGTCATTGTTCTGTCAATGGCAGGATCAGAGCTAGAGTTCTTCATTGGTTTACTACGGTACAGTACCTGCCCTTTAGCTATTGTCATTTATGTTTGTATTTGCAGGTCTAACACTGAAGCTGATTTCTCTTGGTTAATCAAGCAAATGAATAGTGGTGCTTTAGTTAGATAGGTCATATTTTCTCTTCCACTCAGTCGTATATTTCATCAAAACATGGAACTTAAGCGAAGTAATACTAAACTATTACTAAATACTCTCTTTAAAATATAGTATATCAAGAGCAAAATTAAAGAAATAAAATGTTTAGTTTAATTAAGTACTTTTCTCACTAATTTATTTAATCTTATTAACTTTTATTGAGTGCCTACTTCATGTATGACAACAAATGGTATTGTAGTGGCCTATAAAATTGTGATGCATAGTTTCTCTCTACCCCCAAGAAAATCTAATAAGGGATATGTACATACATATAGTTCAAGGCTGAAGGTAATAACTGATTGAAAACACACTTTATAAAAACTGTGGCATGCTAGCATAAGAAAATAATTCCATTTGGCATAACAAGACTTCATAAAAGAGGTGACATTTAAGCTGAACTGTGAAGAATGGTAAGGATTTAGATCTTTGGTTCTCAACTGAGGGCCATTATTGCCCCTAGGAGACATGTGGCAATGTTTGGACACATTTTTTTTTAATTTAAAAAAAATATTTATTTTGGCCACATCAGGTCTTAGTTGCGGCATGCAGGATCTTCACTGTAGCATGTGGAATCTTTCGTTCCGGCGTGTGGGCTCTAGAGCATGCAGACTCGGTAGTTGCAGCTCGCCAGCTCTCTAGTTGTGGCGCACGGGGTTTAGAGCACACAGGTTTAGTTGCCCTGTGGCATGTGGGATCTTAGTTCCCCGACCAGGGATAGAACCTGTGTCCCCTGCTTTGGAAGGCAGATTATTAATTACTGGACCTCCAGGGAAGTCCCTGGACACATTTTTTGATTGTCATAACTCAGGGGTTGGGTGATAACAGCACCTAGTGGGTAGATTCTAGGGATGCTGTAAAACAGCCTACAGTGCACTCAAAGAATGATCAAGTCCAAAATGTCAGTAGCACTACTGTTGAGAGACTGTGATTTACATATAGTAAAAGCTTATTAAAGATGATCACGGTGGGAAGATGGAGAGGATGTTCAGGAAACAGCCAATATAGTTGAGTTACACCAATGAAGAGATAGTGGAGGTGGAAATATTTGAAGCTATGCACATATCCTTAACTTTGCCCACTGATGTCAGTATTCATTGATAGATCTTGCCTGCATCAGTTATTACTGTGGTATTCTAATAGTGATTTTCTATTTCAGTCCCTATACATTGTTTAATTTGAATTCTTCTGGAAAGAGGATTTTTCCTTTTCCCTCATTTATTTAATCATTTATTCCTATCAGCCTGGACTCAGATATTTATTTAATCGGTTATAATCTAATACTCTTATTTATTTTTTTGCTCAAATTGTTCCAGTTTTGGCCTTTGCCTGCTCTGTCAGCTTGACTCCTATGTCCATTTAACATGCCCCATCCTTTTAAAAAAAAAAAAGTTCTTCCTGGCACTACAGGATCATCAAAAATTTGTCTTTTATTTTTCCCTGCTCCAGTATTGGAGCAGTTTTATTGGTTCTTTTTATTGAAGAAAGATATTTACATACCAGGATTTGGACACTAGGTGTGTTCATTGCTTTTAGGTTTGTTTGTTTGAATTTATGAGTATATAAAAGCAAATTTATGAGTATTTGGAGTGATTTGCTACATTTTTCTTTTTTTCCTCATTCAAAAGTATTGTCCTTGATAGCCAATTCTGTTCCTTAGTACTCTGTTTTTTTCCCTTTTAAGTTTTTAACTGTTCTAGATGTTTCTTAATGTTTGTGGATATTGATCCCTATGTACATTTTTTTAAAGATGACAATCACATTTATTATTCTGACTGGACAAATAAAAGGATGCCCAAAAATCTGTACATTTCACTCAGCTTAGAGTCAACAGCAAAAAAAAAAAAGAATCTGTACAGGTTTTTAGTTGAAGTTAAAACAGAAATGCCAATATCATAGCTTTTCCTTTTATTTTGTATACCTGTTGAGTTTTGCACAAAATGAAATTGATATTCCAGTTTTGATTTTGTTATTTTTGTTTCAATATAAATGAAATGCTTTTTCAGGGGTGGGAATATATAAAACAAAATTTGCCATTTTTAAGTGTGCAGTTCAGTGCCGTTAATTACATTCACAGTGTTGGTACCATTACCACTGTCTATTTCCAAAATTTTTTTCATTACCCCAAATAGAAACTCTATAACCATTAAACAATAACTCTATTCCCCCTCCCTCCAGCCCCTGGTAAACACTATTCTTCTTTCTGTCTCTATGAATTTGCCTATTCTAGGTATACCATATAAGTGGAATTACACAGTATTTGTCCTTTTGTGTCTGGCGTACTTCACTTAGTATAACATGTTCAAGATTCATCCACATTGTAGCATGTATCACAGCTCATTCCTTTTTATGGCCAAATAACATTCCATTGTATGTGTATACTACAGTTGGTCTACCCATTCATCCATCAGTGGACACTTGAATTGCTTCTACCATTTGGCTGTTTTGAATAATGTTGCTATAAACATTGGCATACACATATTGTTCAGCTCCCTATTTTCAGTTCCTTTGGGTATTACCTAGGAGTAGAATTGCTGGATCATCTGGTAATTCTGTGTTTGGCTGTTGAAGAACCACACAACAGTTTTCCATAGGGACTGTACCATTTTACATTCCCACCAGCAATGCAGTTTTTCTACATCCTTGCCAACATTTGTTATTTTCCTTCTTTTTTTTTTTTTGATAATAGGCATCCTAATGACTACAACATGATATCTCATGGTTTTAATTTACATTTCCCTAATAACTAGTGATGTTGAGCTTTTCACGTGGTCCATTTTAATTTTTTAAATGGTGTTAATTTAATATAAGATATAATTTATATACTTTAAACTATATGTTGGTTTTAAGTGTATTTATAGAATTTGGAGCCATCACCATAACTCATTTCAGAACATTTTCATCATCCGAAAAAGAAATCTTGTACCCATTAGCAGTCACTCCCCATTTCCAGACACTGTGCCCCCTAATACCTCTCAGCTCTAAGTAACCACTAATTTATTTGTCTCTATATATTCACCTATTCTGGAAATGTCATATAAATGGGATCATACAATATGTGGTCTTTTGCGATTGGCTTCTTTCATTTAATATAATTATTTAAAATTTAAAAATTAAAAATTTTTAAATGTATTTTTAAAAACATTTTTTTCAGTGTTTTTGAAGTTCATCCATGTTGTAGCATGTGTCAGTAGTTCATTCCCTTTTATTGCTGAATAATATCCCACTGTATAGAGGTAGATCCTGTCATCCTTTTGCCCTCTTCTTCTTTTTCAATTCTTTGTAAACACCAGTGGGAATAAGAAGTGAGGAACTATAATCATGTAGGCTATCCTTTGTGATAGCCTTTTCCAAATAAGAGGAAATTCTGTTCACTCTTTAGCCTTCTTTATAATCAGTACTTTACTTGGATCTTATGAATTAAAGCTTTAACTTGACCGTTGATTCAATTTGTAGCAGAGCTTTTTTTCTAAAAAGCACAGCATATCTCTCAAACAGAACCCAAACAGGGAACTTTTGGTGTTAAAAAAGAAATGATAAAAAAGAAAACGAGGGGCTTCCCTGGTGGCGCAGTGGTTAAGAATCCACCTGCCAATGCAGGGGACATGGTTTCGAGCCCTGGTCTGGGAAGGTCCCACATGCCACAGAGCAACTAAGCCCGTGCACCACAACTACTGAGCCTGCACTCTAGAGCCCGTGAGCCACAACTGCTGAAGCCCACGTGCCTAGAGCCCGTGCTTCTCAACAAGAGAAGCCACAGCAGCGAGAAGCCTGCGCACCGCAACGAAGAGTAGCCCCCACTCACTGCAACTGGAGAAAGCCCGCACGCAGCAGCGAAGACCCAACGCAGCCAAAATAAATAAACAAAATAAATTTATTAAAAAAAAAAGAAAGAAAATGATTTTTAAGATGCAGCAGTCCATCATAGTAATTAACCTGTTGTAGATTATCTTTATTCTCTCTTCATTGGCCTCACTAAAGAATTTGATTCTCTTATTGCCTTCGACTCTTTTAAGAATTAATTGGATTTGCCTTCCTAAAGAAATTCCAGAGAGACTCATTTTTCTAGAACTGTTTGATTCCTCACAATTAATGAAAAATGTTGGCACTATTTAACTTAATTCCAAATTTGTGTTGGCGTATAGGATTTCAAAGTTGTCCCTATTTCCACAGCATTTCAAAGTTTAAGAAAAGCATGTGAGGGGAAGCATGGCATTTTTTCCCTCATTTCAGTTGGGAGTGCTGGGATCTCTCAGGTAATGAGGAAGTCTCAGAATTTACAACTAGTTACTAAAGAGGCAGCACTGTTGGAATTTCCAGTCAGATATTTCAGATGTCATCTAATCAGTGGAGTAAACTTCTGGAACTTTATCTCTAATAAAAATATTTTATCCTAATTCCCTTAGGATTTAGGGGTATGGAGGGACAGTTTTTCTGTAATTTTTTCCTCCTACAAAAAATTGCTAACTTTATGTCTTGTTTTATTTAGATTGCTTATGGGAGATGAACGTGTAAAGAATGGCCTTAATTTCATGTATGAGGCTCCACCAGGGGCTAAAAAAGGTACTTGGTCGTTTCCTTTTTTTAAGTCTTTGATGTGTTTGCAAGTAAAGATTGAGAACTGTTATGACAGACATTGTTTAGAAGTTGCTCTTCATCTTTTAAAATTGCTATTATTTTTGTAAAATAATTTTTTAAAATACTGCAATCAATACAGTAGAATAGGGCTTCCCTGGTGGCATAGTGGTTGAGAGTCCGCCTGCTGATGCAGGGGACACTGGTTCGTGCCCCGGTCCGGGAAGATCCCACATGCCGCGGAGCGGCTAGGCCCGTGAGCCGTGGCCGCTGAGCCTGTGCATCCAGAGCCTGTGCTCCGTAACGGGAGAGGCCACAACAGTCAGAGGTCCGTGTAGTGCCAAAAAAAAAAAAAATACAGTAGAATAAATACTAAAAATATTTGTCTAATCTAGTAATAATTTCATGACTTGTCCTTTGGGGAGGAAAATAATCTCAACATCACCAGAATTACATTTATTCTTTTATAATTTGTGTATTTAGTCCTTCTTACTGAGTATACTTGTAAATACAAAGCATAATATTCACTGTCAATGAAAAATATAAAAGTTTAAAGACTAGAAATAAATGTGCTTATTAAACACTATTTCTTATTCACTGTTTTTTATCCTTCAGTGATTTGAATTTTATCTTATGAAAGAAAAAAAGTCAAACTAATACATTCTTACAAGTTACAATTAAATACCGTGATATCATAGTGTCGTATATGATAGCAGACTTTTATGTTGAAGTTTTTAACTTGACCTACCTTTTTTTCCTCCCATGTTTTTGATATGCAATCAAGAAAACAAAGAGGTAAAGTACTGTTTTCTATGTTTGGATTTATTTGCAATAGATTGTAATTTTATGGAAAAATTGAAAGACTTTAATGAATGTTTTTAGAAAGAAGAAACCGAAGGAGAGACTGAATACAAATTTGAATGGCAAAAAGGGGCCCCACGAGAAAAGTAAGAGCTGGTTTTCTTTTAAGATAAAATGTGTATCATTAAATTTAGATAATATCCCATCTTATGTTGCCTTTTTATTCATTAGAGAAAGCAACTAATGTGAAAAGTTATTTTTAATGATTTGTCTTATGCAACTCATTTGGTTGATTATAGTCTTTAGTTCTATTTTTATTTTTTTCATTTTTTTAAATCACAGATCATCAGACTGGATACTTAATAATGAAGTGGTGTTTGCAAATACTAAATAGATTTTATTGTTCTATTTATTTATTGAAGTCGTACATTTCATAATTTACTCAGAACTATAAAACTGTTTTTAGTTTAATTATTAAATTGTTCTTAATATTGAGTTTGTACATTTTCTCTCCTTAATAGATATGCCAAAGATGACATGAACATCAGAGATCAGCCCTTTGGTATTCAGGCAAGTGACACATATTTATACTGTAAGAATAAGTTTTTTTTATAAACACTTCTTTATACTGTTGTCCAAAAGGTATTTAAGCTGAAAAGGGGCTCTGTGGTTTTATTTGTATCAGATAATAGAAGGACTAGGAGAGAAAATATTAAGTGTACTAAACTGATAAAAGATAGGATTCAAAGTTTTGTAGTAAGGGTTATAATGATAATGGTCTCTGTGGTTTTCAAGGAATTTGGAGAATTAGCTCAAGGTCAAAAAAATATATAAAACTGTCTGGAACCAGAACAAACTATCATCAGAGGGCCAGGTCCTTGTTATAAATAACATTTTTTTGAACACTGCCTTACTTATTCATTTATATATTAACTGCTATATTGGCAGAGCTGAGTAGTTGCAACAGAGACCTTTGGCCCATAAACCCTATAATATTTGCTATCTGGCCCTTTACAGAAAAAGTATGCCAGCCCCTGGTTTAGGAAATTGAAACCTCAAAGGTTAATTTTTTTAAATGAGAGGATTAAACATTAAGCCATGACATCATTCTTTTTTGGTATTTTACCATTTCTTTTTGGATGACAGTGTTTTATTTCCACAAAGTAACACACAAAAAGAAATAGGAGGGACTTCCCTGGTGGTCCAGTGGTTAAGAATCCGCCTTCATTGCAAGGATTCTTCAATATATGCAAATCAATCAGTGTGATACACCATATTAACAAATTGAAGGATAAAACCTATATGATAATCTCAATAGATGCAGAAAAAGCTTTAGACAAAATTCAACACCGATTTATGATAAAAACTCTCTACAAAGTAGGCATAGAGGGAACCTACCTCAACATAATAAAGGCCATATATGACAAACCCACAGCCAACATTGTTCTCAGTGGTGAAAAACTGAAACCATTTCCACTAAGATCAGGAACAAGACAAGGTTGCCCACTCTCACCACTGTTATTCAACATAGCTTTGGAAGTTTTAGCCAAGAAATCAGAGAAGAAAAAGAAATAAAAGGAATCCAAATTGGAAAAGAAGAAATAAAACTGTCACTGTTTGCAGATGACATGTTACTATACATAGAGAATCCTAAAGATGCTACCAGAAAACTACTAGAGCTAATCAATGAATTTGGTAAAGTAGCAGGATACAAAATTAATGCACAGAAATCTCTTGCATTCCTATACACTAATGATGAAAAATCTTAAAGAGTAATTAAGGAAACACTCCCATTTACCATTGCAATAAAAAGAATAAAATACCTAGGAATAAACCTACCTAAGGAGACAAAAGACCTGGATGCATAAAACTATAAGACACTGATGAAAGAAATTAAAGATGATACAAACAGATGGAGAGATATACTATGTTCTTGGATTGGAAGAATCAACATTGTGAAAATGAGTATACTACCCAAAGCGGTCTACAGATTCAGTGCAATCCCTATCAAACTACCAATGGCGTTTTTCAGAGAAATAGAACAAAAAATTTCACAATTTGTATGGAAACAAAAAGACCCCAAATAGCCAAAGCATCTTGAGAAAGAAAAATGGAGCTGGAGGAATCAGGCTTCCTGACTTCAGACTATATGACAAAGCTACAGTAATCAAGACAGTATGGTACTGGCACAAAAACAGAAATATAGATCAATGGAACAGGATAGAAAGCCCAGAGATAAACCCATGCACCTATGGTCACTTTATCTTTGGTAAAGGAGGCAAGAACACACAGTGGAGAAAAGACAGCCTCTTCAATAAGTGGTGCTGGGAAAACTGGACTGCTCCATGTAAAAGAATGAAATTAGAACACTTCCTAACACCATACACAAAAATAAGCTCGAAATGGATTAAAGACCTAAATGTAAGGCCAGACACTATAAAACTCTTAGAAGAAAACATAGGCAGGACACTTTATGACATAAATCACAGCAAGATCCTTTTTGACCCACCTCCAAGAGAAATGGAAATAAAAACAAAAATAAACAAATGGGGCCTAATGAAACTTAAAAGCTTTTGCACAGCAAAGGAAACCATAAACAAGACGAGAAGATAACCCTCAGAATGGGAGAAAATATTTGCAAATGAAGCAACTGACAAAGGATTAATCTCCAAACTTTACAAGCAGGTCATGCAGCTGAGTATCAGAAAAACCAACAACCCAATCCAAAAATGGGCAGAAGACCTAAACAGACATTTCTCCAAAGAAGATATTTAGATTGCCAACAAACACATGAAAGAATGCTCAACATCATTAATCATTAGAGAAATGCAAATCAAAACCACAATGAGGTATCACCTCACACCAGTCAGAATGGCCATCATCAAAAAATCTACAAACAATAAATGCTGGAGAGGGTGTGGAGAAAAGGGAACACTCTTGCACTGCTGGTGGGAATGTGAATTGGTACAGCCACTATGGAGAAAAGTATGGAGGTTCCTTAAAAAACTACAAATAGAACTACCATATGACCCAGCAATCCCACTACTGGGCATATACCCTGAGAAAACCATAATTCAAAAAGAGTCATGTACCAAAATGTTTATTGCAGCTCTATGTACAATAGCCCGGAGATGGAAACAACCTAAGTGTCCATCATCAGATAAATGGATAAAGAAGATGTGGCACATATATACAATGGATATCACTCAGCCATAAAAAGAAACGAAATTGAGCTATTTGTAATGAGGTGGATAGACCTAGAGTCTGTCATACAGAGTGAAGTAAGTCAGAAAGAGAAAGACAAATACCGTATGCTAACACATGTATATGGAATCTAAAAAAAAAAAAAAAATGTCACGAAGAACCTAGGGGTAAGATGGGAATAAAGATGCAGACCTACTAGAGAATGGACTTGAGGATACGGGGAGGGGGAAGAGTAAGCTGGGACAAAGTGAGAGAGTGGCGTGGACATATATACACTACCAAACGTAAAATAGATAGCTAGTAGGAAGCAGCCACATAGCACAGGGAGATCAGCTCGGTGGTTTGTGATCACCTAGAGGGCTGAGATAGGGAGGGTGGGAGGGAGGGAGACGCAAGAGGGAAGAGATATGGGGACATATGTATATGTATAACTGATTCACTTTGTTATAAAGCAGAAAGTAACACACCATTGTAAAGAAATTATACTCCAATAAAGATGTTTAAAAAAGAAAAATAAAAAACCACTTCCTAACACCATACACAAAAATAAGCTCAAAATGGATTAAAGACCTAAATGTAAGGCTAGACACTATATAAAACTCGTAGAGGAAAACATAGAACACTCTATGACATAAATCACAGCAAGATCCTTTTTGACCCACCTTCTAGAGAAATGGAAATAAAAACAAAAATAAACAAATAGGACCTAATGAAACAAACTTTTGCACAGCAAAGGAAACCGTAAACAAGATGAAAAGACAACCCTCAGAATGGGAGAAAATATTTGCAAACAAAGCAGCTGACAAAGGATTAATCTCCAAAATATACAAGCAGCTCATGCAGCTCAATATCAAAAAAACCAACAACCCAATCCAAAAATGGGCAGAAGACCTAAACAGACATTTCTCCAAAGAAGACATATAGATGGCCAAGAAGCCCATGAAAAGCTGCTCAACATCACTAATTATTAGCGAAATGCAAATCAAAACTACAATGAGGTATCACCTCACACCATTTAGAATGGGCATCATCAGAAAACCTACAAACAACAAATGCTGGAGAGGGTGTGGAGAAAAGGGAACCCTCTTGCACTGTTGGTGGGAATGTAAATTGATAACAGTCACTGTGAAGAACAGTGTGGAGGTTCCTTAAAAAACTAAAATTAGAACTACCATATGACCCAGCAATCCCACTACTGGGCATATACCCTGAGAAAACCATAATTTAAAAAGAGCCATGTACCACAGTGTTCATGGTGGCACTATTTACAATAGCCAGGACATGGAAGCAACCTAAGTGTCCATCGACAGATGAATGGATAAAGAAGATGCGGCACATATATACAATGGAATATTACTCAGCCATAAAAAGAAACGAAATTGAGTTATTTGTAGTGAAGTGGATGGACCTAGAGTATGTCATACAGAGTGAAGTAAGGTGGAAAGAGAAAAACAGATACCGTATGCTAACACGTATATATGGAATCTAAAAAAAAAAAAAAATGGTTCTGGTGAATCTGGGGCAGGACCGGAGTAAAGACGCAGACGTAGAGAATTGACTTGAGGACTTGGGGAGGAGGAAGGGTAAACTGGGACGAAGTGAGAGAGTGGCCTGGACATATATACACTACCAAATGTAAAACAGATAGCTAGTGGGAAGCAGCTACATAGCACAGGGATGTCAGCTCTGTGCTTTGTGACCACCTAGAGGGGTGGGATAGGGAGGGTGGGAGGGAGATGCAAGAGGGAGGGGATATGGGGATATATGTATACATATTGCTGATTCACTTTGTAATACAGCAGAAACTAACACAACATTGTAAAGCAATTATACTCCAGTAAAGATGTTAAAAAAAAAAGAATCCACCTTCCAATTCAGGGGACAGGGGTTCGATCCCTGGTTGGGGAACTAAGATCCCACATGCTGCTGGGCAAGTAAGCCTGTGCACTCTAGAGCCCGCGTGCCACAACTAGAGAGCCCACACGCCGCAACTACTGAGCCCGTACGCCACAACTGGAGAGAAGCCCGCGTGCTGCAAAGAAGGGCCTGCACACCGCAATGAAAGATCCTGCATGCCGCAAGAGAGATCCCATGTGCTGCAACTAAAACATGATGCAGCCAACTAAGTAAATAAATAAATATTTTTAGAAAAAAGAAATAGGATTCAGCTTAGCTTTTAGGCATAATTTATGATAAAAGATTTTAGTGTTTGAATTACATTACCAAATATAGTTGTAGAGTCTCTTTCCCTGGAGATCTTTTAAAAACAAGACTAATTTAACTTAAACTCTGCTAAGGAGCGGGGAGTTGAACATTGGTTAGATTATTAGTATTTTAGTAACCAAAATAACGTTTACTATTTCTCAGGTTCGAAATGTGAGGTGCATTAAATGTCACAAATGGGGTCATGTCAATACAGATCGAGAATGTCCTTTGTTTGGTCTTTCTGGAATTAATGCAAGTTCAGTTCCCACTGATGGCTCAGGTAGGCACTAGACATAATTTATTTGTTTGTTTTAGAATTTATAAGAGGGCAAACAAGGGAAGCTAAAATAACTTTTTTTTTTTTTTGTCTCTCTGGGTATTGGTTTGATTTGGTTTGGTTTGGTTTTTGGGGGTTAGGTTATATTCCCAAAATGTGGTGGTCAACAGGAAACTCTAATCATATGTTTTGAATTTGAAATGCTGTATATTAGAATTTAATTTTTTTAGCCAAGGGCCCTGTGAAATTGATTTTAAAAGTAACAGATGTATTAAACATAGTTTATCAGGTTGGTAACCTAAAAACAGAAGGAAGAAATGGCTATTTCTCATATTCATGTCCTTCCGAGTTGTAGAACTGGGCTGGACAAAAGCCTCAACAATTGTATTTTTTGTTTCCGAGATAAAATCAAAATTGAGTTTTAAAAGATGTTAGATATATTAAAATTAATTTCTACTTGAAAGTTATTTACCTTCCTGCATGTTATTGTCTACTTAAGAAAAATTGGTCTAATTTGGTTTGGGTTCTTTTTATAAAAAGATACTAAAACTGAGAACTTCTAAGTTAAATTTATCAGTGCCTTGTTAGTATGTTGTTGAGACAGCCACAGTAATCCAACAGTAACTCATAGTGAATCATAATAGCAATAACCTGCTTAACCCTGTAACCTTAAGTCATTTCACCTTTATGAGTTTCAGTTCTTCATTTTAAAATAAGGATGATAATATAACTCGAGATTTTCAGAATTTTTTAAGCAGCTATAGAACCTTTTTTTAATTTTTTAAAATAAATCCTACACGTAATCCCAGTGTATAGAACATATGAAGGCAGAGCTGCTGTATTGAAGCAAACGTTCTGGGCGTGAAGCCCCAACCTCTCAGCTAATCTAGGCCTGTGATGCACCTCTTTAGGCTCCCTGAGGCTTCCACTGCCACTTCTGAGCCCAGGGTTCACCCTCAATCAGCATATGACCTTCAGCCCTCTTCTATAGCTAGACATTGGGCTTTCTTCCAGCAAGCCAGATGCAGGCTGTAGGATTCAAGATGCCAGTTCTCATATTAGGAGTTTAGGAATTTGATCCATTATCAGGTTTGACACTGTCTCATTAATGGTGTTACGAATGTCAGGATGGCTAGAGGAAGTACAGACAGCATATTGCAACTGATTTTTTAAAAATCCTTATTGCTCTTTAAAAAAGTTTAAAAACCAACATCTTAGGTAAAGGGAAAACTGCTCAGTAGTGAGAAAATAGCCATACAGACCTTGGTCTGGCAAGCTCTGACAAAAGAACATCCTGTTGATGCCTAAGTGCAGGTACTCTTAAAACCCACATACTGTGCTCCCTCTCCCGTGCCCTCACTCAGCTGATGAAAGATGGGAGAGAAGCTCCCAAAGAAATAAAGCCCCAAAGAAAATGAGGGCAAAGTAGGATGAAGAACCCACTGGCGCAAATATCTCTGACCACTTATTTTGGTAGTCACAGGGATCTGTTGTTATGTTTGAAAGGTATATTCTGTTTGCTGGAAGGGGTTGCATCTTTCTTCATTCTTTCTCCATCCTTGTGGTGTTCTTCCAGCTACATGACCCCTGTGTTGGCTAGGGGCAGGCAGTGGCAGTTGCCGTCTTTGTTCCTCAGCCTTGTCTTACTTTGATTCTGCTTGGAGAGAGTGAGTAGGATAGACTCCAGGATACTAGGAGACTAGGATGTAGACTATACATAGACTAGGATAGCCCTTTATTTAGTAACTAACAGACCTGCTTTCTCTTGAATCTGTATTAGAAAGTCTACTAACAGCAACAAAAAGAACGAGCGCTAAAGGTTTAAAAGAAAAACACATACAGTGTTGGAGCAAGTATGATAAAATGAACATTTTAATCCACTATTGATAAATTGGAGCAGCCTTTCTGAAGAGTTATTTGATGATATGTATCAAAAGCCTTAAGAACATGCATATCGTTTTACTGGAAATTCAACGTTCAGGAATTTATAGTAAAAGTGATAAGGTAGATGCTCAAAGGTTAATAGTGGTAAAGATTAGAAATAACCCTAAATGTCTGTCAATAAGGTGTTGGTAAAATAAACTCACTCATTTATTCAACAATCACGTATGGAGTGCTCACTCTGTGCCAGCCATTTTTCTAGGCTCTCGGAACACAGTAGCAAGACAGAAGAGGTTCTTACTTTCATTCTATTGGGAATGACACAAAATAAACTAATAAATAAGAAAGTACTAGGTATTTATAAATTCTGTGATTAAAATTACATTGGATACTGTGATAAGAACTAAATGGGGAATAACTAGATGAGGTGGTCAGGAAGGGCCCCTCTGAGGAAGTGATGTTAGGCTGAGACCTAGATGACAGAAAAATGCAACCATGCAGGATCTGGGAGAAGAGCATTTGGTATCTCAGGCAAAAGGAACAAGCTTCCACACAGAAGGAACCGTAAGTTCAGACTCTGGACGTGTGGAGGTACGTAGATGCCTGATTTGGAACCCCTGCTCTCTACTTAGTAGCCATGTGACCTTAAGCAAGCTGCCTAACTGCTCTGTGCCTCAGTTTGCAGTGTCTGTAAAATAGGTATTATACTAGTACCTACCTCATAAGGTTGTTAAGAGAACTAAATGAGTTAATACATGTGTAGTGCTTAGAATAGCACCGGGCACATACACTTTATTGATGTATTTTTTTACATATATAAGTTTATTTTATTTATTTATTTTTGGCTGCATTGGGTCTTCGTTGCTGCGCACGGGCTTTCTCTAGTTGTGGCAAGGGGGGGCTACTCTTTGTTGCAGTGTGCAGGCTTCTCATTGCAGTGGCTTCTCTTGGTGCAGAGCACGGGCTCTAGGTGCGTGCGGGCTTCAGTAGTTGTGGTTCGCGGGCTCTAGAGCACAGACTCAGTAGTTGTGGCTCATGGGCTTAGTTGCTCTATGGCATGTGGGATCTTCCTGGACCAGGGACTGAACCTGTGTCCCCTGCATTGGCAGGCGGATTCTTAGCCACTGTGCCACCAGGGAAGCCCTATTGGTGTATTTTTAAAAAATTAATTATGGGGACTTCCTTGGCGGTCCAGTGGTTAAGACTCCACGCTTCCACTGCAGGGGGCACAGGTTTAATCCCTGGTTAGGGAACTAAGATCCTGCATGATGCGCAGCGTGGCCAAAAAATTTTTTCTAATTTTTAAAATAAATTAATTACGGAATTAATTGGAATACCAATATAGCCAAAATGGAATACCATATAGCCATTAGATATAGATATATGAATCAAGCTATTGATCTATATTGACAAGCTATTGACACATGAGGGTATACCAGGATATATCAAGTAAAGAAAAAAAAATTAAGAAGCAGTATTTTAAATTTCTTAAATCCTGTGTCTTACTTTTCTAAGAATACCTCAAAGCACTGAACTCTATGATAAGATTATGGTAAAAATAGATCAGTAACTTTCACCATCTGTGATACCACATAAGATGATGAAAGTTACTGATCTATTTCTGATGCACTGTCAGCGTTGAGAACCATCAGCTTCAGCTGTATGTAAGAACAACGGAAGATTTGGGAAACAGGACCTTGTTTTTTTGTTTAAATTATGTTTTACTAATATTACACAGTCATAAATTTATCCTACAGAAATAATCATCGATACGTCCCAAGATTTTTGTCGTAAAGCATTGTGTATAATAGTAAGACAGGTAGAGAACCTAAATATCTAATAAAAGGATGTAAGTGAATAATTATGGGATATTGCCACAGGGGAATACTATACTATGCAGCCATTAAAAATGACAGGAAGATTTCTTAATGAATGGATGTTGTTTACAACATTTGGTCAAATAAACATTATAAAACAAGGTAATTACATGGATTCCATTCATGTTTCTCTTTATATGTTTAGGTAGACATATAGAGAGATACTTTTAGAAAAATAAAAATGCCTGGAAGGAGATACACTAAAATATTAACAGTGGTTATACATTTATAGTTTTTAAAGGAATATTAGAGGAATTAAAACTTATACATAGAAATAAATTATTTAAAATCGTTTTGCTCACTTAATACCTTTTAAAGTTTGACCTGAATTTAGCGATACCACTTAACTAACATTATTAGAAACTCCTAAAAGTTTCTCAAAACCAAATCAAAAATACTCTACTGTATCAAATAGGAAAGCAAATAATGATGTTATATTCAAAATTTGAATGCAATGAATAATAAACTGGCCAATTTCCTAATCCACTTGCTGATTCAAGCTAAAAACTTTTCATTTAAAAAAATCACCTATTGAATAATGTCTCACCAGTGAATAGAGATTATTTTTGCAATAAGGCAATTTCAGTGGATACGGTTATCGTGGGATAATCACACCCCTGGGGTACAGCCTTGTGCCTGTAATCTCCCAGGAGTGTAATTATTTCATGATAACTGCACCCCCTGGTGTTACATTATTTCTATTATGAAATTCTTAGTTTAGTACATAAAGTAACTTACTTTGATCACTGGAAACTGCAAGGTGCTGTTAGAACATTCCAGCTGTGAGGTTTACAGAGACGAGCTATAAGATTTAATTCTCCTTTACAAAGTTAAATTAGGCAATCAAAATGCTTCTTTTGGCTAAGCTGGTTTAGAATATCTTTTCTACTGATAAGATCATCTTAACTTTATAAGTTTTTGTCCACTCTAGATATATCAAAATTATATATAAAACTTATAAGCTTCAGTGGTGACTGAATTTTTATAAAATATTTTTATATTACAACATAACTAAATGCCTGACCCACCAGCCTTTTGTTTATACTCTGTAGCCCTTACTCTTCGTTGTTGTTGTTGTTGTTGATGTTCTCTATTGTATTTTATTCTCTATTTCATAAATTTTCACCCCAATATCTATTATTCCTTTTTTTCTTTTTGCTTTGGTTTTAGTTTGCTTCTTAAGGTTAAGATTAGGATATTGTTTTTGTTTTTTTGAAATAAATTTATTCATTTATCCTTGGCTGCGTTGGGTCCTCACCGCTGCGCATGGGCCTTCTCCAGTTGCGGTGAGTGGGGGCTACTCTTTGTTGTGGTGCGCAGGCTTCTCATTGTGGTGGCCTCTTCCACTGCGGAGCACGGGCTCTAGGCACGTGGGCTTCAGTAGTTGCAGCACACGGGCTCTAGTTGTGGCTTGCAGGTTCCAGGGCGCAGGCTCAGCAGTTGTGGCGCACAGGCTTAGTTGCTCCGCGGCATGTGGGATCTTCCCAGACCAGGGCTCGAACCCGTGTCCCCTGCATTGGCAGGCAGATTCTCAACCACTGCACCACCAGGGAAGCCCAGCCCTTACTCTTATCATTGCCTCTTACCTTCTGTTACTTACTCATGTTTTTAATGTATATTGAAATTAAACATCATTTTTTAAATCCACAGTGGGGGTTTTCAACAAGGCAAGTGGGTTTTTTTGTTTTGTTTTGTTTTGTTCGGCTTTAGTAGATTTAATGGTCACAGATATCTGTATGTCTACTACTTAATCTTTTTGTTTGTTTTGTTTCAGTCTTATTTGTGTTTTTTCTTAAAAGACTTTTTTAAGAGCAGTTTTAGGTTCATAGCAAAATTGAGAGAAAAGCACAGAGAGTTCCCATATACCACCTGCCTCCACAAATACATAGCCTCCCCCATTATCAGCATCCCCCATCAGAGTGGTACATTTGTTATAGTTGATGAACCTACATTGACACATCATTATCACCCAAAGTCCATAGTTTACCTTAGGGCTCACCCTTGGTGTTGTACGTTCCATGGGTTTGGACAAAGGTATAATGGCATGTATCCACCATTATAGTATCATACAGAGTAGTTTCACTGCCCTAAAAAATCATCTGTGCTCAGAGTATCCATCCCCCGCTCCCCTCTAACCCCTAACAACCACTGATCTTTTTACTGTCTCCGTAGTTTCACCTTTTCCTGAAGGTCATACAGTTGGAATCTATAGTATGTGGCCTTTTCAGATTGGCTTCTTTCACTTAGTAATATGCGCTTAAGGTTCCTCCATGTCTCTTCATGGCTTGATAGTGTATTTGTTTGTAGTGCTGAATAATAGCACATTGTCTGGATGTACCAGTTTATTGATCCATTCACCTGCTGAAGGACATCTTCATTGCTTCCATGTTTTGGCAGTTACGAATAAAGCTGCTATAAACATCTATGTGCAGGTTTTTGGAATGTGATTGCTGGATCACGTGGTAAGAGTATATTAGTTTTATAAGAAACTGCCAAACTGATCCAAGGTAGTTGCACCATTTTACATTCCCACCAACAATGAATGAGAGTTCCTGTAGCTCCACAGCCTCACCAGCATTTGGCATTGTCCGTGTTAGGAATTTTGGTCATTCTAGCAGGTATGTAGTGGTATCTCATTGTTCTATTTTTCATTTCCCTGATGACATGTTATGCAGCACATCTATTCATATGCTTATTTGCCATCTGTATATCTTCTTGGAGAGGTATCTGTTAGGCCTTTGGCCCATTTTTTTAAACTGGGCTATTTGCTTTCTTATTGTTGAGTTTTAAGAATTCTTTATATATTTGTGGTATCAGTCCTTTATCAGATATGTCTTCTGCAAATATTTTCTCCAAGTCTGTGGCTTGTCTTTTCATTTCCTTGAGCAAGTGTTTTTAATAGCTTTATTGAGTTATAATTTACATACAATACAGTTCATCCATTTGAAGTACACAATTCAATGGCTTTGAATTTGTATATTCACAGAGTTGTACATCCATTACCACAGTCAATTTTAGAACATTTTCATTTCCTCAAAATGAAACGCCACACCTCTCAGTTCTTATCCCCAGTCTCCCCCAGTCTTAGGCAATGAAAAATTTCACACTTTAACACAAAATTTCCTTGCCTCTCCCTACCCTAAACACGTAGCTTCAGTGTCCTCTCTCCACGGGTCTGGACATGTCATCTTCCTTACGTATTGATGTACACCAATATGCACAGAGTATTGTTAATGAGGGAAACTCATCCAGGCTTCCAGAGTTTTTATTAGGGTTTAATTACATGGGCATGATTCATTGAATAATTGGCCATGTGGTTGAACTCAATCTCTCGTCCCTTTCCCTTCCCCCAGAGGTCAGGCTGATATGTGGCTCAAAGCTCCAACTCTTTAATCACATGGTTAGCCTTTCTGGTGTGGCCAGCCCCATCCTGAGTCATCTCCTTGGCAAAACCTATGTAGGGGCTCACCATGAATAACAAAGACACTCCTATCACTCAAGAAAACTGATATTTAGAGGCTCCCTTCCACGAATTGGGGACAGAGTTCTTTATTATACAACAGTTGTATTTTCATTTTCATTTAGTTCAAAATATTAAGTTTCTCTTGAGACTTCTTCTATCTGAGTGTTATTTAGGAGTGTGTTTATTTAATCTCCAAATATCTGGGGATTTTCTGGCTATCATTCTGTTATTCGTTTCTAGTTTAATTCCATTTTGGTCTGAGAGCATTCTTTGTATGATTTCTATTCTTTTAGTATTAAGGTATATGCTAAGGTTATGGCTCAGCATGTGGTCTTGGTGACTGTTCCATATGACAGGGGTCCCCAACCCCTGGGCCGTGGACCAGTACCGGTCCGCAGCCTGTTAGGAACTGGGCCACACGGCAGGAGGTGAGTGGTGGGTGAGCAAGCGAAGCTTCATCTGCCGCTCCCCATTGCTCCCCATCACTCGCATTACCGCCTGAACCATACCATCCCACCCCCCACCCCCCCGTCCGTGTTAAAATTGTCTTCCATGAAACCGGTCCCTGGTGCCAGAAAGGTTGGGGACTGCTGCCATATGAGCTTAAGTATGTGTATTCTGCTATTGTTAGCTGAAGTACTCAATAAATAACAACTAGATCAGGTTGATAGATGGTGCTGTTCAACTATATCCTGCTGGATCTGTCCATTTCTGAGAGAGGAGCACTGAAGTCTCCAACTGTAGTTGGGGATTTGTCTATTTCTAAAAACACTTCTGTTAGTTTTGGCCTCACATATTTTAATGCTCTGTTGTTAGGTGCATATACATTTGGGATTGTTATGTCTTGGAGAATGAGCTCCTTTTTCATTATGTAATTGTCTTTCTTTATCCTTGATAAATTTCCTTGTTCTGAAATCTGCTTTATCTGAAAATAATGTAATACTCCAACTTTATTTTATTAGTGTTAGCATGGTATATCTTTCTCCATATCTTTCCTTTAATCTCTCTCTGTGTGTCTTTATATTTAACTTGGGTTTCTGTAGACAACACAGAGTCAGATCTTTTTTAATCTATTATTGACATAATTGGATTAAAATCTGCCATATTTATAATTGTTTTCTATTTGTTGCCCTTGTTCTTTGTTTTCTGGGTTTTTTTTTGCGGTATGCGGGCCTCTCACTGCCGCAGCCTCTCCCGCCACAGAGCACAGGCTCCGGACGCGCAGGCCCAGCAGCCACGGCTCACAAGCCCGGCTGCTCCATGGCATGTGGGATCTTCCCAGACCGGGGCATGAACCCGTGTCCCCCGCATCGGCAGGCAGACTCTCAACCACTGCGCCACCAGGGAAGCCCCCTTGTTCTTTGTTTTTGTCTTCTACTCTCTGCTTTCTCTGGTTTTAATTGAGTATTTTATGTGATTCCATTTTCTCTCCTCTCTTAGCATATCAATTATGCTTAATTTTTAAAAAATGTTAGTTGTTGCCCTAGAATTTGCAGTATACATTTACAGCTAATCTAAGTCCACTTACAAATAACACTGTACCACTTCATGAGTAGTGCCCGTACCTTATAACAGAGTAAACCAATATCTGTTATATAACACAATTCCTTTCTCTTGTCTCTTATAACATTACTGTCATACATTTCATTTATCCATAAGTTATAATGCATCCAGTTTATTCTTGCTGTTATTATTTTGAATATGTTATCTGTTAGATCAGTTAAGAATAAAAAACATAAAATATTGTATCTTTTATTTCTTCTCAAATGCTCTTTATGTAGATCTAAGTTTCTGATCTATGTCATTTCCTTTTTTCTGAATAACTTCTTTTTAATATTTCTTGAAAGGCAGGTCTACTAGTAACATGTTCCTCAATTTTTGTTTGCCTGAGAAAGTATTTCTTCTTCACTTTTGAAGGATAATTTTACTGGATACTGGATAATTTCTATGTTGGTAGGTTTTTCCTTTCAACCTTTAAATATTTCACTCCACTCTCCTCTTGCTTGCATGGTTTCTTAAGAGAAGTCTCATGATTCTTATCCTTGTTCCTCTCTTGGTAAGGTTTTTTTCCCCCTCTGACATCTTTCAAGATTTTCTCTTCATCTTTGATTTTCTGCAGTTTGAATATCATATACCTAGATTTTTGGTATTTATCCTGCTCCATGTTCTCTGAGCTTCCTGGATTTGTGGTTTGGTGTCTATCATTAGTCTTGAGAAATCTCAGCCATTATTATTTCAAATATTTTTTTCTGTTCTTTTCTGTCTTCTCTCTTTCCCTTCTGGTATTCCTGTTGTACATATGTTACACCTTTTGTAATTGTCCTACAGTTTTTGGATATGCTGGGTTCCCTTTTTTTTTTTTTAATTTTCTGTTCAGTTTGAGAAGTTTCTATTGACCTATCTTAAAGCTTACTGATTCTTTCCTCAGTTATGCCTAGTCTACTGATGACCTCATCAAAAGCATTCTTCATTTCTATTAGTGTTTTTTATTTCTGTCATTTCCATTAGATTCTTTCTCAGAGTTTCCATTTCTCTGCTTACAGTACCTATCTGTTTTGCATGTTGTCCACTTTTTCCATTAGAGCCCTTAGCATATGAATCTTAGTTATTTTAGATTCCCAATCTGATAATTCCAGAATCTTCATTATAGCTGAGCTTGATTCTGATGCTTGCTTTGTCTTTCCAGACTGTGGTTTTTGCCTCTTATCATACTTGTAATTTTTTGTTGAAAGCCAGACATGGTGTATCAGGTAGACAGAACTGAGATAAATAGGCCTTTAGTGTGAGGTTTTATGTTTATCTGGCTAGGAGTTAGGTTGTATTTACTCTTTGCTATAGCTGTAGATTTTAGAGGATAAATATCCTCTGGTGTCATTGTTTTGGTCTCCTCTGTTATCTTTGGGTTTCCCTACAGACTCTGTTAATAGAGGCTGAGCCTGGCTTCAGTTGTAATCTTATGTTATTTTACAGGAGCCCTACTGTTGTAGTGGTAAGATATGAGGGGAGGGGAAGCATTCTATAATCCTATGACTAGGTTTCAGTTTTTTAGTGAGCTTCTGCCCCTGGGCTGTAACCTTCACATGTGTTTCTCAGCTTTTTTTCTCAGCTTTTTGTCCCCCACTTCTCAGCTTTTTTTCTTCACCCACATAGGTTAGGCTCTGGGCCTAACTCTGGGGAAGTAGCTTCCTTTGAGGGTAAGCATTTGTTCAGGACAACAAATTGCTCTGGGCGTATTTCAAGATGATTACTTTTCCCTTCCCACTGTTGAAAGTACAAGGGGATTGTTATTTGATGTTCACAGTGAGAACCTAGTGGGGCTTCTGGAAGTAAAACTCACAGAAGTGTTGGGGCCTCTTTAAGGTTGAGCCCCCAGGAGTTTTCATCTCTCAAGGTAGTCCTTGCTCAGTCTCCAAGAATAGTCAGTTATCCTTTAAGTATTTCTACCAGTTGCTGGCTCTGTTGGTTTCTGGTCTCGGTAAACTGAGTCTCTGTATCACCTGTCTCTCCCATTTGGGGGCAGTGATTTGCTCTGTGATCTCAATTCTCCGATAGATCTATAAGATTTATTGATGTTCACTTTTTTCAGCTTTTTTCTTATTGTGAGAATGGGAGGAATTTCAGGCTCTTCATATATTGGACTGAAGCCTAAAAGTTGTAAAAGCAACATAAAAGTGAAGAAACATTGATTCGAAATTTGTTAACATAAGATTCATATTGTACTAATTATTTGACTTCTTTTTTTTTAGGTTTAAGTTGCTATATATTTAAAGTTACTTTGCCATTTTTTTAAATGATTTTTATTTATTATTTATTTTTGGTTGCGTTGGGTCTTTGTTGCTGTGCGTGGACTTTCTCTAGTTACGGCGAGCAGGGGCTACTCTTTGTTGCAGTATGCGAGCTTCTCATTGTGATGGCTTCTTGTTGCAGATCACGGGCTCTAGGTGCACAGGCTTCAGTAGTTGTGGCACATGGGCTCAGTAGTTGTGGCTCACGGGCTCTAGAGCACGGGCTCAGTAGTTGTGGTGCATGGGCTTAGTTGCTCTGTGGCACGTGGGATCTTCCCAGACCAGGGCACAAACTTGTGTCCCCTGCATTGGCAGGAGGATTCTTAACCACTGTGCCACCAGGGAAGTCCCTGCCATTTTTTTTTTTTTTGGGCAGTACACAGGCCTCTCACTGTTGTGGCCTCTCCCGTTGCAGAGCACAGACTCCGGACACGCAGGCTCAGCGGCCATGGCTCACGGGCCCAGCCGCTCTGCGGCATGTGGGATCTTCCTGGACCGGGGCACGAACCCATGTCCCCTGCATCGGCAGGCGGACTCTCAAACACTGCGCCACCAGGGAAGACCCCTGCCATTTTTTTAAACTTAATTTTAAGAATATTTGGAACTGACTCTATATGATAATATGGTAAATTTCACGTTTTTAATCAAAGTAAATTTTAAATGCAAAATGGTATCACTGGATATTCTTGACATATACAAAATTTCTTTTTCTTTATAACGCTTAAGTATGAGATCCAGCCATACCACTGACAGCTAAAATGATGATTGGTACTTAATGTTTCAGGTTTCTCTAACCAGTCTTGTGTACGCCAAAGGTTTTAGTGCATTTAAACAATATGAAAATTAATAATAGCTTAAATTGAGGAAAGTATGATTTTATACTTGTTGCAAACATTTGTTTACATATCAGTGCTCTTTTCCTTGCCTTATTTCCCCTAAGTCTTGATTTAATTTTTGTTGAAGAATATTACACTAAGCTGTAGTACTAATAGCAGTTTCCTGCAGTAGTACTCCCACATGCTGCTCCTCCATCTTTCCATCAACCTATCATGTTGGAGGAATTTTTGTTGCTTGAGAATATATTTGGGAAGTTTAACAAAATAATTGTCTGATCATAAGCTTGTACTAGAAGGACACCTAGGAGCATGCTGGAGCATGCTGGAGGGACTTTGTTTAGAAAGAAAGATGATAAACTCAGTTGCCCTTCTGGCACATCCCGCCCTTATCTGTTACGGAGTTCTTTTATGTAACTCCTTGAAGAAGTTGAATCCTCCCAGGATAGCTACTGAGATAGCCCTACATCTGATGGCAGAATTTTTTTTAAATCCTTCAACATAATTCTACTGCAGAAAAAGTATTTGTGTTACCAGAATCCCTTTAAAGCTAAACTCTTCAAATAGGTGGATATTAAAACTAATAAAGGATCGACCTCAAAATAAAAAGGAAAGTTAGGCAGGCACCACTTCTCCTCTCCTTTAATATGTAGTTGTGTGGTTTTTTGTTATTGAGATGTATGAGCTCTTTGTATATTTTGAAAATTAAGCCCTTGTCAGTAGTTCCTCAGCCATAAAAAATAATGAAATAATGCCATTTGCAGCAACATAGATGGACCTAGAAATTGTCATACTGAGTGAAGTAAGAGAAAGAGAAATGTCATATGATATCGCTTATACACAGAAACTAAAAAGAAATGATACAAATGAACTTATTTACAAAACAGAAACAGACTTACAGACTTAGAGAACAAACATACGGTTACCAGGGAGGAAGGGAGAGAACAAACATATGGTTACCAGGGAGGAAGGGTGGAGGGAAGGGATAGTTAGGGAGTTTGGGATTGACATGTACACACTGCTGTATTTAAAACGCATAACCAACCAGGACCTACTGTTATAGCACAGGGAACTCTGCTTACTGTTATGTGACAACCTGGATGGGAGGGGAGTTTGGGGGGGAATGGATACATGTATGTGTATGGCTGAGTCGCTCTGTGGTGTACCTGAAACTATCACAGCATTGTTAATCGGCTATACTCCAATATAAAATAAAAAGTTTTAGGGACTCCCCCGGTGGTGCAGTGGATAAGAATCCGCTTGCCAGTGCAGGGGACGTGGGTTTGAGCCCTGGTCCTGGAAGATCCCACATGCCGCAGAGCAACTAAGCCCGTGCGCCACAACTACTGAGCCTGCGCTCTAGAGCCTGCGTGCTGCAACTACTGAAGCCCGCGTGCGTAGAGCCTGTGCTCTGCAACAAGAGACGCCACCGCAGTGAGAGGCCCACTCGCTGCAACCAGAGAAAGCCCGTGCACAGCAACGAAGACCCAATGCAGCCAAAAATAAAAATTAAATTAAAAAAAAATAACATAAAATAAGAAGTTTAAAAAAAATTTGATAAGTCGGGAACATACATGTTTTTAAATGCATGAGAAAACTAATTATCTAAAAAGAAATATTGACCTATTAAAGAGATTATTCAGTAAAACTTGTCAATTCATAGTGTTTCAAAGGTCAAATTGATGTTCTTGATTAGTACTTTAAATTTTGGCTATTTTAAGTGACTACAGATGGTTACTCATTTTGAACTATTTATAAGCACTATTACAATTCAGTGATTAAATGTGTTGTTAGAGTGGCTATGCCTTGAAATTCCATTGACATTAACAAATTAATTGCAATCCTGTTCTGTCAGTAAATGGCTCTGCTCTGTGTTAAAGGCATATGTGGGGCTAGTGGAGGCTACACCTCCCCTAATCTCAAAGGGGTATTATGATTCTCAGATCCCAATCATAACTCTCTTTTACATGACTCTTCCTGTTAATATCATTCCATCTACTCAAGGTCTGCCAACTTCAAGTAAAGGAAATTAACTACTGATTACCTGCGTAAAGGAGAATGAATGAAATGTAGTCTACCTAGTAAATATTAATTCTACCCAAATCAAACTTAAGTTAACATGAACCTTCGTCATGTTCCACTCATTTATAATGCCATATTTTTTACCTTTCTCTAAATCCTATGAGTTTGAAAGTCAAACTCAGTTTCTAGTTCTTTCCTAGAAAGTATTGCTTTTCTGAAATATGTAATGTATCTTATTTATCTTTGTATTCCCGATGCTTTCCACAATGCACATGCTTACTAAATAATAGTTTAGTGAGTGGCTGAAGAGTTAGGCTTTGCTAACTATACTAAACATCACTGTTTATCATCTTATTCTCTGAATATATCTTATAACACAAATTTACAATTTATATTTTTCCTATTCTTTTATATTAACTAATTTTCCCAAAAAAGATTATAAGCTTGAAGGCAAAAACCAAGTTCTCCATTCTTTATTTTCAAGTACCTAGTGAGATAAAATAATAAGCCCTCAATAATACATATTGATTTGTAAAATCACTTTCTATGTTATATACTAGGGAAGAATAAGTTGAAATTCCCTATGCAGGGCTCTCTCCATAGTTTGAGAGAGATCTAGTATAGAAATGTAGTGAGAGTCTATAGTAACTCAGTCATTCAGTAATTACTGTTGACTGATTTAATTTATTTTTAAGTAAAATGCACTGGTCTTAAGTGTAGATTGAGTTTGACAAATGTATGCACCCATGTAACCAATGTTTCTGACAAATACAGAGCATAGAGCATTGCTGTCACCTGGTAAATACCCTTCTATCCCCTTCCAGTTGGCATCCTCCACCTACAACTACTACTCTCATTTCTAATCCCATATATTACTTTTACCTGTTCATGAAGTTCATATAAATGGAATCATACAGTATGTGTTCTTCTGTGTCTGACTTCTTTGACTCAACATACTGTTTTTGAGGTTCATGGATGCACAACTTTTCAAGAGCGTTCATATTCTCATAACTTCTTTAGAACATAGTACTGACTTCTAATACTTCATGTTCATCACAACACAAGTGATTTTTCTTAGTCCTCTAGGACTATGAATTCACTTTATTATCTTTATTCACTTTAGTATTTAGTGATAGTTGTATCATCAGTAAAATACCTGCATGTAAATTAAGTTGAAAATATAAGTGTGAAGACATAATCAGATATACCTCAAATATCTTTAACATTATTGATTCTGTAAGGCAAGGTTGTTTTTTATAAAGTGTTTTTCACTAGCATACAATAAGGGCAGTTTCATCTTTCCCTGCCTTTGTGTATTTTCCAGACACACAGACAAAAATGAAATGTTTAATTTTTCTCTTACATTGTATGTCTTAATAGAGATCAAATTAGCTTTCTTCAGTATGAACTCAGGATAAGGGCAATAAGAAACCTTATTGTTTCCAGCCTCCACTAAGATGAACTGGCAACGTGTCAGGAAAATTCTCAGTATGGAGCAGTTTTATTACAATTCAGTACAATTGGTTCTTGCATAACCTTTAGAAAATCATACATAAAACATTCTCATCTATATAAATAAAAATCACCCACACACTTTATTAATAGCTTTGTTCACTTTTTCCCTGGGACTTGTGCTGCATGCTGTGCCCCCCTTTTCAGTCTTTTTTTAAGGTAACTTTCTATAAGCTTTCTTTAAAGCAAAAAGGTTAGGTAATACTAGGATTCAAATACAAATGTAAGATAACTGTGATAATTCTCCCTCTTGATCGTGTACTATTACTAGTGTTTCTAAGTGTCCGTTTTACATTTAGTGACAGGGAGTGGCTTTTTCACAATATATAGTCAGTTTAACTGTAAGAAAGAAGGAAGAAATAAATGTCATACTTTTCATGGAAATAAGAATCATAATTCATTTGTGATGTGTTTGGGGATTTATTTTCAAACCCACGCATTTTTAAGGTTGTATCACTGTTACTGTGACTACAATAAATACATGATGAAAGCAAGAACATACCAGGTTGAAGTCTCAGCCTTTTTTCCTTAGTCTAGTTCATTAGCAAAAATGTGTTTCTTTTCAGGTCTCATTTCCCTGAATCCAAACTTTAGAAAACTTTCCATTATTCCCCTAAAGTATGTGTTATAAAATACCAAAATAATGTAATAATAAGCCTCTAGATCTAACTGCTCATTTACAGTAAATACAAGGGCCAGAAGAACATATTAAATGACATCACTACCCAGAATGGGGGAGATTCTACAGTACAAATGACCCAGTTTCTTCAACAAATGAATAGCAATAAGGGGGGAGTGGAGGAAAAGTGGCTACCTTTTTTTAGATTAAAAGAGATTTAAGATATGTGTCATTTGTACCTCAAAAGTAGAGAGGGAGAGAGAGACTTAAGAGATACATAAACCGAATGCAATGTGTGGAACTTGTTTGGATCCTAATGTGAACAAGCCAACTGTAAAAAAAATTTTTTTTGAGATAATTGGGGAAATCTGAATGTTGACTGGATTTTATAACTGTCAGTATTAATAAGTGTAACAAAGGTGTTAGGGCTTTATTTTTAAGAAATAGCCCGTATTAGTGATTTATATACCAAAGTGATGTCTGAAATTTTATTTAAAATACTCTATCAAAAAAGAAACAAAAAACCCTGGAGGTAATAAATAAAACAAGGATGGCAAAACATTGATAATTGTTGAAGCTGTGTGATGAATATATAGAACTCTTTATTCTCCCTAGGTTTGAGATTTTTTCATTGTATCAAGTTAAAATACACACACAGAATGAGAAGGAAAATAATTAATCACCACTGTCATCACAAACAAAATGATATTCACTCTAGGAATAGAATTTTAGTCTCAGGAAGCAGTAGCATCCTATAAATTAAATTAGTGTATTAAATTTGGGGGAAGGAGGGGAAAGTATTTCTAATACAGCCATACTTAACCTGTAACTCAGTGTCCTTTTTCCCACTGAATACCATAAAACTGTAGAAGGTAATGCTTCATTTGAAAGGAACAGTGAACTTTGGAAGGAAGATAGCTCTGTCCTTGGGAAGAGCAGATGGGCCCAGGCTAACAGTGAGACACAGGAATATCTCTTCCTTCAGCATTAGTCTCCCTCCTGTGCCATTTGTGGGATTCATGTGGGACTGCTGTCCTCTAATTGGGAAGTCGGCGACAGGGCCTTTCTCACGGCCAGCACTTTTGACTCCTATATTATTCTCTGATAAAATACCTATCTTACTACAGAACATTTTTTACCTTCTATTGCTTCGTTCTATAAAAATGAATGCTCTTAATGAATAGATTAAACCCTTTACAAACATAATTTTGTACGACATAATTTGCCTTCTGAGAATTTATTTTTTCTGTGACATTGACTTCATGTTGTTTTTCTAGTAGAAAATAGTCTGGGTCTAATCAGGGCATAGAACTGAATACCATAGTCACAGTTAGTATTTTGGTGCTTACCCACATCACAGCAAAGAAAGTTTGCAAAATTAATGAATGTTGAAAAACAGTTTCTTCAGTGGACCAACTTTTCTAAGTTGGAACACTGGTTTTCAAGCTGTGGAGGCTTAACCCAGCCTGACTGAAGTGATCTAGAAAGGAGCCTTCACAAATCTACATTTTAAAACAAATGCCCTTTTTCTGAGTTCTCTAGAATCATTCTGCCATAGCAAATTTAAGAGCAAACCAAACCTTCCTGAACCCCAGCTCCATCTGTAATTTAAATTATAAAGGCATCCAAAAAAAGTAGTCATTTTGCATTTGAACATATTGTAAAATCTGTCTTCAACATACCTATATAATCTATTGATATTATATCAATTAAATTTTGAGTTCTCAGAGAGCTGGAGTCATTTCTGTCAGGTTAACTCTACATAGCCACTACCACAGTAACATGAAAGTATAAAGATACATTGCTGAATATATCTTAATTAAACCTGACTTGTCATATCTTTCTAGAAGTTTTGATGATAGAAGGAGAAAGTTTAAGTACAAAAAGAAGTGAATAAGACTGGATTTTGAAAAATGTTACTATTAAGAGCATTTTTGTGAAAAATATATAATAATCACAAAAGTTTTATAGCTACTGACAAAAATAATAGTTACTATTTGTTAGGTACTTCACTAAACATTGTTTAGCGTCTTACAGTGTGGAAGTATACGCTAAGCATATGTACTACAAAATTTCAGTTGAGATTTTGGAGAAATATAAATGATGGAAGAGTAATGTTTGTTTTATAGTCTGAATAATCTCTGTCAGCCTGGGGAAAGAGAGATCATTTTCTTGAAGTAGTTGGAAGTACTGTAATGAAAAATTTTAAAGTATGTTTTCTAAAGCATTTTATTAAAATTACCCATCTTTTGATGAAAACTGATGAAATCAGTACCCTTTCATCATAATGGCCAAGCTCTTTAGCCCTTTACTGGAGTGGTTTTTATCCTAATTCTTAGCATGTTTGCTTTCTGAATTCATTGAACATCTAAAAAAGTTGTTGACAAGGAAATGTAGTTTTGGCACTTCAGGAAAGACATTTTCTACTTTATAAAATTAGGTTCCTACATGTGAAGTTTGAGAAGCCACCAAAGTGAAACACTCTATAATTAATTTAAAGCTATTGATTATATTAGCACTTCAATGCCATTTAGAGGCACTCCATACTAATATTTAAAGTTCAATTTTTGGGACTTCCCTGGTGGCGCAGTGGTTAAGAATCCGCTTGCCAGTTCAGGGGACACAGGTTTGATCCCTGGTCCAGGAAGATCCCATATGCCGTGGAGTGACTAAGCCCGTGTGCCACAACTACTGAGCCTGCGCTCTAGAGCCTGCGAGCCACAACTACTGAGTCCGCGTGCCACAACTACTGAAGCCCGCACGCCTAGAGCCCACCGCAATGAGAAGCCCGTGCACCACAACGAAGAGTAGCCTCCGCTTGCCACAACTAGAGAAAGCCCGCGTGCGGCAAAAATATTTTTGCAGCCAAAAATAAATAAAATAAATGAATTTATAAAATTCAGTTTTTTACTTAACATATTATTATCAGTATTATCAACCAAATTGAATTTTTCTAGAAGTCATTAAAGTAATCCACAGGAAATTAATTGTATAAAAGAAAAAACAAACCAAAAATCCGGTGTTGTTTTAAAATGAAATATTAATATCAATGAAATAAAGATGGTGCGTTATGATGTTTTTGTTTTGTTTTCAATTAAATAAGGCTTTTTCCTGCAGTAAATTAAAGCATCACATTATTAATACTTCCCATACACCAGTAATAGGCAGTTTTTTCTAATTATCTCCCTAATACCTATAACCAACTTTCAATTGTTTTTGGTAATATGAGTAGAATGGTAAAGCCCAGAGTCCAATAAAAGTTATTAACCTACACCTGAACTTGTCTGACCAAACTTTTTACCAAAGATGCTATTGGCAAGAGAACAGATTTGAATTATATTGCCTATTGCCTTTTGTTTTTTTATGGTAACATGTAAGTGAGCATGCAAAATAAGTAGTAAAAGACCAATAAATCAGGGAAAAGGTAAAGAAATTAGATGACGTATTTAATCAACAAACTAGAGTATCAGTTTCTGAATATTTCTCTATCCCCCACCCTCCCTTATGAGTTCCTTGTTGGCAGGAACTGTCGTATTCTTACCTGTATTCCAGATACATTGCCCAGTACAGTTCTTTTAAGCCAGTGTAATGATTTAGGCCAGAAACTAAAAAGCTTCCATGAAATGTTGTCATTATTTGCTACTTGCAGGGAAAACAAAATGAAACTGGAATATACAAAAGAAGGAGGAAAGACTCTTTCCTATCTTATGTAAACATAATGTTTGAGGGAAGGGTGCAGATGTTTAAAATTTTTTATTTTTAATTATATCTATGTTTAGTCCATATTATTTGTCTTTAGAGCATATTATGTGACCAAAAACAAGCTCACTTTTCAAAAAGTTTGGGGATTTTGTAAAAGTGGAAACAACAGCTTGTAGAAAATATAACACATACACACCTATAGCTAGCCTAAAATTGCTTGTCACCAACCCCAAACTAATGACTAGAAGTTTCAAACTCTGAAAATGTATAAATGCAAGATTAACTAAAGTACTTGATTGTTACTGATAGCATATGTGTAAGTATCTCTTTTCAAATTGAATTCTTACTGAGAGAATAACTATTAAAAGTTTAATTGCAGTCTTTTATCATTTTGCTTTGATTTTATACTAAAAACTGCCAAGCAGATAACACTTAAGTGTATCTTTTTCAATATGACAAAGTTACATAAGAGAATCCCCTACCACGTAAGAAAAATGCAATTATTTTCTATTCTGAATCTCCAGACTGCTGTTTTAGAAAATCATATCTGATTATTTGCTCAGCAGAAGATTATTGAGTTGATTTAGCTGTGATTTTACTTAACAAAGCTTCAGCTGCATTCCTACTGTGGAGTCCGAAAAAGGTAGAGAGTTATAAATGATACATTCAAACTGTGATTTTTGTGAACAGGACCATCGATGCACCCCTCAGAGCTAATAGCGGAGATGAGAAATAGTGGGTTTGCATTGAAACGAAACGTACTGGGGAGAAACTTGACCGCAAATGATCCATCACAGGTAATGATCTTTTTATCAGTAAGCTGAAAATGTCTATAAATCTAAATGTGATTGCTTGTGAATTGCTACTTAATGTTTTCCAATATGTATATATCCATAGGAAGGCAAGATAGAGCAAAGAAAATGCCTAAAACGTATTTTGATTTTGCTTATTATTTTAACCTAAATGAGCAATGTTTTTAAACCTATATTTTAATAAACAAACCTGCTCCTCTGGGTTTATATGGATAAAATATCTAACTGATCTGGTGATACGGTTGTTACTTTTTCCTTCCTGCTAACTTACCCATGAAGTGACATTAAACAGAACCAATGGGAAGAAGTGTATAAAAGTAAACCCCTAAAAAATATGGAAAATATTTTAAACAGTTACTTGATTAAAGTGTACATAGATCCAGAAAATGGTTGAGTTTAAAGGGTTAAATGCAGATGTTCTAATACAAACTATTTATTTCATTTAATGAGGAAACTGGAGCCCTCAGAAGTTAAGTGATTTCCCTGAGATCATGTGGCTTTTTAGAGACAGAGCTGAGACTAAAACCCAGACTCCCACTGGCATAAACTTGTACTGCTCTGAAAGAGTCACATTCCTTCTCAAACATTGCTAGGGATTGTACGTATAACGTATATATCATGTATTTGTACTGTTTAATATACTTGATAATGTACTGTTGAACTTGTAAAGGCGAAAATTGTGGATGTTTTGACCTTCTCCTAAAGTTCATGATCTTCCTGGTTTTTATGTTCCATTAAATTAAAAAGAAAATTGAGAGAGTAGAAGCCATGCTATAAACATTTTGTCTTTGCTTCTCTGTCGTCCTCTCCTGATAAAGGTTGTTAATGGTGGCAAAGCAGTCATCTTAACCTCTTAGGGCATTATGATCCTCCTTGGCAGGTAGACTACAAAAATTTTTTAATTCCACTTTCCAATCCAAAATGTCATACTCATTTATAGTATGTCCCTAATATAAAATTTCTTATTTGTAAATGTTTCCTTTCCTGTCTGATAACTAACTTGTCTTATAATCTAGCAAATTAATGATGTCTTTGTTGACTTAGGAATATGTTGCAAGTGAGGGTGAAGAAGATCCAGAAGTCGAATTTTTAAAGTCACTAACAACCAAACAAAAACAGAAACTTCTCAGGTGATTAAAAAGTGTCTGTTTAATGAATTCAACTACATTTTTTCTTATGTTTCATCTTAGTGTCATATTCAACTCTGATCCTAAGTTTAAGGTACTTAAACCATGTATCACATTCATTTATTGATTTATTCTTCAGCTATAGTAGTACAATTTTATCTTTCTTTCAGTAATATGAAAATGAATGTAAGATTATATACTCAGTTTATACCGCAAAGTCACTGCACTTTTCAGAACATTTAATTTGGAAATAGATTTATTTGTAGGTTTTAGTTTTCATAGATTTGTATATATCTTTGCAGACGGTTTGTTCTTAGAAAATTGTGGGCCATGTATTACTCTTCTTACATTTTGTACAATTTTATGAGGAATGCCAAAAAATGCGTAAATTTAAAGTCAGTGTGAATCGTGTTAAACAGACTACCTCTGGATTAAAGAATCCAAGAAATGTCTGCTGAGTCCAACAGAGGGAGCTCATGATGTTTCAATATGTGGAGTTTTGAGAATGGCTGGACAGAATCCAGTGAAGACATTTTTATTTCAGAGTAACTCAAACATATCATATAAACAAGTTACTCTTCTGAGAATGTGAAATACTCTTTAGAAATTCAGAATGCCATAATAGAATTGTCCTAATTATTTATTTATAAGTCTAAACAATTGTTGAAAACTAATATGTGATTATTTTATTTTATGTAACTAAAATAGAATATTAAAAAAATGTAAAATGTATTATACTTATTCAGACTTTCTGGAGAAAATGCCCTTGAAATTTGATAGTGTAATGTTATTGGGTATTTCCATATTTAAAATAGTACATAAAATTAATGTTTCATCTGATTAGAGCTTTATATTTCAGTTTGCAGTTGGTCCAGCTAATGTTACAAACTTTTCTTTATGCCAGGATGACCATTTATTTAGGGTACTATATAATTACAAATTCTGATTCAGTAAGAATTTTTTTAATAGTTATTACTATTGAGGAAAGTATACTGAGACAGTTAATGCATTTTTTAATTTAAACTTATAGTATATGTGACTTGAATAATTTACAGGGAAGAAAATGATTTGTCATTTAATAAAAGTAAAGAATGTATTTGTATTTGAATACCACTTTTAATAGCTTCTAAGAAACTATATTGTCTATTCAAAATTTTATATTTGTCGGTGAAAGGACTGTTTTTACATAGCCTGTCACTGTTTTTTCCCAATAACAGGAAATTGGATCGACTTGAGAAGAAAAAAAAGAAAAAGAGAAAAGATAGAAAAAAGAAAAAGCTTCAGAAGAGCAGAAGTAAACACAAAAAACATAAAAACAAATCCTCCTCCTCTTCCTCTTCCTCCTCTGGTGGCACTTCAGAAAGCAGCAGTGAGAGTGACAACAAAGAAAAAAAAATACAGAAGAAGAAAAGAAAGAAAAACAAGCGTTCAGGGAATTACAACAGTGGTTCTGAAGAGACGGACAAGTCTAAGAAGAGAAAACTTGATGAAGAACGTTCTAGCAGTCACAGTAACAAGGAAAAGCCTAGGTTTTTAAAACAAGAGAGTTCTGGGGAGAAGAGCAAATGGAGGCATTCTGATTCTGACAGAAAGCCCAGAAGCCATAACCAGAGTCCAGAGGAGAGAGGATCTGGAAGAAATGAGAGAGGCAGCAGGAGCCAGAGCAGGGATGAGAGGAGTAGGAGAAGCCGAAGCAGAAGTCATGGTGGTTACAAGCCAGGAGAAATAAGAAGACGGCCACGGCCAAGTCCCAGTGAAGAGTGGGACAGAAGAAATGACACCAGAAGCCATGGCACAGATAGATACAGAGGAGGGAAAATGCACAGAGCATTATCAGGAGACAGGCACACTAGAGTGATGCAAACAAAGAGAATGGAGAAGTAGAGAATAGAGACTTGTATGTGACAATTACCTGGAAATAAAAATATCTCCACTTTCTTCTTGAATACCTTTAGCAAGGGCTAAATTATGTACTATTGTCTTTCTAATAAAACTCTATTTTAATTTTTCATCTCTGTAAACTGTTATATCAGGTACAAAACTACATGAATCCCATAAGAATGAACTTGGCAAATATTTGTAAGTGATCTATTTTGGGGCTGTAAAAATATTTTCTGTTGGGCTTCCCTGGTGGCGCAGTGGTTGGGAGTCCGCCTGCCGATGCAGGGGACGCGGGTTCGTGCCCCGGTCCGGGAGGATCCCACGTGCCGTGGAGCGGCTGGGCCCGTGAGCCGTGGCCGCTGGGCCTGCGCGTCCGGAGCCTGTGCTCCGCAACGGGAGAGGCCGCAGCAGTGAGAGGCCCGCATACCGCAAAAAAAAAAAAAAATTCTGTTCATTAATGTTTCTTGTGCCCTATACTAAAACAAAAACCCCATGTAACTGTGTGACATTTTCTTTGTTCTGAAACATCATTAAAAGAATGACAGTACATTGAATGGGTATAGTTTATTTTTTTTCAATTCAAATTTATTACTCTTAAGATTTGAATTTACTTGAAGCCAAGTGTAATCATTGTAGAAATTCACTGCTATGAATTAAGTAATGGATTGGTCAGTATTTCTTTAAGACTTTAAATTCCCTTCAGTTTTGCTCTAGGGTCAGAAGCTATTTACATTTGGATGATGTATTTTCTATGCTGCCATAACAAATAACCTCAGTCTTAACGCGAATACAGTTCTGGAGATCAGAAATCTGAAATGGGTCTCGCTGGGCTAAAATCAGTGTCAGCAGGTTTGATTCTGGAGGCTCTATGGAAAATCTGTTTGCTCGTTGCAGCTTCTAGAGGCCACCTGCACTCCTTGGCTCCTGGCCCCTTCTTCCATCTTCAAAGCTAACAAAGTCAAGTTCTCACATCTAATCACTCTGACACTTTCACATTCTGCATTGTTTTCCACTCTTTGGGACCCTTGTGATTACATTGGGCCCACCAGGAGAATCTCCCTATTTCAAAGTCAACTGATTAGCAACCTTAATTCTATCTGCAACCTTAATTGCCCTGTGCCATGTAACCTAACATCTTCACAGGTTCCAGGTATTGCTATGTCATTAAGGGACCATTATTCTACCTAGGACAGATGGCCCTTCTACTACTGACATTCAGCTATTACAGATTTTACTTCTAAAGGGGAAGCATTTACATAACGTCACAAATGAACCAGTGTAAACTGTTTAGATATATTTCATAAGTATAAGTATATAAGGTATGTTTAAATTTAGCTGCAAGGTTCCCCTTGTGTTTCAAAGCATATGGTGAAGGAAAACTATAGAAAAAAATCATTTAGTTCAAATTACAAGTAACATGGAATTCCAAAAAATATATACTAACCATCATGGACACAAGTATTGTTATCAGGGTTCCACATTTTCAAAACACCTCTTATTTAATACAATACAAATATTGATTAGTTTGGATGGTTTTGAGAATGGAAGTCCTAATTTCATAAATTTTATAGGAAAGAAGTTTGAAAGAAGAATTAAGTAAAACCTCTCTGTGTAGTCTGGTATATGTATCTTTGTCTTGTATATGCACACACAGAGATGTCCTCTGATTTGCAAGCAGCTAACTAAAGGCATAAGCAACCGTTTGATTATTTATATTTTTAAGAGAGTTGGGAGGGGAGAACTTGAATTCATTCTACGGTACTCTTCAATAACTTACAGTGCACCTCAAAGATCCCTTTCCTGCTTCATTTAAAAAAAGCATGCATTTGAGATTGATAAAGACCGCTAATTTACACCTTGAGTTCATCAGTGTTGCACTGATTATTTTCTATCTTATGCCTTTTTAGACTTTATAATTTTTATAATGTCAAAACCTATGCAATATTTACTGCCTTAAAGGATTTCTGAACCAGTGTTCATGAAGAGAAATGTTGAAAAGCATCCTGTAATTAAAGTGAATTATATACATTATCATTTCTTAACACTTTGACTTCCACAAAAGTGTGGTCCCCTTTTAACTTTATAAGTGGCTGCAAGAATTTTTCAAATCTCTGGTTTACTTATCCTTCACCGTTAAGATTGAGAAACTATAAAGTACCAATAGCCCCAACATTCTTATCTATCCAATGGTGAGAAAAATTCCCATGTAATTATAGGAAATGTTGGTTTGCTGTTTGGCTTTCAGACTTGGTCACTAAAGGATGCTAGACAGCCCCAAGGGGCTAGCATTCCAACTTGGCAAACTTAAAGACTGAAGGGAGGCATTTTCACGTACAATCATAACATGGTAATAAATAGCTTTAAAGAGGCTCACCTGACTTGTTCTGCACACTCTAATGATAAGGGTAAAAGGAATTGAAAGTGATTTTTAAAATAAAACATTAAGCATCTAATTATACTTTTGCTTTTGAAATACAAGGTAAAAACCAAAGAGATAAACCTCATAATAAAAAAGATATCTAGTTGTAAGTGTAGAGGTTCCCCTAAGTACTAACGCCAAAAGAGAATCCTCCAAGTTTAATGAATATGATTCAAGAACAAGAGTCCCCAACAGTGAGTGACTTTTTTTTAGAAAAACCACAGGAAAAGTCTGGTGATATGTCCTTCTTCTTACCCTTAATAGAGAAATTCTTTTAAAGAAATCTGGGTGTGCCTGGTGACATTTGTTCAGTGGCCTGGCACTGCACTGGCCAACTTGGGAGACACTATTGGGGTCCCCTCCTCCCCTTTTCCCTGGCCTAACATTTAACATAATTTAACACTAGCAAATTAATTCCTGTAGGAGGTGCTGTCGATTTACAAATGGTCAGGCACGATCAGGTTACTAGGTTAGGACTTGTTTATCTGAACGTCTATGTGGTAAGTTAGTCATAATTTCATCTAATAAATGTGCCAAAATAGGCAGAGGTTGCTGCAGCACAGCGGCAGGTCTGCTTACCTTGCAGTAGGAAATGGAGATCTTACTTTGTATCATACGGTTTTAATCTGAAGAAAGCTTTTTATCTGAAAGGCTTGGAGAGACCTTCCTTGTTCTTCCAAGAGATGGCTTGCTGATAGTGAATCACATCCGTCCACGCTGTTGGGAGCTCGGCGTTTCCCAGTTTCCATCAAATATTTACTATGTTTTAGCATTGAATCTCAAAGATTTCAAATCCACCTGAGCCATTCCACTCTCCTTACCTAACGACCACTCGGCCAAGACGCAGGTGGAGGCCGCTCAACAAGGCCGCGTCCTCCACACCCTGTGTTTAAGATCAGGGAGAAGGCTGCATTTTAGCTTCAGTAGCTGAGGGGTATTAAGAAATCTTATTTCGGTTTTCTGAAAAGAAAACCTTGATAGTTACCACTTCTTGAAAAGAGCTAAAAGTATGCAATAGCTGCAGACCTTGGGAGCGGGTTTTTCGGATCCAAAAGGAGAAATGCTTTTTTAAAGTTGTGAGGAACAAATAAGACCGAGGGAACTCTTAAGTTTTGGGAAATGCCATGGCAACTGAGAGCTGATGAAGCTCCTCAAACCCCGTTCCTGCTGACAGAAAAGGAAGCAGATCCTCATGCCCTTCCCCCTTTCTCCTCCCTTCACGCCACACTTAACATCACCCTCAGAATGTAACAGTAATAATGAAGCGAGGTGTGGGGTGAAACATAGGAACGGCTTGTCATGGAAAACGCACACTCTGGCCCAAATTGCCCGTGAGTCGCCTTTCCGCGACTCGTAGGCACGGAAAAAACCCAGTCCTTTCGGTTCGAAGGTCCTCCCGACGGGGCGGTCAGAAGTGGAGGTCCAGCGGTTTGGGTGCTGACCGGACCGAGGCTTCCAAGGACCTCGCCTTAGACCGGAGGCCGGAAGGGGGCTGGAGTGAGTCCCGGGCTGGCGTGCCCCTTCCCATCCCCACAGGCGCCTCCACCCCTGCGTACGGTGGTGCTTTCCTTCTAGACGCGTGCCTGGCAACCTTCTGAACATACCTCAAACCCATATGAAAGCCTGAGAATTAGGGGGAGCGTCTCCCTCCTAGAATAGGCGCCTCCCGTACGAGGAGGCCGCTGGACTCCCCACCGACAAAGTGTAACGGGAAAGGATGCGGGCTAGCTCACGGCAAGGGTCTCCGTCCCCCCCCCCCCCGACCCTGCCAGTGGCCCACTCAGAAGAAATTCCAGGCTGCGGACCACGGGAGCTGCGCCCTGGGGACCAGCACTCCCGGGCCGCCACGCGCCCTCGCCTGCCAGTTCCAGCCTAAGCTCTCCCGGCCTCCAGCGCCTTTCGCCTACGCAGGTCAGAGGGCGGACTTGCCTTCACTAGTTAGGAAAGCAAGCGAATTTCTCTCGTCTCTCGGGCTCCACAGGTGAAGAGGGCGCTTTAGGGCGCCGCTGCTAATCTCTCGCTCCTGGGGCAAAAGTGAAAATGTTGACTCTCGCCAGCAATCTGCAAGCAGAAAACAAATCGGGGTTGCCGAGGAGGGGGTCGGGGGGGACAACACATCACTTTGCATTTCTTTTATAAATGAATCACCCTGAAACGGTTAGATGTTTGCAAAACAATGCAAAATCCCTGGTATGAGTGCAAGGGTCTTGGAAAATCTTAAACCTTGTTTTTCTTTCCCGGGTCCCTGAGAACAGGCCCTGACGGAACATGTTTCCACGGACCTACTGAAACCTTCCCCTTAACTGGAGTTGCAAACACACTGTATATATTTATATCAATAACATATAGGGTAGGCATGTCTGTATGTATTTACCTCATACATATTTCTATAAACTCCAGCATCTGGAAAGGGTGGGGGTAAATAACCCCGAACGGTTAAAATTATGGAGAAGGGATAATAACTGATTACTAATTTGAAAGTAAATAAACAGGTGACTTTTTCAGATCAAATCCCTCCTTGGATCGTTACAATAAATATCTCTGAAGGAAGCTCTCTATTTATGTTGTCATTGATTAATTCTTCACTACCTCATTTGATTTCGATTTAGAACGATTTGATTCTAATTTAATTAGCATGTAATTTGGATGTACATAATTACTGTAATTATGACATTCAGGTAAGGCAGCTTTAGGCTGAAAGGCAATTTCAAATTTTCTAGCAACCTACTTTGTACTGGGAAATGGACAAGGACTTTGCGCCCTGCTATCCAAGTAGTAATTAGCACATCTTTTTGAAACAGGCAGTGCGGCGGGGTTTGTATTAAAACAGCAAATACAAACCCAACCGAGTTACCGGCTGCAAAGGTGGCTGTGAGTTCCCGGAAATGCACGGCGTTTCCCTGGCGCGAGATCGGGGAGCCCGGCGCCCCAGCGCCTGGGCCGAGCTCTAGCTGCTGCGGGCTCCGGCGCCTCTGCGGCCTCTGGCGCGGGATTTGGAGATGTAGCTTTCAAGGTTAAAATACAATAAACGTGCGGGGAGGGTGGGGGACAAGAAAGGAGGGGAAGAAGCCACTGCACGACGTCTGAAGACGCGGGGTTGGGTAGTGGACTAGGAAGAGGAGGGAAAGGGGCGGCGGGAGGAGGGCGAGGCAGAGTGGAGAGAAAATTGATCAACGCCCCCAAGTGTTACCCGATTTTAGATTTGGGTTTCAAAGGGAAAAGGTGGGGGCCAAAGGGGTCAGTTTGCGCCAGCAGGGAGTGCGGACCCTTCGCAAGCGTCTGGGGTCAGGGGTTTCGGGACTTCTGGCAGCCCTAGGGGGCCCTGCGCTCCCCGCAGGGCCCCGGCCTGCCCAGCAGCCCCCAGCACCCGACTCGGGCGGGACGGCGCCTGGAGGACAGAGGCGAGGCAGGAGGCTGCTTCGGCCATCCCCGGGTCCAGGCCGGAGAAAACTGCAGGTCCCTCGCTTCCTCCCCTTCACAGGGGGCGCCTGGGGACCTGGGACGGTCTGCTTGCCTGGTTTAATCAGCTTGGTTCGGTCGGTCCCAGATAACCCACGTGGGTCCCGCCGACCGGGAGCCTTCAGATCCGGGTAGTTGGGGGAAGAGCGCAGGGGCGCTGCAGCCACGGCCGGGTCCCCATGCCGGGGTTCACGTCGCCGCCAACAGCGCCCAGCGTGCTCACCTCCAAGTTGGAAGACCCTAAAGTTGCCTTGAAGGAAATGCTAAATGCGCCAATTCTAAGACTAGGGCCAAGCAGGGCGTTATATTGTTTCGTTTGGATTTTCAGTTAGCAAGTTCCAGAAAAGACTTCCTTTGTCTGGGAGCATTTAATACCGGCCATTACTAAGCAGTGCCGCCCAGTAGCGGGGCTTGTCCCCCACGAAGCACAAAAACTCGCTTTTCTTTGCTCGATTCGCTGGGTTGCTGCAGCTCGCGGCAAACGCCGACTCCCCGCGCTCGAAGCGGCGAGCAAGGGCGGACAGCGCGGCCTTCCCGGCCCGGAGCTCTAGATGGCGCCAGCGAGCCGCACTCGCCAAGCTCCTCTTAAGGGAATCAAGAGCGACTGTCAAACATAAAAGCAAATCAGAGTTTTCAGTTTTTTTAATGTGTTAAGAATGTTATTCCTTAAGAAAATTTGTAGCTAAATTATTCTCACTTAAAATAAACACTTAGTATACCAATTACACAAATGGGCGGGATTTATGTAAGATTTACTTCATCTGCATTTTTGTAGTGGGAGAGAGCCTTGGTGAATACAGATAATAGATGCAAATAAGATTAGAGTTAAAACAAATAAAGTTTCCATCTGAATAAAAAGAAATTCAATTTTACACGACTTATAATGATTTGACGGAATGTCCAGACAAGCCGCTCAGGTGCACCATCTAATCGTGTCAAACTAATGTTGTTTTCCCTCCTTGAGGAAAGAAAAATCTTTCTTTCTTTTTTCTTTCTTTTTTCTTTCTTTTTTCCCCCCTTCATCAGGTAGGATCCAATTCACTCCGCGGGGGAAAATGTAAAGCCAGAAAAGGAAATCGCCGGGGGAGGGTGTGGATCGGCGCTGGCTAGGCGAAGAGCCGAGGAAAACTTGGTCTTCGTTCCTCTACTACGCAGGAAACTACAGCACAGGAAACGCTGGGAGAAACCGGCTGAAACGAAATCGCATTTCCCCTCACCCGGGCCTGAGCGGACTCAGGACCCCTGTCTGCGCCCCTCGCCCCACACCGGCCTCCGAGCAGCAGCCCCTGTCTGCGCCCCGACCCCTGGCCGCGGCCTCCCGTTTCTCCCGGGCCCAGGAGCCAGATTGGCCCGGGCCCCGTAGCCCCCAGGTGGCCCAGGGGAGACGCGGCTCCACCTCGGGTGGAGACCGAACTCTTCCCGGGTTCGTGGACTCTCCTCCCACGCACGCTCTCTCCAATTTGCTCGGCCGCAGCGGGTGGCTGCCCGCTCAAGACAAGGTATACCCGCGCCCCCCAGAGCCCCCTGGGGCTGGGGGTTGGGTAGGAGCGCGGGGGTCTGCCTTGCCTGCTGGTTTCGGCTGGGGGCAGGGGCCCGCTCCCTCCGCGTGCAGGTTCCGCGAGTTCTGCCCACCCCCCGACTGGACGCTCGGGCCCGGCCGCCGCCCGCCGTTCCCGGGAGCCGCGGTGATGGACGTCGGCTGACCCGCGGGGCAGAGGCAGCGCGCAGAGGCCTTGATCACTGGGCTGCGGAGGGAGCCGCGCGGCGAGCGGGACCTGCACGGCCAGGCCCTTTGATCTGCTTTTATTATCCACGAGAAACAAAGCTGCCTGGGACAGACGCCCGGGCGCCCTCATTCCTCGGGAGACCCCACCACACCCTCACCTCCGCGCCGCCCGCCCTCAGCCCCCAAACACGCCGGGCACCCTCCCGGCCTCCAGCACCTCGGCCTCGAGCCCCCAGGGTGAACGTCCCCCTGGCCAGCTGCTCCAGGCCAGACCTGGACCAGAGGCGCGAGGAGTGTGGGCTGGGGCGCCCGGTGATAAACTGTTTGAGCGGGGAGCGAAAATGGCCAAAGAAAAGAAACACTCGAGGAAGAGAGGGGCAGCCGAGGCTGCGGGGACAGCAAGAAGGAGGAGCGGGAAGAAGCCACCCAGCGCCACGCTGCAAACGCCCCTCTGGGGACCTTCGCTGTACGTTTTACCGCTACTTTGCTAATTGGCTTTTCACTGCAGTTTGCGAGAAAAATTTTGTTGACTATTAATAACAACAATTTATTTTTCCCCCATAAAAATAAAAACATTCATTCAAGTTCCCAAGGCAGTCATAATAATAAAAAAATTCCCCCCCACTGCGGCTGACTTTACTTGCATTTCCTATTGTGTGGGGAGCTTTTTAGAAATATTTTTATTCTGTAAATATGTACTTTATTTTCTAAACTAACATTTTTTCGAATTGGGAAATTATCTCATTTACCAATTTTCTTTTCGTCTCTCCCTCTCTTCTCCCTCTTTTTTAAACTGGGGCTGTTAAGTTGGTGGTCAGAAGACAAAGAGAGTGAAAATAATTTTCATTTCAATAATTGCCTTCTGGTCAATTTAACTGTGCCTTATTTTGAAAGAGACTGTCTAAATGAGATTCCTGTCCCAAATGTGTTCCCAGGCCTGATCCCAGCCTTTAATTATTCCTGAGTTTTTTTTCTTCAGAATAAGACGCCGCACTGAGTAATCACAAAGAAGTCAGAGAGCATCCTTGAACCTTTTCAGAAGCAGCGCCACTGATATTCAAATAACCTGCGAGGGCCATTTGACGGCGCGGGGACCTAGGCATTTCCAATTCACTATTTGCATAGATCAGCCGTCTTTGAAAAGGAAAGGAGCAGTTGTCTTCCATAACATTAAAAAGCCTAGTTATCAAATCAAGTGCTTAGTTTGGGGGCTTTTAAAACGTTTACATTTTATCTCAGGTTGCCCTTTACCGTTTGACATGCAAATTTGGTGCAGTTAATTTAGACAATTAAAAAGATCTTCAAGGGAGCTTTGTCACGGAGAATATTTGGAGTTTTCCCCGTGGACCAGCTGAGATAAAGTTGGCCAGAACAAATGATGTCTAGGAAATTAATTAGATATTTGATAAGACATGAATCCCTAATAAGGGAATACAAGGCACAGGGGGCTGCTGTGTGCTCTAAGTCAAAATTAATAACATTTAACAAGATTTTCATTTAGGCATGAAATGTCTTTTCCGGGGTATTGACTCTAGCGATTTATTCCCCTGAGTCACCTCCCAACGTAGAGGGTCTTGGGAGCTACGACTTCTTTTAAAAAGCTTTTTCCTTTCAAAGATTGTTTTAAAACCGCTTTACAAACAAACCCACTGGAGTTTCGTCAGACCCCTCCGGGAGGGGTAGGCACCTCCCCAGTTAAAGCTGCCAAGGACCTTTGCTTTTTTGAAGGGGCTCCAGAGTTTTAAAATGTCACCTTTTGAGAGCTCTCTCGTTTAGTAATACAACTACACCTTCTTATAACCTAATTTAATTTACGCTGTTAATATACAAATAAATAATTTGTATATATACAAATAAATAATTCTCACTTCTCAAAAACGTATCGCTTTTATAACTCACATAAACCTCACATCACCTAAAACTTAAGGGATTTTTTTCCCAACAAAAAAAAGTCGGCCCACTTAAAGGTTATTGAGGGGGTAACAGGATCAAAAAAAAAAAGAAAGTGTATTGTTCAGAGTCCTTTAATAATACCAAAGTGAAAATATGATGTCAAGATTTTCTTCATACAGATAAACGCATTTAATTTCTTTAGATGACCTTAACTTACGTGTTGTGAGTGAAATGATAACTCAACATTTTAAATATCTTTTACATATATACTGACTTTCACAAAGTGCATCAGAAAATTAAAAAAAAAAACTCCCTGAATTTCAGGAATTCACCAAAAAAACTCTATTCGAATGAACATTTACAAGAAAATAAAAGAGAACACAACCTTCTGAACCCTATTTATACAGATGTTATGAAATACAGAGAAACTGTCACTAGACTTCCAGTTTAATTTCTCACCTTCGGCCTTTTTTGATGCTTCCTTTTATAAGAAAAAAAAGTCTTATTGTAAGTAGATATCAAGCAGGACTTGGAGCATTTTATATATAATATAATCCACGCAAAGGGTCTGTTTTTATAGGTCCCGTTTGTTTTCAAATGTTCTGACAGTCCTTTGCAGGGTGGTGACTTGCTTTTGGAAAAAAGGACAGAGAAGGGTGGTGGAAGGGGGTGGGCGGTGGGGGAGGAGGGAGCGTTTCTGTGTATTGCTCTTCGCTCGAGAAGTTTGTGCGAGTGGTAAGTGTGTGTGCGCGCGCTCGAGTGTGCGTGCTTGTGGTTGTAGGTCTCCGGTGTGTGTGTGTGTCTGTGCGTGCAGCTTTTTAAAGTGTTGTGTCGAAAGATGCTTCGCTTTTGTTCCTGGACCACGCGTTTGATTCTCGTCTGGGCTCGGGCAGCAGAGGGGAGCTCCTAGCGTGGCAGGCAAGCGGCGGCCCGCGAGCCGGATGCCGCTCTACCTCGCGCCGGCCCGGAGGCGGCCGTGGAGCTCCCGCCCGTCCATACCCCGCTCGCCCTCCGAACCTCTCGCTCGCTCGCGCTGTCTCTACTCGCTCGCTCGCGCCTCTCGCCCGGCCTCTAAGAGTCGTTGGGGCCAGACGCGGCTTCCTTGCCTCCTGCCGAGGCCGCCGCCGCCGCCGCTGCAGCCGCCGCCGCCGCCGCCCGGGCGGCACTGACGCCGGAGTCGTGCAGGATGAGGTCGGGGGACTCGGAGCGGGGCGTCTCCAGGTTGCTGGCGTCCGTGTCACTGTCGCTGCCCTTTTTGCCCCCGCCGCCCCCGTTGTGCGTCTTAATGTGTTTGCTCAGGTGGTCGCTGCGCATGAAGCGCTTATTGCACACCGGACAGGCGAAGCGCTTCTCGCCCGTGTGAGTCCGCAGGTGCCGCTGCAGCTCGTCCGAGCGCGTGAAGCGCTTGCCGCAGAAAAGCCAGTTGCACACGAAGGGCCGCTCGCCCGTGTGCCAGCGCAGGTGCGCCTTCAGGTGCGACGTCTTGCCGTACACCTTGCCGCAGCCCGGGATGTGGCAGCTGTGCAGGCCCTTGCGCCGCAGACTCGCCCCGGCCGGGCCCAGCCGCTCCGCCTCCTGGCAATTGGGGCAGTCGCAGGTGGCGCGGCCGGAGTAGCGGCGGGCCGAGCGCGCCGAGCTCCCCCCGGCGGCGGCGGCCGCGGCGCCCGAGATCATGGCGCTGGCTGCGGCGGCCGCCACGGCGGCGCTGGAGTCCGAGTAGGAGGGCAGCACCGGCTTGAAGCCGTCCTGGGCCAGCAGGTGCTGGCTGGTGGAGAGCAAGTGCGAGGCGGCGGCGGCCGAGGAGCCGAGGCCCGTGGAGCTGAAGGCCGAGTGCGTGAGCGAGCTGAAGTCGGGATTGTAGGTGCCGAGCTGCGAGTGCAGCGAGGCCTGGGGGGCGCCCGAGTGCAGCGAGCTCTGGAGCCCCCCAGCGGGGTTCTGCACCTCCAGCCACGAGCCTGGGCTGCTGTGCACGTCCCACCACGACGACGCCGCGCCGTTGGTCACCTCGCCCGCCGCCAGCGTTGAGTGGAAGCCTGACTTGTACCACGACTCGTACGGGTGCGCCATGCCCACGCGCGGGTACAGGCCGTCGGCCGCCGTCGTGTGCACCTTGGAGATGAAGGCCGACTGGCCGCCCGCCTCTTGCGGGGACACCCCGGCCGCCGCCGCCGCGGCCGCCGCCGAGTTGGAGAAGAGGCCGCCGTAGTCGCTGCTGAAAGCGGACGACGTGGGGGACGTGGAGGCCAAGCAGAAGGCGCTGTTGGCTGCGCCAGAGCCGCCCGCCAGGCCGCCTGAGCCGCGGCCGCCGGTGGCCACGGCGAAGCCCGAGAGGCTGGAGCCGAGGTTGCAGCTGGACGAGGAGCGCTTCCAGGGATGGAAGCCGCCCTTGGCGAAAGCGCTCGACTCCGGCAGCGTCGTCAGCGGGCTCGTGTTGCCGATCTTGTTGCAGGTCGCCGCCAGCATGGCCAACGGGGTCGTTCCGAAGCGCGGCTCTTCCTAGAGTGGGTGGGGTGGGGGAGGGAGCAAGGAGGAGGAGGGCAGGAACAAGTGGGAGGAAGACACAGAGTGCACCCGTGAGCAGCCTCGTCCTCCCGCGGCTGGTCCCGGGGGGTCGTGGCTCCCCGGCTCGCGCCTCCTCCCCGCACGCTCGCCGAGGATGCGCCGCACCCCGCGCGGGGCAGAGGCGATCACAAGGGCGAGGGTCCCGGCGCTGGAAATTTGTTCTTCAGTGGGACTACAAATCAAAGCTGTCTCGGTTCTCCCCGCCTCAGTCGCTGCAAACCCTGCCCCAAACCGGACTCGAGTCGCTCGCCTTCCGTTCGCCATAAGCCCGCTCGTCTCACAGGAGCCCCCAAATCGCCCTTCGGGGTGAAGCACGGAGGTAAACACATCGACAACAAACGCCAGGTGAGGGCAGAGGCGGCCGAAATAGCGACCCGGGGGTGGGGGAAACTTGGGGCACTCTTCCCAAGGGTGGCTAGGACTTGACTTTTTAACAGAAAACATTTTAAATGTTTACACACACACACACACACACATATACACACAATTACGAAAAGAAGAAGTCCGAGTAGAAGCGACCCCCGCGATGGATTTCAGAGTCACAGACAAACTGGGGATCCGCAAAAGTGTAAATGTTTGTTAACGTGACTACATGGACTGCAAAACAATTAACGCTGTTTTCTGGAAACACCAATGTCGCGTAATTGCAACAATCCCCGAAGCAAGGGGGGATGGGGTATAAATCACGAGGGGCAGAAAAGAAACCTCTAAAACCGAATATTAAAAGGACTTGCTTAACAAATCCTTTTCTTACAAAGACACTTCCTGGGTTCCAATAACTTGGGAAGAATCAGTCCTGGAAATGTGGAAAGTGCTAAAAGAAGCTGAGGCTGCAGTCGGGCAGCAACAGTTTCTCCAGAGCCGCGGACCCGGAGAAGCCATAACGAAAAATTACTCCAGTTAAAACAAGCAAATGCCGCACTTCCGACTTACCCCAAGTATAGACGTGGCCATAGCAGGTCCCTGGGCGGCGCGGCGGGGCCGGGAGCGGGGCTGAACCTGGCGGTAGCTCGGGAGAACTGTTCGGGTACCGCACGGCTCCCGTGTCCCCGCGCTCGCGCCGAGCGGACTCCGGGCTCCCGCCGGCTAAACTCAGCCTAAGTGCTAGGAGCACCCGCTTTGAAGTGCCGCTGGCGGCGCCTCTCACCCAATGAGGGCGCAGGCAGAGCAGACTGGAGCTGCCCCGCAGCCAATCAGACGCGCCGAGGGGCCCGAGCCCGGGCTCCTGGCGCGTGCCAGTCACCGCGGCTGGCGGGGGGGGGGGAGGGGGGGTCGCGGGCTAGAGATTGAAGAAATTACAGCGCAATTAAAAATTTACACACACGCACCAAGCCAGGTTTAACTATCGTTGAGACCGAGCCACAAGCCCCCCGAACCTCCCCGAGATGATGCAAGTTAAGACTGACAGTCCTCGACTCTCCACTTGTGGGAAAGGAGGCAGGAGGGGAGGGGGCCCGAGGCTGAGGCCGCACCAGCAAGACCCAAGTGGAGACGGAAATGTCAACGCTCACTTTGTGTGTCCAGGCTCTCGCCCGCGGAGCACAACTTCAGCTGGAATCCATCATTCTCGCTTGCGATTTTATCATTGTCATTTATCTACCTAGTTCCTTATTCCCACTGGATTCAGTTTTACTCTCAGAGTCACATTGAAGAGAAGGGGGCGAAGGGACAGCTCCTCCGAGAGGAGAGAAATAGGCCTCTCCATCCAGGTCTACACCCACAGACTTGCTGGGAGGGCCTGGAGCCTCCCGCATCCCGCCATTTCCCTTAGCGGCCTAAGTGACTTCCTAATTGTCGCTCTGGCCTCTGACCCGGGGGGTAATACAAGTGCCACTCACACCAGAAGCTTCTAGTGGTAATTACGGGCACCCTTTGTACCGTTTCGCCAGCGGCTAGATACCAGGCTAACCCAGTTGTCAAATATGACTAAACAGTGGGACGTGCTGTCTGCCGGGTTTCGCTGGGGGCTGGCGTGGGGGTGGGAAGCATCAGCCCATACAACACGCTGCACGAAGCTGCTTATTTTCACAATGTAACGACTTTGGAAACACAGACCCGCGCGAGCCGCGTCCGCCCCCATAGCCACCCCCGCTGAAGCTGAAGCTTGCTAGGCTGTTTGTTTAACCCGGTGAAAATTTGCATGTCACGTTTCAGCCTGGAAGCGAGTTTTCTTGCCCCAGCTCCAGCCCACTCCCACTCCAGACCGCCTAGGCCTAGAGGCTGCTTTGCAGGGCAAGGGCGCCGGGTTGAGAAGTGGGCTCGCCCCTAGCCCTGCTTTCGTGGACGTGCTCAGGGAGATTCTCTCCCGGACCTCTGTCCACGAGTGCCTGGCACGAGGCCACACGTGGGCGCCTCCACATTTTGCAGTCTGGAAGCATCCTGAAGTCCTCTCCGGATCCTGTCGGTGTGAGGAGACACGTCCTCGGACGGACAACTGAGCGTCCTGGAGCCCCTCGGCACCCGCTGAGCTGTTTTTCTTCTTTCTGGGTCTCCCTTTCTCTTTCTTCTTCAGGGCAGCCAGGGGCAGCTTTTGAACCAGAAATACCAGTGCCCTCGACAGACCTGGGTACTGGTTTTAATGTACCACATTCTCCTGAAAGCCCACAACCTGCTTTCAAAGACATTTTAAACCACGAACCTCAGATGCTTGGGTGCAAAAGGCGAGTTGTTGAGGAGGGGGAGCATGTGAGGAGGACATGGAACTATGCCCCCAGCGTTTTCTTCCTTCTTTTGCAATATCTCTTGGCGCAAGAGTGCGACCACCGTGGCTCTTCTCTCGGCACTGAGATGGAGCCTGCGTGTATCCCGGAGCACTCCGTAGGTGGAGAAGGCTATCTGGGTTGCTTTATTTGCTAGTCGTTAGAATATCTTTGCTCAAAATGCCTCCCCCCGCACTTTGATCTAAGGTGGCGAAAGCACCGAGGCACGTATGACAGAGAAAGGGGAGAGAGTGAGAAGACCGGCGCGGCTATAATGAAACTCTGTGCCCTGGGGGGTTGTGGTAGCAATCGGCGGGGGAAGCGGGGGGGAAAGGTGTGAAAAGCCCCCGGGACACTCGGGGTGGAGGGGTGAGGGGGAGTCCAAGCAGCCCGGAAGAGCCAGAAAGCCCGGCAGTGGGACCCGGGAGCCCTTCCCAACAGGTGACTTCTGCCCTGGAAGGTCAGACTGGTGCTCGGCTTCGCGTAGAGTCTTCGCGTCGATTTACTAATAGAGGGATTGTTAAGTGGCAGCCAGGCGTTGCCGACTCACCCAGTGCAGCCCCGAGGAGAAGCGCGGAGGTTTTCCCCATCCACATCCTCCCTCACCCCCAACACACGCTCTCCTTAAGGAAACCTGACAAAGTAATAAATAAGACAATCCGAAAAGCCATTTAGCACTCGTGACATTTTCAAGTCAACCATTTAAAACAATTCACGCTGGCACCTCGGGCTCCCGGCGCCTTGGTTGCCTGTCTCTTCTCCTCCTCTTCTTCCTCCTTTCCCCTCCCCCTCCCCCTCCCTCCGTTTTCAGTGTAGTTCCAGCTGTCAGACTCTCTACGTGGGCACTCGGATATTCCTTTAGATACACATCACCGGATCACAATAAAAGTTAGGAAATCTTCCAAACGATCGCAGGCAGACGCTCCGGGCACTTCAACTCTAAAGTGGGGCCCCCATGGAAATCTTTCAGAAGAAGTCCAGTTTGTGTGTGTGTGTGTGTGTGTGTGTGTGTGTGTGTGTGTGTGTGTGACAGTTTTTTCATTCTCTAAAAAATCTAGTTTTTAAACAAAGATCAATGTGTTATGCTGAAGTGTTGAGCTGACTGTTAAAACATTTGGGGAAATAATGACAATGTAACAAAGGCCTGGTTTGGAGTGAATCATCACCCTTTTAAAAGTTAAAGCAATTTTCAGGAGAATAGCTTTCAGCAAACGCTTTACATTATTCAAAACGGCCAAATAATGCTCTATTATAGCGCCTGAATGCTGCCAGTCAGCCTCTAAGTGCAATTTGTGCAAAGGCCCCGGTGCCTTATCTCCACTTCTTTATAAAGAGGTGAATATAAAACAATTTCTTCCAAACCCAGACAGAGAGCACGAAAATTGCTTCCCTTTCTGCAATCAGGGCAATTTAACTGGAGTGCAATTAGCACTATTAAATGTCGATTCTGCATAAACAAATCTGACTGAGCAGCGAAAGTGGGGTGAGAACCTCATATACACTGAAACTGATTTTTTAAAATTATGTATCCGGGTCCTTTACAATTGATCCATGACGTTTTCATCTTGGAATATATTTACATCGTAAATACACTATGGTTAAATCAACATAATTTTTTTACAAAAAATTTCAATAGGAATCCTAATAAAGAAGAATGGGGTAATTAAAGGAAAGAGTTCACTTCCTTTGAACAAATATTGTTTCCCCCATCCTGCCTCTCCCGAGAGCTTTGATCTGAGCAACTGCTCAAGTTGCTGCATTTAGTGGGCAAAACCGGGGAAACAATTCCGTCATTAGCGCGGATCCGAAGGATTGGAGCTCCTACGCCACAGGAAAAAAAAAAAAAAAAAGCTTCTCCCTGATGCACAGGGAGACGGGGGAGGAACAGTTATCTTCTGAATAACTCGAAATATTAGGTGGCTGCCCAGTCTCCCAGGGGCTTTGGCCAGTCGCAGAGTTGAGCAGCGGATATACTGCACAGGGGTGGGGTGAGGTAGAGTTGGGGAGACTAGAGGATGTGGGCGAGAGGGGAGGAGGAACCGAAGGTTCTCACCTGGGCTCTGCTAGCTGCTGTCAAAGCCTCGGCCACCAGGACCTGGGTGCCCGGGAGCAGGGAAAGGAGAAGGCAGGGAGAGGAGCCCGTAAAAAGCATTTATCTGACCTGTCCTCCTCCCGCATGCCTTTATTTATTTGCTTAGCCACCGCTCTCCCTTTCTGGATAATTTGCGCGATTAATTATGCTTTTCATTTGCATGATCTACACTACAGCAGTGATTATCAGGTCAGCACAGTGTGGGATTTGGGGAGCTACATTAATAATGAGTTAAAAAACAAAACAGAAAAACCACACACACGAAAAGCTGCCCTTGTGTACCACAGTCACCTGCCATGAACAGGGGCTGAGGAAGCCAATACAGACTATAGCGCCTGTTGAGTCCAATGAGTCTTTTCCGCAGTTGGAGTTTGTCAGTTATGGGTGAAAATGAAATGCAGCTTTTGATTACAAGGGAATCTTTTATAGTTAACATATCTATATTTTTAAAAGCACTAGCCTTGAGATCATCTGGGTGGAGAAAATAAATTGAAAACTGAGGAACTCTCCCACAATTTCCATTGAGCTTTCATTTAGTATTTGTTCTATAACGCCCTCATTCCATCCCAGCCCTTGCAAGTAAAAGAGCCAGGAAGGATCACCAGGCCATTGGAACTTTCATCTTTTCTCCATCTCAGAAGTGTTACTGCTATTTAGAGATGGCAGGAGATGCAAATCCGTTTTGTCTATAAGGTCTACTGGAGAAACTGAAAACGCTTAGTCTATTAAGTACACTCCAAACATTTGCTACACAACTAATTTTCTGCTGCTAGATGTATCTGGGCCATATATTTTAAGCCTGCCTTGATCTGTTTATCTGAGCCAAAAATGCATGAACAATTAAAGGAAAGACTCTGGTGTGTCAAAGGAAGGAAGGTGACTGTAGACTGTGTGATGATTTTAATGACTGCAATTATTGGAAGATTATTCGACAAGCATCATAGATTTGTTTACTGCCTTGCTTGGAAACTACGGGGGGCCTATTCGGCTTGGGGTTTTACCTTCCTCCCTCCCTCACCAACTACCACAGAAGGGTATTAGACCTAAGCAAATGTGCCATTCACTGTTGGCTTCCTCCTTCTCTTTTAGGGCATTTCTACCAAAATGGAGCACATTTGTGTCTCAGCCAACTCTAATCGAACCATCTTTGGAGATATTAAAGCAATCTTTTCACTCAGACCTTAAGCTAATATTTTTTAAAAAGCCAAAGGCCAGGGAATTCTGGTCATTCATCAGCTTCTCCCAGCCAGGGTACCAGTTTCCTCAGTTTTACTCTTTCATAGGCAGGCTTTGAAGAGACTTCCAACTCTCCCTCCTCCTTTCAGGGTTTGAAGGAGGCACAACTGCAAGTTGTGAAACAGGACTTTAGGCATATGTCCAGGACTCCATCCATACTGGAGAAAGTTTGGCTTTTTCTTCCTTCCTTTAACAGTTTCCGCCTCCCCCATATTATTTTCTATCACAATTCCTAATTTTACGCTGTGAGAAATAAGTAAATAAAAAGAAAAGGTATGACTAAGAGCGGTTTGTGGCTAAGGAATTTTTTTACTGTATTATATACAGACACAAGGAATGCAAATAAGGAAGATTTCTTGTCTGATAAAAGCAAAATCATCCTGTCTACACTAATCAATAAATCACAGCCTGGGCTTTGCTCATTAGTGCAATTTGAAAGAAAGAAAGAAAAAAAGGTATAGCAAATATCCCTAGTAAGCCCCCTTTCCTCCCTCCCCTGAGGCTCTGAGACTGCAGATGACCTGGTCATCGTGGTGCTCTTCCTTGGTCTGGAATCGAGAACCTTCCCCGTTCAAACCGGAGCCTTCAGAACTCTGCAAGTGGCAATTAGGAGCCTATTACAAGCCATTAGATTGATCAATGTACCTTAAACAATGCAAATGATTTATATGGCTGATTTATATGGAGAGGAAAAAGAAAAGGGGTGGGGGGGGAGGACGACTCCATATCCTTCACATTATCGCAATGTTCTGGAGAAAACACGGGTCCAGCCTCTCTTCATCACTGCTTAGAACCACCAGAGCGATTTATTCTGAAAACTTTTCAAGCAAAGACACAGGCTCCCCTGGCTCGTTCGATGGATGGCGAGGTGCCCATTCTTTGCCCCTTTTCTCTTCTTTTTAAGGAAGAGCTTAGAAGGACCGAGGCCGGGGTTCACAGCGACGCCACTCCCCCAGCGGAGGACACTGCCGCGAGCAGTCCCGGCTGCCTCCTTTCCCCGGGTCTGTCCCCGGAGAGGGGGAGGATGACTTACAGATTTGTTTTAACGGAGTGTTCGAGTGCGGTGTGGCCTCCTAATTACGGCAGGAACACACAACCATTAGCCCTTGAAGTTTCAGGCGCGACTCGGGGAGGAGCCGCGACCCAGCTCCCCGCTTGCACACGACGCGGGGGAGGAGGCGGTGGGGAGGGAGAGAACTCCTCGGAACCGACCTCCTCGTTCGGGCTGACTATTTCAGCTAATCTAACTGGCGAAGACAAAATTACAACAGAGCCAAAGCGATCAAAGCAGGCCCCTGCCAGCCCCCTCCTCCCGCCCTCCTTCCCGCCCCAAAGTCTGTTTGTAGTTGTCTCCTGAACTGCAGACTCGTCGGTCTTCTCACGACAAGGAAATTCCAGCCAGTTTTTCCAGAGCCTGAAAGGAGAGGACAGACGCACTTCACACTTCCCAGGGGAGAATTCCCTTTGTCTTATCTCCCCCTCCCCCAGTCCGCCCTCAGCTCTGAAATGGGGGACAGGCAGCGGGCCTAAAGACCCTGGGCGCGGAGGGGGCGATAGTAACCGAACCCCACGTCCAACTCTGTCCCTGTAGATCCCCTCCCCCTTTTCTCCTCTCTCTTCTTCTCTTTCCCAACCTTCTCTTTTCCTTTCTCCCTCCCTTTTTCCAATTCTCTATATCCTCTTACCACTCAAGTCTTCTCGCGGGCTCCAGCGCCTAGAGCCTGGGCAGGCGCAGTTTATTTCCCGGCCTTAGTGGTTTGGCGGGAAAGGGCTTCGTCCTGGCTTGTCCATGGGTGTCTGGGACAAATCATTTTATTTGTGTCTATATGTGGAATGGGAAGCATTCCGGGTTGATAATGGGGCACAGAGGGAAGAGGGGAAAAACAGAGAAACTACATGCATTGGGAGAGTTGCCACCTGTGTCTTTTGCAGCCAACCTGCGATGGGACCCCAGGATACGGAAACTCTTCTAGGCGGATGGTGACCTCACACACACACCCCTCTCCCCACAACCGCTCTCATCTGTCCTTTATTACCCCATATCTTACTCTCCTGAGTTCTTCCTTGAGTTGCTTCCTTTCATTCCCCACCCTGCCTCCCTTCCCAGGACTTCTCAGGGCTCTACAGCTTAGTGAGAGATTGAGAAAGAAGATCGGTTAAGAGTCCCACCAAGCACCCAGGTACTCTTGTGACATCTCCGAGAACAGGCCTGTCCTGGGCCGACACTTTCATGCTTTCTGAATTTCAGCCACTCTAGCGTCCTCTCTTGTCACACCCACCCCCATCGAGAGGCCAGACTGACACCTCCACCCTGACTCGCCTCTTGAAGTATCAAGAGCCGGGTACACGGAGGGGCAGAGGGAGGCTCCGCACACATTAGACACGTGCGCCTCCTCCAGCCCCTCCCACTTCCCCCGCTGCCGCAGGCAGAATGCACATTGATGACACTGACACACTCACTCGGGCACGCGTCAGCGGCGTCGATCCTCCTTCCCTGCCAGGCGGCAGCAGGCGAGACGGCCTTGAGGCAGGTGACATCGCCGCGGGGAGGCAGACTCCGCGCTCCAGATGCCACGCTGGGAGTGGGGATGTTCGGGTCCCCCAAAGCCAGCTGCGGGGCTCCCCTGCCGCGTGGCCGGAGGCCTCGCTGCTGCTGGTCCTCCCCTCCGCCTCTTGCCGCGCTCCCCGCGCCGCCCCCTGCTCTGCGTCCGGCTCCGCACCTTCACCGCCGCAGCCCCCGAGCGCCCGTCTCCAAGAAGCCTGCCGCCCGCCCGCCCGCCCTCCTCCAAGGCTCGGTTACATCTGGGACGCATTGCCCCTTAATTGTCAACCCCATTATTGTGATCAAGTGAACGTTGCTAATCTCTACATTTGTTGTTTAGGTAAATAGAGGCTGCGTTTAATCAATACGCGGGGCCCCAGCCCTCGCAGCGCCAAGTAACTTAAGTCAACGGTGAAGATTTCACTGTGTGTGTGATTACAGAGCACACGGAATATTCACTCCAGCCTAATCCCACATCTCTTCTCCCACCCCGGGGAGCGAGCGGAGGGAACGTGAGGAATCTCCACCCTCCGAGGGATCGAGGGCCGGCTCCCTTCGGGGAGGAAAAGGACTTCGTGGCTGTGACCCCGCGCGCCGGGCGCGGGGGCCTGAGGCTGGACTGGGGACCGCCCTTACATCCGAGGGGCTAAACCCCGCGTTCCGCGCCTTCTCCCCCAGGGCTTCTGGCCCCTCCCCTCCAAATCTGCAGCAGTGAAGAGGGTGGTTCCCCACCCGGCAGGTCCCCGCCACACGCAAAGGCTGAGGGCAGGGCCCCGGGAGACGGGTCGGGCTATTCCTGACGCCCAGGCCTCCGCAAGCGGGCTCCGTCTCTTCATCTCCCTCTGCTCTGAGTTGCCGGGTTCCTCGCCCCGCGGGAGCTCTCGAGAATGCCAGGCTTGGGCGCGCAGAGCTCGGGGTATTTGCGCTTCTTCCTAAACAGCTATTGTTTCCTAATTAAGAGGACCTTAGCCCAGCGCTAGGCGGAGAGACCCGGATTCGCAGCAGGGAATAGGCAGGCCTGGGGAGGTGGGCGGTCCTCTCTGGCGAGGGGTGGTGTCGACTCCTTTCTGCAGCCCGGCTGCGGGAGTGGCCTTGAGAGTGAGGGCCTCTGGGCTCTGCAGGGAAAGGGTTAATTAGCTAGGCCACTTCCCGGCGGCGTTTGGAAGAACCCAACCCCTCCCGACGCCCTGGAGCGGGGCCCAAGAGGCTGAGCCTCTAGTTTGAGGCACTATCTCCTTGGGCACTTGGTCGCTGGAGTTTGTTTCTTCTGGTGTCTCTTTCTCCGCTCCATTCCCGGGAATGTTCGATATAAACAACCAATAACTCCGGTTGTAATCAGATACTCTCCTAGCACGGAATTGACCCGCTTTCAATAAGCTGGATTCTAAAGTCAACTGATGATTTGCAAGTTTAGGGTGTCGGCGTAACCACGGAACTAAATGACAGCTGGGGCTTGAATTGGGGCCCACGGTTTTGGATGGTAGCTGCCTGGTTTTAATTTTTGGAATTGCATGCTCTCGTATAAGGTATCTCTCTCTGCTTTCTCCTTCCCATAAAAGTTGAATAGCATTTAGAACAAGAGGAAAATTAAACACAAATGTCAGGGCAGTCCTGAAGTCCTTTTTCTAATACTTCTTCCTGAGAACCCCTCTGCCAGCCTCAAGCTCCCACCCAAGCCTGTGACTCTCCTTATCAGATGTGCAGTTCTTTTACCACCCTGCGGCCTGCCAGGAAGTCCACAGGACAGATAAATACGGTATCGGACTCCTTTGACTGGGGACAACTTAACTTTTTCTGGATTGTGGTTGTTTTTAAGCGAGGACAAGGAAAGAAAGGCAAGGAGGCTGATGGCCAGGGCTCCTGGATAAGCACAAGCCCTTTGGGGCTCTCAGGAGCTGAGTGTGAGTTAAGGTCCACCACTTAATGCTGTGACCTTGGGTGGGCCAGGAAGCTTCTCAGTTTCTTCCTCTCGAAAATGAAGCTAACAATTTCGACTTCGAAGGATTTTTAGAAAGGTTAAATAAAACTGTGTAGGGAAATTCCTAGCAACTGCTCAATACTTATTAATAGTTGCCTCCCATTTTCCATTGAAATTCCCAACTAAAACTTACTGTGGAACTAAAAGCAAAATCAACAGCAACTATAATACAGAATTTTAGTGCGTGTGGAAAGTACAGGGCCTAGTACAAAATCAGGTTGGAGGAGGACGAATGCAACAACAGCTAGCAGCTGCCTGTTTGGGAAGGAGTGAGGTTAGCTGCTCCAGTCAGCAACACATTTTATGGTCTGGTTTTCACAGGTCTGCACGTGGGAAACAGGAGATGTTGTCTCTAACAATAATAGCTGACATTTATTGAGCACCTATTATATGCCAAGCATTCTGCCAAGTGCTTTACACACAGCATGTGATTTAATGAACACAATAATCTTATCAGGTAAGTATTATGAGTATTATTGATATCTCTCTTTTTAAACTTTTATTATGGAAAATCTCAAATATGTATTTAAAACTAGAGAGTATATTATAATGAACCCCTCTATGTTGATCACCCAGCATCAATAACTGTCAGCTCATAGCCAGACTTCTTTAATCCCTACCCCATCCATTTCCTCCTCCCTTATTTTAAAGCAAATCTCAGACATCATATCATTTTACTTGTAAATATTCCATTACTATCAAAATATCAAAAGACAACTAAAAAAAAACCCAAATCACAATACCATGTTATAATCATACACAAACATATTTGAAATAATTCCTTAATATTATCAGACATCTAATCAGTGTTCAAGTCCCCCCAATTATCTCATAAATGATTTTTACAATTGCTTTTTTTTTTTTCAAAACCAGATCTAAGCAATATCCACACATTTAGTCTCTCATGTCTCTTTTAATCATAGGTCCCTCTCCCTCTTTTTCTTTCCTTGCAATTTGTTTATTGAAGTAACCTAGTCATTTATCCTTTTTATAAATGAAGACACAGGCTCACAGAGGTTAAAGGAATTTAGTAAGAGATAGAAAAGGAATTCAGACCCAGCCATGTCTGACTCCAGAGTCCAAGTGCTTAATGGCTTTATTATATTCCCTTTAAATCAAATGATGAAAAGCAAGACACAGGAAAAACACAATCACCCATAAAAGATTTCGGAACATGTCTAACTCCCCTAAGTGACTAGTTCCTTTACTAAGCGTCCACAGAAATCTGTTCATTTCAAACCCAGGCAGGGTTTGAATGTGGGAAGAGAAATTGAAAACAGGATAACCCAGTATCCTCCTTCTGTTTTGAATCTGACTAAATAATTCCTGCATTCATATGTATCTGTAACATGGTGAAAGGATTTTTATTTCCAACAAATATTTAGCAAAGCAAAAACATTTCTTAAACGAATCTACCAGTTTCCTTTTTCTTTCTTTCCTCCTTATTTTCCTCCTATATTCCCCTTTTCTCTGTTCTCCATAGCTAGATAAGGAAAAAAACATCTCTTTTAAGTAGTTATTTTAAAATACCAGTCAAATTAACAATTTGGTAGTTTGATATGTGATATCTGGCTTTTGTTACGGTAGTTTTGAAACCACAGTTACCCTAGCAACTGAATACATTTTTTTCTTTAAAAAATTTTTTAGCTGTCTGGAGGAGAAAAAAAAGAAAAAGAAAACTTATTGCCAGAATTTTCCTGTAATAGCCTCCATTAACTGCAGTGACTTCTATTGGAGAGGCCAGCACGGCTGTCTCCTGCTGTCACCCGTCATTCACTGATCTAGCAGATGTTTTGTTTGATAAGGCCAATTTGAGCTTTATAAAACATTTATTTTTTTACCTCCGAGGAGCAAATACCAGTAAGGATGGGATTCAGCATCTATCACTGGATACCATACAAGGGCCTCAACCTGCCAGTGGAGCTTCTAGGTGAGAGGAAACACTAAAACAAACCTAAAGCCTTCATTTATTTAAAAAAAAAAGAGGGAGGATGGTTAGAGGGCATTAGATCAGTCCCTTGAGACTTAGCAAGAGGGGAAAAAAAAAAAGTGAGTAGAAGAGCCAATATGGAATTGGCTATGCCAATATGGAATCTACTATGGAATCTTTCTGGAAACACCTTGGTAGGTGAGCAGTTGTCAAAGTGGGCAATGATATTAGTTGGTGAGATGATGGAATAAGAGAGGGGGTGATGCACATAGCGTTGAGTTTTATAGATTTGATAAAACATGTGTTAGTCTTTCAAGGAGGTGAAGTAGAGAAGAATCAGCAAGGAAAAAAGCTCTACATTAGGGCTTTTTGGAGCAACTAGACTATGAGCATTTGTAAGAATATTCATGCATTTACTTCTGAATAAAATTCCCCTAGTAATCATGCTTCTAATGCACACAACTCTAGATGCCTTTTTCTTTACAAAACAAACAAACTGACTTTATAAATTACAAATATCCAAATCCTTTTCTCTTGACTAGAAGGAAGATTGGTTTCAAGACCTGGGGCTATGGTGTGAGTAAGCCAAAAGGTAGCAAAAGAAGTGCTGGGCAGTTCTGCTCCTGTTGGTAAGATGCCTCCTCTTATGAGTCTCCTGGGCCAGGAAGTCCTCCTTTGTAATGTAATGGCTTGACAAAATGAAGGTTCCAGTCCTTCCTTTTTATTTTAGATGGCCCTGCCTATGTAAAATATTTTGACTTGAGGAATTACATTTTGAGCCAGGGTAAGAACTAAAGAAAGAGAGGAAAGAAAGAATGTTGCTTCCATTTGCAGAAAATGTAATTTCTGTACAGTAAACTTACCCTGAACAGCAACAAAATTTTTTGCAAACATATGCACATTCCTCTCTAGGTCAAAATAGGAAAAAAAAAAAAAAAAAAAAGCAGAAACAGCAATATCAGCTAGGGCTTTTTCTTAACTACTTGAATCATTAAAGGAATCTACTGCTTCTTTCCCCCCAGCCCCCCACCCAGGTTTTTTGAGATATAACTGACACATAACGTTGGGTAAATGTAAGGTATACAACATGTAGATATGATACAAATGTATATTGTGTAATGATTACCACAATAGGGTTAGTTAACACATTCATCACCTCACATAATTACCTTTTTTTTTTTTTTTGGTAGTGGTGATGGTAAGAACATTTGAGATCCACTTTCTTTTAAAATAAATTTATTATTTGTTTTTGGCTGCATTGGGTCTTTGTTGCTGTACGTGGGCTTTCTCTAGATGCGGTGAGCGGGGGCTACTCTTCATTGCGGTGCATGGGCTTCTCATTGCGGTGGCTTCTCTTGTTGCGGAGCACAGGCTCTAGTTGCGTGGGCTTCAGTAGTTGTGGCACGCAGGCTCAGTAGTTGTGGCTTGCGGGCTCTAGAGCGCAACTCAGTTGTGGCGCACGGGCTTATTTGCTCCATGGCATGTGGGATCTTCCCAGACCAGGGCTCGAACCCGTGTCCCCTGTATTGGCAGGCAGGTTCTTAACCACTGCACCATCAGGGAAGCCCTGAGATCTACTTTTTTAGCAACTTTCAAGTACACAATACAATACTGTTAACTATAATCACCATGCTGTACATCATTAGATCCCCAGAAATTATTCATCCTATGACTTGGAAGTTTGTACCTTTTGACCAACATCTCCTTGTTTCTCCTCCCCACAGCCAATCCGGAATTCAGATTGAGTACAGTGGGTATAGATGGCTTGTCTCTGCTCCACCATATTTGAAGCCTTAGCTGGGAAAACTCAAAGAGCAGGGACTAGACTCATCTGGATGAGTCTTCTTCATTCACGCATCTGTCAGTGGATGCTGGTCGGGACATCTATACATGGTCTCTCCACATGATCTCTCTGCATGGGCTAGTTTGGACTTCCTCACAGCATGCATGTGAATTCCTAGAGCCAGTGTCCAAGAGAGCAAGATGAAATAGCATGGTATCTTTGTGATCTCTTGATTGGGACAGTCACAAGTATTTGCCCAGGTTTGAGGGGAAAGGACGTAAACTCCACCTCTCCATGGGAGGACTGTTAAGATCACATTGTAAAAAGAGCACTCAGGATATAAGATACTGTTTCAGTCCCTTTTGGAAAATACTGTCTGCAATAATATATGTATATACATGTAAAGGGAGCTTCCTAACAGAGTGCAGAGAGTTAACATCTGAGAGCTATTTTTCACTGTCTGTGGCAGTTGAAAATTAAAGTCTTTCTGGGACTTCCCTGGTGGTCCAGTGGGTAAGACTCCATGGTCCCAATGCAGGGGGCCCTGGTTTGATCCCTGGTCAGGGAACTAGATCCCGCATGCCGCAACTAAGAGTCCGCATGCTGCAACTAAGACCCCGCATGCTGCAACTGAGACCCGGCACAGCCTAAATAAATAAATATTTAAAAAAAAAATAGGGCTTCGCTGGTGGCGCAGAGGTTAAGAATCCGCCTGCCAATGCAGGGGACATGGGTTTAAGCCCCGGTCTGGGAAGATCCCGCATGCCATGGAGCAACTAAGCCCATGTGCCACAACTACTGAACCTGCACTCTAGAGCCCGTTAGCCACAACTACTGAGCCCATGTGCCACAACTACTGAAGCCCGCACACCTAGAGCCCACGCTCTGCAACAAGAGAAGCCACCTTAATGAGAGGCCTGCGCATTGCAACTAAGAGTAGCCCCCGCTCCCCTCAACTAAAAAGAAAGCCCGCACGCAGCAACGAAGACCCAACGCAGCCAAAAATAAATAATAAATAAATTTATTTTAAAAAATGAAGTGTTGAAAATAAATAAATAAAATAAAGTCTTTCCTCCGCAGCTGCTCACCAAACATGAACACCCATTTTGGAATTCATAGAAGTGAGAAATAAATATTTTGTGTTATCCATTAAAAAATAATAAAGTCAGTGTGAGATATAAAGCAGGATTTTACATCTTCCCTATGCTTTCTTTATTAAGAATTATTTCCCCCTAATTTCTTGCAAGTGTAAACTTTGCAGTGTTTTGATTTACATTTTGCTCTCACACGCATATTTGGCAAGTGCATTACAATTCTTTAAACTTCTCATCAGCAGATGAACAACAGCAAGTACAGAATTTCAGTAACTACCAGAGTTTCTCTTTTGGCTCAAAATACTGTAATAAAAGTATTGATCTCATAACTCGATCACTTGCATCTCTTTAAAGTAAAATGTGATAGACTGCTTTAATAGAGAATTACTGATAATAGAAAAATATAATGCCCAGTCTCTCAGTTGTGCATTCCTTTTTATTAGCTTCTATTCGATTACATAATGCACAGTTTTGGAATATTCGAAATTAGCGGGCACCTTTGAAAGAAACTTTAATACTTTTCTTTGTTACTGCAAGTCTTTTTTTTTTTTAATATGAAAAAAGACTGAGGAAATGTCTTAATGTTTGGTTAACAAATTAAAATCCCATGTTTAAATGCTTTAATATCCTGGTCCTATTTCACTGTGTCATCAGGGTTGATTTATCAGCTGTAAAATTCCGTAAGAAATCTTTTAAATGTAGAACTGTTAACAATAGTTCAACTTCTGTACATATACCGTGATCTTCTGATAATGACAATATCAATTGTGACAGATCACTGCAGCTCACCCAGACCAGCTCTGAAATCAGTGATGCATTTTCAGAGATCTGAGACAGGTCACAAGGCTGGACTTGATTTCACTATCCCATGCTTGCTATGCATACAATAGTTCAGGCCCTTTCCACTCTTCTCCAAATCCTTTCTGCAAATCTTATGAACAAAACACTTTTTTCAAGAACCAAACAATTGGTGCGTTTGGGTGATCTTTCAATTAAGAAGACAGAAAAGATGTTGATCAAATTAGAAGGACAGACTCAATGGAAAGGAGTTTGGGAAGTTGACAATTTGTCATTTTAAAACATCAAGTTGAATGGAATACACCTCAGTGAATAGTTAAATTAGATCTGGAGGCATTAGCTCAGAGCTAACCCCTTTTTCTGTGTGCTAGTTCCATCATAATTGAGGGATGGGGAAGATGTACACAGAAGTGTATAGAAGTTAGGATTCATCTGGCTACATGTGTCAAAACAACCAGAAACCAAGATAAATAACATTGGCTTGAAGTTTACAAAATAGAAACTTACTTCTAAACTGATATGGCAGCTCCATGATCATCAGGGATCTTCCGCCTCTCTTGATGCCTCACCTATTTTATTTAGGACACAGCCTTATAGGTCAAGATGTAAGTTCCAGCTACTGATTCTACATTCTAGTCAGCAAAAAGGAGGAAAGGAAAAGAAAACATAGTCTTTCCCCTTAAGAATGTTACCCAGGGGACTTCCCTGGTGGTCCAGTGGTAAAGAATCCACCTTGCAATGCAGGGGATGCAGGTGCAGGTTCGATCCCTGGTCAGGGAATTAAGATCCCATATGCCGCGGGGCAACTAAGCCTGTGTGCCCCAACTAGTGAGCTTGCATGCCTCAACTAGGGCCCATGCACCACAACTACGGAGCCCATGCGCCCTGGAGCCTGTGTGCCACAACTAGAGAGAGAAAACCTGCACGCCACAACTAGAGAAAAGCCTGCGCACCACAACGAAGATCCCGCATGCCGCAGCTAAGACCCGACACAGCCAAAAAATAAAGTAAAATAATAATAAATAAATCTTGAAAAAAAAAAGAATGTTACCCAGGAGCTAATTTAACACTTCACTTAACATCTGTAGTAGTAGAATTTACTCACATGGCCACATCCAGCTGCAAGGAATGCTGGGAAATACAGTCTTTATTCCTCATGACCATATTTCTAGATAACAAATCTATAAGGAAAAGGGAGAGATGAGACATTGGAGGCCAAATAGTATCCTCTACCACAAGATATGTGCTTTGGGGGAGGAGGGATAATCTAGAATCCAACAAACTGTTGTGATGAGGCAAATTTGTACAACATTGGGCTAGTCAGTATGTGACTGAATAGCAAAATGATTTTTAAATTTCATTCTATTCCAAGTAAACATCAAAAATTGTATCTAAATGAGACAAAGTAATTATTATTGATATTGTTAAGTGTGAAAATGACATTGTTGTTATGTTAACATAATGCCTTACTTTTTAAAGATTTATGTTGAGTATGAAGGGATGAAATAACATGATCTCTGGGATTTGCTTAAAATATTTCTGCAAAGGAACAATGGGGGAAAGATGAAGAAAATACGGTCAAAATATTGGTAATTTAAAATTTGGGGTTTTAGGTATATGGGATCTATCATCCTACTATTTTTAGTAAGTTTGAAACATTTCATTATAAAATTTTTTTTTGTAAATAATCAGGATTGAAATTTCTAGATCCTAAGTGATAATATGAGTTCCTTGTAGCCTTGGCCAAGTTACTTAATGTTACTGAGTCTCAGTTTCTTCATATGTAAAATGCAGATGATAATAACTTGTCCTAACCATTTAACAGTGCCACAGCGAGAGTCAAACATAAAAATGCCTGTGGAAGTGTTTCGGAACCTATAATGTAGTATGGCATCAGTTATTGTTAATGATATGCTTGCTGTCATTTTTGTTATCATTATTAATGTGAGGGCAAAGGCCATGTCTCATTATTCACTGCTGTATCTCCAGTGACTAGTAAAATGCCTGGCACATAATAGATATGAAATAAATGTCCGATGACTGAGAACAAAAATTGGTAAGCAAAAAATTTGTATCTGCAACTGACATGGGCTAGAAGAGACATGAGAACTTATCCATAGTACATATTAAATGACTGGCTTAAAGTGACACAGGATGGCAAAGGGTCAGTACAGTGGAAAGGCAAAGGCATAGTCATCCTCAAAATTACAAGGGAAACACCAGAGACCCAGAAAAGAATGTTGTTTTCTTTTTAACTACCTTGGGAAAAGCATGCCGTAATATAATCAGGTCACTTCTTGTTAGAGTCCCAAGGAACAGTGCATTTTCTAGCAGTACTCAGTTTTGTTTTGTTAACTACTATTTCTAAACAGGAGGCCAACCAGAGGGGACTCAAAAGTCCTTTTGTCATGCAAACATTTTGGTTCTAACGGTCACTATTGTAAGAACTGGTTTTGTAAATGGAATGACTACTTACCTTTTTTCTTTAAAAGTTCTCATAACACTGTTACATGATCTCTGTAGCCAAGAGCTGTGACTTCTGTCCAAGTCTTTCATGGGAAATTCTCTACTTGAGTATGCATCTGGATCAATCACTTCAGCAATGTCCTGACACAACAGGGTTGAGTTAGGACCACATTTTCGGATTATCACTCTAGTCCTATGTGTGAGATATGTATGCTCGACACTCCCCTAGCAAATAACAGCAGAGAGCAATCATTCAGTAGCCAAGATTTCAGTGATAGAAATTATCGGACATTAATTTATTTTGACATACAATAAATATGTATTTTTGCTCGTGAATGTATACATTGGTTAGGTAGTTCTGCTGATCTGAGCTGGTCTTGGTTGATCTCAGTGGGCAGGTCAGCTGGGAGCTGATTGAAGCAGGATGTTCATGGACGCGACAACTCATCTCTGCACTCTTGTTCTCCGGCAGGCTATCCCATGCTTGTCGTGGTGAAGGCAGGGTTCAAAAGAGCAAGCAGAAGTGTGTAAGTCTTCTTGCAGGCCTTAGCTCAGAACTGGCACATTCACTTCTGCTGCTTCTACTGGTTAAGCAAGTAACAAGGCCAGTAGAGAAAGGCAGGGAAAATAGATTCCACTTCTACATGGGATGCAAAGTCACATCATAAGAGACATGCATACCTAGAAGAGAAGAATTGGGGCCATTTTTTTTGCAATCAGTCTACCATAATAAAGATGAGATTTTGCTAGGGATACCTTAGTGAGGTTTCCTCTTGGAGTGTCCCCAACTAACCAAACAAAGTATTTTACTCAAGTACTCTTGAGTAAGAAGAGAATTTCTTTGGGATAGGGGAGAGAAACTTTAAGTTGGGTAGGCTGGTGACAGATATTGGACTTTATTTTGAATGTTACTAAAACAGGCATAGATCTAATTATTCTGTGCTTTCCAAAGTTTGCCCATGCCCAATAACAACATGGATTTCTATGTTCTGGGTATTAAGCTCTTTACATATTGCAGCTCATTTAATTCTTACAACTACCATATAAAATATCATTATCCCTATTTTATGGATGAGGTACCTGAGGCTTAGGAAGGTTAAAGGTTAGGAAGGTTTAACAGCCTGATCAAGGTCTCTCAGCTGTAAGTGAGAGAGTGTGGATTCAAACCCAGGACACTCTGACTTCAAGGCCAGTGGGAGATATTAAACACTATGATATTCAGTCTCCCAAAATGAAGAAGTTCCCTCTATCCCTGCAAATGGCATTGTACATCCATTTGGAGGTACAGAAAACCCTAACCATCTCAAGCTAAAAAAGTAATAGAAGTTTCATTTGCGGTTTATATGCTAAAGCAGGTTGGTGTCATATCGTAAAAGAGGAGTCAACAAACTTTTTCTATTAAAGGCCAGATAGTAAATAGTTTAGGCTTGTGGGTTAAATGGTCTCTGTTACAACTGTCAACTCTATATGTAAATGAATGAACGTGGCTGTGTGCCAACAAAACTTTATTTACAAAACGAGTGGCCAGCTGGATTTGTCATAGAGAATTTGATACCAAGCCAAGGCTTAGCAAAAAGGCACTTTGTTCCAAAGTCCAGTTTGAAGTGTTCTCCAAATCCTCTCAAACATGATAAATAGAGTAATAATGCACATTATAATAATTCATATATGCTATTAATAAAATATACTTAAAAATAAGGCAAAATCATGATTGTCATGTAAATACAAAAACACAGGTCAAAGATCTTATTTAATTTATTAATAATTAATGAGAGGGCTTTCCTGGTGGCACAGTGGTTGAGAGTCTGCCTGCCGATGCAGGGGATACGGGTTCGTGCCCCGGTCCGGGAAGATCCCACATGCCGCGGAGCGGCTGGGCCCGTGAGCCATGGCCGCTGAGCCTGCGCATCCGGAGCCTGTGCTCCGCAACGGGAGAGGCCACAACAGTGAGAGGACCACGTACCGCAATAAATAAATAAATAAATAAATAAATAATGAGAGAAACAGTGAGAGGTTAAAACTTTTTCAAAAGAGAATTCAAAGAACAAACACATATAGTAGCAACCAGGAATGCTGAAATGAAATTGCCAATAGGTGATAAAACAATATTTACAGGCAATAAAATGTAATGTTTGGAATCATCTCTTTTACATGGTGACAGTCAATTGCATCTTCACCAGAAACAATTTATTGTCACGTCTACAGACAAGACTCATTTGCGTTAGTTTTATACAACTTAGAGTTGGATGTAAAATTGCCTGAAGATCATGAAAACCACACACACCTATATAGTCAGAAAACCCCAAAGGATCACCTAGACAACATCCATTGAGAAGATACCTAGTAATCTTCACCCATTCTGAATTTTCCCTGATGAGCTATTATAATTTTTCTTAATACTATACTTTTTAAAAATTGAAGTAGAGTTGATTGACAATATTGTCTTAGTTTCATGTATACAGAAAAGTGATTCAGTTATACATATATACAGACATATATTTATAATTTTTTGAATCTTTCTCATTATAAGTTATTACAAGATACTGAATATAGTTCCCTGTGCTATACAGTAAATCCTTGTTGCCTATTTTATATGTAGTAGTGTGTATTTGTTAATCCCAAACTCCTAATTTATCCCTCCCCCCACACAGTTTGTTTTCTATGTCTGCGAGTCTGTTTCTGTTTTATAAATCAGTTGATTTGTATTATTTTTTAGATTCCACATGTAAGTGATGTAATATAATATTTGTCTTTCTCTGTCTGACTTACTTTACTCAATATGATAATCTCTAGGTCCATCATGTTGCTTCAAATGGCAATATTTCATTCTTTTTATGGCTGAGTAATATTCCTTTGTGTATATATATATATATATATATACCACATTTTCTTCATCCATTCATCTGTTGATGGACACTTAGGTTGCTTCCATGTCTTGGCTATTGTAAGTAGTACTGCTATGAACATTGGGGTGCATGTATCTTTTCGAATTAGAGTTTTCATCTTTTCTGGATGTAGGCCCAGGAGTGGGATTGCTGGATCATATGGTAACTCTATTATTTTTAGTTTTTTAAGGAACCTCCATACTGTTCTCCATAGTGGCTACACCAATTCACGTTCCCACCAACAGTGTAGGAGGGTTCCCTTTTTTCCACACCCTCTCCAGCATTTATTATTTGTAGACTTTTTGATCATGGCCATTCTGATCAGTGTGAGGCGATACCTCACTGTAGTTGTGATTTGCATTTCTTTAATAATTAGCGATGTTGAGCATCCTTTCATGTGCCTGTTGGCCATCTGTATGTTTTCTTTGGAGAAAGGTCTATTTAGGTTTTCTGCCCACTTTTTGATTGGGTTGTTTATTTTTTTTGATATTGAGTTGTATGAGCTGTTTGTATATTTTGGAAATTAATCCCTTGTTGGTTGCATCATTTGCAAATATTTTGTCCCAGTTTGTAGGTTGTCTTTTCATTTTGTTTATGGTTTCCTTTGCTGTTTAACACTATGCTTTAATCCAAAGTTTTCCAAAGGGTGGAAGATATAACACTAGTGATACTAAAGATGATTTTAAGTGGCATGGGTAAATGTTTTGTATCTTAATGATCATATATTTATTTTATAATGGGTTGTAAAATTAAAATTAGTTAACTCATGATTTCACAGATACTATTTTTAAAAAAAGACATATCTAGACAGATCACTTTGAACTTACAGAACACTGTAGGTCAAGAGATGATTCTAAAATCCTGTAGAAAAAAATATTTACAAAGGAACAAAAATGAAACAAACATCAGACTTCCCATACACACCATTGGATGCTTAAAACAAGGGAAAAATGTCTTCAGTTTGTAGTGAAAATTATATTGAGTAGAATTTTATTTCAATCCAAACTTTTCAATCGAGAGTGAGAGCAGGGACTTCCCTGGTGGCACACAGGTTAAGACTCCAAACTCCCAATGCAGGGGGCCCGGGTTTGATCCCTGGTCAGGGAACTAGAGCCCACGTGCATGCCACAACTAAGAGTTCGCATGCCACAACAAAGGATCTGGTGAGCTGCAGCTAAGGAGCCCACCTGTCACAAGACCCGGCACAACCAAATAAATAAATAAATAAAATATTAAAAAAAATAGTAAGAGCATTGTACAGTTATTCTCAGAAATTCAATAATTCAGAAAGTTTAACACCCACATCAATTCCAGGTAACTTAAAAATGTACTCATTTCCAGTCAAGATGGAGTAACAGAGACCAGATTGACCCTCCTGCCTGAAAAAACTAAAAAAAAAAAAAAAAATCAGATGAAATATATGAAACAATGGTTTTCAAGACATTGGCCATAAGATAATGAAGGACAGTGATCCCTGAGAGATGGGAAACACAGCAAGCGACCCCAATGATTATCACAGCTTAGTACCTGGGGACAGTTTCCAGGCTGCAGTGCAGGAGGGGGAACCCAAGCAGAATGCAATGATCTCTGAGTGGAGCAGGTGGAGCTGGGAGTTGAAGAGATGAAGCTGAGAGAGGCCAAAGCTGCTGGAGTTTGAAGAACAATGAACCAGAGAGGAGAAAGCTTCTCAGAGAGAAAGAACCCCCAAATGTCCAGAGGTCCTCCCTGAAGTATTCACCTGAGAGCATACCAGCACATGTGTGTGAGGACACTATACTAGATCATGTAAAGAACCACCCATGAGGACCTCACACAGGGCCACGAATAGTGCCAATGCCCACCAGCCATATTGGGAAACCTTATAATTCATGGGGTATTGGGTAGAGCATGCAGAAGCGTCTTGCTTCTGTAGCAGGGCAAAATTAGCCCTAGATTAAATGCTGTTCTGGTCTTACCTAATGAAGCTTAAAAGCAAGACCTGAAAGGATCAAATTTTTTTCCTGGTAACTTAGTTGCATCCCAGAACAAAGCTCAAGAATATTTATAGGGATATGAGAATATCCATAACCAACAAAGTAAACTTCACAATGTCCAGCATATAATAAAAAAGGTATCGGGCACGTGAAGAAGCAGGAAAATTATAAGGAGAAAAATTAACAATAGATATTGGAGAAAACTGATACAGATGATAGAATTAATAGATAATGACATTAAAATAGTTATCATAGCTGTATCACATACGTTCCAAAATCTAGAGCAGTAGTTTTCAAGAGAGGACTGATTTGTTTTCCCCCAGCCAACATTTGGCAATTTCTGGAGACAGTTTGATTATCACAACTTGAAGGTAGTGGTGCTACTGGCATGTGGTGGTGGGTAGAAGCCAAGGATGCTGCTAAACATCCTACAATACTTAGGACAGCCTCCGCAACAGAGAGTTATTCAAACCAAATATCAGTAGAGCTGAAGTTGCAAGATCCTGATCTAGAGGAAAGATAGAACATGTTAAGTAGAAACACAGCAAGTGTGAAAAAGACACAAACTGAGCTTCTAGAGATGAAAACAACAATGACAGAGATGAAAAAATACACTGGATAGGATTAAGTAACAACAGATTAGACACTGCAGAAAAATCAGGAGTGAATTTGAAGACGTGGCGATATAAACTATACACAATGAACACAGACAAAAATAAGTCTGGGGGAAGAAAAGGAACAGAGCATCAGTGAGCTGTGGGCCAGCATCGAGCGGCCTAATATATATGTAACTGGAGCCCCGATGGAAAGGTGACAGGGGGAGGGGTTTACAGAAAAAATGTATTTGAAGAAATAAAAGCCCCAAAATTTCCAAATGTAATAAAAACTAGATCCAAGGAGTTCAACCAGCCCCAAGAACAAGAAACACTACACCAAGGTAACATCATAATCAAATTCATTAAAACAAGTTACAAAGGGAAAATATTAAAAGGAACCAGAGGGGGTGGAAAAACATGACATGTATGAAGAACAAAGGTAATAAAAAAAAACCAAAAAAAACCAAAGGTAATGACAGAACATTTCTTGTCAGAAACAATGTAAGCAAAAAACAAAACAAGACAAAACAAACAAACATACAAACCAAAAACCCAGTGGAGCAACATCTTTAAAGTACTAAAAAATGAAAATAGTCATATATATACTATACTAGAATATATTTTAAAAATGAAGGCAAAATAAAGAACTTTTCAGTCATTAAAAAGCTGAAAGAATTCATATCCACATTACAAAAAATGTTAAAGGAAATCTTCTAGGCAGAAGGAAAACATTATCAGTTGTAAATATGGATCTACCAAAAGGAATAAAGAGCAATTGAAAGGGTAAAAATGTAGGTAAATGTGTAAGATATTTTTCTTATTATTTCAATCTTTTAAAAAGATAATTGACTGTTTAAACAACAACAAAATAATGTAGTGTGGGGTTTACAACATATGTGGAAGTAAAATGCATGACAACAATAGGACAAAGTGCCAATTTGCTTCGAGGGGAGGCAAAGCGGGGTGGTCCAGGAGCTCTGTCTGTGACTGACTGATTTGTTAAATTTAGTAGAAGTATTAGAAAACCTGTCTGGCCTAGAGGCTGAGTCAAGCTCTTCATTGGTAAGTACAAAGCCAATATTTTCTTTCCTAAATAAAAGGAAAAGGAAAAGGAAAGAAGGTGTAGACTGATTTGTACAGGCATTTGGTATGGATTTCCTCAGCAATGATGTAGGTCAGTGTTTGAGTGTCCCTTTGAGTGAAGGTCCCCTTCACTCGGTCCCCAGGCCACCAGGACAGCAGGCCCTGCGGGGAGGCCTGGCCGAGCGTAGGCTGAGATTGGGGAACAGGCATTCAGGAAGGTTCCTTTTTAGGGTACACGGCAAGGAACAGACCGGCAAGTTGTCCTTCCTCAAGCTAGGAGGACCTGGCTATGCCAATACTCAGATGGCAAAGGCCCACCTGGCTTAGTGGAGCTGCCGCCCCAGGTGACGCTAGTGGGCAGGGAACCACCCTCTACAGAGGCCTGGCTGCACTTCCCTAGGTCTTCTTATTTGATCCCCAATATGAGAACCCAAAGAAAATGATACATATCGTTCTAATCACAGGAAAGCAAAGATATTTCTAAATATAAGACCAAAGCCAGGAATAAGGACTTACTGTGTGCCAACATTATATCAAACAACTGATTTGCCTAATATTTTCACTGATTTCACCAAACATTTTGACATTGTGCAGATACAGAACTTGAAATAATTTCTTTCTTCAAAAATTGAGGATGCAGTATTTGGCCTTAAAGATGCCAAGCCTAGAAATTCTAAAAGATGGGCTCTCATGATAAAATACAACTGAGAGAGGAACTAATTATGGTCTGGAGCTCCATTAGCTATAAAACCCATAGAAAGTCGTCTGGCTCCTACTGCTTTTGTGCTCTGTTCTAATATATGACTTTGCTTCTAATACTGTTTGGAATGTTGCAGAGCAATTGAATTATTTATTAAAACTCATAAACATAAATTCGTTTCTTACTCTATACAATTATACTGGAAATTAGTAATATTTTGTCCTAAAATGAAGATTCCCTTAAAGGTCAGTATGCGGTTTTTAATTTTATTTGATTAATTAATTCATTCATTTATGGCTGCGTTGGGTCTTCGTTGCTCTGTGCAGGCTTTCTCTAGTTGCAGGGAGCGGGGGCTACTCTTTGTTGCGGTGCAGGAGCTTCTCATTGCAGTGGCTTCTCTTGTGGATCATGGGCTCTAGGTGCGCGGGCTCAGTAGTTGTGGCACACGGGCTTAGTAGCTCCGCGGCATGTGGGATCTTCCCCGACCAGGCTCGAACCTGTGTCCCCTTCATTGGGAGGCAGATTCTTAACCACTGTGCCACCAGGGAAGCCCCAGCATGTGGTTTCTATTTGGAGAGATATTAGGCTGACAATAGTCTTTTTTTTTTTTTCCTGTTGGCCTCCAACAAATTTTATCACTCTTTTCTTTTTCTTATTAGTTATTTATCTTATAATATCAGTGTATACATGTCAATCCCAATCTCCCAATTCATCACACCACCATAATCCCCCACCCGCCGCTTTCCCCTCTGGTATTCATACGTTTGTTCTCTACATCTGTGTCTCTATTTCTGCCCTGCAAACTGGTTCATCTGTACCATTTTTCTAGGTTCCACATACATGCGTTAATATACGATATTTGTTTTTCTCTTTCTGACTTCACTCTGTATGACAGTCTCCAGATCCATCCACGTCTCTACAAATGACCCAATTTCATTACTTTTTATGGCTAATATTCCATTGTATATATGTGCCACGTCTTCTTTATCCATTCGTCTGTTGATGGGCATTTAGGTTGCTTCCATGACCTGGCTATAGTAAATAGTGCTGCAATGAACATTGGGGTGCATGTGTCTTTTTGAATTATGGTTTTCTCTGGGTATGTGCCCAGTAGTGGGATTGCTGGGTCATATGGTAATTCTATTTTCAGTCTTTTAAGGAACCTCCATACTATTCTCCATAGTGGCTGTATCAATTTACATTCCCACCAACAGTGCAAGAGGGTTCCCTTTTCTCTACACCCTCTCCAGCATTTGTTGTTTGTAGATTTTCTGATGATGCCCATTCTAACTGGTATGAGGTGATACCTCATGGTAGTTTTGATTTGCATTTCTCTAATAATTAGTGATGTTGAGCAGCTTTTCATGTGCTTCTTGGTCATCTGTATGTCTTCTTTGGAGAAATGTCTATTTAGGTCTTCTGCCCATTTTTGGATTGGGTTGTTTGTTTTTTTAATATTGAGCTGCATGAGCTGTTTATATATTTTGAAGATTAATCCTTTGTCCATTGATTTGTTTGCAAATATTTTCTCCCATTCTGAGGGTTGTCTTTTCATCTTGTTTGTAGTTTCCTTTGCTGTGCAAAAGTTTTAAGTTTCATTAGGTCCCATTTGTTTATTTTAGTTTTTATTTCCATTACTCTAGGAGGTGGATCAAAAAAGATCTTGCTGTGATTTATGTCAAAGACTGTTCTTCCTATGTTTTCCTCTAAGGGTCTTATAGTGTCCGGTCTTGCATTTAGGTCTCTAATCCATTTTGAGTTTATTTTTGTGTATGGTGTTAGGGAGTGTTCTAATTTCATTCTTTTACATGTAGCTGTCCAGTTTTCCTAGCACCACTTATTGAAGAGACTGTCTTTTCTCCATTGTATATCCTTGCCTCCTTTGTCATAGATTATTTGACCATAGGTGCATGGGTTTATCTCTGGGCTTTCTATCCTGTTCCATTGATCTATATTTCTGTTTTTGTCCCAGTACCATATTGTCTTGATTACTATAGCTTTGTAGTATAGTCTAAAGTCAGGAAGTCTGATTCGTCCAGCTCGTTTTTTCCCTCAAGACTCCTTTGGCTATTTGGGGTCTTTTGTGTCTCCATACAAATTTTAAGATTTTTTTGTTCTAGTTCTGTAAAAAAATGCCACTGGTAATTGGATAGGGATTGCATTGAATCTGTAGATTGCTTTGGGTAGTATAGTCATTTTCGCAGTATTCATTCTTCCAATCCAAGAACATGGTATATCTCTCCATCTGTTAGTGTAATCTTCGATTTCTTTCATCAGTGTCTCATAGTTTTCTGAGTAAAGGTCTTTTACCTCTTTAGGTAGGTTTATTCCTAGGTATTTTATTCTTTTTCTTGCAATGGTGAATGGGATAGCTTCCTTAATTTCTCTTTCTGATCTTTTGTTGTTAGTGTATAGGAATGCATGAGATTTCTGTGCATTAATTTTGTATCCTGCAACTTTACCAAATTCATTGATAAGCTCTAGTAGTTTTCTCGTGGCATCTTTAGGATTCTCCATGTATAGTGCCATGTCATCTGCAAACAGTGACAGTTTTACTTCTCCTTTTCCAATATGTATTCCTTTTATTTCTTTTTCTTCTCTGATTACCGTGGCTAGGACTTCCAAAACTATGTTGAATAATAGTGGTGAGAGTGGATATCTTTGTCTTGGTTCTGAAATGCTTTCAGTTTTTCACCATTGAGAATGATGTTTGCTGTTGGTTTGTCACATATGGCTTTTACTATGTTGAGGTAGGTTCCCTCTATGCCCACTTTCTGGAGAGTTTTTATCATAAATGGGTGTTGAATTTTGTCAAAACCTTTTTCTGCATCTATTGAGATGATCACATGGTTTTTATTCTTCAGTTTGTTAATATGGTGTATCACATTGATTGATTTGCATATACTGAAGAATCCTTGCATCCCTGGGATAAATCCCACTTGATCATGGTGTATGAGCCTTTTAATGTGTTGTTGGATTCTGTTTGCTAGTATTTTGTTGAGGATTTTTGCATCTATATTCATGAGTGATATTGGTCTGCAATTTTCTTTTTTTGTAGTATCTTTGTCTGGTTTTGGTATCAGGGTGATGGTGGCTTCATAGAATGAGTTTGGGAGTGTTCCTTCCTCTGCAATTGTTTGGAAGAGTTTGAGAAGGATGGGTGTTAGCTCTTCTCTAAATGTTTGATAGAATTCACCTGTGAAGCCATCTGGTCCTGGACTTTTGTTTGTTGAAAGACTTTTTTTTTGCAGTATGCGGACCTCTCACTGCTGTGGCCTCTCCCGCCGCGGAGCACAGGCTCCAGACGCGCAGGCTCAGCGGCCATGGCTCACGGGACCAGACGCTCCGCGGCATGTGGGATCCTCCCAGACCGGGGCATGAACCCGTGTCCCCCGCATTTGCAGACGGACTCTCAACCACTGCGCCACCAGGGAAGCCCTACTCCGCCATCTTGAACCAGTCTGATAATAGTCTAAATTTGACTTGAGTACAATGAAAATCTTTTTAATGAAGATGGAGAAACTGGATATATTATACTCTACAACCTGTTATCAACCTTCCAAATAAGTGAAAAATTCCTAGGTAGAAAATTAAGATTCGCATCAATTATACTTCTTTGTGAGGCATGTTTCTATCTAAGCTCTTTGGACTCTAGCACTGCAAAATATATATTGCATAGTTGACAACTATTGTTAATGGATAGCTACTGTACTAATTTACTTTTTTTTTTTTGGCCACGCCACGTGGCTTGTGGGATCTTAGTTCCCCAGCCAGGGATTGAACCCAGGCCCTTGTCAGTGAGACCGTTGAGTCCTAACCACTGGACAGCCAGGGAGTTCCCTACATGGTTATTGTATGAATGAGTTTTGATAGTTTTACTGCAATAAGAAACATGCACAAATCTCAGTGGCTCAAAGGTTTATTTGTCACTCATGGAATGTGTCAGCTGTGGCTGTGCTCAATATGTGTTCATTTCAGGATCCAGGCTGAAGGAGCAACACCTATTAAGGACACTCATTATTGTGGCAAAGGGAAAATGGTGTAATGGTTGACCTGTGCAATGGCACTTAAGCTTCTGTTTATATGTACATGTCGATTATACCTCACATTTCATTGGCCAAAGCAAATCACATGGCTAAACCCAATGTTAATAAACTGAGGAAGTATGTGTCTCCTATACAAAGGGACTGCAAGTCACATGGAAATGTGTAGGATATATAACTCTCTTACAGGAGGTGTGGTGAATAGCTGAGAACAATAATGCAATATTCCACCATTATTAAATGGGATGCATCAGATGAAGAAGTAATTCAACAGACTGTTCTGCTCTGATCATTCAAATAAGACCAACCTGATGGTTTATAGCATCCTTCGAAATTTTATCATTGCACTTTCAATTTAAGAATCATGAAACTTCTAGTGAAATACAAACCATTGCCACTCAGTGCTATTGTGTTGTGTTTTTTGTTGTTCTTGTTGTTTTTGGTGGAAACATGGGGGAGAAAAGTCTCCTTAACAAGATCAATCACTAACTAGTTATGCCAAAGATAGTGACTCTTCTCTAATAACAGCTGTGTTGTAAAGCATTTCTTCCTACATTTTTAAAATTTATTTAATTAATTTATTTTTGGCTGTATTGGGTCTTTGTTGCTGTGCAACGAAGCCCTCTCCAATTGTAGAGAGCGGGGGCCACTCCTTGTTGTGGTGCGTGGGCCTCTCATTGCGGTGGCCTCTCTTGTTGCAGAGCATGGGCTCCAGAGTGCAGGCTCAGTAGTTGTGGCACACAGGCTCAGTAGTTGTGGCGCAGGAGCTTAGTTGCTCTTTGGTATGTGGGATCTTCCCGGACTAGGACTCGAACCCGTGTCCCCTGCATTGGCAGGAAGACTCCTAACCACTGTGCCACCAGCGAAGCCCAGGCTCACATGTTCTTGTTAAAATGTATGGCAGCCATCACCATTCACAGTTCCTATTACTGTCTATAACCCTGTCCTTTAAAATTTGTCCCCTACTCAAAATCTCTCCTCAGGAAGAGCTGTCATTGATTTTTCTCCAGTATTCCACTGAGAGGCCACATTGTTTGAAGCAAAATGTCAGTGAATATCCTTCCAACAATTCTTCTGGCTTGTAATCATCCCCACACCTTCACTTTGGCTCATCATGTAGGAGCTAGTTTGTTCTGATGCCACACACATGTCCTGGGCAGGGAACTGTTTTTGAAGAGCTCTGCTACCATATGGTTTTTGTAAGTCTTCATTTGTGATTCAAGTATTTTGGCGTGATGTTGAATTTTATATTTTTTTGAGAGAGACTGAGCTCTGCCAGAATTTCAAAGACCTTAATTTTTGTCTGTAGCTTGATGCTGCCCTGTTTTTCAGTTTCCATTATATGATGGTCTTCCTGATATTATTGCTAAATTTTCTTTATTAGTGCACGTAAAAGAATTATCGCCATCCCACCGCACCCTGCTGCCTTTATAGAGAAATTGGTCATTATTTTTGGATGAGCTGAGTCATCAAAGAGATTCTGGATAATGGGCAGATCTGATAGTGTATATAGGTAAAGGTAAGATTATTCATTTTGTTTAGAACTCGCCTCTTATCTTTGCCAGGCACTTGAGTGGGGAGTTCGAGGTTTCCAAAAGAAAAACACATCAACTGAGTGGAAGATCCAACAGAGAGGCATAAACTTTGAACTTGAAGAGTCAGAAATTCTTCTGCTTGCCCCTGGTGGGATGCTGCCATAAGATGGAACTCATGCTTTGAGCACTACGATTAATGGAATTGCTGAAAAAGCAAATGTTTCTTTTCTTTTCTTTTTTTTTTGCAAATGTTTCTTAAAAGCCTTTATAATTCACCAACAAAAGGGCTTCAGAAATCCTATAGGGGACTGAGAAAAAGGTCAAGGTTAAAGGCCCCATCTTCACCGATGTGAAAGAGATGACTAGTCAATCAATACAGGATTCCTGCAAGGAATTCTGAAACCAGAGAGGGAAGTTTCTCTTCTGTCTCTAGGCAATTAGGAAAAGGCAGAACTCAAGAAGCAGAGTGTCTGATGGTACCGGTTAGGGCATTGGGCCCACATCCTGTGATAAGAACCAGCAGATGGTTCCTGGAAGAGACAAGAGTTCTGTCAGTTCTGGTGTTGGTGCCTGCCCAGATATTGCTCAGGGTAACACTCTGACTGCTAAGTATCTACCTCACCAAGTATCTAACTCAGACTGGAGCAAGGCATGGAGGTGGGCGCTCTGTCAGCCAAAGCCTATCTGGGGCTGAAAGCTAGTTTCTTAGATAATGATTTTGTGTTCTGTAAACTATAAAAAGGGAAAGGGAAATCTGTCCGTTTCTCCATGGATGAGGAGTTGATACTCTTGTCCGAAGTCAAGAAACTTATCAGACTACAATTACCTGTGGGCAGGGTCACTGTGATTAAAGACATGGATTTTCTTCTCTTCCTCGCTTTCATGTAATGAGATGACACGGCCTCTGCTCAAAACATTCAGATAGGGACTTCCCTGGTGGCACAGTGGTTAAGAATCTGCTTGCCAATGCAGGGGACAAGGTTCGAGCCCTGGTCTGGGAAGATCCCACATGCCGCAGAGCAACTACATATGTGCTGCAACTACTGAGCCTGTGCTCTAGAACCGGTGAGCCACAACTACTGAGCCTGTGAGCCACAACTACTGAAGCCCGCGTGACTAGAGCCCGTGCTCCGCAACAAGAGAAGCCACCGCAGTGAGAGAAGCCCCCGCTCACCCTAACTAGAGAAAGCCCGTGCGCAGCAACGAAGACCCAACACAGCCAAAACCAAATAAAATTTAAAACAAACAAACCAACCAAAAAAACCCATTCAGATATTTTGCTCCTTTTTGGTACTTTCTGCTGGCTCATGCAGCAGAAGGAATCAGATGACCTGGAGCCTGCCTCCTTAGGGAAGGCTGGGTTATCTTTCTCTCTCCTTTTTCATTAGATGTTTTAGTTCCTGGGTTAAGTCTCCTGCAGGGGAAGTGTGGCCTTGCTTGGTCCAGGTAAAACTACCCATATTCTTAAGCAATTTAAGAAATATTTCTTGTAGTGGCCAGAAGACAGACTGTGCATTTCCAGACAGCAGCAGTGTTGGTTGTGGATATCCTGAGCAGCGCCACCAGTGGTGTGGGTGAGAAGCGATTTGAAGTGAAAAGATGCAATGAAAAAGTGGAAAATCTGGGCCTGGGATATTGTGGTTGATAACTGTGCCACCTGCAGGAACCACATTATGGTTCTTTGCATAGAATGTCAAGCTAACCAGGCATCTGCTACTTCTGAACAGTGTGCTGTTGCATGGGGAGTCTGTAACGTTCTTTTCACTTCCATCGCATCTCCCGCGGGCTCAGAACATAACAGGTGTGTTTGTTGGACAGCAGAGAGTGGGAATTCCAAAAGTATGTGTGCCAGGAAACGAGAATTCTTCCATTAAGCTCAACTGTTTGTTATGCATTTAATGACTTGCCCTCCTGTTACATAATTATAAATTATGTAGAACCATGTCTTTTCTGCTTTGTCTTTTCAGTTTTCTATTCCTGAAGCTATTTTGTATTCTGTGTAAAATAAAATCCAGGAGGATTCTTTAAAAAAGGAAAAAAGAAATCTTTCTTGTGCCCTGGAAATTTCTGTGAAAAACAGGATACACCAGCCTGAACCTGTTTCCAACCCTGCTTCATTCTATTGCTTGGAGAGAATTAATTTACTCTTCATGGGCAACATCAAAGAAAAAACAGGCAGGATTTTCAGGGCTACCAAATGTGTTCAGTGGTGTTCAGATTCCAGGTCTACAGATGCTTGGCTTTCATTTGTTTCGAATGTTTGCACAGGTTCATGACTGGACAAGCAATATACTGGATAGTGGACTTAAGGTAAACATATCAGATAATCCATGCTCTACAGGTGTTTTACATATAGGAGTCTTTTATGGGTGAAACTGGGGAGAAAGCTGTTCTACAGCCCCTATTTCAGCAGGCCTTTTCTTTTTAAGAATAATGAAAGTATATAGTTCCCTGCATATTTCCTATTTCTGCTGTCACAAAGATTGTATCCAGGAAGCATGTGATTCCAGAAAATCCATTTGATGGTGGGTGAATACTACAAATTAATTTGGCTGAATTTCTGGAAGTTGCACACAACTATCCTGTCCCCTTTGAAGTGCTGCACCGGATGGCAATTTGCTGCTGGCCTTCTGCAGACTCTTTTGTGGTAGATGAAAGGACCAGCTTCATGTAAATCAAATCACTAAAGTGTTTAGGCTCTCTGCATATATTGCTCCCTCAAGGAACAAGGCTGTGTTGGCCAGAAGGTGACCCATAAGTCATAATGGGAACAAAAAAGTGTGGGAAGGATAGCAGCACGATATGGAACTTGCTTTCAGGCTTTCAGACAGTGGTAGGAAACAATAAGATAGGCTATCATGATGGGGAGCTAACTGCTAGGATCTTTGGAGGTACATCCATCAGGAATCTATCACCTTCTGCCAAGATCCATGAGACCAGATGTAACCTTAGAATTAAGCTGCTCACCAGAAATTGTCCTGGTAATTTGATGGCCTTGTCTGTTGGGAGCAGGAAGAGAGCAAAGTAACACTGAATTGAGAGCATTCCTGGGGACTTCAGAGGAAGATCATGAACTGGGAGTATTTGCCACTTTCTGATTCTTACCTGATTTATAACATGATTTAAATCCAAGAATTCTCAGAATATGAGTTATGGATATGATTACTTCAGGTAAACTAAGTAATCAGTTCTGATCAGAACTTAGTGATTTCTTTTTTTCTTTTTTTTTTTGCCGTACGCGGGCCTCTCACTGCTGTGGCCTCTCCCGTTGTGGAGCACAGGCTCCGGACGCACAGGCTCAGCGGCCATGGCTCACGGGCCCAGCCGCTCCGCGGCATGTGGGGTCCTCCTGGACTGGGGCACGAACCCGTGTCCCCTGCTTCGGCAGGCGGACTCTCAACCACTGCGCCACCAGGGAAGCCCGATTTTTTTTTTAGTTTAACTGAAATATATTTCAACATTCAATGTTATTGTAGCATTATTACACTCTAGAGTCAGAAGTAAAAATGTCTTTTCCCAGGGTTTCTTGCTTTGAGTGATAATTGGAACTCAGTATTATATAGATGAGCCAGTGACTATGTCAACACTTATAACTCCACGTATATTTACTGCATATATAGTATTTGAAAAGAATCAAATAATGGATACGGTTGGGAAAGAGATTAAGTCTAAATATCAAAATATTCTGATGAAATGTCAAAACTGTAATGTCCAACATCCAGATGTTTACAAATTGAAAATTTATCAGAGTATTATCTTCATGGGACAGTGTGAATGTGGCCTTCAAATACTGATTTACACTCAATGCCCAATTCTGTTACATTCTTCCAGCTTTAAACAATCACCTCTATTTGACACAAATAAAAAATCCATGTTATCCATATTAATAGAGTATTTCAGTTCTCAGAATAATCTGCTTGATAAAGACACTTTTCTGGTATTTTTCTATTCTTTTTAAAAAGAAAATTCATAAAGAATTCAAAAAAGAAAAATCAAAGAAAAAAATCATAAAATTCACCTTCTAAAGTGTACATACAATTCAGTGGTTTTTGGTATATTCATAAGGTTATGTGACCATCACCATTATATAGTAACAGAATATTTTTATTACTCCAAAAAAGAAATCCTGTGCCCATTAGCAGTAACTTCCCGTTCCCTTGTGTCCTCATGGAATGAGAACCACTGGCAACCACTAATCTACTTTCTGTCTCCGTAGATTTGCCTATTTTGAACATTTCATATAAATGGAACCATATAATATGTAGCCTTTTGTTTCTGGCTTCTTTAACCTGGCATAATGTTTTCAAGATCTGTGCATGTTTTAGCATGAATCACTACTTCATTCCTTTTTAATGGCTGAATAATATTCCATTTTATGGATATACTTCATTTTGTTTATCCATTCATTGCTTCATGGACATTTGAGTTGTTTTCAGTTTTTGGCTATTATGAATAATGCTGCTATAAACATTTGTGTACAAGTTTTTGTATGAAAATGTGTTTTCAATTCTCTTAGGTATATACTTAGAAGTGGAATTGCTAGGTCCTATAATAACTCTGTGTTTATTTGAGAAACTGCCAGACTGCTTTCCAAAGTGTTTGCACTATTTTTTTTTTCAATGTTGGGGGTGGGAGTTTATTAATTAATTAATTTATTTTTGCTGTGTTGGGTCTTCATTTCTGTGAGAGGGCTTTCTCTAGTTGTGGCAAGCGGGGGCCACTCTTCATCGCGGTGTGTGGGTCTCTCACTATCGCGGCCTCTCTTGTTGTGGAGCACAGGCTCCAGATGCGCAGGCTCAGTAGTTGTGGCTCACAGGCCTAGTTGCTCCGCGGCATGTGGGATCCTCCCAGACCAGGGCTCGAACCTGTGTCCCGTGCATTAGCAGGCAGATTCTCAACCACTGTGCCACCAGGGAAGCCCATTTGCACTATTTTACATTCTCATCATCAATGTATGAGGGCTGCAATTTCTCCACATCTTTGTCAACACTTGTTATTGTCCATCTTTTTCACTGTAGCCATCCTAGTGGGTATGAAGTGATATCTCATTGTGGTATTGATTTGCTTTTCCCTAGTGACTAATGATGTTGAGTAAGCATTGTTCATGTGCTTATTGGCCATTTGTATATACTCTGTGGAGAAATGTCTATCCAAGTCTTTGCTCATTTTTAAAAAATATTAATTAATTAATTTATTTTTGGCTGCATTTGTTCTTCGTTGCTGCGTGTGGGCCTTCTCCAGTTGCAGCAAGCAGAGGCCACTCTTCGTTGCTGTGCACGAGCTTCTCATTGTGGTGGCTTCTCTTATTGCAGAGCATGGGCTCTAGGTATGCAAGCTTCAGTAGTTGTGGCTTGTGGGCTCTAGAGCACAGGCTCAGTAGTTGTGGCACACGGGCTCAGTTGCTCTGCGGCATGTAGGATCCTCCCGGACCAGGGCTCAAGCCTGTGTCCCCTGCATTGGCAGGCGGATTCCTAACCACTGCACCACCAGGGAAGTCCCTGCTCATTTTTAATTGGGCTGTCTTTTTATTATTAAGTTGTAAGAATTCTTTATATATTCTGGACACTAGAGCCCTATCAGATAAATGATTCGTAAATATTTTCTGATATTTTCTCCTCTTCTGTGGGCTGTCTTTTCACTTTCTTGATAGTGTCCTTTGAAGAACTCCAATTTTTAATTTTGATGAAGCCTAATTTATCCATTTTTTTCTTTGGTTGCTTTTCTTTATGTGTCATATTTAAGAAACCAATTCCTAATCCAAGGTAATGAAGATTAACTCCTATGTTTTCTTCTAAGAGTTTTACAGTATTAGCTCTTGCATTTAGCTCTCTGATCCATCTTTTTTTTTTTTTTTTAACATCTTTATTGGAGTATTATTGCTTTACAATGGTGTGTTAGTTTCTGCTTTATAACAAAGTGAATCAGTTATACATACACATATGTTCCTATATGTCTTCCCTCTTGCGTCTCCCTCCCTCCCACCCTCCCCTCTAGGTGGTCACAAACCACCAAGCTGATCTCCCTGTGCTATGCGGCTGCTTCCCACTAGCTATCTATTTTACGTTTGGTAGTGTATGTATGTCCATGCCACTCTCTCACTTTGTCCCAGCTTACCCTTCCCCCTCCTCATGTCCTCAAGTCCATTCTCTACATCTGGATCTTTATTCCTGTCCTGCCCCTAGGTTCTCCAGAACCATTTTTTTTTTTTTTTTAGATTCCATATATATGTGTTAGCATACGGTATTTGTCTTCCTCTTTCTGACTTACTTCACTCTGTATGACAGACTCTAGGTCCATCCACCTCACTACAAATAACTCAATTTCGTTTCTTTTTATGGCTGAGTAATATTTCATTGTATATATGTGCCACATCTTCTTTATCCATTCATCTGTCGATGGACACTTAGGTTGCTTCCACGTCCTGGCTATTGTAAATAGAGCTGCAATGAACATTGTGGTACATGACTTTTTGAATTATGGTTTTCTCAGGGTATATGCCCAGTAGTGGGATTGCTGGGTCGTATGGTAGTTCTATTTTTAGTTTTTTCTGATCCATCTTAAATTAATTTTTGAATATCATGTGAGATATAGGTCCAACTTCATGTGGATTTTGCATGTGGATTTCTATTCCATTTTCTAGGCATTTTTCCTTCTATTTTAAAATATGGAAAGTATTGATAAAGGAACTGATATAATTCTAATGAAATGTATTAACAATAAACTGAGAACTCAAAATTTCTGATTTCTAGGTTTATGTCCAATTTACAGTGCTTTTCATCTAAAGGAAACCACCAGATTTCTTTTGCTTAACTTTGAAATCATTTGTGCATCATAAAGTTGTAAAACTCTGAAATATCAGCTGTGTATAGGTTTTAGTAGTTTCTTTTCTTTAAATAGATTTATTTTATTTATTTATCTTTGGCTGCATTGGGTCTTCGTTTCTGCACGCCGGTTTTCTCTTGTTGCGGTGAGCTGGGGCTACTCTTTGTTGCAGTGTGCAGGCTTCTCATTGCAGTGGCTTCTCTTGTTGCCGAGCACGGGCTGTAGGTGCACAGGCTTCAGTAGTTGTAGCACGTGGGCTCAGTAGTTGTGGCTTGTGGGCTCTAGAACGCAGGCTCAGTAGTTGTGGCGCATGGGCTTAGCTGCTCCGCGGCATGTGGGATCTTCCTGGACCAGGGCTTGAACCTGTGTCCCCTGCATTGGCAGCCAGATTCTTAACCACAGTGCCACCAGGAAAGCCCTTGGTAGTTTCTTATAGGGCATTTTCAAAGATCAAACTGCTTGTTGATTTTGAATTCTTCAGTTGGTAATTGGTATTCTGAAGCAAGGATAGTTTTTAACCAATAGTGAACAGTATATTTTGTTATCTTATTTTAGCATTACTCTCTCTCTATCATTTTACACTAATGATTAGACAGCCAATATTTTTAGCTTTACTCTCTTATTTCTTGGCATTTATTGACTTGGCTTTAGTCAATTGTAGTTGTTAAATTTAAATTCTGTTCTCCTATCACCTATAATGTTCCCTTGCCTATTTGTAATGAGAAGTATGGAGCTATTTTATTCAGAAATGGTCAATGAAATTACTCATCCTGGCAGACAAAAATAACTCAAATGAGTAAAGTTTGGCTTCATCTACCTCATTTTTGAAATTAGTGCAATTTCCAACTTAGCATTCCTGATCAAGGAAATACTGACTGCCTTTGAAAATTTATGGGAAAAAAAAAAAGCAATGCACCTATATTCCTCAAAGACATTCAGACCTAAGGCCATTCTCCAACATGGCTTCTGTGGAACTGCCATTCTAACAAGCAGATGCTGTAAGCAAGAATGTGAATTATTAATGCAACATAGCATTGTCACCAACAGACCACAAAATCTATTTAAAAAATTCTTTTACTTACATAGTACAGATTCTGCTGTGGCACTGTGTGCTCTAAAGGCTGCAGGTACATTTTAGAAAACACCGATGAAGGCATTACTGCTCTGTCCATTTGTTCATAGCATATATCATTATTCAAGAAATTTAAGAACCATAATGAAGGAAAATCACACAGAAAGAAAAGAAAAGGAACATGGACTCTGTCAGAAACAAGGACTACATTTTTATTCAAGAGGTCCCTAATGATGGAAAATCACAGTGAAAGGCAGAGGCGAAACCAGGATTCCATAAAGGACCTGACACACACCAGTAGTACAAGTAGGAGAACAGTCATAGCAGAGGCATAAAAATAAAGAAAAACAAAATTAACGAGAGACAAGCTGTACTGGGGCTGATGTACCAAACAGCAACAAATCACAGCAAATTCTGAAGATTAATTTCAGAATCTTCTGAAATAAGCAAGGAGACAGACAGCATCAATATTAATGAAGCTGAAATAGAACTCCAAAAGAGCCACAGCATAAAATGGCACATGAATGTTTTGTTTTTAAATGGATTGTAGATTGGATCACAGGACCATCAGGAAAATGAAGGGACATTCACAAGAACATCATAACAGGGCCAGCTGTGTGATAAGCAATTACAACATCAGTGCTAAAATCTCCAATGTAAAAGAAAAACATCAGTGGTGAAATAAAAGAAAATGTCAACAGTCTGCAGATGAGGTAAAAGAAAGTGAAGAATAGATTTTATTGAGACTCAATAGCCTGCACTGTGTCAATATCGAATGTCTTTGATAAAACAGACAATAGACATTCAAAGAAAGATCAGAATTTGATTCTGTCTTGTAATGTACTCAATTTCCCTTCAAATTGTTAGCTAAGGCAGCCCTGGAATCAGCCCAATGCTTCCACTGCTTAAACCACTTGCTGGTTGTAAATTAAATGCTTTTGGAAGCTGTATAACTTTGACAGGCTTCTAGAGTTCTGCAGAGGTCTCATGCATCCCTGTAGATCAAATTTTAAAATAAATAGTTTAAGCGCTGGTTACTGAAAGGAATGTTACAGTCCACATTTTTATAAAATGAAGGATTTGTTATTAAAAGGCAAGTTGTCAATTATCATATCCCTGTTGGTTTTATGGAGTGCTGTCCTCCAGATGGACAGGTCCAGGGGCTATGTCTCAGAGTAGTTGTGGCAATTCCACTTGGCATTTCCATTGCTATGTGGTACCACAGAGGGAGAAAATAACACCCACTTCAAGCTTTTTCTCTCTTCCTATAGCTCTGTAACATTTATGATTGCAGGTTGTTGAGCTATTTTAACCACTAGCTGAGCCAAAGCCTGTTTGCAGGGGAAGAAAGAGTATAGGGGGTTTCATTTCCCATCCACAATTAGAAAAGCAAGTCATGTCTGGCATAAAACTGCCTCTGTAGGGTTGGGTTCTTTGCCAGTCTCCCCCTAAAAAATGGGTGGGAAGTTGTGGGCGTTTCTGGGGAAGTTAAACCAAGGCGCCCTTTCACACGGATCTGCTCTCTGTACTACCATAAAGAAATATTAGCACTGTAGTAATTTAAAGACATGTCCACAGATTCTTTGGTATTCTTCCCTTCAAGAGCTGGCGCTTAATTCTCCTCTCCCTGATACTAGGCTGGACTTAGTGACAAATAGAATATGATGAAAATAATGGGGCATGATGTTGGAGACTAGGTCATAAAAGGCATTAAGTTTTCCTCCTTGCTCTCTCTTGAATCATTCACTCGGGGGAAAGCACGGGCCATCTCATGAGGTAATCTTGAGGGCATTCAGACAATCCTATGGAGAGGCCGACTGGTTGAGAAACTGAGCCTTCCAAACGGCAGCCAACAGGAGTAAAAGGACGTCACTGTCAAGAACCATGCGGGTGAGCCATCCTCTTGTCCCAGTCGGCCTCCAGATGGCTGTAGCCAAGGCCGTCTTGAATGCAACCCTGTCTTGGATGCAACCTCGTGAGAGTCCCTGAGCCAGACTCCCTCAGCTAAACCTCTTCCAAATTCCTGACCCACAGAAACTGTGAGGTAATAAATGTTCATTGTTTAAGATGCTAAATTTGGGGGTGATTTTCTTTTTGGCCACGTCGTGCGTTTTGTGGGATCTCAGCTCCCCGACCAGGGACTGAACCTGGGTCATGGCGGTGAAAGTCTGGAATCCTAACCACTAGACCACCAGGGAACTCCCTGGGGGTGATTTTCTATGTGGCAATCGATAATTAATACAAGCCCCTGCCATTTACTTATGGTAACTATGTGCCAGGCTCTGTTTGCCAGACAAAACTTCTTGTAAGATAATGAGCTTCTCTAAAGAGGTCTAAGATTGCTAATTTCCATACGGGTATGAATCAGCCTGTTAAAAATGCTATTTTCTGTGGCTCATTCCCTAACATGGACCTATGAATCTGTATTTTAGCTAGCTTCCCAGGTGATTCTGATGCAGTTGGCTAGAGCATACTATTTGAGAAATATTGCTTCCAGCTTTTATCCTTTTCCTTCAGAAAATGCACATCTTTTAAATTAGACTCTCTGGGCATGTTGTTCCTTTTTAAAAAATATTATATTACTATTTTAAAAATACTACCCAAAGACTGTATGGAGTTTCTGGAAAGAGAGGGAGATGGCGTACCCTGATGAGAAGGTATTTTTGGAGACCAACAATTCCCCAAACCAGACCCTTTAAAAGATTTGTTTGGGTGGGATACTTGTACTCCCCAAGGAATTTTGGAGTTGCATTTATTTATTCTATAGGCAAAAACCTAGGCCTCATTTTGCTCGCAAGTTTATCTAATTTTTAGGAGATAAAGACAGAACCATCTCAGAGGAGCAGAGAGTTGCCAACATGTAGATCTGAGGGTGTCCAAAGGCCTTTCCCCAATAGAAATCTCCTTTAGTCTCATAGGATAAGATAGAGTCATTCTCTTATCTCAACCATCTCTTTTTAAACATAAATACTTTGGGGATAGGTAACATTCTTAACCATCAGTCCCTCAAAAAGAGTGACTGCATCAAGCCTTTTATTTATTTTTTCCTGTCAGGCTTAGAAAGGAGTAAGGGAGTGGAGAGAAAAAAGGTCTATTTCATGGGGCTTCCCTGGTGGCGCAGTGGTTAAGAACTCGCCTGCCGATGCAGGGGACATGGGTTTGAGCCCTGATCCGGGAAGATCCCACATGCTGCGGAGCAACTAAGCCTGCAAGCCACAACTACTGAAGCCTGCGCGCCTACAGCCCGTGCTCCACAACAAGAGAAGCCACCGCATTGAGAAGCCCGTGCACCACAACAAAGACCCAATGCAGCCAAAAATAAATAATAAATTAATTAATTTTTTAAAAAAAGGTCTATTTCATGGAATCTATGATGCTATCAGTCATAAGGGCCACCTATGTTTGGTGTATTTTAAAAAAATACTTCCAATTATAATTGGAAGATGTCTTCAATTGTAAGATACCCTTTGATTTCTGAGCTATTAAAATGTGAAAAAAATATGTATCTTAGAATAGATGAAATAAAAGTAATTTTATGGCTGACATCAGTGGTTATCAATTACTTATCACTGGTAGAGGAGAGTCTAGATAATGAAACTGTTTCTCACCTTTGAGTTTCAAAGTGCTAAAGATTTGATAGAAAGTAATACTGAAATTTTAAACTACTAATGGAATTATTATATTGGTTTGTGCTTAAAATCATAGGAACAAAAATGATTCCTAATACTTAATTCTTATGATCTTACAACGTAACTGGAAATCATCAGAAAAATCACACTGCTTATATACATACAACTTTTTTTCTTAAAAGATGAGTTTTTCATTCATTTATTCATGGTCTCTAACATCACTGGGCCCTCAGTGGCACTAGCAAGGGTTTGGAAAGGGTTTGGCAAAGTTTTGGGGTGTGATTGTTGAGGGGAGGGTAGAAAAGGAATAATTTTGTAGCCTAAAGATATAGTTATCATTAATAGGAGATGATCTAGAATATGATTCTTTACTGGGACCCTCCTACTACACCTTCCTGTTCTCCTTTCTTACTGCTCCACCTCTCACTCTCAGAGGAAGTGGATGCCATCACACCCAACTGCCTCAATGTCTTGGCAACACCCCTTCAGCCTACACTGTAACCTTTATTCCTCCAGTTTCAGAGGAAGAGGCACCTACCCTGCTCCCGTGTAAGGCCAACCCTCCGTCTGTGCCCTGGACGCTATTCTCTTCTGATTTTTCAAAGAATTCACTTATACTATGACTGCTTTTTCCTGTTCTCAACTTTAACCAACACACCTCTACTGGCTCCTTCCCATCCATCCACATTTAAGCATCCTCAAGGGTCACATTGTAGAAGTTCTTTGAAATAAATACAAAGTAGTGAGTACAAACAAGTTGAGTGAAATTATAAAACCCAGGCAGAGCTTAAATGAAAGATCCTGACTCCTTCAACTGCAAAAAGCATCTTCCCAGAGAGCCTCTGTGCCCCATATGCTAACTATTCATTCCTTCAAAACAAATATTTGTTAAGCACCTTCCAGGATCGTGGCAGAAAGCTGGAAATGTTTTCGTTCACCAGAAAAACAGAACTTGGCTCCAAAATTGCAACTTGAATATATATACTTTTCATGGGTTTCCTAATTAGAAAGTTAGAGAGAGAAGCATGTTTTCTTTGTAGCTGGGAAGGAATAACCATAAATAAGGACTGAAATGCTTAGCTATTTGGATGAAGCCTTTCCACAAAGACTACTTATTCTACTCCTAGTCAATAAGAAACAGAACTGGAAGTATGGTAAGTTTTACAGATTCTTTACATTAAAACATTTGTATACTCAAAACAGACAGCCATATTCTAGTATATGCAAATATTCTATAGTTAAAGATGAATTAATACAGTCTAAAGACCCAATTTCTTAAGAAAAGAACATTTACAATAGCATTGAAAATATGAAATAATTTTCTGATTAAAGATGCACAGGACCTGTACACTAAAAACTATATAACATTGCTGAGAGAAATGAAAGAAGGCCTGAATAAAAGGAGAGCTATATTTTGTTCATGGGGTTGAAGACTCAATATTGTTAAGACATCTGTTCTCCCCCAATTGATCTATACATTCAATGCAATCCCAATAAAACACTCAGCAGGCTGTTTTATAGAAATTGACAAACTGATTCTAAAATTCATATGGAAATACAAAGGATTTAACATAACCAAAAGAACTGAAAAAGAACAAAATTGGAGGACTAACTCTATCTGTTTTTTAAAAATTTATGTATTTTATTTATTGTTTATTTTTGGCTGCATTCCCGTGCGAGGGCTTTCTCTAGCTGCGGTGAGCGGGGGGCTACTCTTTGTTGTAGTGCACGTGCTTCTCATTGCAGTGACTTCTCTTGTTGTGGGGCACGGGCTCTAGGTGCGTGGGCGTCAGTAGTTGCAACACGTGGGCTCAGTAGTTGTGGCTCTCGGGCCCTAGAGTGCAGGCTCAGTAGTTGTGGCACATGGGCTTAGTTGCTCTGCGGCATGCGGGATCTTCAAGGACCAGGGCTCGAACCTGTATTCCCTGCATTGGCAGGTGGGTTCTTAACCACTGCTCCACCATGGAAGTCCCCTATCTGGTTTTAAGACTTTGTAAAGCTTCAGTAACCAAGACAGTGAGGTATATTGGCACAAAGATAGACAAACAGATCAATGAAAAAGAATAGAGAGTCCAGAAATAGGCCACATGTATATGAACAAATGATATTTTGACAAAGGTATACAGGTAATTCAATGAAAAAAGGATAATCTTTCCAAAAAATGGTGCTGACATGTTTGGATATCCACATCCATGACAGTGAATGGATATATACATATGTCAAAGCTTGTCAAGTTGTACACTTTAAGTATACATAATTCATTGCATTTATACCTCAATCTAGCTGCTTAAAAAACATTAAGATTTATTTCTGAAAAACCAATGTATAACTTTTCAGATGATGTTGTTAGATGTCTCCCAAATCATAAGTGGAATACCATCTGGGTTAGGATCTCCTATGGATAGATAAACATAACAAGAGAGCAACCCTCTGCTCTGGTAAATTCACACCAGGCTACGTTAAGATACTGCCATTGGATTATTTTCCTTTAAACTTAAAAAGTTTCTTACTATAGTGGATTAGAATTGGTGATCAGAACTGTCATTTTTGCTAAAAGAATAGATTTTTTTTCTCTTATCAGTGTTTTTAAAGAATAGATTTTTAATTTTGAAATGAGAAAAGTAATTCTTCAAAATAAATTCTAATTTTAGAATGACACAATTCATGCAGATATCTTTTTCTATCATCCTTGATAATCTGAGTTGGTACTATTACATTAGGCAAGAAATCCTATTAATGTCTAATTATGCTAGGGAAATTAAATGGTTCCTAGAATCACCCAGAGTAAAATCGTAAGGGCAACAGTTTAGCTTTTAGTATATTTTGACAACGTAATAGCTATTAAAATAAAAATTGGGCTTGGTTTAGTGGTTAAGATGTTTGCCATTCAAAAGACGTGAGCTAAATGTCCATCAAGCAATGCATGGTTAAACAAAATATGGTATACATTCAAAGGCATATTATTCAGCCTTAAAAAAGAATGAAATTCTGATACACGCTACAATATGGATGAATTTTGAAAACATGCTGTAAGTGAAATAAGCCAGACATAAAAGGACAAGTATCATATGATACTACTTACATGAAGTACCTAGAATAGTCAAATTCACAGAGACAAAAAGTAGAATAGTGGTTACTAGGAGATGGGAGGAAGGGGAAATGGGGAGTCGGTGCTAAAAAGTTGCAGTTTGGGAAGATGAAAAAGTCCTAGTGATCAATAGTGGTGATGGTTGCACAACAATGTGAATGTACTTAATGCCACTGAATTGTACACTTAAAATAGTTAAAATGGTGGGCTTCCCTGGTGGCTCAGTGGTTGAAGGTCCGCCTGCCGATGCAGGGGACACGGGTTCGTGCCCCGGTCCGGGAGGATCCCGCATGCCGCGGAGCGGCTGGTCCCGTGAGCCATGGCCGCTGGGCCTGCGCGTCCGGAGCCTGTGCTCCGCAATGGGAGAGGCCGCAGCGGTGAGAGGCCCGCGTACCGCAAAAAAAAAAAAAAAAAGTTAAAATGGTAAATTTTAGGTTGTATATATTTTACCACAATAAAAATAAATTACCTTTTTAAAGCCTGGGCTAAGAACCAGTTCTACCACTTAAAAGTTATGAGATCTTGAGCTATACATGTATAGAAGCCAAAAGTTCCTCCTACGCAAATAGGGATAATAATACCTACCTCATAGCCTACCTGAAAGAGCTTTTGTGAGAATTAAATGAGATAAATTATGTAAAGTATTTAAACAGCTTTTCTGGACAAAGTAAAAGTGAAGAAATGGTATATATGTGTGTGTGTGTGTGTGTGTGTGTGTATGTATACATATACACATATATATATTTACCTCTCCATCTCTAAGGTCAACAGTTTGTTGAATGAGTGAAGAAAGGAATGAATTGCAGCGCACTTTTCCCCAGTATATTCGAAATGTTAGAACAATGACAATAAAAATGACTATTAATATTTCCATAATGATTTAGAGTTCACAGAGACCTTTCATATACATCACCTCATCTGAATGTCATAATAACAGAATGAGTAGTGCATATGTGAGACTGCTGTTCTTAACCACCAGGAACCTACAGCAAGGCAGCAATTACGGTGCTTAGTACAGTGGAAGAGTGAAGAAGCAAAGTTAAACTTTAAACTCAGGTTTGGAGCCCAAGATCTTTTCCACAGACACAGTACAAAATGATCAACAGGACGGGAAAATGTGCAGACCGTAAGATGACGTGAAAAGTTGGTAGGTAGTACCATTGTTTGGTACCTTTGCCCCAGATACCCTTCCTTCCCTCACACCTAAACATTAGCTACTATGCCTCTGGCAATTAGGAGTTAAAGTGGGACTTCAGTGCACCTGAGATAAGATACCTTTATTTTTTTTTCTTTTTTTGCGGTACGTGGGCCTCTTACTGTTGTGGCCTCTCCCGTTGCGGAGCACAGGCTCCGGACACGCATGCTCAGCGGCCATGGCTCACGGGCCCAGCCGCTTCACGGCATGTGGGATCCTCCGGGACCAGGGAACGAACCCGTGTCCCCTGCATCGTCAGGCGGACTCTCAACCACTGCGCCACCAGGGAAGCCCAAGATACCTTTTGATGGTGAGTAAGAGCCAGAAACGGTGGGAAAGAGAGGAATCTGACACTGATAACCCCAGAGCAGGAAGGAGCAGTGTCCTACAATTTCATTCCCATCACTGGAAAAAAGCCCTGGGAGGCTGTTCCATTTCTTGGCCAATGAGTTCTCCTATTGCTTAAGTCATTGTCTATACAGGATGGAATATGGATAAGAAAAGTTGGAAACAGACAAGGAAATAGAGTTACTGCAAACTGGACCAGATTAGATTTTGACTGTGATTTTTTCTAGCAGTTAAGAATAGTGACTTAAGCAATCAGTGAGGAAGGTACCAGCCAAGAAATGGGACTATCTTCCTTTATTGCTGCAGAGCATCTGGCAGCAATGAAAATGAGACTATGGAGTCTTCCGTGCATTATACTGTCTGTGGCGACTCTTCCTCCATAATTCCCTGGGCTGTCTTTTTGCGTTTGTTTTTTCAGACTAGATTTTTGGAGGTGTTATCTTCTACCTACAAAATACAATTTCTGCCCTTAAATTCTGCACCTGAAGTGTTTACCACATTTTCATTTCCTTTAAAATGTTAGAACTGAGTCATAATAAAGCTGGATAGTCATACAATAACCCTGAAAAGTGCTTGAAGCAAGCCTTACTGAGATGACTCCAACCTCCAACTATATGGCAAGCACACAGTTCTCCCAGTGCCTTCATCATGACAGAGGTGATCTTCCTGTAGTCTCTTTTGTTGTCTGCCTGCCTAAGATGCTCTTCCTGGCTCTAATGAGTGAGGATATAGACACATGTCACTGCTCCTTTCTCTCTACTCCTTTGACCTTGGATAGCATGCAGCCAGATTCTGTCTCCATCGTTACTGCAGAGAGTGCCATCTTTAAAAGAAGATGGCTTTTGCAGTCTTGTAAGAACTCCAGCTGGTCTGGCAAAGGTTGTAACCTATTTCACATCTTCAAGGATTACTCTTTTTCGGGGGTGTCTTTAAAAAGCAACACTCTACAACTACCTGTTTCCTTACATAAAATTCTCCCATATCCTTTACCCCCATGCTTTAAAACACACTTTTAGGTGGCATAAATACTACAGGTAAGATCTGAAAAGCTCAATGTTAAAAATCATTAAATGTCATTAATTGTACATGGCAAGAATCTTTAAAATACACAGAAACTTCTTGAACAAACATCCGTGTGACACAATATACTTTCAGATCACGTCAGGTTGTTGGTCTACTAGGAGATACTGAGAAATTTTCATATGGATGTGAAATTATGATGGTTTCTAGGCTACTGGTGTCTCTGAAAAGAAATATCTGTTCCTAATATTTCGTGTCTAGAGTTTGATCACACGGTAATATAGATGCTACTCTCACTATTTCTGCGTTAAAGAAGCAACTGAGGCATATAGAACCTTGATGACTGATGAGGGTGACAATGTAATGGAGCCTGTAGGTAGCTCAGGACTCCCTGGAGGAATGGAGCTCAAGGTAGGAGGGGCTGTGTGCTAATACGAAAAGTATCTTAGAGAAGAGATGGGATTCACAAAGTTTGAAGGGGGCAGTAGGTATTTAGAAGGAGATTCTGGTATAGTACATAGGAAGTATATTAGTTTGTTTGGGCTGTGATAACAAAGTACCACAGACTGGGTGGCTTAAACAACAGAAATTAATTTCTTCACAGTTCTGGAGGCTAGAAGTCCAAGGTTAAGATATCAGCAGGGTTGGTTTTTTTCTGAGGGTCTCTCTCCTTGGGTTGTAGGTGGCCACCTTTCTGTGTCTTCGTATGGCCTTCCCTGTTTGTCTGTGTCCTAATCTCTTCTTCTTACATGGACACCAGTCATTTTGGATTAGGGAGCACCCATCTGATCTCAGTTTACCTTAATTACCTCTTTAAAGGCCCTGTCTCCAAAGAGTCAGTTCTGAGGTACTAGAGGTTAGGACTTCAACACATGAATTTGGGAGGAGGGACACATTCATCCCATAACAGAGTGCAATCTAGGCAGGGACATGAAGACATGAAAAGTATATGATGATGACTGGGTGTTTGCTGTAGAAGACGTGTAACGTGCTCTTTGGGGAGTGGGGAGAGATGCAGCTGGAGAGGTAGATGGGGCTCACAGGATGAAGGGTCTTGTCTACCAGGCTGTGGAGTTTGGATTTTATCCTGGAGACTATGAGAAGCTATGGAAAATTTTATTTTATCTTATTTTTTAAAAATTTATTTATTTATTATTTATTTTTGGTTGCATTGGGTCTTCGTTGCTGTGTGTGGGCTTTCTCTAGTTGCGGCAAGCCGGGGCTACTCTTCATTGTGGTGTGTGGGCTTCTCATTGCAGTGGTTTCTCTTGTTGTGGAGCACGGGCTCTAGGTGCATGGGCTTCAGTAGTGTGGTACACGGGCTCAGTAGTTGTGGCTCGTGGGCTCTAGAGTGCAGGCCCAGTAGTTATGGCGCACGGGCTTGGTTGCTCCGCGGCTTGTGGCATCTTCCTGGACCAGGGATCGAACCCGTGTCCCCTGCATTGGCAGGTGGGTTCTTAACCACTGCGCCACCTGGGAAGCCTGAAAATTTTAGATTATGGAAATGGCACAACCACATTTGTGTTTTTGGATACTCTGTCTGCACTGGGGATTGGATTGTAAAGGGGGAAAGTGTTTGAAGGCAAGGAAACTAATTAGGAAGTTAAGGGTGAATCCAGAGAGATGAGGAAGCTGGAAGGAGGTTTTCAGGGTGCTATGTAGAGACTTCAGGGGAGGAGATGGTGTGGAAGAACCCAAAGCTCTTATGAGCAAGTGGACAGGATGAGGTCTTGAAGGAAGCCAAGGGCACAAAAGGCACGGAGAAGGCGGTCAGTGAAGAAAAGAAGAAAGATGTAAGGATGAGGAAGGATTCAGAGAGCTTAACAGATGTAGGGGCATTAAAGGAGTCCCTGCCTGATGCCTCTGTTTTTGCTTTTGTTTCTGCTTCTGTTAAGAGGATGGTGGATAAAGTCTGGGACTTGAGGAGAATAGTAAAGATTTGGAGTGACCACCGTGAATAGAAAGGGAATAAAATAATTTCTGAGCTATACTCAGTGGAGTGCATGGCTTTCGCAGGAGTGTGGAGGGGCGGGAGGGTAGTAGTCCTGGAACAGAGAAATTGAACGAGGTGAGTTTCTATTTGGATGGCTGAGAGAGTTGATGAGGCCAAAGCCCCAGGCTGAGGGAACTGGGGGGGCTGGTGAGAGAGTGGCTGATATTTTGGGATCCAGGCCAGGGGAGAGAAAAGGAACCGGGAGAGGCTAGAAATCTGACAACTTAGGACGTTTGAGGTAGAGATAAGGCTGAAGAGCTGGTTTAATGAAAGAGAGGACACATGAAGTGCAGGTGGAAAGGAAGCGGTGGTGAAGACAAAGAGGTTTCTAATGAAAAGTTTCAGGGGAAAGAGAAGCTTTAGGTAGCGACAGTGTCCTGAAGTCAGTGTTAATGAGTGGAGATATGTGCTGAGATGACACAGGAGAGTTTGATATTAGACCCGAAAGGAACATTTCCTAAAAATGCTGTCAACATGGCTCTGTTGTTTGGTCTTTTTTAAACTTTGGGCTTGGGGAATATTGGAAACCTCTGTTCCCTAAGGAAGACGAAAGTGAAAAGATAGAGCTCTGAGAAACAAGTACATCTGGGGACCATTAATTATATGTAAAAACAAAAACACCCTCAAAACAAGAAACAGGACAGGAGAGGTAAGCACTCTGCCTTTTTCGATGTTAAATAACTAGCTAGAAAGAATTCTTTGCCTAAATCTTCATAATAAGGCAATTTTATTTGGTTTATAGTGCCCGTAAATCTTGAAACCAGAGAACTTTTATTTAAGTTTTGTTATATAAATCCCCCCTACCCTTGAAAAACAGCTTGAATTCTCTTTTATGTTCTTGTCATCCTCCTGGGGTTATGAGTTTGATTAGTAAAGTGGACCTGTAATTTCTAACTTCACACTCTGCACTTTATCTAACTATTCATTATTTGCCCTAATTTCTCCCTCCAGAAATCAGTTTTCTTTTAGACAGCTTTCTTTTCCAAACTCTCTATAATATTAAAATAAAAACTAAAAAAAGAAAAAGCATTAACCTTGTTCACTTAGGATATTCTATAGGAATCTTTAAAGTGAATAAAGCTGTAAACAAATGTTCATAGTATTATTCGTAATAGTCAAGAAGTGAAAACCCAATTGTCTATTAACTGATGTATGAATAAATAAAATGTGGTATTATCCGTATAATTATATACCATTTGACCATAAAAAGTAATGAATTACTGATATATGGTACTGCTATGAAAGAAGCCAGACACAAAGAGCCAATGGGTATATGCTAATGGGTATAGGGTTTCTTTTGGGAGTGATGAAAATATTCTAGAATTAGGTTGTGGTAATAGTTGTACCTTGTGAATATACTAAAAAACAGTGAGTTGTACATCTTAAAAAGGTGAATTTTATGGTATGTGAAATATATCTCAACAAAAAAATAAAGTGAATAAAGCTACTAGAGACTAAAGTAAGGTCTATATGACACAGTGGACATGCTACATAGAAATAAACCATTTACTACAATTTTCTGCCCCATGGCTAGTTTATTTTGCCTTGCTATACTTGTCTATCACCCTTAAGCTATGAAGTTATCTGACTTAAGGTTTTAAAAAACAGAGTCAAACTTAATCTTTTAATCATTTGGTCTTATTTCCTTTTTGTTTGAATTTAAGAGTTCTACATGCATTGAACATTTCTTATTTATGCCCATTGTTTAAAAGTCTCATTACACATACTGCACTCTTAGTGGTGAGTCTGAGTCTCTAGTCTGTAAGTCAAACAGCCAGGAGTGGAATCTACCAGTAATAAGTAATGTACTACTTGACACACTCTCTTATACTGCTTTGGGAAAACCAGTCAAATAGTAATTGATTGAAATAGCATTTTATAGTTGAAGAAAAGGTGATTGAGTCAAAGGAAATATTAATTTGACTTAGAAGCAAGATTAACTTCTTTACCAAGATCATGGCCTCTTTAAGAAAAAAAAACAGGAAAGAGAAAAAAGAAAGAAAAAGCGGGAGGGAAGGAAAGAGAAAAAGGGAGGGGGAACTCAGCAATCTTCTAATGTCTGGCATAACATTCCCCAATGACCTGAATCAGGGTTTGAGGGTGAGAGTGGCAGCGCTTATTCTAGTCAGAGATCTACCTCCACACGTACATGCACTAACATATAAGAAGTCAGACCCCAGACTTCCTGCAATTTACTCTAAACAAGGCAGCGCTAGACTTAACTGTTGTGATAAAATTGGGGCTACAATTGAGCCCCAACAGTTCCTCCCCTCCCTGAATGCACATTTTGTTCCTCCTCTTTAGAAGTGAAGCGTAGTCACTTCTTAGCTTAGTCATTCCTTAGTCAGATCGGGCTGCCATAGCAACACTGCACAAACTAACTTATCTCTCATAGTTCTGGAGACAGGAAGTCCTGAGATCAGGGTGGCAGCATGTTTGGGTCCTGGTGAGAGCCCTCTTCCAGGCTGTAGATGGCTGACTTCATGTGGTATCCTCCCCACATGGCAGGAAGAGAGAGCTAGCTCTCTGGCCTCTTCTCAGAAGAGCACTAAACTCATTCAGGAGGGCTCCATCCTCAAAACCTACTTACCTCCCAGAGGCCCCACCTCCTAATACCATCACACTGTGGACTAGATTTCAACATATGAATTTTTAGGGGTATGCAAACATTCAGTTCACGACATGGAGTTTATTTCCACTCCCCTTCCATCTGCGCTGGTCTCGTGGCTTGCTCTGCCCAACAGAACACAACAGAAGTGGCTTTCCGGGACTTCCAAGCTCGCAGGTTAAGAGAGCTGGTACTTCACCTCCTGCACTTTGGAACCCTGAGCCATCATGTAAGAAGTCCTGACTATCCTGCTGGAGAGATGTCTGCTTCATATGGTGACCCTGGAGGATGAGCTATCATGTGGAGACAGAGGCCACAGGAAGAGCACTGAGGGACCAAACACGTGAGTAAAGAAGCGTGTGTATGTTATAGATCCAACCACTATGACTGCAGTCATTTGAAGTCACTAAGTTTGGGGCTGTTTTTTTCTTTTTAATATAACAATAGAAAACTACAACAGAAATTGGAATCTGGAAGTGAGGTGCTATGGTAATAAAAAGCTAAAAACGTGTGGCATTGGCTTTGGGACCAGCTGGAGGGCAGAGGCCAGAAGGGCTTTGAGGAAACTGTAAATGAAGTTGGAAGGAGGGTGATAACAATGTTATTGTATACTGGAGAAAAGGCAACCCTTGTTAAGTAGTGGTGGAAAGTCTGGCAACCCTGTTGACTATAGTAATACATCAATACAAGATAGAAAACATACCTCATGAACTTGTCAACATGGCTAAGGAGATTTGCAGGCAGAATATTGCAAGTTGGTTTCTCTAAGCTGCATATGATGAAACAGGAATATAGAGTCCCAGCCAGGACTTTGCTGGCAAGAATCAAATCCAAGGTGCTGCCAGCTAGATGACAGGGCTTCTAAGAATTTTAAGTGCACACCTCTTGGATTTTCTTTGCTAGACAAAAGGACCCCTGATAATCTTAAAGGCATTGTCCCATAGCACCTGACTCTAAATCCAAGATAGAGGGAGCCTGTCTCACAGAGATTTGAGGGTGTGGCTTTTATCGAATAGAGTGGATTAAAATTTGATACACTGGAAGCCCTTAAAGATTTTAAAAAAGGAATTATATAAGCATGGCCGGAAGGGACAGAGATAGTGTAAAAACAAAAGAGGCCTCTGAGCCCACAACTTCCTCTGGACAAGAAGCAAGCAGAGACTGCTACTCAGTTGCAAACATGGACCGTTTCTTTTTTTTTGGCTGCACTGGGTCTTCATTGCTACGCACAGGCTTTCTCTAGTTGTGGCGAGTGGGGGCTACTCTTCGTTGCGGTGCTCGGGCTTCTCATTGCAGTGGTTTCTCTTGTTGCAGAACATGGGTTCTAGGTGCGCGGGCTTCAGCAGCTGCAGCACGTGGGCTCAGTAGTTGAGGCACATGGGCGCTAGAGCATGCGGGCTTCAGTAGTTGCGGTGCATGGGCTCAGTAGTTGTGGCTCGAGGGCTCTAGAGTGCAGGCTCAGTAGTTGTGGTGCACGGGCTTAGCTGTTCCACAGCATGTGGGATCTTCCTGTATCAGGGATCGAACCCGTGTCTCCTGCATTGGCAGGTGGATTCTCAACCACTGTGCCACCAGGGAAGTCCCTGGACAATTTCTTATGGAAAATGAAGAATGACTCAGAGGGCAGAGCCAAGGGCCTAGAGAATCTGATACTCCCAGCACGTGGAACTGGGCCTTAATTAAGGCATGTTCTCTGATCTCAGAGTTGGAGGAAATGATAGTATGTGCTTGGCCTAATTTCAGAATTACTATAGTCTGGTGACTGCTATGTACCTCTTATCCCTCCCACCCCTTAAAAAATTTTTTTTAAAATTGAAGTATATTTGATTTACAACATTGTGTTAGTTTCTGGTATACAGCAAAGTGATTCAATTATATAGATAGATAATATATATGTACACACATGTACATACATATTCTTTTTCACATTCTTTTCCATTATGGTTTATTACAGGATATTGAATATAGTTCCCTGTGCTATACAGTTGGACCTTATTATTTATTTTATATATAGTATTTTGTATCTGCTAATTCCAAACTCCTAATTTATCCCTCCCCTACTCCCTTTTCCTTTTGGTAACCATAAGTTTGTTTTCTATGTCTGCAAATCTGTTTCTCTTTTGTAAATCAGTTGATTTGTATTATTTTTTTCAGTTCCATATGTAAGTGATATATTTGTCTTTGACTTACTTCACTCAGTATGATAATCTCTAGGTCCATCCATGTTGCTGCAAATGGCAGTATTTCATTTTTTTATGGCTGAGTAATATTCCATTTCATATATATATATATATATATATGTATATATACCACATCTTCTTCATCCATTCATCTGTTTTTTTTTTTTTTTTTTGTGGTATGCGGGCCTCTCACTGTTGTGGCCTCTCCCCTCACCGTTATGGCCTCTCCCATTGCAGAGCACAGGCTCCGTACGCACAGGTTCAACGGCATGTGGGATCTTCCCGGACCGGGGCACAAACCTGTGTCCCCTGCATCGGCAGGCGGACTCTCAACCACTGTGCCACCAGGGAAGTCCCCATTCATCTGTTGATGGACACTTAGGTTGCTTCCATGTCTTGGCTATTGTGAGTAGCACTGCTATGAACATTGGGGTGCATGTATCTTTTCGAATTAGAGTTTTCTCTGGATATACGCCTAGGAGTGGGATCGCTGGATCATATCTATTCCCCTCTTTTTGAATGGAGGTGTCTATTGTGGTTATCCTGTCCCTTTTTCACCATGGTATTGCTGGATGCAGGTGGGACAGATAAGTTTTCTTTTTCACAGGTCTTTGCAAATAAGGGCTGCACTTGAGAGACTTCCCTTGAAGAGCTTCAGTTGCTCCTGGACCTTATTTAACTGACAAAGTCCCGGACTTTGACCTGATGCCATAAAAGTACGAGATTTTAGGAGCTCTGAAGAGTGTGTATATTTTGCACATTGGAAGGATGTGAATTGTTGTGGCCAGAGGGTAGACTAAAGTAGCTAGTTTCCAAAGATTGTCCCCCACAAATACTTCTCCTACAAGTATACTTGCCACTCTTCACATTAAGAGATGGAGCGTATTTCCCTTTCCTTGAATCTAGACTAGCTTTGACTAGTAGGATATAGACAAAGTGACATTCTAGGTCTTCTGGAACTAGACCTTAAGAGAACTGACAGCTTCCACTGCCTATTGCTACTGAAATGCTCCCTCTTTGAACCCAGCCGCCACGCTCTGAGATGCCTGAGTGACAGAGAAAGGCCATGTAGAGAAGGACTGAGGTGCCCTAAGCAACAGCCCTGTCTGACTAGCAACAAATGTCAGCCAAATGAGTGAGGTCATTTTGGATCTTCTAGCAATCCCAGTGCCTAGCCTAGCAATTCCACCCAAAGCAGAACTACCCAGATAACCCACAGAAATGTGAGAAATACTAAATATTTGTGTTAAGGCACTACGTTTTGTTTGTACAGGAGACTATAGTTGAAGGGAACTAATAATATCTGAAGAATGCTTTCATCTTGTGCCAGGTAACCTGGTTGCTGCTGTACACACCATTTTCATTAGACCTCATAAAACCTTTGTGAGGAAGATGGTGGTAAGATCAGGAAACTGAGGCTGAGACAAATAAGATGGTCCAAATGACATAGCTAGTAAGCAGTAGTACCAGAATTCAGGTCTAGGTTATCTGGCTCCAAAGCCTGTATTCTTTTTAGTATGCTGTGACACTCAACAATATTTTATAATTAATGGGCAAACCTCAGGTTTAACATAGAGAAAAATATGATTGGTGATTTTAAACAATATTACTCTGGAAACCTTGTTTATATTAAGTCCTAGAAAATTCTTATTTTATATACCATGCTAATGCATAGAAAGCCAAATCTTTGCTTTATCATAGTCTCAATTAATAGACTTTTATTGAACTTAATTTCCTCTTTTAGCATGTATTATTCAAGTAACAGGGAGATATGTTCCTTGCTTATATTGGTAATACATTTTAATTATATTTCTATGGAAAAATCTTTCATTTTGTTACTTATGGAATTCTTCGATTGGTTTAATGCTGTCAAAAATCTATTCAGGGCTTCCCTGGTGGCGCAGTGGTTGAGAGTCTGCCTGCCGATGCAGGGGACACGGGTTCATGTCCCGGTCTGGGAAGATCCCACATGCCGCGGGGCGGCTGGGCCCGTGAGCCATGGCCGCTGAGCCTGCGCGTGCGGAGCCTGTGCTCTGCAGCAGGAGAGGCCACAACGGTGAGAGGCCCGTGTACCGCAAGAAAAAAAAAAAAAAAAAAAATATATTCATTACATTTCACTTTCTTTAAAGTTAATATAGAAAATGCAACAGAAGATAGTTATATTTGATAGGCACAACATTCCTGAGATTTTGACTTAAAAAAATAATGTGGATTAGAACAATAACACTAAAAAAATCTTCAAAGAGCTTGAAATACCTGCTTCAAAGCCCCATATCTAAGATGGAATCTGTGGTTAAAGAATAGTGACATTTCTATTCTTTCCCAAGATAGCTCATTTCAATTTATTCACAAATGATTAGGTAGTTATATTTAGCTAACAATTCTATACAAAGGAGTCTCTTAGCATTCTTTTTAGCAGTATAGTTCTATACAAATGTGAGCAATGGTTTTAGGCCAAATTTTTCCTTTTATTTGATTGCTCCAGACTTTCACAATTTCATAGTCTGGCTCTTAGGATTATTTTCCAGTTGCTAGGGATTTTACTACATTTTGTGTACATTCACAGAAATACTGATGGAGACAACAGTGGTGAAAAGTCTGGCAGGCTGGTTCCTTTAGGGTCTTGTCTCTGTCCACGGCCGCCATGAACCCCTTGCTCTGTCCTAGCCACTGGCAGCTCCTTATTGTGACTTTGTGAGTGAGTGGTATTCTTGCATGCCTCTGAGACTTGCTCCCCATCTCATTAATCTCAACTCAGCCTTTACAGTTCAGCACAAGTGTCCCCTACTCCAGTAAGCCCTCCATCATTGTCGGTCTTGGTGCCATACCGCATTTACTCACCCCCAGTTTAACCCTCACTTATTACACTGCGATTCCTTTGTCTCTTTTCCCCATTATGCTATGGAAGCACTGAGGAAAGCAATTGCATTTTATCCATCTTTATCTTCCCATCCCTCAGCAGAGTACCTGGCACAGCATTAGATTCAATAAATGCTTATTGGGCTTCCCTGGTGGCGCAGTGGTTGAGAGTCTGCCTGCCGATGCAGGGGACATGGGTTCGTGCCCCGGTCCGGGAAGATCCCACATGCTGCGGAGCGGCTGGGCCCGTGAGCCATGGCCGCTGAGCCTGTGTGTCCGGAGCCTGTGCTCTGCAACGGGAGAGACCACAACAGTGAGAGGCCCGTGTAACGCAAAAAAAAATAAAAAATAAAATAAATAAATAAATAAATGCTTATTAAAGGAGAGAATGAAAGGGAAGCCTGTCTTAAAAAAAAAAATAAAATACAAGCCTTAGAAAGGCACCTTCAAGGAGATCCACAGAAAAACACACTAACTTACTTTCTCTGTCAAACAGCTTTATTGAGAGATAATTCACATGCCCTGTAATTCACTTCTTAGGGTTATTTATGCTATGACAAACCCCTGCAGGTAGTTACAATTTATTCTCCTTCAGACTCTTGCATATACCACAAATGCTTGTGTTTTTTTTTTTAACTTTCTTTTTATAATAACAGTTTTCAAACATACTGAAAAATATTCAACACTTAAAATTCTCAGACCTCCTTTTGTCCAGCACAGTGGTTCTCAAACTTTAGTTGCATCAGAATCAACTGGAGGGTTTGTTAAACTATAAATTGCTGGGCCCTACCCTCAGAGTTTAGAAATTAGCATTTCTAACAGATTCTCAAATGATGCTACCGCTGCTGGTCTGGGGACTACTTTTGAGAACTTTTGGCCTAGCAGTCTCAACAATTATCAACATTTTGCCATATCTATCATTTATCACTCCCTCCCTTCCTTCCTCTTTCCTTTCTCTTCTGTATTTCTAAAAGCAAATGTCTGACGTTTCTCTATCATTTCACCCTTAAATACTTCTGTATATATCTAAACAATAAGGACTTAAAAAAACATATTATAATATCATCACACCTAAAAGTTAACACTACTTCATTAATATCCCTCATTGATAATGATCACATTTTTCTGATTATCTCAAAAACACTTTTTATGGTTGGTTTGTTCAAATCAGCATTAAAACAAGGTTAACACATTCCATTTTGTTGTAATTAAGTCTCTTTTAATCTAGAACAGTCGTCTTTCCCTTTATTTTCTCATGCCATTGACTTGTTGACAAAATCAGGTCAGTTACCCTGTAGAATGTCTTACCTTCTGGATTTGGATAACTGTTTCTTCATAGTGTAATTCAACTTGTCCTCCCATCCACTGTATTTCCTGTAAACTGGAAGTCAGTACTAAAGGTTGAATTAGATTCAGTTTTAGCTTCTTTAGCAAGAATATCTCGTAGGCGATGCCACATAAGTTATGTTGAATCACATCAGGAGGCATATAACATCTGGTTGTTCTACTTTTATTTTTATTTTATTTTAATTTTTTTTTGGTTATTCTACTTTTAGTGATGCTACATTGATTGGTAGATTCAAGTGGTAACAGCTTAATCATTGTAAAGTGAACTACCAACCTTTCTCCTTAATAGTTTTAATCATCCATTGATAAGCACTGCCTATACCACAAAATAGTGTTTTTCTAACTCAATCATTCTGTTTACATCTATTTTTATTTTTTAAATTAATTAATTAATTTTTGGCTGCTTTGGGTCTTCATTGCTGCGTGCAGGTTTTCTCTAGTTGTGGCGAGTGGGGTCTACTCTTTGTTGAGGTGTGCGGGCTTCTCATTGTGGTGGCTTCTCTTGTTGCAGAGCATGGGCTCTAGGCACATGGGTTTCAGTAGTTGCAGCACGCGGGCTCAGGAGTTGTGGCGCGTGGGCTTAGTTGCTCCAAGGCATGTGGGATCTTCCTGGACCAGGGCTCGAACCTGTGTCCCTTGCATTGGCAGGTGGATTCTTAACCACTGTGCCACCAGGGAAGTCCCTCTGTTTAAATTTATTAACTGGGTTTTCCTCCTCAATTAGGGTGATTTAGTGTATTTTGTACAGGATGGGCAGGATACATTCTTTTCCTTTATTTTTTAATTTTTTAATTAAAAACAAATTTTTTTTTGGCCACACTCTGTGCGGCATGCAGGATCCTAGTTCCCCGACCAGGGATCAAACCCGCACCCCCTACAGTGGAAGCATGGAATCCTAACCACTGGACTGCCAGAGAAGTTCCTCTTTTCCTTTAGTTTTTAATTTTCAAAGTAAGGACTCGGTGCCTGTTGTTACTAAATTGTGTTGTTACTCAAATTCATATGTTGAAGTCCTAAGCCCCAGTATGTGTTTGGAGATGTCTTTAAAAGGCAATTAAGATAAAACGTAGTCATTAGGGTAGTCCCTAATACAACAAGACTGGTGTCCTTACAAGAAGAGGAAATTCAGACACAGATATACACAGAGGGAAGGCCATGTGAAGACACTGGGAGAATGTGGGCCTCTGCAAGCCAAGAGAGGCCTCAGAAGAAATCAACCTTGCTGACACCTTGATCTTGGATTTCTAGCTCCCAGAATTGTGAGGAAAAAATTTCTGTTGTTGAAGCCACCTAGTCTGTAGTATTTTGTTATGGCAGCCCTAGTGAGCATACAATGCCCTAGCTACTTGTAATGGTGACCAGTAATTTTTTTGTATATTTATGTAATTAATTAGCTAATTAATTAATTAGCTTTCTTTCTCTTTTTCATATCATTATGAATGCATGGATTTTATACATCCAACATGTTTCAATTTGTTGCAATCATTTTTCTTTTGGATGTTTAAATTGTTCTGTATTTGGCTAGAGGGAGCCTAGAGGAAATTGACTTTTGTGTCATTTTGATATGATCCCAACAGTCTTTGATAACTTCCTTGCTTTCAGGTAGAAGGCATCCTGGGCGCATTTTATACATTTTGGATCCCAACACATTAACGTAATCATTTGCTCTATAATGTCCATAAAATAGTTTCAGAGTAATCCAAGTATTTTTCACTAATTAGACTACTAGATGAAATTTAAAATTTATCTTTCTTTTTGTCCTTAGAATACCTATTTCTAAGAATATATACTCAAAGTCTTATGTTCTAGAGACTTCCCCGGTGGCGCAGTGGTTAAGAATACACTTGCCAATGCAGGGTACATGGGTTCAATCCCTGGTCCGGGGAGATTCCACATGCCTCAGGGCAACTAAGCCCATGCACCACAACTACTGAGCCTGCGTGCCACAGCTACTGAAGCCCGCGTGCCTAGAGCCTGTGCTCTGCAACAAGAGAAGCCGCTGCAATGAGAAGCCTGTGCACCGCAAGGAAGAGTAGCCCTCGCTGGCCGCAACTAGAGAAAGCCCGCACGCAGAAACGAAGACCCAACGCAGCCAAAAATAAGTAAAAAATTAATTAATTAAAAAAAGACAAAGGCTGCAGAAGCAGCAAAAGAAAAAAATAGGTAAATTGGACCATATCAAAATTAAAAAAAATACTTTTCTTCAAGCTGTAATGAGAACTGAAGTTAAAAGACAGATGAAATGGGAAGAAGCACAGTTCTGGGATTTCATCTTCCTACTTATATGCATCATTTAATAGTTCACCAATGATTTCACAGCATTTCATCCAGGATTCCCTGAATATACTGTTTCCTGATGGAACATTTTAATCACTGCATCAATTTAGATAATTCTGGTCATGTCATAACCACTGAAGCCTTAATGTTTCAGGCTCTTGTTTGTCCTTGAATATCAAAGCCTACAGATATGCTGAATATGTCTTCCAGTAATGTTAATAGTCCTATTTACTGAACTGAAATATTCATGATTAAAAAAAGAAATCCTAGCCAGAAGTTCCCTTTGAGGTCAATTTTTTTTACATGAACTATTTGAGTTAATCTTTTGCTCCAGTTAAAAGCACACACAGACATGGGTGCACACGAACACACATATACACACCCCTTTCTTCTTTATCTATACTGTTCCACTGCATCATTTACTATATGTAAGACATCATTTGGCTGTTGTGTGACAAGCATGTTTAAATACAAAGTGCATCTGGAATCAGATGGAATTGGTTTTTTTCTTGCCTAATAGTTAGGTTATTGCCTAACAAAGAGACTGTAATAAAATTGCCTAAACTTTTATGGATTTGGTGTCTTTAGCTACAAAAGTAACACTTACCTATAGAGTTAGTAAATTAGGTCCCAAATATAAAGTGGCTAGGACAGTATCTGGCACACAATCAGGGTTTAATAACTATCTTCATTCTCTACCTAAAAACCTCTTAGGACAAATGAAAGCAGAAAAAAAATCATTTGATCTTGAAGATGACTGTGAGTACAGTGCTACTTCCTCTCTTGATTCTTAGATCATTGTGTGTAATCTGGCTCTACTTTAAAGGAGCACCAACATGAGCTGTTATTGCTTCAGTTGGCCAGGAAGGCAAAGTGTTAAGCAGTCTTTTAAGTCCTGTTAATTTGTATAAGGCACAGAGGTAATATAAAACAGTGGCTGTCCTAGTCACGGGTTCTCCTATCAGCTGTCAGACAGGATATCCCAAAGATAGCTTCTAGAAGGAGATTCCTCAGTAATTTTCCAAGGTCACTCAAGAAAACCTACATGTTTCATCCCACTCTTTGGAGATCTTGCCCTCCTTGTGAAAAGGCATTTTTTCATCCAGAGTAAAATGAAGCATAAGACTATTCATTCTAAACTTCATCTTGGTAGTGAGACATCTGGTGGGAGCAACGCTTTCCTTAGGTTGGTACTCACTTTTTTTTTTCCTTGTTAAATAATCATTTTTGTCATTAGGTAGCTGTTAAAAAAGCAAGGGAAGAGAGCACTGTTCAACAGATTTCTGCTGCAGCAAAAAGTACTCCTCCTAAATCACTACTTAATAGCAACTTTCAAAGAGTTGATCTCCTCAGAGCACATGCTCCAAGAGGTTTTAATGTGTATTATATGAAAATGCATGTACCCATTTGGTAATGCTGGGTTAAGGAGATTTAACAGGTCTCTTTATTGCAGAATTTCTCAGACCCTTAAATATACTAATGTATATTACAGGCTCCTAAGGGGGTATGCAGGATGCAGCACTTCCTAAATTTATCTGATCCTAGATCTGTTGTTCCACAGAGCAGTGTGGAGGATCACTGTTGCAGAGAATACACTCTGGGAAATAATGTCCTATAATTTAAAACTACAGGTAAGAGGAACATTGGACCAATGGGCCCCTAATGTACATTAATCATTTTCAGGACAGTATAAGTTATTCTTTGCTTTGACTATTGTAACCGTTGTTTGGCTGTAAGAAATAGAAACCCATTGCAAACCAATTTAAACAGAAGATGGAAGTCTTGGTAGAACACAGCGCTTTCGCACAGAGTCCAAAGTCAGAAAGTATACAGAGTTTTAGGAGGACTAGACTGTAACTTGAAAGTCAGAACTTGTGATTAAAGGACCATGTGGGTGATTGATTACCTACGCTTTTTTCCTGCCTGCCTGTTTTTTTCTTTCTTTTGAAGAGCTTTGTCTATATTGTCAAGAAAGTGTGTGACATAGCCTATGTCCCGTTCTATGTTCCCGTTAAGTTGTCAATATTATTTATTGCTATGTCCTAAGTCCAGCTTCTCAAAAGAAAGAGAATCTTGATAGCCCAGCTTGGATTGGGCTTTCACCCAACCCTAGAAACAACCTGTTGAGGCTAAAATTCATGTGCTATAAATAGGAAGGTCTAGGCCTGCCCCTCAGTTGGGTGAGGGGGATGGATTTTTCTTAGAAGGAAGGGGCCATGGGATGAGTAGGCACCACCAAAGTAACATTAGTCATGACTTCTTTATAAGAATCATTTTAGAAAGAAGGGCAGCCTTGATTGCAGTATATCATATACTGACAATAGCAAATCGATTTAGAAAGAATGTGCTTCATAGAATCTATTTGTGAATCTATTATGAATATTGTGTCAGGCATTATCACTATTTATTAATAACTAATTCTCCTCTACTGCTGGGTACAAGTACAGATCCCCTGCCCCTTGAAGTTTGATGTGCCATGTGACTTCACTTGGCCAATGAAACGTCACTTCGTGGGGGGAAATACTTTGATATAGAAGGATTTAGAGACCAGTGCAGCCTGCAAGTGCCAAGCCAACTCATGGACAGCTAGCAGAGCTCCAAGGGACTTCCTGTAAGAGAACTATTTTATTCTGTAACCCCTCTGACATTTTGGAGTTGTCTGTTATTGTATTATAATCTAGCCTATCCTGACTAGTACAAATATTCCCTGAAATGAACCACACAGGTTCAACAATGTAATGAAGGTGAAATATTATCCTGAGCTGGTGCTAATCTGAGAGGCCATAAGTTTGGTGACCTAGGCCTATGGACAAGATTCCCCAGTTTCCAGTTCAATTGACAGGACTCTTGTGATACATTTTGGTAATCTTCACTTCTCATGACTAGAATTTTAAGTATCCTTGTGAAGGTTAATAAAAATATTATTTTCACATACTCTCATTATATAACACCATTAAGTGTTATCAGAAGAGGAGCAATTTTCTTCAGTGTTTTCTCAGTGAACTAGGTGTATCAACATTTATGACAATTATGTACATTCAATCAGATGACCACCAATGCCACTGATTTGTTTCAGAATTATCATTCTGTACTCAAGCTGTTATCTTGAAAAAATGGTTCAGGAAGTGTAAGTGGACATAGGTGCGCTTTTCTTATACAACCCTGATTTTGCTCAGAGACCTATCCATAGCCCTCACAGTCAGATGCCTCAGAGGAAGCTGAGCTCTACTCCAGTCCCAAGGTTGGGCTGAATGGTCTCAGGCTAACCCCATTTCCCCTGCCAGTGTTCGGTTCAAATACAGGCATGAGACCCTACTTTGCCCAGTGGAAGAAGAAGTCTGCTAGAGGGTTTCTAGGGCATATTTCCTTTTTTCTAAGAAAGAGTTACAGGAAGAGATGGTTTCTTCCCCTTACCCTCTCTGAATATTGTCATTTCAGGATGTGTTGCCTAGAACTGCCACAGCAGTCTTTTTGCTGTTAGCCTGAAGATGAATCCAGAAAATGCCCAGAGAAGATAGAGCTGTGATACAGAAAGAACCAGGATCCCTGAAAATAGTGTTGAGCTACAGAATCTATCAATCCTGAAGTTCTTCCTCTCTGGACTTTCTGTTGCATAGGACAAATTTCCATTGAATCAGAATTGCTATTACTTGCAGCTAAAAGCATCCTGGCTAATACATTAATAATATATTTGCTCGTTTAGGTTAGCATATGCCTTTTATGTTGTCTCTGAGAAAACAGCATGTAAAATTTTAAGACTTCCTAAATCTTTATTCATGAATTACGATAGAGATTAGATAACAAAACTCCAGTAGTTTCTGCGATAACTGGACTCTTTAATCAATCAGCATTCTTTCAAACACTATGAGCAATTCCAGAATACAGAGCAGATGATTAAACATGTTTTACTTCACAGGTAGCTTATGGTCAAATTTCAAAGATTCAAAATAATGTTCTGTCAAGTGGAAGAATGAAAATTTAAAATCTGTTTCTTTGCTGATGCCTGACAGGGTCTGGGTACTGCTGGTAATAGAACAGGGAAAGGCAAGGATTAAACACTGCCTGGAACATAATATCAGAAGTCCTGCAAGTAAGTGAAAATCAAGGTGGTGGTGTATTTTAAATCGTGAAACTGTAATCAAAGTACTTAGGTATTCTATAGATTTTTACCAAGTTCTTAGATAGTTATTTGTGTAATTACTTGTTTGCCTGCCCTGTTAGATTGCAAGCTCCTTGAGGGCAATGACCATGTTTATCTTGTTCTTCACTGCACCTCCATCACACAATTGTCATTGTTTTTTGTGATAAGAACATTTAAAATCTAGTCTTTTAGCAACTTTCAAGTATATGTATGTAACACAGTATTGTTAACTATAATGACAATGCTGTGCGTTAGATCCCCAGAACTTATTTATCTTCTAACTCCAAGTTTGTACCCTCTGACCAACATGTCCCCAACTCCCCCCCCACCCCCAGGGTACTTATTTTTTTTGCAAGCTGTTCCCTTCCCCTGTAAAGTTATTCTCAGGACTCAATTTCCCTCTTAGTGTAGTTATTACTATTATTTTGTTATCTGTTATGCCTGTAACAGATGTGGATGAAGTTGACCAATACGTGTAGTCCAGCCTTGCCAGCCCATGATGAATGTGTCACTACTCCATTTTCCTCCTTTCCTCCTTAGACTCTCTCTAAAGTCTTCCTGTCTCCTGTCCCCTAGCTTTCTCTACAAGATCATTAAATCTCTGGATTTCCAACTGAGCTAGTCTGTATAAATTACTGACTCCAAACCACTCCCTAGATCCTTTGTGACCTTTGGTCAACTTACTTGATCCCTGGTCATTTCTTACCCTAGTAAGGTAAGAAAAATTCTGAAAGCTAATAATAACAAAGAACAAAAAATATGAGCTCTACTTATTTTCATCCCATTGATATTTCCTTGGCAGCATCCTTATGTTGAGTTGATCTGATGGCCTATTCTCATCCTTCCTCTGACAGAGATCTTTTGCTCAATTTCCATTCTAGGGATTTCCCTGGTAGTCCAGTGGTTAAGAATCCGCCTTCCAATGCAGGGGACACAGGTTCAATCCCTGGTCGGGGAGCTAAGATCCCACATGCCGTGGGGCAACTAAACCCCGCGCCGCAACTACTGAGCCTGTGCGCCACGACTAGAGAGAAGCCCACAACGAAGACCCAGCACAGCCAAAAAAAGAAAAAAAAAAATTTCCATTCTAGACCACTTCTGATTCTTTCCTCTACGCTTCACTTAATCACTGAGCCCAACAGATACTAAATAGACTTCCCTTTGTGCAAAAGGCTCAAGGACAAGCTTTCCTATGTTCAAAGTCATTTTCTTAGGCTTGGCATTAGTGTTAACTCTTAATATCCTGTCTGTCTCACTGAATCTTCATTTATCATGTAGAATAAAAGATACCTACTAGGGTTTTCTCTGAGACATGCCTGCTTCATTAGTAGAGGGAGGTCATGCACAGAGATGTTTCTACTATGTGACCTCTACCCACCTGACCAAGGCTGACTGGACCCTTGGTAGAACTTTACCTAAACCAGGCCAATCAGATCCTCTTTCTCATGAATACGAATTGACCCCCAGTGAGTGCGAGTGCGTGGCATTTCCCCCAGTGAGTTGGAAATGGAGTCTTATTATTGGGCAACTGTTAGCAGCAGCTATTGGCCACTCCTGAAACTTCCTAGCTCACTGACATCTGTGTGACCTGCTTTGTCAAAGCACTTTAAAGGTGGTGAAAAGTGCAAGTAAAAGACGTAGCTGCAAATAGAGAAACAGGTAACTGACTCAAGGACTTGACAGTGTGAATTGAAGGGAACAGGTAGATCGCAGAGATATTGAGATTGAAGAAAGAGCAAGATCTGGCTAAAAGACAGTGATAACTTGAAGATAATTCTACTTCTCCAAGACTGGGGAACATTTTCAATTACTATTGGAGTGGCTGGTTGCTGGGCAGATTGGGCTCTCTGGGATTCTTGAGCTTTTCAGGTAATGGTTCCTCTCTTTTCACAAGCAGCAGTGTGAAAGCCAACTATAGAACTTCACTACTGAACAGTAAACAATTTAGGAATTACTTTGTTAGGACTATTCATAACCGTTTATACTGAGGCTCGGTACAAAATGTGGGCTATTTAGCTTCCTTCTGTTTCGTACCTACTGTGTACTCACACCCATTTTTATAAATACAAGGTATTGGTGACAAGGGAGCTAGATTGGGAGAATTTAAACGGTGCATATTTACCAATGACATAATGAAAAAATAATACAAAACCAAAATCAAATCAAGTTGCCCATGTCCTTGAGAATTTCCAAACTTATAGAAAAAGCTTTTTAACTTATCTCAGTAGATCACTCTCATAGGAAAGAGGAAAATGTTATGCAATTTTATTATCAATAATGGCTCCGTTGCTGCTTATAAAAAGTCCCTATTAGAATTTTGGCTGAAAGGGAACAGATTTTTCCGTTTGATTGGGGCTTGAAATTTGGCTTCTGCCATTTGCCAGTTAGTTGTGTGACTCTATCCAAATTATATAACCTTTCTGATCTTGTTCCCACATCTGTAAAATGGGCATACCCATACCAGCCAACTCAGAACTTTTCCTTTATTAGAAACTAGTCTCTTTGAAAGAAGCACCTAAAAAAAGTGTCACAATTTTTGGACAAGTATTGCATTCACTGCAACAAATACTTGAATGCTGACTGAAGGCCAGGACCTAAATGAATGAATTCCTTCTACAGATGGAGCTCATGGTGTAGTCAGGTAGGGGTGAGATGAGATGAAACCCTAATATTAACAATAGCCTTTATTACTATTTATGAGCCTTTCCTATCTGTGTTGGGTACTGTTACTACAAGGTTTACACACATTATCTCATTTATCCTCATCCTCACAATAACCTCTTAAGGTGGGTCTCAGTAGCCTCATTTTATCCCAGAGGAAACTGAAGTCCAGAGAGATTATTTTGGTCAGGGTCAAACGGCTAATGGGTAGTGGAATCCAGATTGGAACCAACGTTTCCCAAATTCCAAAGGCTTCTGCTCTTAACCTTCCAGAGGAAAAGGAGCGGGATGTGTGTGGAAACTGGCTGTGTTAAACGCATTCTGGGATCCAGTGCCTGTAACACGCCTGAAAAATAAGGCGACAAAGGACTCCTTAGATCATACCCTTAACCCCTTTTTCCGTTAAGAAAGTTTAACAGCTTCTCACCATCTGGATTGACTGAAGAGCGTTATAGGAAAAGGAGGCGAGCTGGGGCCGTGGTCCCCGAGGACTCAGCTGGCGGCCAAGCGGGGCTGGCGCGGCTGATCGCCAGACCTCAGGCGACCCGCCTCCGCGCGGGCGGTCAGGCCGAGGGTGCTTCGAGGTGAAGCGGCGGGTGAAGTGTGGGGCTGGAAGGCGGCAAGCGAGCGTGTGCGAGAAACACGGGGGCGCGCACCGGTAAGGAAGCGGAGATCCGGGGCCGAGAAGCCCCACGTATAGGGATGGCGGAAGACGCGCGCTCCTGCGTGACCGGCTCAGGCCTGCAAGGATGGTTTTCCAGCTCCCGCCAGCTCGGGCGCCGCGCGACTCCTCCCACCCTCTCCCGCCTCCCGCGGCCAAACCAATGGGCGGGACGGGATGGGGGGAGCGCGGGGCGGAGCGGGGTGGGGCGCGCGGCTTGCGCGCAGGTGCAGCCCGGCGCCTGGCCCGCCTGTTCCGCTGCCGCCGCCGCCGCCGCCGCCGCCGCCGCTGCCGCCGACGTGCATTCCGCTCGGCGGAGGGGCCGGGCCTGCGCTTTCTCCTCCTTCCTCCCGGCCTCCGGCTGCCGGTAGGACCCGTTTCCCGCTGCCGCTGGGAGCCTGTGTCATCGTCCGCCCTGAGCACGGTGAGGTCCTCAGGGAGCCTGTGGTCGCGACGCCCGCCGCGTCTTTGACTCTGGCCCATTGGTCTGAGGCCGGCGTCCCGCCAGGGCCGGGTGGCCGGCCTGGGCGGAGGGCGGCGTGGAGCGTGTGGATGAATGAGGCGCTCTCGGACTAGGCCGCGTGTCCCGGGAGCGGCCCACGCCTCACCCGGCACGCTATGGGGAAAGCCTTCTCCGGAGGCGGGGACGGCCAGTGGCCCAGTCCAGAGGGGGAAGATGTTGGGTGGGACCTCGCTTTGGCTGGGCGGCCAGCCACTCCTTGGTAGGAGGCCAGAGGACTGGAAAGTCTCTGCTCGTGCAGCTGTGCTTCGGAGACCTGGGGTTTGGCTGGGAACAGCTGTGAGTTACGACCCTGAGAAGGGAGATTCCTGGCCCTCGGGGTCAGGGATCAGAGGCTATCACTTCATGAGCAGGGCGTCAGCGTGGCCCCGGGAGGTTCAATTGGAGCCAGAAGACAGGGATAGTGTTAGTTCCCAGCTTATAAAACGTGAGGTTAGCAGTCCTCATGAGTTCAGTTTGCAGTCGGCTCAATTTTGCCCGGAGAAACTTAGAGCCAGATTGTCAGGGACCGAGAAAGTTTCGACCTGTAAATAAAAAGGCTTAGTAGATCCATTTACGACTAGAAGTAACCAAAGGGTGGATTCAGGAGGTTGCTTATGAGGACTGATGAGTCGTAACTACAGTGCCAAAGGTGAAAGAGACTTGTTGGAAAGACCTTGATACCGGCGTGTGTTCATTCATGCGAAAAATGGTGCTTGTGGGCGAAATGGGAAAGAACAGGTTCCAGATTGAGGGAATGGTTTGGTGGGAGGTGACTCGGTTGCTAGTGGTTCTAGAATGGATTTTCTTTGACACTCTTACCTGTGCTCCTGCTTCCAAATGCTTTCATTCATATAACCACATGTCAGGTTAAGAAAATGTTTTGTGAACAGTCTGGATGTAAGATTGGCAGCTAAATTTTATTTTTGATTTCTGGTGCCACATATTTTTAGATCAGTTTTCCAGGACTTCTCAGGAGTGACTGCTTTGACAACTATCAGAATCAGATCTGTTAACAGAACTTTTTTGTTTTCATTTTTGTTGAAAAATAAATGTCAGTTTTAGATTGATATATACAGTATGCTGTATTCTTAATCTATTATTCAATAATATATTGTGTGTGATGAAATGTGTTTTTGGTCAATGGGGACAGTAAAAAGTTTTGTTCATATGTGTGTTTGTTTTGACATTTCAGATGCCCCCCAAAAAGGGAGGTGATGGAATTAAACCACCCCCAATCATTGGAAGATTTGGAACTTCCTTGAAAATTGGTGTTGTTGGGTTGCCAAATGTTGGGTAGGTGAATGTTGGGCTTTTCTCATTTTCGTTTTGTAAATACTTTGGGTCTTGTTGTAGAAATGGGAACTCATGAGGTAATAAAAATTTAAATTGAAGAAAAGAGGCTAGGAAGCTGGACTATTAATATGTTGGAAAACAAGGTTTTCATTTACACTTATCTTATTTTTGCTTTTCTACACAGATATTGGGTTGAAACTTGAGTTACTTATATTGTTTGTTTTGCTAAACTCAGAGGAAGAAGCAGTGGGAGTTTAAACATCAAGTTGAACCAGATCAGCTCTGGTTCGCCAGAAACACTGTTGGGAGATACACAGTATTGAATTTATGAGGAATTAGAGTAGTTTAAATTAGATTTTCATGCTGGCTGGCTCCGTAGGGTACTTAGGCTGGCTACCAGAGGCCATGCAGTAGGATACTTTAGGAAATAGTTTTAAAAGCCCCATTATAAATTTGATTAGATTTTTGGGAGATCAGGGATCAGATGGCTGAATTTTTACTAGAAAAGAAGGTGACAAGTTTGAACTTAATACTGGAAGTTGTGTGCTAAAAGGGTATCTTATAAAGTGGCTAAATCTGAATGTTGTGAGAATAAAATTTTGAGTTTTGTAATGTTTAAAATTAAAGTGAATTATTACTGCAAATAAGACTAATTAGGAAATATTTGTGGGGTTTATTATATAAATCTGTACACATGCAACTTGGTTGTTCAAAGTCTACTTTTTTCATTTTTTGCCCTTCTATTTTAATACCTTTTACTAACCTTAAAATGTAAAATGTCTCAGAAGTGATTAGGGTGTACTAAGGAGTAACAGATCCAATGTGGATTTATTAAGAGGACGGAAAGTATTTTGGAATGTGCTTTAGGCTTTTAGATTGGTGGCAGGTAGGACAACTATGTTCTTTCACGTGTTCCTAGGAGCCTCTGTCATAGAGATTGCTTAGTGAATGGAGCATGGTGTGACCAAGTAAGGCAGTTCTGAAATTCTTGTAATGTAAAACATGACAAGTGGGGCTGTCCTAATTTCAGTCTGGAGCTGGAGAGGTTTGCATTTTGAGGGGGTTTCCTGCTGTGATATAGGCTGCTTGAAAAGTAAGACTAAATAGAGAGTGGGAATATAAGCAAAACAAATAATTAAGCAAAGTACTGTAGGGTGCTGTCAATAAACTTGAAAGCAAGATATGATCGTTATGTATGTTGTGAAATTTATTGCGTTAGTAAGCAAGACATAGTTTTTAGATATTAACATACTTCTCTCATTCTAGAATCATTGCAGCTTGACTTTACATGGGACTGATTTAAAATGGGCCATCTTAAAAAATGTTTCCTGGGCTTCCCTGGTGGCGCAGTGGTTGGGAGTCCGCCTGCCGATGCAGGGGACACGGGTTCGTGCCCTGGTCTGGGAGGATCCCGCATGCCGCGGAGCGGCTGGGCCCGTGAGCCATGGCCGCTGGGCCTGTGCGTCCGGAGCCTGTGCTCCGCAATGGGAGAGGCCACAACAGTGAGAGGCCCACACATCGCAAAAAAAAAAAAAAAAAAAAAAAATGTTTCCTGTATGAGTTTTTTAGCATAGAGCATAATAAAGTCAATATATAGGAAGATAACCTAGAATATTTTATTATCCAGTATAAATGTGCTATTTATGCTTTTAAATTAAATACTCCTCCCACTTTCCCCCAGTTTTATTGACGTATACTTTATAAACAGTAAAATTCACTCATTTTAAATGTGCAGTTCAATGAGTTTTGGCAATTGTGTTTGGTTATGAACACTCTTTTTTAGAATGATCTTACTTTGCCTAACTGTATCAGGTAGGGTTCTTCGTAAGCAACACACATTCTTGCTGTTTTAAGCAAGAAAAAGAGACTTATTGGAAGGAGAGCATTGAAGGACAAGCTGAACAGCCAGGCCTCAGGAAGGACAGGAACCTGGGTAGTGCTGGCAGAGACGGGTCCACGTGGAGCTCAGCCATATGAACTGAACTTCTGGGTGTTTCTCATCACCTGCTGCCTCTCCAGTGATATAGATTCCTGTGTAAGGAAATCTTACTGGGCATGTCTACCTCTGGATAGGCCCACAAGAAATGGATTGGGGAGAGGGGACAGTTCTCTGAAGGATGGCCTGCTGATCAAAAATAAGGACATTTAGTGCTGAAACCATCTAAAGAATCTCTTGGTTTTTAGAGAACTGGGTGAATAAGAAGGTTTGCTGATTACCTAGAAACATAGAGGGATATTTATAGCTAACAATAGTTGATATTTATTTGAACACTTATTTAGTGTATGCCTATCACTATTCTGAGCACTTTATGTGTATTATCTAATTTAATCAATGTTTAACGTCCCTGCCCCCTTCTCATTAGAATTTAAATTCCGTAAAGGCAAGGATTGTCTTGTTCTTGTTTATTGTTGTATTTCTAGCACCTAGACTGGTGTTAGGAACTTAGTAGGTAGGCACTCAGTAATTATCTGTGAATGGATAGTTTTTCTGCCCTTGATGCCATGTGTAGGTTTAATGATAAGGAGGCACGTTTTGATGGCCACTTTTTTTTTTTTTTTTTTTTGCTGTACGCGGGCCTCTCACTGTTGTGGCCTCTCCCGTTGCGGAGCACAGGCTTCGGACGCGCAGGCTCAGCGGCCATGGCTCACGGGCCCAGCAGCTCCGCGGCATGTGGGATCTTCCCGGACCCGGGCACGAACCCGCGTCCCCTGCATTGGCAGGTGGACTCTCAACTACTGCGCCACCAGGGAAGCCCAGAAGTTTCTTTTTTATGTAAAAATGTAAATTTTGCAGTCATAGATTGGTATATTGACCTTGCTTTATGAAATCTTAGAAACCCCAGCTCCTTGCACCTCATGCTTCAGCAATCCCAAGGGAATGGCCTTTCATTCTCATGGACCAAAGTGTTGTGAATTCCAGACAACTGGTTATCCGAGGGGTGAAAGGACCAAACAACTTGCCCTGCAGTCTAAGAGGGATTTTTTTTTTTCCTGTAAGCTGCCACACCATACTTCTGGTAACATTCCTTTGTCCAGATATAGTCATAAGAATTTACTTTCAAGGAAGGCTAGGATATGTAGTCTTTATTTTGATGGACATATGTTCAGTTAAAAATTCTGTTACTATGAAAGGAGGAAAGAATGAATATTGGGGGACAACTGTATACTCTGTTCCATTACTCAGCAACTGCCTCAGGAGAGTATTTGTCTTGCTTAGTTGATACTTCTGGGAATGTCCTTTGGTTGTTCCTACAGCTTGCCTTTTCCCAATTTGCCAGAGTCCAACCCCAAAGCTATGTACTGTTGTTGAGGAAAACATTGTAGGAAATGCTTTAAAAAAAAATCACAGGGTAATTATGTTCAATGTTTTAGTTATCTATTTTTATGTAGGAAACCACTCCAAAAGTTTGTGGTTTAAAACGATAAATATTTATAATAATATTTCTCATGATTCTGTGGGTTAGCTGGGTGAGTCTACTGCTGGTCTCACTTGAGATCCTTCATGTGGCTGCATTCAGCTGATGGCTAGTGAGGGTTGGAAGGTCCAAGATGGCCATACCCACAGGGCTGGGGCCTTATCAGGCTGGAAGTCTAGGGCATTTCTATCTTCCCTTACTTGGCTTCTTTCTCTCCAAGTGGTCTCCAGCCCAAACTTTTTTATAGCATGGTGGCTGACGCCCAAGAGAGTGAAAATGTGCCAGTGGTACAAAACACTCCCACCTATTTCTTTTAGTCAAAGCAGGTCGTGACACCAGCCCAGAGATAAGGAGGGAAGGGAAATAGACTCACCCTCTTGAGGGAAGGAGTAGAAAAGAACATGTGGCCATCTTTAATCCATTGCATTCTACTATTTTCCTATTTTCCTAATATAGTTTTATATGACACCCATTTGTTCCCTGGAGAAGTCTTCCTGGCTCGTTCTTAGCTTCTTGTTCTTACTGAAGAGGCTCCATTCTTGATTGCTTCGAGAAACTCACTGGAGGAAGATTAATCTCTAGGTGCTCAATTAATAATGCTCTTTTTAATGCATATATTTATTTTTCATGCTGGCCAGTTTTTTTTTCCCCAATATTTGATTATAAAAAATTTCACGTACAGAAAAGCCACTCACTTTTTATACAGAATAGTGTTTATTATATATACATTATATATAGGAAACAATAAGCAATTATGTATATTCTATCCTTGGGATAGATTATATTTTTCTTTTACAATTTTAAAGTCTTAATAGTAATCTTCCACTGATGACTATTAATAATTTGTTTTTTGCAGATTGCTTACATGAACTAGTTTGAAATTGATGTGGAAATGAAGGTACAGCGTGGTACAGATTGTGTATTTTAACTCTTTTGTAGGTCATTTAAGACCTTTTAAAAATGTTTGCTTTTGACAAAAACTATAGCAAAAGGCAATAATGATCTGATTGTCAAAGCTGGTACGCATTTTTTGTCCTTAACTTACTTAACCTCTCTGCCCTATTTGGCACTGTTAGTAACTCCCCACCTCTCTCAACTCTTCCTTCAGTCTTTTGTGCTTGCTACACTTCCTGTGTTTGCGCTCTATATTAGGTTTCTGTCCTTGGCTGTCTTCTCTTTTATACTTTCTCCCTGGGCAGTCTCATCCTCTCCTAATTTTAATCATCTGTTGGCTTCTCTTTTCTAAATTTATATGTCCTGCTCAGGTTGCATCTGAGTTCCAGATTCATATATCTAACTGCCCTGAATATCTCCAGTTAAATGTCTACACCCTACATGTCTAAAACTGAACTTATTGCCTCTTGCATTCCCTATCTTGGTTAATAATACTACTTTCCACCCAGATACTTGAGAGATTTATCTTTTCATCCTTTCCCCTCAGCTGTATTTTTCAGTAGGGCACCAAACCTGGTACCTGAATATCTCTCTGATCTATTTTCTTCACATCTTTTTGCCACTCATTTCTTACTTGAATTATTCTAGAGGCTTCTTAAGTGGGCTTTCTGTCAGCGCATTATCTATAGTAAATCTTTTTTTGTTTTGCCCAGGTGTTTTTTTGTTTTTGTGTTTTAAATTGAGGTATAACATACACAGTAAAATGCGAAAACTTTAAATGTACATATCAGATTTTTACATTTTAATTCACCCATGTAACCAGTACCCACATCAAAATCTAGAACAAATCCAGTGCCACAAAAGACTTCCTTGTACCCCTTCCCAGTTGGTACTATCCTTCCTAGGATAACCATATTCCAACTTGTATTACCACATTGATTAGTTTGCCTGATACAGATGGAATCACACATTATGCACTCTTGTTTGTGTTTTTTTTTTTCTTTTTTGCGGTACGCGGGCCTCTGACTGTTGTGGCCTCTCCCGTTGTGGAGCACAGGCTCCAGACGTGCAGGCTCAGCAGCCATGGCTCACGGGCCTTTCCACTCCGTGGCATGTGGGATCTTCCCGGACCGGGGCACGAACCTGCGTCCCCTGCATGGGCAGGCGGACTCTCAACCACTGCGCCACCAGGGAAGCCCACATTATGCACTCTTTATATCTTTTACAAGTCATTATGCCTGAGAGAATATACACTATATTTACCCTTTTTGCTATTGATGGGCATTTGGGTTGTTTCCTTTTTTTGTCTATTATGAATAGAGCTGCTTTGAACATTCATGTACATGTCTTTTGGTGGGTAGATATAAGAACTCATTTCTGTTGGGTGAATGGATACACTTACCCCACTCACCCTGTCCCCCGAACTCCCCACCTCTAGGAGTTAAATAGCTTTAGATACTGCCACATAATTTTCCAAAGTGGTTATTCTAATTTATAGTGCTGGTATTGTAAAAAAGAGTTCTAATTTCTCTTCATCCTCACTAGCACTTGGTATTATCATTCTTTTTCATTTTGGCCATACTTGTGTGCAGTATCATGATCGTTTTGCATACCTGTGATAGCTAATGCTTTTGAACATCTTTTAATATGTTTACTGGACATTTTTTGTGAAGGATATTTTTTCTTTTTAGTAATAATTAGGTGTTTTTTATTCTGGATATGGGTTCCTTGTTGGATATGCATTAGAACTACCTCTTCCTAGTCTGTGTGACTTTTTGCTTAAGAGTAAATAAAAATTGTTTTTGAAGTAGTTTTGCAATTAAAAAATTTCATACTTGCAAAGCTAGTTAAAAAAATTCCTATATGAGGTCTGCTAACACTCCCCAAATGTTAACATAGTACAGTTATAAAAATCAGGAAATTAGCATTGATTTACCAGTTGTCTCACTAATGTCCATTTTCTGGTCCAGGATCTAATACAGGATTACATATATGTTGCATTTAATTGTTGCTGTGTCCTTAGTTTCCTTTAACCTAGAACAGTTTCTCACTTTGTCTTTCATGTCCTTGACACTTTTGAGGAGTGCTGACCTCTTATGGTAGGCTCTTAAACCTTGGGGTTTATCTAATATTTCCTTGTGATTAAATTCAAATTATGCATTTTTGGATGCAGAAGTGACATGTGCTTCTTAGTACATTATATCAGGAAGCACACAATGTTGATTTGTCCTGTTACTAGTGATTTTAACTTTGATCACTTATCTAAGGAGGTGTCTGACAAATTTCTTCACTGAAAAGTTTACTGTATTTTCCGTTGCAATTAATAAATATATCTTTTAGGGAGATACTTTGAAATTATGTAAATACTGTGTTTCTCATACTTTTGCCCCCCAGTTTTGGCGTGTATTAATGATTCTTGTTTGAAATAGTTATTATTGTGGTGTTTACCAAATAGAGATTTAAAAATTTCTGTTGGTCTTCTACATTTATAGAGGAAACAATTTATAGAAGAAACAATGGAAATTCTATTGTTTAGAATTCTATTGTTTAGAATTCTGTTGTAAAGAAGAACCCCCCATTTTCTCATGTAAATTACTTATAATTTGTTTATATCAGGATCAGTTTTTACTTTGCTGGTTATAATGCGTTACTATTGTTATTTATTTTGTTGCTCAAATTGCCCACATTTGGCCATCAGGAGCCTTCCTGTTCACTCGTGTTACTTTTGATGTGTCCTCTATTTTTTGAGTATTTTCTGGTTTCTAGCTCCACATTATGTTCCAGGCTTATTTGTACCTTCTCTGTCCCAGCTTTGTAATAAACAAATTTTTCTGTTGACATATGTTTTCATCTCTCTTGGGTGTATACTTAGGAGTGGAATTTCTGGGTTGTATGTAACCGTATATTTAACTATTTGAGGAACTGCCAAACTTTTCTAAAGCGAGTGTGTCATTCTGTGTTCTTACCAGCAATGTATGTGGGTTCTACTTTCTTCACATTCTCACCAGTGCTTGTAATTATCTTTATTAAACATTTTTTATTTTTTAAAAATTTTATTTATTATTTATTTATTTATTTTTGCGGTATGCGGGCCTCTCACTGTTGCGGCCTCTCCCGTTGTGGAGCACAGGCTCCGGACGCGCAGGCTCAGCAGCCATGGCTCACGGGCCCAGCTGCTCCGCGGCATGTGGGATCTTCCCAGACCGGGGCACGAACCTGTGTCCCCTGCGTCGGCAGGCAGACTCTCAACCAGTGCGTCACCAGGGAAGCCCTATTAAACATTTTTTAAATTGAGGTTTAGTTGATTTACAATATTATAGTAGTTTCAGGTGTGCAGCATAGTGATTCAAAATTTTTATAGGTTATACTTCATTTATAGTTATTATAAAATATTGGCTATATCCCTTGTGCTGTGCAATATGTCCTTGTAGCTTATTTATTTTATACATATTAGTTTTTACCTCTTACTCCCCTACCCGTATCTTGCCACTGCACCCTTTCCCTGTCCTCACTGATAACCACTATTTTGTTCTCTGTATCTTCATTTTGATTTCATTTTATTTCAGATATTTTATTTTTTATACAATAGTTCTGTCTGGATAGTTTTCATATTTTTTCATTCCTCATTATCTTCACCTGTGAGTCTGTTTATTTTTTGTTATATTCACTGGTTTGTTTTGTTTTTTAGATTCCACATATAAGTGATATCACACAGTATTTGTCTTTCTCTGCCTGACTTATTTCACTAAGCATAATACCCTCCAGGTCCAGCCACATTGTTGCAAATGGCAGAATTTCTTTCTTTTTTAATGGCTGAGTAGTATTCCATTTTGTGTATGTGTGTGTGTGTGTGTGTGTGTGTGTGGTGTGTGGTGTGTATCTCATGTTATCTTTATCCCTTTATCTGTTCATGGACACTTAGTTTGCTTCTATATCTTGGCTATTGTAAATAATGGTGCTATGAACACTGGGGTGTATGTATCTTTTAGAATTAGTATTTTCATTTTCTTTGGATATGTACCCAAGAAGTTGGATTGCTGGATCATATGGTAGTTCCACTTTTAGTTTTTTGAGGAACCTGCGTGCTGTTTTCCACAGTGGTTGCAGCAATTTATGTTCCCACCAACAGTGTACAGTGTTCTTTTTTCTCCACATCCTAGCCAATATTTGTTATTTGTGGTCTCTGATTGTTATCATCTTTTTAATTATAGCGAAGGCATGAAGTGGTATCTCATTGTGGTTTTGAATTGCACTTCCTTGATGCCTAATAATATTGAGCATCTTTTCATGTGCTTATTATGCCTTCATTTTGGAACGATTTTCGTTGGGAATTCCACGAACAGTTTTTCTTTCAGCACATTGAAGGTATCTTCCATTTTCTTCCAGCTTTCTAATGAGAAGTCTGTTGTTGTTGTTATCTTGGTTTCTTTGTACATAATGTGTTTTTTTTTTTTCCCTATAACTTTCTTTAAAATTTTCTCTTTACTACTGGTTTTCAGAAATTTGATTTTCATATGCATTGATGTGGTTTCCCTTATGCCTCTTTTGCTTGGGGTCTGTTGAGACTTTAGGCTTGTGAGTTTATGATTTTCATTAAATTTGTAAAATATTTGGCCAGAGCATTTCTTCAAATGCTCTTTTCTCCCCCTCTCCTCCTTTCCCTTCCTCTCCTTCTGAGACTTTTATTACATATGGGTTAGTCCGCTAGGTAATATTCTACTGAAGCTCTGGTTATGTTTTTGTCCAATTTTTTTCCCCTGTGCTTCATTTGATAGCTGCTGTTGTTCTGTCTTCATGTTCACTGATCTTTTCTGCAGTGTCTAATCTACAGTTAGTCACATCCAGTGTGTTTCATTTCAATTCAATTTTTTCATATACTGTATTTTTTATACAATAGTTCTGTCTGGATGGTTTTCATATTTTCATTATCTTCATATATACCTTTATATCCTTCAGAAAAATTTTAAAAAATCTATTACATTTATTTTAAGGTCCTCGTCTGCTAATTCCATCATCTCTATCATTACTGTGTTTGTGTTTATTGACTTTTATCTTGCTTTGGATCTATATTTTCCTGCTTCTTTGCATGCCTGTTAATTTTTTTTTTTTTTTTTATGGTACGCGGGCCTCTCACTGTTGTGGCCTCTCCCGTTGTGGAGCACAGGCTCTGGACGCGCAGGCTCAGCGGCCATGGCTCATGGGCCCAGCCGCTCCGCGGCATGTGGGATCTTCCTGGACCGGGGCACGAACCTGTGTCCCCTGCATCATCAGGCGGACTCTCAACCACTGTGCCACCAGGGAAGCTCGTGCCTGTTAATTTTTATTGGATTCCAGATGCTGGATTTTATGTTGAGTGCTGAATGTTATAGTATTCCTTTAACGAGTGTAGGACTTTGTTCTGGCATTTAGTTTTTGTGTATCATTTTGATTGTTTTGAGGCTGTTTATTATATTTTCTTATGATGAGTTCATAATATTTTTTGCTCTGGTGCTACTTTAGCTCTGATACTAAGACGTGACTCTTTGAGGACTCTACCCAAGTTCCCTTATATTATTATATCTTTCTCTGCTCTGGCTGGTGGGGATGTGAACTGTTCCAACCTCCGTGTGAACCTGAGAACTGTTCACTGTGCTGCTTTTGAGTGTTTTTTTCTCCTGGCCTTTGGAGACTGAGCTTCCTCATGTACAAATATTACTGAGCCATATTCTTGAGGATACCTTCTGCTTATCTCCAGAGCCCTCTCTCTGTGCAACTGCTTCCTTTCTAGTATACTGTCCTGTAAATTTTAGCTACTTTGGCCTGCTCAAACTCTCATCTCAGTCTCTTTAACTTGGCATGACTGCTGGGTTCTATTGGTTCCCCCTCCCTGTGCTGTGGCTTTGAAACCACCTTTAGGCAGTAAGCTAGGGTAGTTTTAGAGCTTAGTTCATTGGTTGTTTTCACAGGGAACACAGTCCTGTGCTACATACTGTCCCCTGTTTGAAAACTGTTTATTTCATGTTTTATCTGATTTCCTAGCTCTGTGTCAGGAGGGCAGTTCCATAAATAGAAGGGGAAGCAAAATTCCCCAATAACATTTAAATGAACTTAAATCTTATTGTATACTTCTCAGTATTCCAGGGTGCCTCCTCTTTCATGGAAATTCGTGACTTGGGAATTATTTGTTTTCTTTTTTAATATGTTATGAATAATCTTTTGGACAATGGATATGCTCTCCCACTCACTCTTTCCTGTTATCAACAGTAATTGTGTACCTTAAAAGTACTTCATAATTTACTTTCTGTTAAATCTTTTAATTTTCATTGTTTATTTTTCAGAATTCTGGTCACTTTTTTTTTTCTATTTTCATAATTTTTTTTTGCATTTTTAAAAATTAGTTGTCCATTTTATACATATTAGTGTATATATGTCAATCCCAATATCCCAGTGCATCACACACCACCCCCCACCCACCGCTTCCTCACTTGGTGTCCATACGTTTGTTCTCTACATCTGTGTCTCAATTTCTGCCCTACAAACTGGTTTATCTGTACCATTTTTCTAGGTTCCATGTATATGCATTAATATACAATATTTGTTTTTCACTTTCTGACTTACTTCACTCTGTATGACAGTCTCTAGATCCATCCCTGTCTCTACAAATGACCCAATTTCGTTCCTTTTTATGGCTGAGTAATATTCCATTGTATATATGTACCACATCTTCTTTATCCATTTGTCTGTCGATGGGCATTTAGGTTGCTTCCATGTCCTGGCTATTGTAAACAGTGCTGCAATGAACATTGGGGTGCATGTATCTTTTTGAATTATGGTTTTCTCTGGTTATGTGCCCAGTAGTGGGATTGCTGGGTCATATGGTAATTCTAGTTTCAATTTTTTAAGGAACCTCCATACTATTCTCCATAGTGGCTGTATCAATTTACACTCCCACCAACAGTGCAAGAGGGTTCCCTTTTCTCCACACCCTCTCCAGCATTTGTTGTTTGTAGATATTCTGGTGATGTCCATTCTAACTGGTATGAGGTGATACCTCATTGTAGTTTTGATTTGCATTTCTCTAATAATTAGTGATGTTGAGCAGCTTTTCATGGGCTTCTTGGCCATCTGTATGTCTTCTTTGGAGAAATGTCTATTTAGGTCTTCTGCCCATTTTTGGATTGGGTTATTTTTTTTTAATATTGAGCTGCATGAGCTGTTTATATATTTTGGAGATTAATCCTTTGTCTGTTGATTCATTTGCAAATATTTTCTCCCATTCTGAGGGTTGTCTTTTCATCTTGTTTGTAGTTTCCTTTGCTGTGCAAAAGCTTTTAAGTTTCATTAGGTCCCATTTGTTTATTTTAGTTTTTATTTCCATTACTCTAGGAGGTGGATCAAAAAAGATCTTGCTGTGATTTATGTCAAAGAGTGTTCTTCCTATGTTTTCCTCTAAGAGTTTTATAGTGTGCGGTCTTGCATTTAGGTTTCTAATCCATTTTGAGTTTATTTTTGTGTATGGTGTTAGGGAGTGTTCTAATTTCATTCTTTTACATGTAGCTGTCCAGTTTTCCCAGCACCGCTTATTGAAGAGACTGTGTTTTTCTCCATTTTATATCCTTGCCTCCTTTGTCATAGATTGGTTGGCCATAGGTGTGTGGGTTTATCTCTGGGCTTTCTATCCTGTTCCATTGATTTATATTTCTGTTTTTGTGCCAGTACCGTATTGTCTTGATTACTGGCTTGGTAGTATAGTTTGAAGTCAGGGAGTCTGATTCCTCCAGCTCCTTTTTTTTCCCCTCAAGACCGCCTTGGCTATTTGGGGTCTTTTGTGTCTCCATACAAATTTTAAGATTTTTTGTTCTAGTTCTGTAAAAAATGCCACTGGTAATTGGATAGGGATTGCATTGAATCTGTAGATTGCTTTGGGTTGTATAGTCATTTTCACAATATTGATTCCTCCAATCCAAGAACATGGTATATATCTCCATCTGTTTGTATCAGCTTTAATTTCTTTCATCAGCATCTTATAGTTTTCTGCATACAGGTCTTTTGTCTCCCTAGGTAGGTTTATTCCTAGGTATTTTATTCTTTTTGTTGCAATGGTAAATGGGAGTGTTTCCTTAATTTCTCTTTCAGATTTTTCGTCATTAGTGTATAGGAATGCAAGAGATTTTTGTGCATTAATTTTGTATCCTGCAACTTTACCAAATTCATTGACTAGCTCTAGTAGTTTTCTGGTGGCATCTTTAGGATTCTCTATGTATAGTTTCATGCCATCTACAAACAGTGACAGTTTTACGTCTTCTTTTCCAATTTGTATTTCTTTTTCTTCTCTAATTGCCATGGCTAGGACTTCCAAAACTATGTTGAATAATAGTGGTGAGAGTGGACATCTTTGTCTTGTTCCTGATCTTAGAGGAAATGCTTTCAGTGTTTCACCATTGAGAATGTTGTTTGCTCTGGGTTTGTTGTATATGGCTTTTACTATGTTGAGGTAGGTTCCCTCTATGCCCACTTTCTGGAGAGTTTTTATTATAAATGGGTGTTGAATTTTGTCAAAACCTTTTTCTGCATCTATTGAGATGATCATATGGTTTTTCTTCTTCAGTTTCTTAATATGGTGTATCACGTTGATTGATTTGCATATATTGAAGAATCCTTGCATCCCTGGGATAAATCCCACTTGATCATGGTGTATGATCCTTTTAATGTGTTGTTGGATTCTGCTTGCTAGTACTTTGTTGAGGATTTTTGCATCTATATTCATGAGTGATATTGGTCTGCAATTTTCTTTTTTTGTAGTATCTTTGTCTGGTTTTGGTATCAGGGTGATGGTGGCCTCATAGAATGAGTTTGGGATTGTTCCTTCCTCTGCAATTGTTTGGAAGAGTTTGAGAAGGATGGGTGTTAGCTCTTCTCTAAATGTTTGATAGAATTCACCTGTGAAGCCATCTGGTCCTGGACTTTTGTTTGTTGAAAGACTTTTTTGTTGTTGTTGTTGAAAGACTTTTAATCACAGTTTCAATTTCATTACTTGTGATTGGTCTGTCCATATTTTCTGTTTCTTCCTGGTTCTGTCTTGGAAGGTTATACCTTGTAAGAATTTGTCCATTTCTTCCAGGTTGTCCATTTTATTGGCATAGGGTTGCTTGTAGTAGTCTCTTAGGATGCTTTGTATTTCTGTGGTGTCTGTTGTAACTTCTCCTTTTTCATCTCTAATTTTATTGACTTGAGTCCTCTCCCTCTTTTTCTGGATGAGTCTGGCTAATGGTTTATCAATTTTGTTTATCTTCTCAAAGAACCAGCTTTTAGTTTCATTGATCTTTGCTATTGTTTTCTTTGTTTCTGTTTGATTTATTTCTGCTCTGATCTTTATGATTTCTTTCCTTCTACTAACTTTGGGTTTTGTTTGTTCTTCTTTCTCTAGTTCCTTTAGGTGTAAGGTTAGATTGTTTACTTGAGATTTTTCTTGTTTCTTGAGGTAGGATTGTATTGCTGTAAACTTCCCTCTTAGAACTGCTTTTGCTGCATCCCATAGGTTTTGGGTCATCGTGTTTTCATTATCATTTGTCTCTAGGTATTTTTTGATTCCCTCTTTGATTTCTTCAGTAATCTCTTGGTTATTTAGTAACATATTGTTTAGCCTCCATGTGTTTGTGTTTTTTACATGTTTTTCCCTGTGCTTGATTTCTAATCTCATAGCGTTGTGGTCAGAAAAGATGCTTGATATGATTTCAATTTTCTTAAATTTACTTTGGCTTGATTTGTTACCCAAGATGTGATCTATCCTGGAGAATGTTCCATGAGCACTTGAGAAGAAAGTGTAATCTGCTATTTTGGATGGAATGTCCTATAAATATCCGTTAAATCTATCTGGTCTATTGTGTCTTTTAAAGCTTGTGTTTCCTTATTAATTTTCTGTTTGGATGATCTGTCCATTGGTGTAAGTGAGGTGTTCAAGTCCCCCACTATTATTGTGTTACTGTCAATTTTCTCTTTCATAGCTGTTAGCCATTGCCTTATGTATTGAGGTGCTTCTTTGTTGGGTGCATATATATTTATAATTGTTATATCTTCTTCTTGGATTGATTCCTTGATTATTATATAATGTCCTTCCTTGTCTCTTGTAACATTCGTTATTTTAAAGTCTGTTTTATTTGATATGAGTATTGCTACTCCAGCTTTCTTTTGATTTCCATTTTCATGGAATATCTTTTTCCATCCCCTCACTTTCATTGTGTATGTGTCCCTAGGTTTGAAGTGGGTCTCTTGTAGACAGCATATATATGGGTCTTGTTTTTGTATCCATTCAGCAAGCCTGTGTCTTTTGGTAGGAGCATTTTTTTTTTTTTTTTTTTTTTGCTGTACGTGGGCCTCTCACTGTTGTGGCCTCTCCCGTTGCGGAGCACAGGCTCTGGACGCGCAGGCTCAGCGGCCATGGCTCACGGGCCTAGCCGCTCCGCGGCATGTGGGATCTTCCCAGACCGGGGTATGAACCCGTGTACCCTGCATCGGCAGGCGGACTCTCAACCACTGCGCCACCAGGGAAGCCCGGTAGGAGCATTTAATCCATTCACGTTTAAGGCAATTATCGATATGTATGTTCCTGTTACCATTTTCTTAATTGTTTTGAGTTTGTTTTGTAGGTCCTTTTCTTCTCTTGTGTTTCCCAGTTAGAGAAGTTCCTTTAGCATTTGTTGTAGAGCTGGTTTGGTGGTGCTGAATTCTTTTAGCTTTTGCTTGTCTGTAAAGCTTTTGATTTCTCCATCGAATCTGAATGAGATCCTTGCCGGGTAGAGTAATCTTGGTTGTAGTTTTTTCTCTTTCATTACTTTAAATATGTCATGCCAGTCCCTTCTGGCTTGTAGAGTTTCTGCTGAGAAATCAGCTGTTAACCTTATGGGAGTTCCCTTGTATGTTATGTCATTTTTCCCTTGCTGCTTCAATAATTTTTCTTTGTCTTTAATGTTTGCTAATTTGATTACTATGTGTCTCGGTGTGTTTCTCCTTGGGTTTTTCCTGTATGGGACTCTCTGTGCTTCCTGGACTTGGGTGACTATTTCCTTTCCCATGTTAGGGAAGTTTTCAACTATAATCTATTCAGATATTTTCTCTGGTCCTTTCTCTCTCTCTTCTCCTTCTGGGACCCCTATAATGTGAATGTTGTTGTGTTTAATGTTGTCCCAGAGGTCTCTTAGGCTGTCTTCATTTCTTTTCATTCTTCTTTCTTTATTCTGTTCCACAGTAGTGAATTCCACCATTCTGTCTTCCGGATAAGGTCACTTATCCGTTCTTCTGCTTCAGTTATTCTGCTATTGATTCCTTCTAGTGTATTTCTCATTTCAGTTATTGTATTGTTCACCTGTGTTTGTTTGTTCTTTAATTCTTCTAGGTCTTTGTTAAACATTTCTTGCATTTTCTCGATCTTTGCCTCCATTCTTTTTCCGATGTCCTGTATCATCTTAACTATCATTATTCTGAATTCTTTTTCTGGAATGTTGCCTATCTCCACTTCATTTAGCTGTTTTTCTGGGGTTTTATTTTTTTCCTTCATCTGGTACATAGCCTTCTGCCTTTTCATCTTGTCTATCTTTCTGTGAATGCGGTTTTTGTTCCATAGGCTGCAGGATTGTAGTTCTTCTTGCTGCTGCTGTCTGCCCTCTCATGGATGAGGCTATCTAAGAGGCTTGTGGAAGTTTCCTGATGGGAGGGACTGGTGGTGGGTAGAGCTGGGTTTTGCTCTGGTGGGCCGAATTCAGTAAAACTTTAATATGCCTCTCTGCTGATGGGTGGGGCTGGGTTCCCTCCCTGTTGGTTGTTTGGCCTGAGGGGACCCAACACTGGAGGCTACCCTGGCTCTTTGGTGGGGTAATGGCGGGCTCTGGGAGAGCTCTTGCCAAGGAGTACTTCCCAGAACTTCTGCTCCTAGTGTCCTTGTTCTCATGGTGCGACACAGCCACCCCCGCCTCTGCATCTTTATGTCAGTTCCACACTATTTGGATTACTGTAGTTTTATAATATATTTTGGTATCAGAAATCATGCAATAGACTTTTGGGAAGAACACTGTGGAGGTGAAGTGCCTTTCTCATTGTGTCATATTGAGGGGCTACATGATAGCAACATGATTTGTCACTGGTGATGTTAACCTTGATCATTTGGTTAAGGTGGTGTCTGCCAGATTTCTCCACTGTAAAATTATCCTTTTTCTTTTTGATAGGCTGTTCCTTAGAAGCAAGTCACTAAGTCCAACCCATGCTCAAGGGGAGGGGAATTAAGCTCCACCTCCTGAAGGAATAAGTATCAAAGAATTTGTGGACATTTGTTAAAATCACCACAGTAATTAATTAGTATTATGGGGGAAAGGTATCTTGAGGCTATTTAAATATTCTGTTTCTTCTTAAAGTTTCCCCAGCTAAACTTTATCACTTCTTGGTGGATTTTGCCTGCAGCAATTATTAGTGTGGTGTTCTAATGGTGATATTCTACTTCCTTTATTCCTTTTACATTTATTATTTGGAATTCTTCTGTATGGAATGTTTTTTTTTCCCCCTACAATTAGTTATTTATTCAATCATTTATATAGTTCTATTTAGACTCAGTGAAATTTTTTTTATTCTTTGGGTTTTAATCCAATATTATCAGTATTTATTTTGTTGCTCAAATTGTTCAGATTTGGTCATTGGGAGCTCCTTTAAGTTGCGTTTTATGTCCTTTTTACATGCCTCCATCTTTTTTTTCCATTCTTTTTGTTTTTTCCCTTTCTTTTTTTTTTCCTTTTTTTTTTTTCTTTTCAAGCATTTCCTTACTCTCTGACACTGTAAGATATTTCTGGCTAATAGTGTATTTTTTGTGTCCTAACCTTGTCTCCAGAGAGCCTTGGTTTCTTTTATCGAAGAATGGTATTTAGAAACTAAGATCTGGGCTCTAGATGTGATCCTACTGCTGGGGTGTTACTTCTTTTAAGCCCTCTCACCTGATAGAATTAGGAAAAATATGTGGTTATACTAACTTATGTATACACACATTGGTATTTATTCCTGTCATTTCTGTTTTCTGTATCTAGCAGATAGATATTTTTTAACAGTTTAGTTATATGTAAATTCAAAACATTTCGAAAGAATATTCTTTTTTCCATGCTTTTGGTTGTGTGTTGTATGAATGGTTAATTCAGAATGCTGGGGGAGTTTGCATTGGTATCCTGACTTCCCTATACATATTGTAATTTTGCATAAGGTTTTAGATAAAACATATATTCAGTCAGATTTATTTATTATAGTAAAATATATAATTTCAAAAATAAAGTATTTAGGTCTTAAGTGGAGGGGGCATACATTAAGTCTAGCCACTCTTTTTTTTAATGATATCATTGCTGAAATAATATTTATGTAAACCTGTTCTTGCATAAGAGAGATCCCTACAATTTTGAATCTTATACTTTCAAGCTTCAATAATAACCTTATAAGGGATCTGAATGTGTGTGTGTGTGTAAAATTCTCATTTCACAGAAAGCCTTATGGGCTTTACCACTCCAATTTAAGCCAAAACTTTAAAATTCTTTGCTTTTGCAAGGCTTTTCTTTAATAGATTTGAATAGATCAAAATGTCTTAACTTGCCGCTAAAGGCTATACTAATAATCCTTAGAAAATTTTCTTTTTCCTTCTTCCTTTTTACTTTTTTGTACTTACAAAGCTATTGGAAGGTACAGATTACTTGGACTTTATGAAATTTAAAATCCTGTCCAAGATGAGTTGATCTGTGAAAATGGAGATGTCGTCCATGTTTAGTTTGACTGCATGTAAGAATTTTTTTAGCCTAAGAGATAATGGGACTTTCTTTTCTATATTTTTACTGTATAATATGTTTTAAGGGATAAACTTTTTTCTTTAGTATTAAACATATTTTTGTCCAGGTAGGCAGTCAAAAATGTAGTACTTAATAAAACCAATAAATTTGAAAATAACTCCATGAACTCCCTATGGACTTTTTTTTTTTTTTTTTTTTTTTGCCGTATGCGGGCCCCTCACTGTTGTGGCCTCTCCCGTTGCAGAGCACAGGCTCCAGACGCGCAGGCTCAGCGGCCATGGCTCACAGGCCCAGCCACTCCGCGGCATGTGGGATCCTCCCGGACTGGGGCACGAACCCGTGTCCCCCGCATCGGCAGGCGGACTCCCAACCACTGCACCACCAGGGAAGCCCCTGGACTTTTTATATTGCAATTACTGTGACTGTGGTAATAGCAATGAGCAGTTTTTTATCTACAGTGTACAAAAATACAACTGCACTTTTTTTGTCCCCCAAGAAAGGCACAAATGTCTTGTAAGTGGATTAATTAATATATTTAAATTTTCCTTGAAGTATTTTTATTGTACCATTATTTTGTAATATTTTTATTGCAGGTATGCAATATTTTAGTTACATTTTATTTTTTTAATTTTTTATTTTTATTTGTTGGCTGCACTGCGCATCTTCTGGGATCTTAGTTCCCTGACCAGGGATTGAATCCGCGCCCTTGGCAGTGGAAGCGCGGAATTGTAACCACTGGACCGCCAGGGAATTCCCTTTACTTACATTTTCGGTAAATAAGGACTTATGGGTTGTTTTGGCAACCTAAGTATCACTTTTTATGTTTTATTTTTGTGTAGGGAGGGGAATAAGGTATGGAGCATATTACTCTCCAGTTCATTTACTTCAGTACACTTTTGTAATTCTCCCTTTTGTGAGCAATATCCTGAGGGGAAAACTGGTCGTGTTCTTGAGGTCCATCCTCCAAGTCTTCTAATTCTTTGCTGGGTTCCCTGTACTTCAGCATCAGCTTACGCGAGTAAAGCTGTTCTTGCATAAGAGAGATCCCTGGATTCTTGGCCGCCTTACTTTGCCTAGAATGGGCAAATGTCCCATTTCCAGATTCTTAGCCCCTTCAAACAGATACTTTCTGTATCCTGCATTTAAATGGCTTTTCTAGTTTTGGGTGAGAGTTCTAGTCTGCTGTTAGCTTTTGCATCTCACCCAGAAGCAGAATTTCCTCCCTCCACCAGTTGACTTGTTAGAGAAATCTGGATGTTAGTCTTACAGAATTTTCCAAAGTCCAAATTTTCTTAATTGCATCTATGTGGTGTCATTTAATATGTTCTCCTGTCCTCTGTATTTTCTGTTAAGTGATAGTAATATCTAAAGGCTTGATCAGGTAAGTTTCAGATAATTTTTGATCATATAATTTTTTTATGTCAGGAATACTTGAAAGATGGTGTACATAATTGTTAGGAGGTACTTTTTGGGGGGGAGACAGTTAATGATCATTGGTGATAATTACCCAATTCATTAGTTCCTTAGTGGTTGCAAAATGGTGGTATTCTAAGTTTTTTATTCTTTTTTCATTTATTGGCTGGAATATGTCTATAAAAGACTCTTTTCTTCATCAACTCTTTGTTACTCTAAAAGTGCAGTTTATATAGGAAAGACACAATGAATGTTTTACTCAACGGTTATCAGAAGAATCAATCACCTAGCATCATTAAAAGGTAGCCAGAGAGGGTTTTTTTTTTTCTTTTTTTTGATTTTGTCTTGTTGAGGATTATTAACAGCTCATGGATATGAAGTTATTTGATTTGTTATAGTTCATTGTAGCTATCCTTAAAGATGCTCAGATTGACCCATCTTTGGCCTGTGGGCCTATTCAGATTGGCTCCAGAGTGCTTTTGATAGGACTCTATGGCCTTCAGTAGGTTCCTTGTTTTCCCTTGGGGAAAAATTGTTTGAGATTCATCTTGTATACTTCTGGTCCCAGACCTGGAACTAGTAATTTCTCCAAGAAGTCCTCGTTATTTTTAATGGACATGGCATTTAAAGCTCATAATTTGAATGTGAGTTTTCTTTTTAAAAATTATCTGCCTTATTTTATATATTAATTTTTAAAATTGTATTAATCTTCAGTGTCTTTCTTGAAATAGATGGACTATAACTTGATAAATATACAGACTATTTTAAATTAAGTACTATGACATTTATCTTAACAGGATTGAAAAGAAAAGCTATCTCTATAGGAACTAGTAATTTCCTCTTAATCATCATTCCTAGAGTTCTGGGATTGTTACCAGGCTCTTAGAGGTTACCAATATAAATTCTACAACAGTCAGTATTATTCAGTGAGTTGTTAGCTGAGTTAAAATACTGGGGCCTACACCAAATCTGGAAAGAGGCCTGGTAGTGCATGCCTTTAAATTCTCAGCTGAGTCTGTTATAGGCAAGCATTTGAAAGCTACTGATTTGACCATTGGTACTCTAAGTAACCAGTAATGATTTAAGTGTCTGTTTTTGGAAACTTTTCTACTTTAATCCTAAATATTTAGTCTGAATGTGATATAAGAGCAATATCTTAAAGACCTATGGGCAGGTTCAAGTTAATATATCGTTGCCAAACCATCCTTCTCACCAGTAGTATTTAGGTAAGCCTTCCTTGTTGCCTTTTGTTCATTACTATTTTATTTTATTTTATTTTTAGAGGGTGTCTTAGAGATGGCTTTTTATTTATTTTATTTTATTTATTTATTTATTATTATTATTTTTTAATTTATTAATTTATTTGTTTATTTATGGCTGTGTTGGCTCCTCGTTTCTGTGCGAGGGCTTTCTCTAGTTGTGGCAAGCGGGGGCCACTCTTCATCGCAGTGCGCGGGCCTCTCACTATCGTGGCCTCTCTTGTTGCGGAGCGCACGCTCCAGACGCGCAGGCTCAGTAATTGTGGCTCATGGGGCTAGTTGCTCCGCGGCATGTGGGAACTTCCCAGACCAGGACTCGAACCCGTGTCCCCTGCATCGGCAGGCAGGTTCTCAACCACTGCGCCACCAGGGAAGCCCAGAGATGGCTTTTTAAAAAAATTTTTATATTTGGCTGCGTTGGGTCTTAGTTGTGGCGCACAGGCTCTTTGTTGTAGTGCGCGGGCTTTTCTCTAGTTGTGGCGTGTGGGTTTTCTCCTCTCTAGTTGTGGTGTGCGGGTTCCAGAGTGGGTGGGCTGTATAGTTTGCTGCTTGGGGGTTCTAGTTGAGGCATGCGAGCTCAGTAGTTGTGGTGGCGTGCTGGCTTAGTTGCCCCGTGGCAAGTGAGATCTTAGTTCCCTGACCAGGGATTGAACCCACGTCCCCTGCATTGTAAGGTGGATTCTTTACCACTGGACTACCAGGGAAGTCCCTGTTCATTACTCTTTTAAAAGGGTCTCAGAATTTAAAAAAAAAAAAAAAGGACTGGTTCTCTGATTTAAAATTCAGTCAGATGAACTAACTGTAGCAAGTATAAACTTCTGATGAATATAGGGTTAGAGCTCATCTGGGAGACATTTTTACCTTAAAAAGTGTTTGGAAAAGATAGAATAGTAATACGAGTTGGCATTCTCTGAGTGTGTATTATCTGATAAAAATCAGATAACAGAAAATTAGTGAACAGTTCTTTCATTTTTAATAGCTTTTTCTTGATTAAAATTATACCTTGGAAAAAATTCACATTTTGACTTTCACAATCCACCATTCACAGTTCTAGATTACCAGTAATCCTTATGCACTAACAATTAGAAGGGAGTCTGAGCTCCAAACTCCCATTTCCTATTAGACAATTAGCCAATGCTTGTGAAGTGATTGACCTAACTAAATGCACACCTCTCTACATTTATGCCAGAGAAGATTATACTAGATACAGGTGAAATGATACTGGTATTCCAGGTACTTTAGGAGTAAAATAGATTTGGTGGTGTGTTGTGAGACTAGTTATCATTTATAACAAAGATTCTTTGGGGAGATGCTTTTCACGTTCCAAATACACTGAGAGAGGAGCATAACTTAATTGTAAATCATGAGCTGCATTGTTGTAAATTTCATTTGTTTCTGTTAGTAAAAATGTATTCCCCGCCCTACCCCCCACCCTGCATTCCCAGATTGGTTTTATAATCCTTATGGATTTTATTTGAGCATTGAAATTAGAGTGAGATAGATTTTTCTCAGTGTTAGCCTAAGAATTGATTGAAATCATTTTTATTCATTTTAGGAAATCTACTTTCTTCAATGTATTAACCAATAGTCAAGCTTCAGCAGAAAACTTCCCATTCTGCACTATTGATCCTAATGAGAGCAGAGTACCTGTGCCAGATGAAAGGTTTGACTTTCTTTGCCAGTACCACAAACCAGCAAGGTAAGAAGAATCTTTATGCCATTGTTCATGTGGTTGGCCCTGTATAGATTGAGTAAATATATATAAGTGATATATTTAAAATTATGTAGAAGGGTTGTGTTGTTTATTTCAAAATTAATGTAGCATTATTGTTTTGGGTGATTATAAAAGTAACCTAGAACCTGGAGAAGGGTGAGGAAGGATACATCCATTGTTAACATTGAAGTTATTTTTTTCTGGGGAGTGTGAAGTAGAGGGAGTAATTAGTCTGTATTATGTGATTCCATTCATGTAAAATGATACATGTATGTGTGTATTCATAGGAAAATGTATGAACTGAAGATCACAAACTAATTGATGGTTATCTCTGGGGAATGGAATTTTTAGGTCATTTTTTTCTTCATTTCTTGTAGTTCTCTCTGTTTGAAGTTTTTATAACAGCATGTATTATATCTTTAATTAGAAAAAGTAAGATAATACAGTTTTATTGTAGGAAGTTCAGACAATATGGAAATGTATAAAGAGAGGAGTAAAAATCACCTATACTTCTACCTTGATATAATAGATATAAATACTTTCGAGGTAGATCCTTCCATACTTTTGATATATTTTTACTTGGGGTATCGTTAATATTTTTCTAGATTAAAAAGTACAGATTTAAATAAATAATAATTTCTAATATAATGTTTAGTACTATGTTATATGAATGTGCACAGATTATTTACCATTTCCCTATTATTGAGAATTTAGTTTGCTTTTAGTTTTTCACTATTTTGAATGTGGTGATAAATCCCCAATTTTTGTCTCCAGCCCTGAACTCTGTTGAACTCTAGATGTGTATCTAACCGCCTGCTTGACACTGACACTTAGAAGGCTAAACAGGTGCCTCCGATTTTACATGTCCTAAATGGACTTGATTTCACCCTGCCTGTGTCAAATTTGTTCTTCCTCAAGACGTTTATAATTCAATAAATAGTACTATTATTTCTTCAGTTGCTTAAGTTAAAGCCCAAGATCTATCCTTGATTCTTTTCTTTCCTCACCCCTACATCCAATCTATCAGCAATTCCTATGAGTTCTAACTACAGAATATATACCAAATTTATTTACTTCTCTTACTTTCATCCTCTAGTTTTAGCATCTATTGATTTTTTATGAATTAATTATTACTGTGATGATTGTCACATGATGATTTTGTAATTCCACCATTTCTTCTTCATTTATTAGTTGACATTCTGCTGTAAGAAGAGCTTTCTTGTTTTCATTTATTCATTCATATCAGTGTTACTCACTTGGTTATAATATGTCACAGTCATTGGATATAGCTCAAATTATATCCCTCAAATTGGCTCCTCAAGCTGACTTCTGAATCCTTTTTAAAAACTTTTTATTTTTAAATGATTTCAATTTTATATAAAAGCTGCAAAATTATATGTAGAATGTTTGTATGCCTTTCACTCAAATTTCTCTGAACCTTTGAAAATAACTTGCAGACATGATGCCACATTGCACTTTAATTCTTCAGTTTGTATTTGCTAAGTATAGGCACTCGCCTACATAACCACAGTAAACCATCATAATCAGGACATTGACAATGATCTAATATTATCATCTAATTCACAGATTCCATTTAGCTTTCTCCAGTTGTCCCCATAATGTGCTTATTTGCTCAGTCCCTTTATATGTTGCAAATCCCTTGAACCCACCAGGTTGTTGCCCAGGTTGGACACTCTCCTGGCTTGGGCCCTGCCTGTTGCTGGGCTGCTCTCCTGCCCAGATGCCTTCCTTGTCCAGGCCCCAGCTGCTGTTGTGCTGCCTTCTCTGCCCACTCTGACTCTCTCCTTGTGTGAGCCTTTGCCACTGAGGGGCTGTGTGGTCATGTGACATTGCTGAAATTCTCCAGAGACATGAAGAGAACAACAACAATAATAAAGCTCTTGGAGGGACTTCCCTGGTGGTGTAGTGGTTAAGACTCTGAGCTCCCAGTGCAGGGGACCTGGGTTTGCTCCCTGGTCAGGGAACTAGATCCCACATGCATGCCGCAACTAAGAGTTCGCATACCACAATTAAGGAGCCCGCCTACTGCAACTAAGGAGCCCGCCTACCACAACTAAGGGACACACGTGCCGCAACTAAGCAGCCTGTGAGATGCAGCTAAGGAGCCCGCCTGCCACAGCTAAGACCCAATGCAACCAAATAAATAATAAATAAATGTCATGTTATTAAAAAAATCAATAATAAAGCTCATGGACTTCAAATTTATTGAAATTTTAGGCAGTGAGGGAATTAATTTCTCAAAATTTCTTTTGCTTTACTGGTAAACATTGATTAAACACCTTTATGGAAATACAAAAGTTGAATGGGAACCCATCTTCATTTTTTCCATAACTTAATTTTGTCCTCTTTGTGGTCAAGCAAATAAGGAAGAATTGACAGTAATTCATAGTTTTTCTTCTTGCAACCCCAAACTTACCTGTTATATTGCAAGTTTCCAGGTTTTTTGTTTGTTTTTTTGATGGAAGAAAAATCCTCCTCATCATTTTCATTTGTTTCTATTGAAGAAAGACTTATAAATGTTTTTGGTATTCTGTGTTCATTATATCATAGTGATTAAAAAGATTTTAAACCTTATTTTAATTTCAAGAAAGTTTCATAAGGTCTAAAAACATAAAGTAGTCTTAAAATCATTGGTACAGTATATAGAAAATCTTTGAATTAGGGCTCAAGTTTTTATTTTTTGAGATATATTAATGGTTTAAACCTTTATCCTGGCCTTAAATCAAGAATCAGAATTAAGAAGCTCATTTTCATTAGAAAACAGAATCTCAGAGCTATAGATTGTCCTGTGTGGTTTCCTTATAAAAGGAACGGAAGCCCAGAAAGGTGAAATGATTTGCTCAAGGTCATACAGATAGTTAATGTCAACCAGGGCTAGAACCCCAGACTTCTTCCTTCAACTTCAGGGCCTTTCCTCTCATATCTATGCTACTGTACTTTGTATTTATCATATGGGTGATATGTTTTAGTTGTTAGAAGTTATATTATTTAGATGAGTTTGGTTGCACCTAACATATGGACTTAAAAATTGATTTATTGAGTTAGTAACAGGTAGCATGGTATTTTGTGTTGGTTTCAGCACCTCAGTTGTGTCATCAAGGACCTGGCTTTGTTCCCCTCTCCATTTTACTTACTTTATCAGCTTGATCATAAGATCGCCTTCCCCTTTGGTCATCTCAAATGACCAAATCATTTGGAACTCTCAAATCTTGGAACTGTATACTTTCTCATCCTTGTTCAGAGTGAAGGAAGAGCGGTTTGCTTCTAGAAGCCCTGTCAGAGGACTGACGATCTTCTATTCAAGAATCCTCTTAACCCTCTCTGGCAAATCTCTCCTTAAGCCTTTCTAGGCAAATGGGGCAAGGCAGAGGTCCTAGAATCATTAATTGTGCCTACGGAATGAGATTAAGCTGCTTAGTATAGGCCCAAGCTACATGCCCCCTTCTAGAGTTAGGTGTAGAGCCAGCTTTTTCAAAGCTCCAGGCTACACTGGCGAGGTATGGCTAGCCAAATGACAGTCAATAGTCATCAAGAGAAGGGGCAAAGGATGCTGGAGAGGCAACCACAGTAGTCACCAAAAACTTAACCCCATCTTATGTATGTTTTCTGTGGATTTGCTGGTAACAGTTATGAAGTAATTTCTATTTGTATAAAAATTTTTTATAGAACAGTTATTTTAAAAGGACTCAGTTTCCATGCAGATAATAGGAAAGCATTTTGTGGAACTTTTTTTTTTTTTTGCGGTTTGCGGGCCCGTCACCGCCGTGGCCCCTCCCCGCCGTGGCCCCTCCCGCTGCGTAGCACAGGCGCCAGACGCGCAGGCTCAGCGGCCATGGCTCACGGGACCAGCCGCTCCACGGCACGTGGGATCCTCCCGGACCGGGGCACGAACCCATGTACCCCACATCGGCAGGCGGACTCCCAACCACTGCACCACCAGGGAAGCCCTTGTGGAACTTTTATGTTGTATTTTATCATGTAATAAAATTGACATTCTGAAAAATGAATACTCTGAAAATTGACAAAGGATACATAAATGCATATACCGTACACCTTTGTCATATGACATTGAAAGTAGCTTTATTTACTCATATGCTTTAATCTCCATTTCTACATGGCTGACTGGTTTTCTTGTTTTCTAATTTGTGTTAACTGTTACTTTACTGTGTCTAATTCTGCTGCTGTTGTTAACAACTACGTTATTACAATGCTGACAATTGGTTCACATCATTACATGTGCATTTTGGGGCTGTAAAACCTATATGGTGATTAAATGCAAACCCAGATATCCTATATTTGAATAGCAGTTTTGGTCACTATTAGCTGAGTGATCCTGTGTGCAATAGATTTCTTAACTCCTCTATGGCTTAATTTCCTCATCTGTAAAGTGGGTTTAATAAATAACACCCATCTTATAGAGTAAGTTTGAACTTTAGAATGATAATACATGTAAAGCACTTAGTCCAGTTCCTGGCACAAAGTATCTGTTGAGTACGTTGGCTCATTCTATGATGATTACCTTGACTTGTATCAGTATACTGTTTAAATGTTCTCTGCTTTTGTGTATGTGTGCATGTGGCAGTATAATAAAATTAATGATATGAGTTTTAGTTTTTAGAGTAACAATAAAAACATCTGTTCTGCTTTAAAATGTTTTCCCTTCATTTTCCTAGGTAAGAAAGTCCTAATTTTTTTTTTTGCGGTACGCGGGCTTCTCACTGTTGTGGCCTCTCCCATTGCGGAGCACAGGCTCCGGACGCGCAGGCTCAGCGGCCATGGCTCACGGGCCCAGCCGCTCTGCGGCATGTGGGATCTTCCCGGACCGGGACACAAACCCGTGTCCCCTGCATTGGCAGGCGGACTCTCAACCACTGCGCCACCAGGGAAGCCCGAAAGTCCTAATTTTTTTTTGTTTTGTTTTTTTGCGGTACGCGGACCTCTCACTGTTGTGGCCTCTCCCGTTGCGGAGCACAGGCTCCGGACGCACAGGCTCAGCGACCATGGCTCACGGGCCCAGCCGCTCCGCGGCATGTGAGATCTTCCCGGACTGGGACACAAACCCGTGTCCCCTGCATCGGCAGGCGGACTCTCAACCACTGCGCCACCAGGGAAGCCCCAGAAAGTCCTAATGTTTTAAAAGATTATTTCTTGTTTAAATTTTTTAAATTCATTTGAGAGTCTAATAAACATTGTTCTAGAAAGGAAAGAATTAATTCATGTAACATGTTTGGGAAAGCCATTTGGTTAATAAACAGGTTCTTAGTACTATTTTATATTAAAATCATCTTTTGTTTTTCAGCAAAATTCCTGCTTTTCTAAATGTAGTGGATATTGCTGGCCTTGTGAAAGGAGCTCACAATGGGCAAGGCCTGGGAAATGCCTTTTTATCTCATATTAGTGCCTGTGATGGAATCTTTCATCTAACACGTAAGTACAGTTGTTTATTTAATTGATTGATTTCATTATGATCCGTGTTTTCTTTCCATTATTGTGAAAGTAAAATTAATAAATAATTAATAAAATAAAGTTTGCTTAGCTTCACAAGGTGAATTGTGGATTTGTCTGTTGATTGTGACTTAATGTGATTAAGTATCATCTCCATATGAGAAGGCTTATTCCATAGTAATATGCTGTGTTGCTGTCATTTTGTAATTGAATTTTATCCCATTCTGGATTAGACCCATTGAAAAGTGTTTTTATGCAGAAGTACTTTTGTTGATTGTAAAGGCATTTTGAAATTTTCTTAACTTGTGGAATTTGTCTGCATTTTTGCTTTTCCATGTGTTGAAAAGGCAGAATTGATAGAGGAGGGGATACCGTTACTTCAGAGGAAAGAAAATCATCCAGGTTATTTACTAAAGATGAAAGGATTAAGGAGAGACTATAGATCAGCTAGTCCTTGATGGAGAGAGGGATATAAAGCAGAGAGAAAATAAGTAGAACTATATGTTGGTTTGTGTTCTTTTGACTGTAGAAGTGAACCAAGAACAAAGTAATTCTCTGACAAAATAGAAAGTTTTAGGTTAAGGGTCAGGTCAAGACTGTACTTTATGGTAATAATATTAATAATATTATAATGAGCAAATGAAGGAAACATAAATTAGAGGTGGGGTCTGGTTCAGTGCTTTTGTTTGTTACTGGCCCTTGACAGATAACTATAAACAATTGAGAGTGAGCATTTAGAAAATTTGAGTAATTTTTTGGTCATTTGAATTTAATTAAAATATTGTGCTAGTATTTATGTATGTCTTTTAAAAAATTCATTTGCCTAGTAATTCATTTTTATTGTATTTTACAAAAGCCCATAACAGGTAGTTTGAGAAGTACTGGTCTAGGTAGCTTTACTTGGATGAAGGTTTGGAGACACCTTCTGGAAGGGTTTGGAATGTAGGCAAAGAATAAGGTTATATGTTTGTGTGTGTGGGGTTTCAGTTATGTTGAGTAGTGTTACCTAATGTCTGTACATTGGCGGGAGCCTCTGTTTTCCTGACAGTTTGTTTTTTCACTGGTTCTGGTGACTGATGTGAGAGTTTCAAAGAGAGGGTAGAATCAAGTGTGACAACTGGGTTTCTGGACTGGGCCAATTGAATGACTCTTGATGCTACTCACTGAGATGTTAAATACAGAAGGAGCAGCAAGTCTTGGCAGAGTCAAAGAGTTCAGTTTGGGACAGTTTTTTGAATGTGTACCAGGGACATCCAGATAGGGATGTCTTTAAGGAAGTAGTCTTGATAGGGCAGGTATGACAGGAGGATGGGGGCCAAGAGAACTGAAGGTTGGGGTGTGAGTGATTGAACTGATGTGTGGGATAGAGCTTACCATAGGGTAGCAGTGAAGGTAGGAAGGGACTGAAAAGTGGAAGGATCTATTTCCTGATGAGGTTCAGGAACAGGTATGTTGGCTGTAAGCGGGTGTGTGGTTGAGAGGGATATTTGACTTAAAATTTTCAGAGCTGGAGCAGTTTCGGGTGATGATAAGTTCCTGAGAATAGCCTGAAACCATTCATATATGTAATAAAGTCTTTGGTTTTGTTGTCTCTTGTATAATATTCATCTGATATGTTTTTCTAACCTTTAGGGGAAAAATGAATTTGGTTAGGAGCATACATACTTTATTGTATTTCATTCAGGCTAAAGATATTGTTGTTAAGAAAGGGAAAAAAATCCAGTTAAACTAGGTAACATGCTTTCTTATAGTGATTGATTTGAAATATGTTAAACTGTGAAAATATGCACCTTAGAATTGATGAAATACAGTATATATTATTGTATAGTGCACAGAACACAGAATGATACATTTATAACAAGAATTTTTTAAAAACCTTTGTAGAATTACAGGCAATAACAAAGACTTGAAGAGAATAAAAGGATAAAGTGATTACTTTGAAGCTATGAAAAGTGAGAATTCTTTAATTCCAAATTATGGTATATTTTCATCTTCAACTGGTTATTAAATATGAGTGTGAAATAAAATTTTATCTTTAATATTACTCTTTATAAAGGTTATTTTCTTCAAACGTCTTAAAGTCACCAGAAATGCAGTTCATTTGTTTATTTAATATTCGTTAATTAAATAGTAAATGTTTTTTCTGTTCTGGGTGTTGGAAATATATAGTGGGTAGCAGAATCTAATACAGTTTCTCGTTTTATGAAGCTTCTAGTCTAGTGGTGGAAACAGATATTGATTAATAATGTTAATAAATGTGTAATTACATTATTGTATTTGGACTTAAAAAAAGACGTACTTGTGAATTGTTTACTTATTTGCTTATTATTAGCATGTTTGAAACTTGTTTTATTTCTTTACTTCATTTTAATTTTGGTGTGAAAAATCCATTTTTTATGTTAATATCTTTTAGTTTCTCTATTTTTAAAAATTAATTAATTAATTTACTTTTGGCTACATTAGGTCTTCATTGCTGCTCACGGGCTCTCTCTAGTTGCGGCGAGTGGGGGCTACTCTTTGTTGTGGTGCGAGGGCTTCTCATTGCAGTGGCTTCTCTTGTTACGGAGCACGGGCTCTAGGCATGCAGGCTTCAGTAGTTGTGGCACGTGGACTCGATAGTTGTGGTTCGCAGCCTCTAGAGCACAGGCTCGGTAGTTGTGGCGCACGGGCTTAGTTGCACCATGGCATGTGGGATCTTCCCAGACCAGGGATCGAACCTGTGTCCCCTGCATTGGCAGGCGGATTCTTAACCACTGTGCCACTAGGGAAGTCATCTATTTTTGTTTTATACAGTTGGTTTAAACTACTAAGGAAAGGGACAGTGTAGGATGATATGTATTCGTGTGTTCAGGGCACTGTAAAGCTTTTCATTAGAACTTCTGAAAACAGAGAGAAAAAATTTTTAATGGTAAGTTGTGGTTATTACAGAGTTTTAATTTATTAATGTTATGTTTCTCTCCGTTAGTTTGATTCTTAAAGGTTAATTTTCCCCTCACCTTGTTTATTTCCCTTGGTTATTAGATGGATGTAAATATATACCTTGCATCAAAAATTTATACTTGTTTTAAATGTAAATAGTTATTCTGACAGGTTTGTTGGCTTTAAATCTTTTTTTTTTAACTTTTAAATCTAGTTATTTTAACAAGCACTCTTTTTAATTGAAGTATAGTTGACTTACAAAATATAGTTTCAGGTGTACAATATAGTGATTCAATATTTTTATGTATTACACTTCATATAAAGATATAAAATACTGACTATATTCCCTGTACTGTACATTACATCCTTGTAACTTACTTATTTTATACCTAGTTGTTTGTACCTCTTAATGACTTTGAATCTTTAGACCACTCTGTTTTATTCATTTGACACATTATTTGTGGAGCTTCTCTTTTCAGTGTGCTAGATTCTAAGGGATGTAATGGTGAGTAAAAAGAAAATGACCCTCCTTTATGGAGTTTACAGTCCAGTGGAGGAGACAGACATTGAATAAATGGTCACATGAACACTAGATGTCATTCTCCAGTTGCGTACAGAGAACAGAGACAGTATGTGTGTGTGTGTGTGTGTGTGTGGTGTTACCTTGAGGAAGTGATGATTTTGCTGAGAGGTGAAGGTTGGGTGAGGGCTAATAAGTTAGCAGCAGGAGGGAAGGAGAGATTGATTATTCAGAGTAAATGGCTTGTTTCAAAGGCCCTAGCACAATGAAGGAATTGTCAGCGTGGATAGGATTAATAACGAGGAGTAGAAGTGATGGAAAAGATCCTGGGAGGTAGCTGGGGATTCACCATGTCCACTATATTAAGGATTTTCTTCTCTGATGACTTAAGTATAAAGTTTTGAATGGAGACTTGGGGCAGGGAGGCAGATTAAAGTGTTTACAGGAGTTATTCAGTTGAGTTGCATTTTTAATGTTTTTTTTCATACTTTTGTTTTATTGTATTTTTAAAGTTTTTTTGAGGTCTCATTAAATTTCTTTAATTTTTTATTGAAATATAGTTGATTTATAATGTGTTAGTTTTACGTGTACAGCACAGTGATTCAGTTATACATACATATATACATGTATATATATGTGTGTGTGTGTATATATATATACTTTTTTAGATTCTTTTCCCTTATAGGTTATTACAGAATATTGAGTATAGTTCCCTGTGCTATACAGTAGGTCCTTGTTGGTTATCTGTTTTATGTATATGTTAACCTCAAACTCCTAATTTATCCCTCTCCCCCCACCCCACTTCCCCTTTGGTAATCATAAGTTTGTTTCCTATGTCTGTTGATCTTTTTTTTTTTTTTCAAGTTTCTGAAGACATTTATTTCCAACATAAAGGCAACATTTAACAGTTTGAAAATTCTTGGTCTAAAATTCACGTGACTATAGCTTTGGTCTCACAATCCCTGGTTTTAGAAACTTTTTGCATTGCTCTGTTATCTGTGGGTCTATTTTTGTTTTGTAAATAAGTTCATTTGTATCTTTTTTTTTTTTAAGATTCCACATATAAGCAATATCATATGATATTTGTCTTTCTCTGTCTGGCTTAACTTCACCTAGTATGATAATCTCTAGGTCCATCCATGTTGGTTGCTGCAAATGGCAATATTCTTTATTTACGGCTGAGTAATATTCCTGTGTGTGTGTGTGTGTGTGTACACACACACACACACACACACACACACACACACATATATATATATATACACATATATATATATATATATATACACATAGATACTATACACTATATCTTCTTTATCCATTCATCTGTTGATGGACATTTAGGTTGTTTTTATGTCTTGGCTATTGTAAATAGTGCTGCAGTGAACATCGGGGTGCATGTAGATTTTCAAATTATGGTTTTCTCTAGATATATGCCCAGGAGTGGGATTGCAGGTTCATATGGTAACTCTGCTTTTAGTTTTTTAAGGAACCTCCATACTGTTCTCCATAGTGGCTGTACCAGTTTATATTTCCACCTGTAGTGTAGGAGGTTTCCTTATTCTCCACACCCTCTCTAGCATTTATTATTTGTAGACTTTCTGAGGATGGCCATTCTGACTGGAATGAGGTGATACCTCATTGTAGTTGTGATTTGCATTTCTCAAATAATTAGCGATGTTGAGCATTTTTTCATGTGCCTGCAGTTATTTATCTGAGGTATATATTCCTTTCTTTGGTCTAAGTGTCAAACTGTTTTTGAATGTTGATGATGTTCTAAATAATCATCTTCCTACTTAATTATTCCCCCTTTCCCAAAGTATTTTGAACTTTTGAAATTCTGCAGAAATTATTTCTTGATCCAGATGTGTTACTCTTCAGCTGACTGCTTTTCAGGTTTCTTGAACCATACAGAACATTTTTTTAATGGTTTGCATGATTTAAAAAACTAAAAACTTTTAAAAAGTGGGAATTTCTCCATACTTTTGCCGTGTGGCACCTATGATTTTGGATAAACAACTCTGACTAGATATGGGTATGTTATACATTGCTAGTTATATGTATTAACTATAGAACAGAAATTCTTTATGAATTCATAATTTTCCTTTTTTTTTTTTGTTTTTGCTTTTCCTTACTTGATCATGTCATTGAGAAAGAAAAATAACAGTTTCCAGTGTTTGGGAAAAAATAAATAGAAATTAACATTCTAAAAATTACTTAATGGATTAACTGCTTTTGAAAACAAAACAGATACCCATTATACTTAGTATATATCACTTTTATGGAAAATTTTGTTGTGAAGATTTTGTTTTAAAAAGCTAAATACCGTGTTTGTTTATTTTAAAAGTTTTTTGAAGCAAACTATCCACATTTCCTTAATAGGTTAGTTATTCACATAAGCTGAGTTAGCTTTTTTATGAACCAAAAAAACTAGCCTTCATTCACTTTGAAGCAGAAACGCAGAGGTATGACGTTCAGGATATACTTTTCAAAGTGGTCTGTTAAAAATTAGTTACTGTTTAAATGACATTAAAGATAATAATGAAAGGGAAAATAAATCAGAATCATGTTAGCATAAAGCAACTATTTTATTTTTCTGCTATTTCAGTCTAGTGCCTAGAGTAAAGTGGAACGAATGTGGGTTTTAGAATCAAACCTGTGTAACTGTCAGTTCTTACTTTCTAGCTGTGTAACTGTGAAAAAGTAACACCTTGTCTTTGAACCTCAGTTTTCTCATGTAAAATGAGGATTGTAATACTGTACTTAAAGAATTATTTTGGAGTTTAAATAAACGATCATTCTGTGTGAGTGCAAATAGACTGTTATTTTTAATGCTGCTTCATTGTTTTTCTTGTGAACTTAGATTTTTAATTTCTACATTTTTTAAATTATAAATTAAAAAAAATTGTGGTAAAGTGTTCATAACATAAAATTTGCAGTTTTAACCATTTTTGAGTGTACAATTCAGTGATGTTAAGTACATTCACATGTTGTGCACCCATCACCACCATCCATCTCCAGAACTTTTTCATTTTCCCAAATTGAAACTCTGTACCTATTAAACTGTAACTTCCAATTCCTTCTTCCCCCAGCCCCTGTCAGCCACTGTTCTACTTTCTGTCTCTGAATTTGACTACTCTAGGTACCTCATATGAATGGAATCATACAATATTTATCCTATTGTGACTGGCTTATTTCATGCTTCATTATTTAATTATTTTTTAATTTTTTGCGGTACGCGGGCCCCTCACTGTTGTGGCCTCTCCCATTGCGGAGCACAGCCTCCAGACACACAGACTCAGCGGCCATGGCTCACGGGCCTAGCCGCTCCGCGGCATGTGGGATCCTCCCGGACTGGGGCACGAACCCGCGTCCCCTGCATTGGCAGGCGGACTCTCAACCACTGCGCCACCAGGGAAGCCCCCTGCTTTATTATTTTTTAACTGCTGCACCATTGTCCACAGTATGAAAGTACCAGAGTTTATTGAATTAGTACTTCCTATTTGTGGGCATTTATTTATTTATTTTCCCAGCTTTATTGAGATATAATTGACATATAACATTGTCAACATGATGATTTGATATATGTATGTATTGTGAAATGATTACCACAGTACGGTTAGTTAACACATCCATCACATCACATAATTAACATTTTTTGTGTGTGTTGAGAACATTTAAGATTATTCATTTAGCATCTTTCAAGCATGCAATAGAGTATTGTTAACTATAGTCACCATGCTTTACATTAGACACCAGAACTTAGGCATCTTGTGACTGGAAGTTTGTACCCTTTGACCAGCATCTCCCCATTTCCCCCACCCCAGCCCCTGGGGTCTACTCTCTGTAGCCACCAGTCTACTCTCTCTGTTTCTTTGAGTTTGGCTTTTTTAGATTCTACATGTAAGTGAGATCATACAATATTTGTCTTTCTTTGACTTATTTCACTTAGCATACTGTATGGGCATTATCATTTCTGACTTTTTTTTTTTTTTAACAGAGAATGTTGCTAATGGAATTCTTATACAGGTTTTTTTGTTTGTTTTTGGTACATGTCTGGGTATTTCTCTAAGAGATGCCTAGAAGTGTAATTACTAGGCCAATGGGTATATACACTTAGAATTCTATCAGATACATCCAAATTCTCCTCTTTTATCTCCAAGGGGATAATAGTGTTTTAATTTTTTGAATAATTTTAGACAGGTCATATATTGGAATAGGTAAAACATTTACATGGTTCAAAAAGAAAATTGATGTAACATTGGGGTATACATTGAGAAATCTTTTTCCTACTCACATTCTGATTCCTCTGTCTTGCCTTTATAAGTGAGGCATTTATTAGTTTTTTGTGTTATTTTTTAGAGCAAGGCTTGGGGAATTTTTTTCTTTAGTGGGGCAGATAGTAAACATTTTGCTCTGTTGCATGTTCTTTGTGTCTGTGTGTGTTTGCAGCACTTCAAAAAGTGTAACAATCATTCTTAGCTCTAAGGTCATACAAAAATAGGGCACAAGCCTTAGTTCGCTGATCTCTGTTCTAGAGTTTGTTCATACAATGCAGACACATGGGGATATATTATATGTGTCATCTTCGTGAAAATACTTTTATCAGTCTTTTCCTTTGATTTCTTCTATTACCTTTATACTTAGAAAGTTCTTATCCTTCTCATAATCAGGTAAATATTCACAACTGTTTTTTTCTAGTTGATTTTCCATTATTTTTTTTGAGATAGAAAATACAGTAAAGTATAAAATTCACAAATCTGAAGTGCATAGCTGGATGCATTTGTACATGTATATACACTTGTGTAACGACCACATAGATCAAGGTAGAGAACATTTCTGTCACCCTTCCCAGTCAGTTCCCCACTCAGGGTAATCACTGTTCTGACTTACATCATCATTGATTAGTTTTGCTTATTCTTGAACTTCTTATAAATGTAATCGCACATTCTGTATTCTTTTGTGCCTTCCCCCTTTCTCTCGCCATAATGTCTGTGAGATTCATCCCTATTGGGTATATCGATATTGATAATTTGTAGTTTTGTTAAGTTAGAAATTTGGATTTTATCCACTTCATGGATAATACACAGGATTATGTCACTTAGTTAACAGAGTTGATGCTCTATCAACTATGTATGAACACATTCTGAACAGATTTTAGTGGGAAGAAGTTTGGGGCAAAAAGAACTGCCAGGAGGTTCTTATAGTATTTCACGAAAGAAATAATGAGGACTGGATTTCAGAAAACTGTCAGTGACAGTTGAAGGGAAAGCAAGTTTGAGAGACTTTGTGAAGAAGGGATAGGCTTTTCTTACATCTCGCGTAAACAGGAGTCTCTTCAAATAAAACTGTTTGCCAAAGATTCAGTGCAGAATAGGGAAACAGTGACAATATTATGGGAAGCAAATTCTTTTAAAATTCATATACATGCAGTAACTTGTAACAGGTTTTCTATTTAGAAAAATGATTATTTTTTTCTCTAGGGTTTTGTGAGCCGTATGACTTGTTTTAGAAGCAATGTAACTTCCTATTGTTAAATTTTTAAAGCTTTGAACATGACGAGGCTATTGATTTCACTGAATCCTTAGCTTTTTAAAGCTGGCATTAGAAGTTTTGAAGTGATTTTTCAATAGGAAGCTAAGGTGTTTGTGTGTTATCTGAAGGACAGCACCTTTGGCTCTATCGTTGCACCTACTGTCAAGCTGTTTATAGATAAAACTTGTTAGTTTCTCAGCAGCTACTTAGAGATAAGACCTTGTAGACTGGAAACAAAGGTTCTGTTTTCTGAGGTATGGGACAGTTTTGTTCCCAATTTAGAAACATATAGGAGGTCCAGATTTATAGAACTGCTAATTATAAAGTATGTAATCATTTATAGTTATAGGAAAGAAAATTTCAAATACAACTTGATTATTTTCAGCTAAATTGGTATGTGTTTGCGTGTGCGTGTATTATGTTGGTAGTGATGATGGGAGGGTGGGGTATGTGGTGCCCTGTTCTTTCCAGAGTTCTGTTCTCCAGTTGCTTGTTAAAGGGATAAAATGTAGGGAACCTGGGATGACTATACAGCCAGCATGTTTTTAAACTACCTCTTCAGGGTATGAACAGGCAGTTATGGCATGGCAAGCACTTCAGCATTAACATTATTAGCCTGTCTGAATTGTTTTGGCATTTTATTTTGATGTCCAGAAGAAGAGACGTGATTATTCAGTACCTAGTATGAATTAGGTACTATGGTCGATTCTTTCTAATATATTATTCTATTTAATCTTAACAATTCTGCAGGATTGGTGTTATCCCAGCTGTACAGATGAGGATACTGAGAGAGAGAAGCTAAGCAGTTTTGCTAGGGTACATAGCTAGTATACTGCACATAGAGTCCATCCTTATTCTCTCTCTTTATTTGGCCGAGCAGCGTGGCTTCTGGGATCTTGGTTCCCCCACCAGAGATAGAACCCGGACCCAGCAGTGAAAGCGCCGAGCCCTAACCACTGGGATGCCAGGGAACTCCCCCATCTTTCTTCTTTAAGTCCTTTTTTCTTTCCAGGTTTTCACCATACCACACTGCTTTTGTACATTTTTAGATCTAAATGTTTAGGATCTGGTCTGGTCGTCTGGTGGTTAAGACTCTGCTTCCACTGCAAGGGGCGTAGGTTCAAATCCTGGTGGGGGAAGTGAGATCCTGCATGCCGCGCGGTGCGGCCAAAAAAAAAAGCGTTTAGGATCTATATAGTAAACATGTTCAAGATCCATGTATTTGTGTGTGTGTGTGTGTGTGTGTGTGTGTGTGTGTGTGAAAGAGAGAGAAAGAAAATTCAAGTGCTTGGTATACATTGTTTTTCAGAGACTACCTGCTCTGCACAGTAGTGACCTACAGGTATAACTGGAGACTTTTCTGAAGAGACAGGTGCCGTATAGTGATTTTAAAAGAATTAGGTTATAGTTTTATTCTTTTGTTGCCAGGAAATATTATTAAGTACTTACTATGTGCCAGGCTCTGTGCTAAGTGGTTTTTGTGAGGAATTTCATTCAATTCTCAGAACAAGTCAGAAGTAGGTACAGAGGGGTTAGAACATCTGTCCAAGGTTACGTAGCTGGTAGATGGTATAGTTGGGAGTAGTACTCAGTAAGGCAAGTCTGACTCCAAAACCTGCACCATTAGCCTTTGTACCAGTGCTGACCAATAGAAATATAATGTGAGCTACGTATCTAATTAAAATTTTCTGATAGCCACATTAAAAAAGTAAAAAGTGAAATTAACTTTAATAACATATATTTAATCTATCAAAAATATTATTTCAGCATGTAGTCAATATGAAAAATTATTGATATATTTTTGGTGCCATGTCTTTGAAATCTGGTGTGTAATTTATACTTAGAGCACATCTCCGTTTGGACTAGCCACATTTCAAGTATTTTATAGCCTCATGTGGCTAGTGGCTATAGTATTAGATAGCTCAGCTCTACACTATATTCATAGAAAGAAATTTGAAGAGATACATCAAACTGTTCATAGGTTTTTGGGAGAATAGAATTGGGATGGAGAGAGAGGTGGGTGACTTCCCTTTTTAGATCCTTGGCTTTTTAAAAAGTGAGCATGTATTACTCTGATTTTTAAAACATGAGGAATTTTCTTATTTAAATACCAATATAAGGTATGCACAAATGATTCAAATAAAATTCTCAGGAGTTCTGTATTAAATTAAGGAGAAGATGGCTTTGGCTTAGAATGCTGTGATTCAGGAGTTGTCAGTGATCTTCTGCCATCTCTGTAAAATGTTTGATTTTTAAGCTGGGCTAATCAAATTAGTTCTGCCAGGATGATTTAGTTAAGAATTTTACTCTCAGGTAACTAAATTAGTGGGTTCTGTTGTTAAAGAAGTATTTCATTGAGAGCTCCCACACATTATATTTGTATGGTCTGTTCTGCCATAAAAATACTTGCGTTTCACAGGGAGATCAGCTTGGTGCTTTGTGACCACCTAGAGGGGTGGGATAGGGAGGGTGGGAGGGAGACGCAAGAGGGAGGAGATGTGGGGATATATGTACACGTATAGCTGATTCACTTTGTTAGAAAGCAGAAACTAACACACCATTGTAAAGCAATTATACTCCAATAAAGATGTTAGAAAAATAATTTATACAACATCTATACTGCATAATATTTTGCAGTCTTTAAAAATGTTAATGTAACTCTGTGGTCATTGAATGAAAATACCATCACCATATATTATTACATGCAGACATAAGACTGCGAAAGAACATTTATAATGTGATCTTATTTTTAGTAAAATACAAACACATAGAAAATCTGCAAAAATATATGCAAAAATGCTAGCAATAGTTACATTTTGTTAGAGGGAATATAAGTAATTTTCACTGCTTTTTTTCCTGCCTTTCTGTTGTCACAAATGTTCTCAAACTAAATATATTCTGGCCAGGTATTGTTTTGTAATTAGAAAAATAGCCTGTAAGCCTGGTTTTATTTTGAAAGAAAAGAAAGATAATGTAGTTCTGAAAATTAATTTTGATTATTTTCAAAAATATTTTTCTCTGTTTGAATCTTTAGCAGACAAAAAACTCCTGTAAGTAATTTAGAAGGAAAACAAAATGAAAGAATTTCATAGAGTAAAAATACCTAAGATTTTCCAGTTTTATTTTATTTTGTTTACATTATATACTAATTCCACATTCCATCACTCCCTTTTTCTTTCATGTTTTCCACAAATCCTACTGTCTCTGTCACCTTTAAGTGAATACATTTTGGGTAAGAAAAAAAATGTGCATTTCTAAGATACCTTACTGTTATGTAGTGAAAGTGTGTGTGTGTGTGTGTTTGTGTGTGTGTGTGTGCGTGCGTGTGTGTGTGTGTGTGTTGAGGGGAGAAGAGGAGGCTGTGGGGAAGTCAGGACTGCCTTTATACCTTTTTGTTCTAATAACAAACTAATTCCTTTTTGTGCAGGTATCTCTTCCCCCATTCCATGTATTCTTGGTAAGGCGATATTATCCAGCTTCCTCCTTCTACCCTGGGAGGTTGTGGGAGCTTTATCTGTGCCCTTGCCAGGTAGAGCCAGGAATTGGCCCCCTAACCTGAGCTGGGCTTTGAACGATGAAAAGATGGGGTTAAGGTCATTGAGAGCTCATTATTTCATTTCATCTGGGTTTTTTTCCCCCCAAGAGTAAGAATGATAATAGGAAAAGAAGCATAGTCTTCTAAATAGATTCTTAACATTTTTATTGTCTTTACACCAGTTGTTTTAATATGCCCAGTGCAGTCCTCTAAACAAAATTCCTTTGTTAATTTGTCAAAGCAAAGGGAAACCCTTGCTAGCCATGCCAGCCCATTGTTGTTTGAGATATAATCAGTAGCCATCTACTTGATATCAAAAAGTATTCCCTTAAAATAGATTGAATTATATGCAATTTAGGTACAAAAACTTGTGCTTTAGAAAAAAATTAGTGTCATTCCATAGTCCACATAAAATTGTAAGTTAATTATGTATTTATCCTCACCCCCTTTCCATCATCTCTAATAAGAAGGCAGTTTTGGTTTTATCAGATTTCACTCTATTTCTTTTCTTTTCTTTAAAATCTGAAAGGATATATGCTTATTTTCTTCTCCTGATTACAGGGAGGAATTTAGTTTCTATTTGAATTTACTTTCCAATGTTTATTTTCCTTAAAAAAAGGAGTCTACGTCAGTAAGTAGAATATTTCCATTTAGGGAATAATTGCTAATTGTAGTTCGCTTTTGATGTCATTTCTTTTTATTTTGAAAGATCTCTGCAGTTTTATAATTCTTAGGAAGTGTGTCTGTCATTCCCCCACACCCCAGGATGATTTTAAACCCTTGACTGATTTTACTTCTCTTTTGGGCTTACCCTTCTCAAACTGGGCAGACAAGTTCTTACGGGATAGAATTAAGATTAATCTATGTAGATGATTTCTGTGCAGATGGTTAGAATTTTTGGCCAGGAAAAATAAAGCCTTATCCTTTCTCCTTTGTTATCAATGGCAGACGCGTCTTCACTCAGTTTTGTATTGCAGTTACTCGATATCTGTTTAAATTTCATATGCCTAAATTGCTTAGTTAGAGCTTTAACAGTAAGATTCCAGAGGGCTCCTATAGTTTTGTTGCCTGTGTTTGCTAAAAAGGGATGAAGGTAACATTGATGGAAGAAATAGGTTTTAAGTTGCCTTTCTAGTTGTAACCCTCAAGGCACTACCACTTTATTGAACTGCTAAATGAGAAGGTGAAAAGGCTTTCATTTAATTGCCATCCCCCCTTTTAGGTTAAGTTAGGTGTTTATATGTTTTGTAAATCACCTTTAATTACCATGAACATAAATTACTGTTTTTCAAGAGACCACCTCCCCCCTTCCTCATAAGCACGTCATTTAAGAGTTTAAAATGAGTCACGCATTTTTGCCTAAACACAAATTGCCAATATAAAGCTGTCTTTGATTGTATCCTAAAATAATGGGTTTTTTTTCCTTTGGGTCCTGTAATTTTCTTTTTCAGCAGTATTTATTAAATTAATCTAGTATTGGATTGCAGTAAACAATCTGACCAAAAAACATATGTTTCCTTTGTTTCTTCGGTACAAATTCAATGGGTTAAGTAATTATGCAGTGGTTCTCATCTACATATACAATGCATTCTAATAATCAACTTCTGTTTACTGTGGAAATAATGCAGCAGTAGGAAACAGTTCCTTCTAGTTTGCATTGTAATATTGTATACATTGTAATGTTGTATGCAGTAATCTACTAGCTGTTTACAATTTAATTGCTTGAACATATCCTCATATTCATGGTGGTCTTATATCTACTTTAGGTGCTTGAGGCGTTCTCATTTTTTTTCTAGATTGTCTTTTCCGACATGTTTTAGAGGTCTCCTTTCCTGTCCTCTGCTCAAAATAGCAACTATATGGATTCTTTTTAAAACTCTTCTCTCACTAACGAGTTGAAATCACTCAGGGATGGAAGGGCAACTTCTAAGGTCCTGGAGAGTCTCTTGATCTTTTAAACATTAAATTTTGAACCACATTTTTCTTAGTTGTCAGAACATTGTCATTATGTTAAGTTAAAAATGTAAGTTTGAGACTGATTTGGTTTTGAAAACCAGTGTATTCATTGTTATACTTGACTTGCATGAATGAAATCAGATGAACACTTGTTTTTTATCACAGTGTGAGTCTTCAATTTCCTCATAACTTGTCCCTCTGCAGATTTGACATTGACACCCATAACCGCCCATTGTGGACCTGATACAGTTTTCCTGCATCAGTGACTTAAAATTTTGAGGTTACGGGTTGCCAGCCGAGGCAGTTGAGGGAAAGGCAGGGCTTCCTCTAAGGGCTGTAGGTTGTGTAGCAGCACTAGTCCTTTGGAACTGGAAGATTCCTCTTCTCTCCACTGGTGAGGTCAAGGTGTCTCCTCAGAACCCCCAGGCTGCCCGTGAACCTGGAATTATCTTGTCCAGGTCTGTGACGTCTCCTTCCTGGTGCATCTTCTCCTCCCACCCTAACCCTGTCTTTGCTGTCCTTGCTCCCAGTGTAGGAGGGAGGAAGGAACGTTGCCTGGCTGGCCTGGATTTGACTGACTCAGTTCTTGCCATTGGGACCTAAAGAAGACCCCGTTGTTCCACCAGACGTTTAGATATTTTGCACATCACATAGGAAAAGAGTTGGGTCAGGTGAAGGTGGTTTTGTTCCTCTTCCCCCTTCCCTGAGTTGAAAGGGACAACTGTGTCCACCTTCTCTTTAGGCCAGTTGTGAAGGTCTTCTCTTGTATGCCAGGGTGTCAGATGGATAGAACTGAAACAATGGTTATACATTAATTTATAGCTTTCTGAGAATAGTGTTCTCCCTCACCCGCAACTAAATTTATTGTTCACATTTTAATAAAGCTTTAGTGTGAAAATGTAGGGGGTTGAATGTACTCCACCCATTTTCCTAATTTGTTTTTTCCATTTTTGTATATTCAGACTGAATTCTGATTTGTGTATTATGAGTAAAATGTTTGGGAAAAAACTAATTTAAATTATTTTGAATACAATTTTTAAAAACAATTGAAACTTTGGTATATTAAGGGTTACAGTCAGACCAAGTGCTGATATTTTATTTTAAAGAACTGAGGAAAATAAAGCCCCATTAAGGAACTTTACTGCAGGTTTTGATTTTAAATATAGAACCCCAGTCTTATTATAATCACCATTTAGATATGATCTGCTATTTATAAACTCATGGTTGTATTAATAGGAAGGAATCAGTTGAACAGGGAAAGGAATTTATTGAGTTAGGAGGAGGCGCTTTACAGTGCTCTCATTTGATTCTCCCAAGAACCCTATGAGTTAGATCTTATTAGCCCATTTTAGAAATGAGGAAACTGAGTCTCAGGGAGTTTAAATAACTTTGGAAAATCACACAGCTACTGAGTGGCAGAGTGAAGATTTTTAGCAAAACCCATACTTTAATTGCTACCCTATGTTTACTTCCTAAAGCTATTTTATTGCTTAAAATTATATCATAAAATATTTTTCTTGTTTTAGAATAGCTTTAATATTAATAATTTTTAATGAGAGGATAATATTGTCAGTGATCTATGATTTATCATTTCCTAGATACTGAATATGTTTTCAGTTATTCTACTATGATAGATAACTCTCAGTGAGTGAATATTCATGTCTTTTTGCCTTTATTGTATTATTTGCTTAAGAAATATTTATTGGAGAGAAATTAATGAATCAAAGGATACACTTCTTTTACATTTCATTTCTTGCTAGCCATTGCCATGTTGATTTTCAATAGGGTTTCTTGAATTTGCTTTTTGTAGAGATTACCATACCCCATTTAACCAACTGTAAATACCCGTTGTACAGCGTATATTGGGAACAACTTAAAGTGTACATAAATCAGTGAAATAAGATTACATGGTAACTATTTACCCTATGGAGAGTAAAGGGGAAAAGCTGAGTGACTTTGATAAGAAAACAGTTGGCGAAGCCCCAAGAGTGGGACTGTTCCTAGAGAACAGTTGTTGGAAGAGAATGGAGGAGCTTGAACGCACTGGAATTTACCAGGGGATTGGTTTGTACCTGGTTTGCTTTTCTTGGCAGGGTTTTGTGGTTAATCTCTGAGTTAAATTTGATGTAAATTAAGACCAGACTATAATTTGAATTTGAATTTGAATCCTTCTTTGTTATAATCCGTTTTTGTTCTTTCTGTCAGCCTTTCTTTGCTAACATTGTAATTCGTGGATGAGAATTTTAAAGTTTGCTTCGTTTGACTTGAGAGGCATTAGGAGACTGGCATATTTTACTTGCAAATAGAAGATTTAGACTGAGTATTTACATAGAAGGATTATGTTATAAGCATCACTATGTTTTTTCACTAAATGACTTGTTAGGTAATATTTTATTAGGAAATAAATGAAGGAAACAAAGTTAATGTTATTTCAGATGGTATACTTAACCCTGGTGTCTGTGAAAATATATGTACATATTTATATATTGTATTTTCCTATCATTTTTGATAACTGTCCCATACCAGCTAAGGCAGAGTGGTAGCTAATCTTTACTGGACTGATGATGATATCCCTTGACAGTGGTGGAAGGAACTGTTCTGCCCAGCATTTTCCTGTCATCTCCTTTCTTTCCCTTTACATGACATGAAGAATTACAAGTACTATTACCAGAAGCTTTATTTATTGAGGATTAATATGTTATAGGCAGCATCTGAAAGCTTTATTATTACATCTGTTACCTCATTTAATTTTTCACAAGGTTTACTTGAAGTATGCACTACTATTCCCATTTTACATACTAGAGAAACAATTAGAGAGGTTAAATAACTCAGGTTAGTAAATGGCAGAACTGGAAGTTGAATTTGGGCTCTTTGATCTAAAGCCCTTCCTTTTAACCATTATCTCATGTGTTGTGTACATTTTTAGTTAAATTGACTATAAATGGTCCCATGTTTCAAGTCTTTAGTCTCCTTTGCCTTAGAACCTAGTTATTTCAAGGAAATCTTCACATTCTGTTTTTGAACAAAGTACTCATGGTAATTACTTTGAGGTTCACAAGCATTTCTTAGGGATAGAGTTCAGAGGGAAAGAGAGATCTCGTTTAGTCAGAGAAGTTGTGATTTTGCTTGGTTCGTAAAGATAGATGTTTTGTGTGGGTTTCTTTGAAGGTGATTTATGTATGGTAAGGGAAATACGGTTGGAAAGTGCATGCTTACTGTTTATTAGCATCAATGTATCAGTATTTTATCTGGACTTTAAAAAATGTATTTAAAGGTTACAGGATCTTATTTTTACTAAATAAGAATTCCATTGAAACACTTTTCTGACTTGAGCTTTTTCCCCCCTCTTGGGCATTTGGGTGGAATACAAAAAAATGGGCTATATTGGCATTTTCCTAGGATAAAGTTGGCACAATAGTGAGATGGTTCATTGGCATCCTCTAAAGGCAATTGGTGATACTTTTTGGATCTCTTTTGATACCACACTAGTAGTCTTTGATAGTTTTATGCTATCTGGTATGATATGAAGGATGTTCCTGGCTTATCTCTTCTATTTCCTGCCCCAGGTCTGGAAACAGCACAGTGTCCAAAGAATGCTGGTTCCTTTTTCTAACTGCTGTAGTCTTTCTCACTCAGCTATCTCTCTTTATATCCCCTAGAGAAATTCATTTTTTTAAAAAAGAATGCAATTTTTCCAGCCACTTGTCTCCATGTGGAAAGGTGGAAAATTATCTTTAAAAGAGTGGGGATTAATAACCTCTAAAGCAGCAGTTCTCAAACTTTTTGGTCTGAAGACTCTTTTATATTCTTAAAATTATTAAATATACCGAAAACTTGTGTTTATGTAGGTTAAGATCAATCAATATTTACCATATTAGAAATTTAAACTAAGACTAAAAAATTTCTTCTTAATGCATTTTAAAATAACAGTGATAAACCCATTATATGTTAACATATTTTTGAAAAATAATTATATTTTCTAAAACAAAATATTTAATAAGAGTGGGATTATTTTATATTTTGCAAATCTCTTTAATATCTGGCATAATAGGGGATAGCTGGATTATATTTGCTTGTACACTTAATTTTTTGCAATATGTTGATTTGGGTGAGATGAAGAAAATCTGGCCTTCTACAGATATGTGGTTTGAAAAAGGAAGAGTACTTTAATAACCATTTCAGATAATTGTGAATATTATTCTTTGATACTACATCAAAGCTTGACAGATAGAAATTTCTTAAAAGTTAATTGAAATGTAGAATCTTCAACTATAGCAATGGACTCTTTTTCTCTCACATTAAAGTCCATTGGTCTATTTTGTACTTTGAATGACTCTCCTACCCATGCATGCCTTGAGTCATTTGGAGAATACCAGTTCTCAGTGAGTGATGCAGATCTTTTAAATTATGACACATTTTATTATACAACAGCACAAAATCACATATGTTAATATCGCCACAGATCTCATAAGAAAAGTCTTTAAATATTGGGAAGCTGTCCGGTGCTTTGTGACCGCCTGGAGGGGTGGGATAGGGAGGGTGGGAGGGAGGGAGACGCAAGAGGGAAGAGATATGGGAACATATGTATATATATAACTGATTCATTTTGTTGTAAAGCAGAAACTAACACACCATTGTAAAGCAATTATACTCCGATAAAGATGTTAAAAAAAAATATTGGGAAGCTGTCAAGGTCATGGTGGCAGTTACAAGTTTTCCAAAATTTTAATTTTAATTTGAAAGCCTGAATTTTATCGTTTATAATAAAATGGCTGCCATATACTAAAGATTAAATAACCATGGTTTGAATGTCAGTTGTTCTTTCGAGTAGAAATGGTGCTCCATGGAAAAAGTGGCTCGTTCAGCTGGCAATTCAAATGCTTTTCCGTGACAACTATTGTACTTTGGTATGTAGCAGAAGTGTTTTATGTGTACTTCTGTGTCCTTACCCAGCATATTAAAAAGATGTGTACCCAAAGCTGAGATTTAATAAAATTAATAATTTTTACTCTCATTAAGGACATTGTTAAGTGAAACTTGATTACTGTTTTTGTATGTGTGTGTGAAGTAAACAATGATTATTAGTACAGTTTGGCATCACTACCTTGATTCATGCTAACATCCTGGTAGTTCTTAGCATTGATTTTGTACCATGACTACAAATGTCAACACAGTGAGAAAAACCAATAGCATCTTATTATTATTATGACATAATGCTTTAAACTTGCACACCCCTCAGGGGTCCATGGACCACACTTTGAGAACCACTGTTCTAAATTCTTTGAAAATGCCCAGAAGTCTTCGTTAGTCTTTATGAATCTACCTACATCTTTTGTTCATACAGCCTGGATTTCTTCAAGTTCCACTGTTCCAGGTAAATGTAAGTAATTTATCACTCAACTTTATCATTTTCGTTTTGTGAGCATCACATACAAAAGTCTACTGCAGATGTGCAGATGTTCAGCTACATGGTCATTTGAAAGGGCTTTGAATAATAGACATTGTGTATATCAGCCTACAAATGAATATTTGTATGTAAATATTTGTGTGTAAATAAATTGGATGTTACATATATATCCTAGAATTAAACAGTTGTAATGTGAATTTTAGAGATAATTCAGTATTCCTTGGTTGTATTGATATTAATGTGACTATAAGGGATGTCGTAGATCACACTTGCCTGTTTATTTTTTCCTCATTTTTTAGTGACTTAAGTCTACCCTCTCCATCTCCAGTTGTTGCTCTTTAAACTAGAACAGTTAAAATCATTTAAGACGAATAAGGATCCTTTGTGTACAGGAATATTTGGGAGTAGGAGAAATCTTTTAATCATAATCCATTCCTAATCAAATCTTTTTCTGTGATTAGTTCATTGCAGTGGCAGAATTGGGGTAGTGAGTATGTCTTAAACTTGAAGTTTTATTTCATTCTACTTTGCCTTATTCTCTTTTAAGAAACAACATCAAAAACAACATAGCTTCTAGTGCTCCAGTAAAAGTTTAGATTTTTAGGTTGGGTGGTGGTGGTAGTGAGGAATGCTAGTCATTTTGGACACCGCCATCTGTTTCACTTTTCTCCATCAATGAGAAAACACCTCTAACACTGATAGCTAATTAGGCCTAAAGAGCTTGGGTGTTTGTTTCTTGCTTTTATGGGGAGGTTTTGGTCCAGCACTGAATAATAGTACTCCGATATCAACTAATAAGAATAGATTTTTAAAAAATTTTGAAAATATTTTAACCTAAGTTACTAAACTATGAAATACACTGGTAATATATTAACACATTGGCAATATATTAATATACTGTCTCATATAAATACTTTTAGCCCAGTATTAATCCTAGTTTGTCTGGTTCAACGTCTTTTTTATGTTGGGAATACTGTATTTCCCTGTAGAAGAAACCTTTTGGCTATTCAAAGATTAAAACAGATATTCTGGCAAAACATTATAAAAATGTTGATTATGAACAATTTAAGAGCTTCTCTTCAGTATTTTCTTTTTATAAGCCACCTGTTGTCTTATGTGCCTAGTGTATACATTTGAACAAAGTGCTCATCACTTGTCAGCCATCAGTGGCAGCATAGAAATTACTTGTGGTACTTGCTTTGCAAGAAGTTCTTTTGTATTTGTGACATCAGCTTTGTTTTATACAATTAAAGTATTACACGCTAGAATAATCTAAATTGCAACCACTAAACGGTGATTTAATTCTTCTTGCCTTGAACTGAATTTGTTTACTGATTATATGTAGCTATTGACTACTGTTTAACATGACAGATTCATAAAAATTTCCCCCCTATTTTGGTAGCAAATAAGGTGGTTATATTATTAAAGGTTTTTCTCAATTTAAAAATTTGCCTTCAATAAATATTACATAAAGGGATAACATGTTGAAAACCCTGCGTGTGTGGATAATCCTTCTCATATGATTTGATTTTCAAATGAAGTTTAATACTTCTGATATGATATATTCATGATCACTTTAATAGTATTGTTCTAATTTTTAAATTCCCAGTTAAAAGTGTTTGCAGTCATTTTTATTCATTTTCTTCTGTTAAAAAAGAACAAAGTATAACTGTTTGATTAAGACTTAAGATTGATACTAGAATAAATATTTAGACTGTTAGATAACTTCTCATATACTTACAGTAACATTAACTCTACACAGCAATCTGGATGCTTAGATAACTTTACCAGTGGATTTTAAGTAATCTGAATATTTCCTTTTTGTTGTCTTGTTAATAGTCCTGGTTATAATTTTTTAAAATAAGTTAACAGCACTGATACATTGACATTATTTAAAATGACAAATATTTTATCCAGATCATTTTTTTAGTGAACAGATTTCAGAACTAATGGAATAAAATTACTCACTTAAAGCAAATTTATCTTGTATTTTGTATAAAGCTTAGGTAGGAATGCCACTATTCAGTTATATTATAAAGGTAAAGTATAGTATAAATACATTTTCCAAGGTAGCCAGTGGTATATTTCTGCAATATAATTGGCTTCCTACACCTTGACAATAGTTTGTATACAGAAACTCTACATGAACTACTACAGAAAACTACTCACAAATAAGACTTTTTTGTTCTTTTCAGAAACAGTCTGAAACTAAATGGGAACTTTATGTTTGCAGGAACAAAATTTGGAATTTCTTTTTCACTGCATGGTTGCTCTGATGTAAATGATGTAATATAGTGGACATTAGTATATAAGTAAATGATCAAATGAGTCATAAGATGGAACATCTGCCTCAGAAGCCCTTTCAGACAGCATAAGCTATGCCGTTGAAGTCTCTAATCAGTGCATCTGTCCCTGAGACTTCAGTGGTGCAAGGATAGTTTTCTATTTTGGATTAGTTACTATATGAAGACAGTATATTAACAATTTTTTTTTTGATGCATGCAACTGGAAAATTTGTGCCTGTGATATCTGAATAAAAAATTAACAGTGATTTTTTTTTTTTTTTTTTTTTTTGCGGTACGCGGGCCTCTCACTGCTGTGGCCTCTCCCATTGCGGAGCACAGGCCCCGGACGCGCAGGCTCAGCAGCCATGGCTCACGGGCCCAGCCGCTCCGCGGCATGTGGGATCCTCCCAGACCGGGGCACGAACCCGTGTCCCCTGCATCAGCAGGCGGACTCTCAACCACTGCGCCACCAGGGAAGCCCAACAGTGATTTTTTTTAAGCATAGTAATAATTAAGGGATGGCAATGAACATATAAACTTTTACTTTTACCTGCCTTAAAGTGGTTATTTATGATAGGATTTTACATTTTAGACCCGTAGATGCTTACTGGAGGAAATTTTCTTGCAAATACTGATGTTACAACAGGAGAGAAATCCAGATGGAACCTGAAGCACAGCAGGATTCAGAAAGGATATTTAACTAAAACAGAAGCCTGTATTTTGGGTCCATTCTGAACTGGAGAATTCCTATAGTTTTAAAATTGCCACCAGAGAGAGTTGGGGTGGCGGGGGGAGGAAGGGTGGGCAAAGGAGGGGGAGGGTATGTGCATGTTCATGTGTTTCATACAAAGTAAAAACTTCTAACCAAACGCACTGTAGAATACCAGATGATGATAATGACATACAGAGAATTGTGGTATATGTATGTGTATTTTATTCTTATAATCAACAAGCCACAGAAGATGAATTCTTATGATCATATTTAATTTTACTAAAGGATATGATCTAAAGTAGAAGTCTGCCCTCTTCCCTTAGAAAATTTATACTTAGCCATTCAATTAATCCTTTTTTTTTTTTTTTTTTAATTGCGGTACTTGGGCCTCTCACTGTCGTGGCCTCCCCCGTTGCGGAGCACAGGCTCCGGACGCGCAGGCTCAGCGGCCATGGCTCACGGGCCCAGCCGCTCCGCGGCATGTGGGATCCTCCCGGACGGGGGCACGAACCCGTGTCCCCTGCATCGGCAGGCGGACTCTCAACCACTGCGCCACCAGGGAAGCCCCAATTAATCCTTTTTAACAAGAGAGAAACAAGTGTAATTAGAGTAGGGTTTTTTTTTTGTTTGTTTTTTGTTTTTTTGCAGTACGCAGGCCTCTCACTGTTGTGGCCTCTCCCGTTGCGGAGCACAGGCTCCGGACATGCAGGCTCAGCGGCCATGGCTCACGGGCCCAGCCGCTCTGTGGCATGTGGGATCTTCCCGGACCGGGGCACAAACCCGTGTCCCCTGCATCGGCAGGCGGACTCTCAACCACTGCGCCACCAGGGAAGCCCTAGAGTAGGGGGTTTGAATAAGAATTGGGCACATGTTATTTTACACATTGGGATTTTTAAATCTTGGAAATAGAGAACAGTCATTACAAAATATTTTTATTCCAAAAGAAGGTTTAAAAAAGTTATCATTAGTTTCTGCCCTGGGATGTAGAGAGCTGGAAGGAGTGTTACTCCTACTTTACAATGAAAAACAACCTGGCTAACTTCAAAACCTGAGGATACACAGTACCTGCAGGGAAAGAGGAGACATGAACACTCACTCACCTGAGGTAGACACAGCTGGACAGCAGTAAGAACAGTTCAGTTAGAATTGTGGACAAATTAGGGAAGGTCAAGTAGAGGCTGACAGGAGCATATGAAATCTGTGAGGACATCAGAACTTGGAGAACCTTGTACCTTCACGTGTGCTCTTTCTCCACTAACCCTGGGGGGTGGGGTGGGTAAGAACCCCAAGAGATAGGAGTTAGGAAAGAGCCTTAAGAAGTATTGTGATGCACACCCTAGGGAGGAGGATAGCAGTGACAGGATCCTTTTCCTCTCTCTCCACTACAAAACAAAAGCCTTAATCTATGGACAGTGGGAGTGGTGGAGAAGGAGGCAACCAGCACCTCTGCCTTAGGGCATTGATGGAATTCATTGCAGCTGGGGGAAGGGAAAGGGGGAACATCTACTTTCTCAGGAATATGCTGAACCCACAACTGTGGGGTTAGATCAAGGGGAAGGAGAACTGAAAAAACTACAACCTCAAGACCCAGAGACACAATACATGACTAAGGCTGAGGCTTACTCAGAACAGAAGATGGATCCTCCCCCAACAATTTTCTACCACCGAACTAAGAAGTTTCTAATAATGAATAATAGCAGAATAGGTAAAGGAGAGGAAAAAAGAATAGACAAAGAGACATAGTGCAGGGGAACGACCTAAACTCAGAATAGAATAGACACTACTCTGATAAGCCAAACTCCCATCTCTGTAGGAATTTGAAGCCTGTAGTGCACTGAGGGTCACAGTAGTGATAATGTCAAACCCAGCTCAACACCTAACTAAATAGACTCACCTTCCCCACCTGAAAGGCCTAGGAGAAGAAAAAACTTGCCCCTTTTCAGGCATAAAAACTTTTTACCTCAGTCTCTGCTGTCCTACACAAGATGTTCACCTTTCAACAAAAAAATTACTAGGCATACAAAAAGGCAAGAAAAATCACACTCAGGGAAAGAGCAATCATTGGGACTAACCTCAGATGTAATACAGATTTTGGGATCTGACAGGGAATTTAAAATAACTATGATTAATATGTTAAAGGCTTTAACAGAAAAAGTGAACAGCATGCATGATAAAGATGGGTAATTTCAGCAGAGATGGGAAAAAAAGAATCAAGTGGAAATGCTGTAAATGGAAAACATAGTAACAGAGAGAAGAATATCTTCAATAGTTTCATTAGGAGATTCCACACAGTGGCAGAAAGGATCAGTGAACTTTAAGATAGGTCTATCGAAATTACCAAAACTGAAACACAAAGAAAAGAAAACTTGAAGACAAAAAAGAAAAAAGAATACTGAAGACCAGTGGGGAAACATCAAAAGGTCTAACTTACACATAATTGAAATACCAGAAGGTAAACAATGGGGTAAAACAAGTATTTTAAGAAATAACGACTGATAATTTTCCAAAATTAATGCACAAAAACACAGATCCAAGAAGCTCAGAGAATAACAACTTGGATACTTAATACACACACACACACACACACACACACACACACACACAATATTTAGAAAACAAAAGTCAAAGAACAGATCTCAAAGGCACCCAGAGACTAAAGAAACATATGCAAGAAACAAAGGTAGGATTTTGTCTGATGGTTGACTTTTCATCAGAAACTATGGGAGTCTAGAGACAGTGGAGTGACATTTATTTTTTTACTTTTTGGAGTGACATTTAAAAAGTGCTTAATGAAAAAAACTGGCAGCCTAGAAATATATACTCAATGAAAATATCTTTCAAAAATGGTGATACCGGGGCTTCCCTGGTGGCGCAGTGGTTGAGAGTCCGCCTGCCGATGCAGGGGACACTGGTTCGTGCCCCGGTCCGGGAAGATCCCACATGCCGCGGAGCGGCTGGGCCTGTGAGCCATGGCTACTGAGCCTGCGCGTCCGGAGCCTGTGCTCCGCAACGGGAGAGGCCGCAACAGTGAGAGGCCCGCGTACCGCAAAAAAAAAAAAAGGTGATACCCACTACTATATATAAAGTCGATAACTCATAAGGACCTACTGTACAGCACAGGGAACTCTACTTAATACTCTGCAATGACCTTTATGGGAAAAGAATCTAAAAAAGAGTGGATATATGTTATGTATAATTGATTCACGTTGCTGTACTGCAGAAACTAACACAACATTGTAAATCAACTATACTTCAATGAAATTTTTTTTTTTTTCTTTGCGGTACGCGGGCCTCTCACTGTTGTAGCCTCTCCCGTTGCAGAGCACAGGCTCCGGACGCGCAGGCTCAGCAGCCATGGCTCACAGCCCCAGCCGCTCCGCGGCATGTGGGATCTTCCCGGACCGGGGCACGAACCCGCGTCCCCTGCATCGGCAGGCGGACTCTCAGCCACTGTGCCACCAGGGAAGCCCCAATGAAAATTTTTTTAAAAATGAAGGAGAAATCGTTTTTCTTAACCAAACAAAAACTAGGCATTCATTGACAGCAGACTTACTGTATAAGAAATGTTAAAGCAAGTTCTTCAAGCAGGAGGAATATGATCTACACAAACTTAGATCTACATAAAGACCACTGGACATGGAAAAAAAAGTTATTACTTATTTTTAATTTATTTGAGATAAAGGTCAGCAAACTTTTTATATAAAGGGCTAGACAATATTTTAGGTTTTAAGAGCCATACACTCTATTGCGTCTACTCAGCTCTGCCATTGTAGTATGAAATATATAAGTGAATGAATGTGGCTGTGTTCTAGTAAAACAATTTCTAAAAACAGGCAGAGGGTTAGAGTTGGCCCATGGGCTATCGTTGGCTCATCCCTGCTCTAACAGATAACTGACTAAGACAAAAGTAGTATTATATGTTTATAGCATTTATAACAGATATGACAACAATAGCATAAAAGATGGAAGAAAGGAATTGGAAATATTTCTGTAAGTCCTTGTACTACACATGAAATGGTATAATATCTGAAGGTGCCCTCAGATTAATTAAAAATGTATATTGGACAACCACTAAAAATTTTGAAATAAGGGCATAAATAATAAATCTATGGAAGCAATGCAATGGACTTGTAAACAATCCTCAGCATAAGAGAAGTTAGAGAAAGAGGAATAAAGAAACAAAGAATAGATGGAACAAATAGAAAATAGTAAGATGGTAGTGTTTTTTTTTTTTTTTAAGATGGTAGATTTTAATCTAGTCATATCAGTAATCACGTTAAACGTGGATAGTCTAAACCAGGGAATGGCAAAGTACTTCCAACCACAGTTTCATTTCTTTGTACATGTGTGCCATGATAAAGGAAGTTCCTGGACCTATTGGGCATCTAGAATTTAGATACTCATTTACTTGCATAAGGAAGAATTCAGATACTGTCCTGTGATACCCACCTGTTTAATGGTAATTTACTTCAAGGAGTAATTTTCATTTTAGGGAATAAAAATTGACTTGGGTATGACTAGAGATAAAAGGGTACATTGTATTCCAGACTTTAGAAACACCAATCTGAAATAAAGGAAAAAAAGCATTACAGTAAATACACATTAAAGCTGTTCTGTCTTATCAGTTACCTAAATGACATTGGATTAGGAGTTAGTTTTTAATGTAGGAAGTTTTCAAAATTCATTTGTGAACTATAATCTGTTATTAGGTACACATCCATTTCTAGGGCTAGCTATACTTTTCCCTTTGGAATATCGCTGACTATATATACTACAGTAAGAATGCTTACACATTACTTGTTGATAAATACTAATGTGTTGTAGGTTAAAATCTGTGCTTAAGGGCTTCCCTGGTGGCGCAGTGGTTGAGTCTGCCTGCCAATGCAGGGGACACGGGTTCGTGCCCCGGTCCGGGAAGATCCCACATGCCGTGGAGCGGCTGGGCCCGTGAGCCATGGCCGCTGAGCCTGCACGTCCAGAGCCTGTGCTCCACAACGGGAGAGGCCACAACAGTGAGAGGACCGCGTACCGCAAAAAAAAAAAAAAAAAAAAATCTGTGCTTAATATTTTGTTGGTAACTTTCATGTAACTAACTTGAAGCAATACTGCTTGCCTTTGAAAATAATCCAATGTTTGGAAAGATATTTGTGGTTTTAAATTCCAGCTTTGTTACTTACTAACTAGTTTTGTACAAGCAGTAACAGTTAGGCTGTTTGAGTAAAGTGGAGATTATTATCATACCTCGTTTACATAGTGAGGTTTAAATGAGATATAATGTATGTAAAACACTAAATACTGAGAAATATTAAATTTAAATCTCAAATTAATTGTTTTCAATATGTAATTATATATGTGGCTTAAAAGTAAAATGATATCTAAAGATAAACACTGAAAAGTCTTCTTCACCTTGTCTCTATCTACCATGCCCCCTCCAACTCTAGTATTTAATTAATTAATTAATTTATGGCTGTGTTGGGTCTTTGTTGCTGCATGGGGGCTTTCTTTAGTTGCATCGAGTGGGGGCTACTCTTTGTTGCGGTGTGCAGGCTTCTCATTGCAGTGGCTTCTCTTGTTCCCGAGCATGGTCTCTAGGCACACGGGCTTCTGTAGTTATGGCACACTGGCTCAGTAGCTGTGGCACGCGGCCTCTGGTGCGCAGGCTCAGTAGTTGTGGCGCACGGGCTTAGTTGCTCTGCGGCATGTGGGATCTTCCCAGACCAGGGCTCGAACCCGTGTCCCCTGCATTGGCAGGCAGATTCTTAACCACTGCGCCACCAGGGAAGTCCCTAGTATTTATTTTTACTAGTTTCTTGCTTATTCTTCGATAGTTTCTTTATACAGTTACAAGCAAATACAGTTAAATATTTTTTCTTTCCCTTTCCTAAACAAAATGCCTGCCATATAAACTGTGATGCACTTTGCTTTTGATATTTAAAATGTCCTGGAGAGCTCTCCATATCAGTGCACAGAGATTGTTTTCATTTTTCTTCACAGATACATTGTATTTCATTGTGTGGCTGGGTCATCATTTATTCAGGAGGTTCAGTATTGCTGGATACTTGGCTTATTTCTAGTTTTTTGCTGTGATTATGTTATAATGCCACAATGAGTAATCTAGTACTTATGTTATTTCATAAATGTGTAAGTTTATGAGAGAGATTCCCAGAAATGGAATTGTTGAGTTAAAGGGAAAATGCATTGGTAATTATGGCAGATACTGCCAGATTTCCTTCATAGGGGTTGTGCAGTTTTTGTACTGCTTCCAGCAATGTATGAGAATACTTGTTTCTCTATAACCTTGCTAGCAGAATGTGTGTTAAACTTACAGATTTTTTGCAGGTCGTTAGGAGAGAATTGGTATGTGGGTGTAGTTTTAATTTGCTGTTCTCATTATAAGTGAAGTTGAACATCTCTTCGAATGTTTAATAGCTGTTCGTGTTTTTCTTCAGATTGCCTGTTTATGTTGCTTGCCCATTTTCCTATTGGGTTGTCCTTCCTTCCTTCCTTCCTTCCTTCCTTCCTTCCTTCCTTCCTTCCTCCCTTCCTCCCTTCCTCCCTTCCTCCCTTCCTCCCTCCCTCCCTCCCTTCCTACCTCCCTTCTTTCCTTCTTTCTTTCTTTCTTTCTTTTCCGTAATAACTAAGAATTCTTTTATGTTGGGAATATTAGATCTATGAGTTGCAGATATTTTTTCCCAATTAGTCATTTGTCTTTTTCTTTATGGTCCGTTTTGCTATACAAATATGTTTTGGTAGTTGAGCTCAGTTGTTATCAAAGAGGCCTTCTCCAGGGAATTCCCTGGCAGTCCAGTGGTTAGGACTCTGTGCTTCCACTACAGGGGGCATGGGTTTGATCCCTGGTTGGGGAACAAAGATTCTGCAAGCCATCTGGCTCGGCCAAAAAAAAAAAACAGGCCTTCCCCAACTCAGGGCTATAAAGTAATTCATCATATTTTCTTTCAGTATGTTTATGGTTTCATCTTTTACTTGTAAATCTCTAATCCATTTAGAGTTTATCTTTGTGTACACTGCAACACATCGATTCTACTATGTGTATATATTTTTTAAGTATTCCTTTCATAATGTTGTCAAATAATATTTATTAAAGTCTATTCTTTACTGACTTGACACCTTTGGCATATGCTAGATTCCTGTAAGTACTTGGGTCTATTTCAAATCTTTCTCTGTTTCATCAGTGTGTCAGTTTATTCATTTCCTAATGTGACACTTTTTAAAAAATCATCAAGACTTTGTACATATTGTAGTATCTGGTAGGGCTGTTCCCTTCATTTTCATAGTGTTCCTGGCTAGTTTTGCTTATTTATTTTTCTGTATAAACTTAATAATCATCTTTCTTCATCACAGAAAAGAAATCTTGTTGGCATTATTATTATGATGACATTCAATAAACTTAATAATCAGCTTTCCTCATCTCTGAAAAAGAAATCTCGTTGGCATTATTATGATGACATTAAATTTATGTTAATTTTAAAAGAATTTATAATCTTTTCGTTCAGAAACATGGCGTGTTCTTTTACTTGTTCATGTCTACTTTTGAAGTGTTTGGAAAGGTCCTCTTTGTGTTGGTTTTGTACATTTATTGTACAATTAATTTCTGGGTTTTTTATCTTTTTTGTTGCTTTTGGTATTATAAATGTGGTCTTCTCTTTCGTTATGTTTTCTGTTGTTGTTTGTATATTAAGAATACTTTTAAAAATCAACCTGTTCACGTGATTCTTTGTTAGGTACTGTAGGAAGGTCTTAAAAATGGATAAAATATAGATTAAGGGAAATTGGATATAGCACATTAATTCAGTGGAATACTGTGCAGTTTATATTAAAGTGGACAGGTGCCTGTGACTCATGAAATGAGAAAGTAGGTATTCTGGTTTTGTTTAAGTCCTATGGAAAAAAAGTCTCAAAAATGTATTCAAATGTTAACAATGGTTTTTTGGGGATTGCTAGATAATTTCTTCTTTTTGCATAACTTTTCTGGTGGCAGTTACTAGTCCACAAAAATCCATGTTTTCCTTCCTTGTACATGTCTGTTCATCTTTACTACATTTCCAAATCCACCATGAGAATGGACATGTGTCTGCAGTTTTAGCAGTGGATTGTGAAAAGAAGTGATAGGTGATACTTGTCCTAGATTTTAAGGCATTGACTATGCCTCCTATAGTAGTTGCTTTTCTCCTTTTATGCTGATTTAATTGGAAGCGCTTAGACCATGCAGATGATGGTGGTGCCTTAGAGGATGGTTGAGTCATGTCTTGGAAGGAACCTGGATCCATGAATGACTGCAAGGAGCAGAGCTGCCTCGCTAAGCTGGACCATTTGTTTCAAGATTGAAATTAAAGAGAAATAAACTTTTTGCTTGTTAATTCACTCGAATTTTGGCTCTCTTTGTGTTCTAGTTTTACTGTGGCTTATACACTTGTGTAGGGCTTCCCTGGTGGCGCAGTGGTTGAGAATCTGCCTGCCAATGCAGGAGACACGGGTTCGAGCCCTGGTCTGGGAAGATCCCACATGCCGCGGAGCGACTGGGCCAGTGAGCCACAAACTACTGAGCCTGCGCATCTGGAGCCTGTGCTCCACAACAAGAGAGGCTGTGATAGTGAGAGACCTGCAGACTGCGATGAAGAGTGGCCCCCGCTTGCCGCAACTAGAGAAAGCCCTCGCACAGAAACGAAGACCCAACACAGCCAAAAATACAATAAATTAAAAAAACAAAAAACCAAACAGAGTTGGTAAAAGACCACAGGCATAAAGACAATCATTTAAAAAAATAAAAATACACTTGTGTATTCTAAATATGTGAACACATTACTTTTATAATTAAAAAATCCATTTTCAAAGAATGTAAGATCATACTATACTTATTTTACTGAAACTTGATTTTCTCATTTAAAATATCCTGAATATCTTTCCATGCCATCAAATGCCCCTTTTTGTGTAAATAAACTTTTTATTTGGAATAATTATAGATTTACAGGAAAGTTTCAAAGATAGCACTGAGAGTTCTCATATACCCCTCACCCAGTTTCAGTTTCCTCTTATGTTATCATTGTTTCAATATCCCCTTATTTTACCATGGTGCATTTGTAAAAACTAAGTACATAAAACATGGTACATTTATTAAACCAGCATTGGTACATTACTATTAACTAAACTCCAGACTTTATTTGGATTGCACCATTTTATCTACTGAAGTTCTTTTTCTATTCCAGGATCCAATTCAGGAGACCACATCTTATTTACTTGTCATGTTTCCTTAGCCTTCTTTGGTCTCCTCTGATAGTTCTTAGTCTTTCCTTCTTTTTCATGACCTTCACAGTTTTGACAGTTGAAGTGTTTTGTAGTTCCCTCAGATTGGGTTTATCTGATGTTTTTCTCATGATTAAACCAGGGTTATGGGTTTTTGGAAAGAATACCACAGAGGTGAAGTGCCTTTCACATCATATCCAGGAATACATGGTATCTACATGACATCAGGGATATGTAAAGCTTTATCACTCGATGAAGGTGGTGTTTGCCAGGTATTTTCACTGTAAAGTTACTATTTTTTCCTTTTCATATTTTTCCTTTTCTTTGGAAGCAAGTCAAATCTAGCCCACAATAAAAGGGAAAGGGGAAAATACCCATTTTTGAAGGCTGAATTTAATTTGATAGATATCAAACTTGATGTCCAAAGACCAGCTTTGGATACTTGAAATTTTCTGCTTTGCTTCTGTGGGCAGCTGACCAATCAGCATGGAACCAGGCTTGAATTTCCTTCTTTAATTGCACATTGTATAGCCTACAAGTTGGGAACAAGAGAGGAATAAATAGGATTGGAGAATATACTTGTGTCCCTCCCCAAATGCCTCATTTTTTTCTATTTGTCATCTTGATCTGGAAATCAAAGTTAAATTCCCTATCTCTGGAGATCTGAACATTTCTGGTAGTACAATGGGAAGATTTAACTGAGTACCATTTATTGAGTTCCATTTAGGGCCAGTACTGTGCTGGGCCTTTCACATGAATCATAGTTAATCTTTAGAACAATCTTAAGAGGAAAGTACATTTTACCACAAAGAAACTGAGACTAGATTTTGACTTGCCTAATGTCATTCAGCTTATAAGAGGTAGTATCTAGGTCAAAACCATTTCTTCCCCCACCTCCTTTTTTTCCATCTTATATATCACAGTGCCACCAGTTCTTTTGTCTCTACATCAATAAGAACAACCTAGTTATCATTAAATATAGGTATATGATAGCTATTTGGTGTACTTAACAGGTAGTATGAAAAGATGAAAACTATTAGTGCTGTGTGTTGTAATCAGATTTTCAAGTTAGGATTCTCTTTTCCCCAACCTAGGTCATGTGCTGCCCTATTTTCTCTGCCCTAGTGTATACTTCCTGAATACCTGAAGAAACCCGTAAGAGACTGGGCTCTCCTGGTCTCAGTTCCAGCTTGCTGTTGCACAGCTGATGGTTGGATTATCAATAGTTTGACTTTGCCATTGGCCAGTTCATTCTGATGCCAGTGGCTGATATAACTGATTTCTCCCTCAGAACTGATGATGGTAAACTTTTTCTGAGAGTATGTTAATATGCAGATATAGTAGTCATATTAGCAAAGATTGACCTTTTGTGGTTGTTGAAGTAGTGTCCCATTTTCTTAAAGAGATGTCAGAGTTTTTAATGGTATCTTTAGAGATTTGTTATAGGCAATAAACAAAATGTTTAAAAAGTAAAATTATGCTGTATATTTGATGGTAATAAATACTAAGGAAAATAAAGTACAGAAAGAGAATAGTAAGTGTTTGGGTGGGGATTGCAGTTTTAAACACTGCAAAGGAAGGCTTCACTGAGAAGTTGTCATTTGAGTAAAGAACTAAAGGAGGTAAGGGATCAAATTATTTAAATTTTGGGGGCACAGTAGGAAATGCAAGGGGCCTGAGGTGGAGTAGGGCCTGGTGTTTTTGAGTTCTGTTCTTCTATATCCACCTGTATCATATACTCTTCTTTTCCTTTTAGTATAACAGGTGATGAATTGTCCCTGCCAAGGCCAACTTGTTAAATCTGCTTCCCTCTCACATGTGATTGTGATCCTGCTGCCCTGCCCTCTTTCCTGTATCATGTTTCCTCTCTATTGATTTGTTCCCATGACCGTGCAAACATGGGGTAATGACCCCGTCCAGCTACTACTCTCTGTTCTCTTTTGCAACGAGACTGAAAAGAGGTTGTTTGTACTGTGTCCACTTCTTTGCATTCCATTCTTTTTTTTTTTAACTTCAGTGAGGTTTTGCCCCCCAAAAGAGCATTTGAGAATGCTCTTGTCTAGGTCATCAATAACCTGCACGTTGCCAAATGCTCCTTTTTCATCATTCTCTCTGAGTAAATAATAGCCAGTTATCCATTTATTATCTGTTTCTCCTTCTAGTATGTAAGTTCCATGACAGTATGCACATGGGTGCCCCTCGATATTTGTTGAATGTGTGGGTATGTGTTGCTACATACGTCCTTGTACATACCTTATATACACCATGGTCCACTTGCCTGAGTTTTTTTTCCTTAGGGTAAGTTGCTAAAAGTAGAAATTACTGAGCCAAAGAGTGTACACATTTTAAAGGCTTGTTAGTAAGCTGCCTCCTTAACCAGAACAAACTGTTAGTATTTGTTTATCTTTAAGGCTTTAGCATTTATTATGAACACCTCTTAAATGCTTTTAATATTTTAGATTTGTATGGTTTCCCAGATAGCCAAAATTCCAGGGTAACTTACAGTTTCTTACTTTAATATTCTGTCTATAGTCTAATAGAAAAAGGTGCTCCTGAAGTTTTGTGTCCACAGAGTATTGGAGACTTAGAATATCATCGAAGCAGTATGACTGTCTTTAGGAAAGAAGTTTTAGCCATTATACTGCATCCTGTTGTCTTATCTGAGGAGTAACACATTTGCTAGAGGTATTTTCCTTTAGATTGCTGCCCCAGTCAGAGGTCAAGTACTGTGGTAACTACACTTTTGCTATATTGATTGAAGAAACAGAGCACTAACACACACACACAGCAAATTTGTACTCTGATCATATGGGTGGATTTCTGATTCTGGACTTAAAAGTCGAATAGTTTGATTTTACTCACATATTCCCAATACTTTGTTGTTAAAATGTAGGCATTTGATAAGAATATTGATAAGGCTATTGATAAGAATAAAAATGGATACATTTGTTCTATAGTTGTAGTGTTATACTGAATGTAAATTTTTTCCATGTAAATATTATATTTATAACAAACTATATTTTATTATGGAATCTTTAGATTTTTTCCTTCATTGAAAGAAATGTTTCTGCTATTATTAGCTAGTAGCTGCTGTTTTCAGTGTGCAGTTTGTTGCTTGATTATATGTTATAAAATAAACTTAAGTTTGCCCTGGACTGCTAAACTCAATAGTTGCATGTTAGCTTATTGTTAGGAATAGGGTTCTTGTAAATTTGGAAGGGAAGAGTAAAATTAATGTGAAAAATAAAGATATCAAGATATCTTCTCTTTCATTAATCTTTCACAACAAATTAATTTTCTTTTTCTGGTTCTTGTTATGTGACTGGCAAGTGAAATGTAAGTTTAGTTACCAGTCCAGAATGTTTTAGGAACATGGAGTTTTTGAATTATAACCATCACTGCTATCTAACAAGTGATAGCAAACATTTATTAAATACCTACAATGTAAAGCCCTTAGGGCTAGGTTAATAAAATTCATAATATATCTGTCCTTAAAAAATTCACAGCCAAATTGGGAAATTAAGACAAATGATGGCATTCATAATAACTCAGAATTAGTCAATAAATGGAAGTTTATTATAATGTTGTTACCACCAATAGAAATGTCTATTTAACCTTTACATATTGTCAGGCATCCCACGTGAGCTTCTGTCTGTTTTACAGATAATTGAGTAAAAATATTTAGAGGTTCTATAATTACTGATAGTGAAGATTTTTAAAGTATTCCTTTAGTTAAGGTAGGGTGCCCCTAAAAGAGCCTTGTAGGCCAGCAAAGATATATATTTGAATATCTAGCATATCGACATGAAGTTTAGAATTTTTAATAAACTGAACTCAGTATTATGTAACAATGTTGATACGTAACTACTTTGAGAAGTTTCTGTTCTTTTAAACTTTGAAGTACTAATAGCCTGCAGTTTTTCACATTGTTGTCATACTGTAGCCATTAAGTTGCACTTTGAGAATTTGGGGTATTAGTGAGAATTTTATTAGTAAGTTTTTAAATTATCCTCTTGGTTGTGTTTTCCCCCCACCCCCGATATGGGTAAAATAAACTGTCAATACTTACAGTTAAAAATAGAAAATGCAGGGCTTCCCTGGTGGCGCAGTGGTTGGGAGTCCGCCTGCCGGTGCAGGGGATGCGGGTTCGTGCCCCGGTCCGGGAGGATCCCGTGAGCCATGGCCGCTGGGCCTTTGCGTTTGGAGCCTGTGCTCCGCAAACGGGAGAGGCCACAATGGGTGAGAGGCCCACATATCGCAAAGAAAAAAAAAGAAAAAAGAAAAATGCATGAACGTATGTGCTTATAATCTGCTCATTATTTTTAAAATTTTTTCGCGGGCCTCTCACTGTTGTGGCCTCCCCCGTTGCAGAGCACAGGCTCCGGACGCGCAGGCTCAGGGGCCATGGCTCATGGGCCCAGCCGCTCCGCAGCATGTGGCATCTTCCCAGACCGCGGCACGAACCCGTGTCCCCTGCATCGGCAGGCGGACTCTCAACCACTGCGCCACCAGGGAAGCCCTCATTATCCTTTTAGTTTAAGCATTATCCTTGGTTTAAATTTAAGTCATATACCTCAGATCATAAACTAAACCAATCCAAAATAAGGCAAATAAGGCATAATGTTCTGGCATCTTCCTTACACTTCTGTATTTCCTGGTAGAAGTGGAGATTTTGAAAATAAGAGGAGATATTCCTTAGAAGGAGATTTTAATGTTGCTGTTATTTAAAATAAGTTAAGTTGCTTATTTTTCCTTTAAAACTTTGTACCAGTTTTCAGAAGTCAGGAGTTTATCTAGCTTGTACAAGTTTTGGGGAACTAATTCTACAACATAAAATAATTTTGCTATCTTTTCTCTTTGTGATTAAATATTTAAACCAAGTATAAAATTTAAGTTAAAGATATTAGGAAGAAAATAAAATATATATGTATTTGATTTGAAATATACTTATTTCATAGGCTCATATAAAGACAATTTAAATTAGCTGGCACAATTTATGCAGAAAGTAATAACAGTTTGATCATATGAAGTGTGTTTACGTCTGTGTTTCTGTTTGTCTTAAGGAAGTAGAGTAAGTCTATTAAAATTTTTGTTTGCTAAATTTAAATAATTAAATTTAGATCTTTTTCCAGAGCGCTGAGGAACTGGTATTTGTTCCTTTGTGGAAGGAGGTGGATTCATAAATTAATAATGGCTTATTAGTTCAATAGTGGTAGTTTGAAAAACCATGTATATTTCCATGTTCTATTTTACATTTGAGGTTATGCAAAAGTAGTTAATATTTATGTTCTGATATTTTAAAAAAATTATCTGCTTTGAATTGATTTAGTGATTCATAGATTATAGTTGTTGTGTTGTTTTTTGTTTGTCTTTTTTACACCGGTGTTTAGTTTATCCTTAAAGTTAGTTTAGTTCTTCATAGGGAACTGTGTTTTTTTTTATATATATAAATTTATTTATTTTATTATTTTAATTTTTTTTTTTGGCTGTGTTCGGTCTTCATTGCTACATGCAGGCTTTTCTCTGGTTGCAGCGAGTGGGAGCTACTCTTCGTTGTGGTGCGCAGGCTTCTCATTGCAGTGGCTTCTCTTGTTGCAGAGCACAGGCTCTAGGTGCGTGGGCTTCAGTAGTTGTGGCACATGGGCTCAGTAGTTGTGGCTTGTGGGCTCTAGAGTGCAGGCTCAGTAGTTGTGGCGCACGGGCTTAGTTGGTCCGTGGCATGTGGGATCTTCCTGGACCAGGTCTCGAACCCGTGTCCCCTGCATTGGCAGGAGGATTCTTAACCACTGCGCCACCAGGGAAGCCACAGGGAACTGTGTTTTGATTTGATTAGTAATTAGAAAATAGGCATTTAAAAATTTTGCATAGGCTTCTAAAATGCCACTAAATATCTCTAAGAATACTGAAAAATACCTATATTTGGTTTACATGTATAATAAATTCTGAAAATTATTTAATGAAATTATTACGTATAGTTGATATTTCAAGTATAAAAGGGTTTGGATAAAACTGAAGTGAATTTATTAGCAATTTGAAATGTACAGCTTTTTAATGTGATTGAATCCAGTATTTTAAAGAAGGTTAGTATATTCTGAACCCATTAGAGAATTGGTTAAATTGGGGTAAGTCAAGGACTTTTTGTAAATTAAGATTTTCTTTAAGATCTGTCTTTTTCTTTTAAGTGGTATTAATTTCTTGAGGAATTCATATTTTCTGATTAAGCATGTTAGGGTTTGCCTGAAAAAAAATTTAAATGATCCAGATGTACTTGATTTTATTAAACTGGCTGACTTTATCGTAAGTCCATTGCCATTTGCTTATGGTTTCTGGCTTTTACAAGCGGTGAATAATAGTGCTCTTAAATTGGATTTATGCTGACTTTTAAGAAACATATTTGTTCCAAGCAGTCTAAGAAGCACAGAGATCCATGTCAATATTAAGAATTCATATTTTCCTTGAACAGAAGGTTGTGTTAAAATGGTACATGGTATGTTTTCATTGCCTGTTGAAAGACTTTCATGCAGTTAAAATAAGCATTTTGATGGTGGTTGAATTAAGAGTTTTTGTCAGTCTCTTCTCATCATGGATGATTAGACTAAAACGTCTGCTTGTCTTGACTTGAGATCACCACAGCTTCAGATAACATGCTTTGTGATTGAAGGTCGAAATATTTTGAATTCTAATAGGCTGCCAGATGAATTGCTTGAAATAGACTGTAAAATTTCAAGGCTTCCTTTTCCATCTGCTGTGAAAAGAACCATTGGGAATGGTTGAGCTTGATGATCATAGAATTACTGTATGGTGATTCTAAAACCCTCAAAGGGAAGTTGCTATGGAGATCTAGTTCCAAACTGAAATGATTCACCTTTGAAAGGCTGCAGGGTCTGAGGAGCTGAACACATCATTGTTCAGGTGGTCATTGGTTAGGAAATTGCTGGTGCCTGTGTAATCAGCATTCCTGTGGTAGTTAACGATCTAAAAAGGTTTGTTCTGAATGATGTGGGACAACAGCAATGTGCATAAGATGGCTTCTCTCAATCATGGTTTGCTCAGCCTGGGGCTTGTAAAAATACAGTACTAAATAGCACAGAAAGGAACTGCTTCATTGAGGAAATCTTTTGAAAACAAAATTTTGCATTGATGAGTTTGACATAAAAAAAAGAAGGTTCCTTTTTAAAATAAAGTTTTTTGCAGAAACATACTTTGTTTTCTTCCACCCTGCACCCCCATTTTGTGATAAGAAGCTCTTTATTTCTCTAGGCCCAGGACCGTGGTGAAATATTCAGCTTTTAATATCCTAAGTACCTTGTCAAGAGTCTCTTCGTATAGCCACAGGGTCACATGAGGAGTTTAGAAAAGCCCCAAATCGTAGAGAATGAATCTAGGAAAGTCCCTAAGTTATCAGGAGTAGAATGCAATTAATCCCTCTATAGCAAATTGATCCCCTCAAATTTTTTATTTTTTGTGATAGCATTATTTTATTTTATTATTTTTTAGTTTATTATTTTAAATTTTATTTTTGGCTGTGTTGGGTCTTTGTTGCTGTGCACGGGCCCTCTCTAGTTGCGGCGAGCGGGTGCTACTCTTCTTTGCAGTGCATAGGCTTCTCATTGCGGTGGCTTCTCTTGTTGTGGAGCATGGGCTCTAGGCGCACGGGCTTCAGTAGTTGTAGCTCACGGGCTCTAGAGCGCAGGCTCAGTAGTTGTGGCTCACAGGCTTAATTGCTCTGTGGCATGTGGGATCTTCCCAGACCACGGATCCAACCCGTGTCCTCTGCATTGGGCAGGCAGATTCTTAACCACTGCGCCACCAGGGAAGTCCCGGGCAACACAATTTTAAATTGATATTGTTTACAATTTTTTCTTCTATGATTTTTACTAAAAATTTTTAATCACCTTTCACTTTTATTTCTAGAAACCTGAGACCAGAATAATTTTTGAAATTCGTTTGACAACAAATCATTGTAAACTGCTTTTCTCCCATATTAAGATTTCAAAATATGTGAAATTCAATCTTAATTTCCTAAGAGCCTATAATGTTGAGCTTCTGTAATCAAGTATGAAATCTTATCAAAGATAATTTTATATATTGTTTCTCTAGATAAGAAGTTTTCCCCAAACATTATTGAGGTATATTTTACATATAATAAAATCACCCATTCTTACTGTACAGCTTGATGAATTTTGTTTATTGTATACAGTATGTTTCCACCATCACAATCAATAAATACATTTTAATCATCCTAGAATGTTTCCTCATATTCTTTTGCAGTTCCTCCAACCCTTTTGCTCTAGAAACCACTAGTCTGCTTTCTATCATTATAGATTTATCATTTTTAGAATTTCATATAGTATCATATGGTATGTTTGTGTTAGACTTTTTTAAACTAGCATAATGTTTTTGAGATTTATCCATATTGTGTGTTAACATTTTGTTCTTTGTTATTGCTATGGTAATGATAGTATGGATATATCACAGTTTGCTTATCCATTTATTAGTTGATGGGGATGTTTGAATTTCAAATTTCCAACTTTACTGTTATGAATATAGGTATTCAGGTCTTTGTGTGAGCATATATTTCTATTTCTTTTGGATAAATATTATACCTAGAAATGGGCTTGCTGAAACATATGGTAAATATATGTTTAGCTTTATAAGATACTGCCACATACTGTTTTCCAAAGTGGCTGTTGGAAATTCCCTGGTGGTCCAGTGGTTAGAGCTCCATGCTTTCACTGCCGAGGGTGCAGGTTCAATCCCTGGTTGGGGAACTAAGATCCCTCAAGCTGTGCGGTGTGGCCAAAACAAAACAAAGTGGCTGCAATTTTCATTTCACACCAGCAATATGTGAGTTCCAGATACTCTTCATCCTCTTTAACACTTGATATTGTCAGTCATTTAAACTTTAGACATTCTAAAGGGTTTCTCATTGTGGCTTTAATTTCTGTTTTCCAGATGATTAATGATGAACATCTTTTCACGCTCATCTTTATGTCTGCTTTGGTGAAATATCGTTCAGACCTTTTGCCTGTATTAAATTGAACTGTTTGTATTATTTTGAGCTGAAAGAGTTCTTTGTATGTTCTGGCTACAAGTCCTTTATCAGATATATGTTTGTGAAATTTTCTCCCAGACTGTGGCTTGCCTTTTTGTTTTCTTGATTTTGTCTTTCAAAGAGCAAAAGTTTTTCATTACAATGTTCATTTTATCATTTTTTTCTCCAGTGACTCATTGCTTTTTGTACCCTGTTTAAGAAATCTTTACCCAACTCAGTGTCACAAAGGTTTTCTTTTATTAAAGTTTAATAATGTTAGTACTTAAATTTATGTCTGTCATCGTTTAATTTTGCATATGGCATGAGGTAAGGGGTTAAAGTTAATATTTTTCAATACAGATAGCTAGTTGTTTCAGAAACATCTGATATTTTCTCTCAGTGAATTGACTTGGCACCTTGTCAGAAATCAGTTTACCACATTTTGGGGTCAAATATTGGTCTATTTCTGGACTCTATTCTGTTCCATTGTTCTGTTTGTCTATTCTGCCAATACCACACTGTTTTGATTACTGTAGCTTCAGTAAGTTTTAAAATCAAATAGTATAGGTCTTCCAACTATGTTCTTTTTCAAGATACTTTTGGCTTTTCTAGGTTCTCTATACAAATTTTAGATTCAGCATTAATTTCTGCAAATTAAGAAACAGCCTGCTGGCTTCCATGGTGGTGCAGTGGTTGAGAGTCCACCTGCTGATGCAGGGGACACGGGTTTGTGCCCTGGTCCGGGAAGATCCCACATGCCGCGGAGCGGCTGGGCCCGTGAGCCATGGCCGCTGAGCCTGCGCGTCCGGAGCCTGTGCTCCGCAACAAGAGAGGCCACAACAGTGAGAGGCCCATGTACCGCAAAAAAAAAAAAACCAAAAAAAACAACAAACAGAAAAAACCAGCCTGCTGAGTTTTTATTGATTTTTGACTTTGTATTGAAACTAAGTATGGAGACTACCACTCTGTGAACATGGTAAATCTCTTAATTTACATAGGTTTTCTATCAACAATATTTTGTATTGATAGGTTATAGTATACAGGTTTTGTACATATTTTTTAAATTTATCCTGAAGTATTTAAAAATTTTTTTCTTGCTATTGTAGGTTATTTGTATATGCCCTTAATCAGGTTGAAGAAGTTCTCTTCTATTCATAGTTGCCTGAAGACTTTCATCCTGAATGGGTACTGGATTTTATCAAATGCATTTCTTTTTTTTTGGCTTAACAAAAGGAGTTTATTTGTCTTACATATGAAAAAATTCAAGGGTTGGTTCAGCAACCCAACAATGTCATAAAAGCCCAGATTATTTTTATCTTTTCATGTTTCCACCCTTAGTATTTCCATGATATCCTCTCTCCAAGCCTCATATTATTACATGATAGCAGCTAAAACTAGGAAGTAATTGGCAAGCTCTCCTTAAATTTGTATTTTTTTTAACATCTTTATTGGAGTATAATTGCTTTACAATAGTGTGTTAGTTTCTGCTTTATAACAAAGTGAATCAGCTATACATATACATATATCCCCATATCTCCTCCCTCCTGTGTCTCCCTCCCACCCTCCCTATACCACCCCTCTAGGTGGTCACAAAGCACTGAGCTGATCTCCCTGTGCTATGTGGCTGCTTCCCACTAGCTATCTATTTTACATTTGGTAGTATTTATAAGTCCATGCCACTCTCTCACTTCGTCCCAGCTTACCCTTCCCCCTCCCCATGTCCTCAAGTCCATTCTCTACGTCCGCGTCTTTATTCCTGTCCTGCCCTGGGTTCTTCAGAACCATTGTTTTTTTTAGATTCCATATATATGTGTTAGCATATTGTATTTGATTTTCTCTTTCTGACTTACTTCACTCTGTATGACAGACTCTAGGTCCATCCACCTCATTACAAATAACTCAATTTCGTTTCTTTTTATGGCTGAGTAATATTCCATTGTATATATGTGCCACATTTTCTTTATCCATTCATCTGTCGATGGACACTTGGTTGCTTCCATGTCCTGGCTATTGTAAATAGAGCTGCAGTGAACATTGTGGTTCATGAGTCTTTTTGTACTATGGTTTTTCTCAGGGTATATGCCTAGTAGTGGGGTTGCTGGGTCGTATGGTAGTTCTATTTTTAGTTTTTTAAGGAACCTCTATACTGTTCTCCATAGTGGCTGTATCAATTTACATTCCCACCAACAGTGCAAGAGGGTTCCCTTTTCTCCACACCCTCTCCAGCATTTATTGTTTGTAGATTTTTTGATGATGGCCATTCTGACTGGTGTGAGGTGATACCTCATTGTAGTTTTGATTTGCATTTCTCTAATGATTAGTGATGTTGAGCATTCTTTCATGTGTTTGTGGGCAATCTGTATATCCTCTTTGGAGAAATATCTGTTTAGGTCTTCTGCCCATTTTTGGATTGGGTGGTTTGGTTTTTTGATATTGAGTTGCATGAGCTGCTTGTAAATTTTGGAGGTTAATCCTTTGTCAGTTGCTTCATTTGCAAATGTTTTCTCCCATTCTGAGGGTTGTCTTTTCGTCTTGTTTATGGTTTCCTTTGCTGTGCAAAAGCTTTTAAGTTTCATTAGGTCCAATTTGTTTATTTTTATTTCCATTTCTCTAGGAGGTGGGTCAAAAAGGATCTTGCTGTGATTTATGTCAGACTGTTCCAAATGTACTTCTTTTTGTTATTGAAATGATCATATGGTGTTTCTTTTTTATTGTATTAATATGGTGACTTTCATAGACTGATTTTTGGATAATAAGCTGCTCGTATTGCCAGAATAAACTCAGTTATTCATGATGAATAATCCTTTTTGCATTATGTTTGATTTGATTTGCTAAGATATTTTTTAAAGGATTTTTACATCTGTGTTAATGAGGGGTCATCAGTTCTGTGGTTTTCTTTTCTTTCTTTCTTTTTTTCCAGATCTTTGTCTGATTTGGATATGAGGGTTATATTAGCCCTATAAATTGAGTTTGAAAGTATTTCTTCCTTGATTTTCTGAAAGAGTTTGTGGAGGATTAGTGTTATTTTTACCCTAAATGTTTTTGTTTGTTTGTTTGTTTTGTGTTTTTTTGCGGTAAGCGGGCCTCTCACTGTTGTGGCCTCTTCCATTGCGGAGCACAGGCTCCGGACACGTAGGCTCAGCAGCCATGGCTCACGGGCCCAGCCGCTCTGCAGCATGTGGGATCTTCCCGGACCGGGGCACGAACCCGTGTCCCCTGCATCGGTAGGCAGACTCTCAACCACTGCGCCACCAGGGAAGCCCTACCATAAATGTTTGATAGAATTTACCAGTAAAGCCACCTAAGCCTGGAGTTTTCTTTTTTTTTTTTTTAATGTGTGTGTGTAAATCCATACTTTATTACACTGAGTTGGCTTAAAGTGAATTATAGTTGTGATACAGGGCAGAGCAACGTTTAGGAGTGAATTCAGAGGTAATGACTCTCTCTGAGCAGATACAACAATTCAGAACTTTGTATGAGATGATTTAGAGGAGGAGTTGCCAAATAAGTCTGGTGAAAGGCACTTCTTAGAGAACACTGAGCATGAGCAAGCTTTCTACATCAAGATCCTGACAGTGTGGTTGGGGAAAGCCAGCAAACAAGCTCTTAAGACATCATCAGAAAGTGTCATCTAAAGATGACAATGGTCATCCTTAGATATTTGGCTGTCTTTTTAAAGAAACATTTTTCCCTTCATTTCCTTGTTATTATTTAGTTGTTTTATTTATTTATTTATTAACATCTTTATTAGAGTATAATTGCTTTACAATGGTGAGTCAGTTTCTGCTTTATAACAAGAAACTGACATATACATATGTCCCCATATCTCTTCCCTCTTGCATCTCCCTCCCTACCACCCTCCCTACCACCCTCCCTATCCCACCCCTCTAGGTGGTCACAAAGCACTGAGCTGATCTCCCTTTGCTATGCGGCTGCTTCCCACTAGCTATCTGTTTTACGTTTGGTAGTGTATATATGTCCATGCCACTCTCTCACTTTGTCCCAGCTTACCCTTCCCCCTCCCCGCATCCTCAAGTCCATTCTCTAGTAGGTCTGCATCTTTATTCCCGTCTTGCCCCTGGGTTCTTCTGACCCTGGAGTTTTCTTTGTGGGAAGAATTTTGTTTGCAAATTCAGTTTCTCTAATTGATATAGGGCTATTCATATTTTCTGTTTCTTCTTGGTTCCCTTTTGGTAATTTGTGTCTTTTCAGCATTTTGATGATTTCATCTAGACTGTCAAATTTTCTTTCTACGTATTTGGTTTAAATCTGCTTTTCCTCTTTAATTTCTTTCATTTTTTTTTAAAATTTAATTTCTTTTTTGGCCGCACCAAGAGGCTTGTGGGATCTTCGTTCCCTGACCAGGGATTGAACCTGGGCCCTCTGGCAGTAAAAGCACAGAGTTCTAACCACTGGACCGCCAGGGAATTATTCTCCCCTTTAATTTCTTTTTTTTTTTTAATAAATAAATTTACTTATTTATTTATTTATTTTTGGCTGCATTGGGTCTCCGTTGCTGCACATGGACTTTCTCTAGTTGTGGCGAGCGGGGGCTACTGTTCGTTGGAGTGCATGGGCTTCTCATTGTGATGGCTCCTCTTGTTGTGGAGCATGGACTCTAGGCATGTGGGCTTAGTAGTTGTGGCATGCGGGCTCAGTAGTTGTGGTTCTTGGGCTCTAGAGCGCAGGCTCAGTAGTTGTGGCACATGGGCTTAGTTGCTCTGGGGCATGTGCGATCTTCCTGGACCAGGGATCGAGCCTGTGTCCCTGCATTGGCAGGCAGATTCTTAACCACTGTGCCACCAGGGAAGTCCCTCCTGTTTAATTTCTTAAAGTGAGAACCCATATCATTGATTTTAGAGCTTCTTTTTTTTTCCAGTTTATTTTTGGCTGCATCCGGTCTTAGTTGCAGCACGTGAGATCTTCGTTGAGGCATGCGGGATCTTTCGTTGCGACGCGCGGGCTTCTCTCTAGTTGTGGCATACGGGTTTTCTCTTCTTCAGTTGTGGCGCACAGGCTCTAGGGCACGTGGGCTCTGTAGTTGTGGAGTGCAGGTTCCAGAGTATGTGGGCTCTGTAGTTTGTGGCACACGGACTCTAGTTGAGGTGTGCAAGCTCATTAGTTGTGGTGCATGGGCTTAGTTGCCTTGAGCATGTGGAATCTTTGTTCCCTAACCAGGGGTCGAACCCTCATCCCCTGCACTGGCAGGTGGATTCTTTACCACTGGATCACCAGGGAAGTCCCTAGAGCTTCTTTTTTAATGTAATCATTTAAAGTTACACTTTCCTCTAAGTACTGCTTTTACTGCATTCCACGTATTTTGATATGTTGTATTTTTATTATCATTTTAAAATATTTTCTTATTTCTCTTGTAATTTCTTCTTAATTCTTAAGAAGTATGTGTGTTTCTGAATGTTTGGGGTTTACCTGTTATGCTTATTGTTACTGATTTCTAATTTAGTTTCTTTGTGGTCAAGGATCATATTGTGTATGGTTTTAGTTTTAGTCTTTTTATGTTTATTGAGACTTGTTTTTTGACTCAGTGTGTAGTATGGGCCAACTCAGCTGTGTACTCTTGAAAAGAATGTATACTTTGTTATTATTAGGTATAATGTTTGATAAATATCAATCATTTAAGTGAAGTTGATTGATAGCATTTTTCATATCTTCTGTGTATTTATCGATTTTTTTTTTTGGGGGTCTGGTCTATCAGTTTAGTTAAGAGAAGGGTATAAAAAATCTCCAACTCTTGATTGTGGAATTGTCTATTTTGTCTTAATTTTGTCAATTTCGATTTCCTATATTTTGAAGTTTTGTTATAAAGTATATACACATATATGAATATGTGCCTTCCTAATGAATTTACTTTTTCTCATTATAAAATATCCTTTTATCTTTAGGAATACTTTTAATTTTGAAATCATAAGATAGTTAGAGCCACTATAACTATCTTATGTTTATTGTTTTCCATTCATTTACTTTCAACCGATCAATGTCTTTATATTTAAAGTACATCTCTTGTACAGAGCATATAGTTATGTCCTGTTTTATTAATTTTGATAGTTGGCAACTATCGTAATGTACTTGTTGATAGGTTTAGATTTGTGTGCTTCTCTTTGTGTTCTCTTTGTTGCTTCTGTGTTTTGTTCCTCTGTTTCTCTTTCTATGTACTATTTTATTATTTGAAGATTTCTTAGGGTTTCATTTTAGTATTCATCTTGGTTTTTAACTAGACTTCACCTTTTTTCTTTAGTTGTTGCTTTTTCATTTACAATACGCATCCTTAACTTTTCACTGATAGTAAGTTTCTTACAGTTTACATAGCTTATATCGTATCATTTCATGTAAAATATAAAAACCTTGCAACTATATAAACCCATACTCCCTTCCAGTCCTTTGTGCTATAGTTGTATGTAATACTCTACATATATAAATGCAACAATTAAAAAATTGAGATCAAATTCACATAAAATTAACCATTTAAAAATGTACATTCCAGTGGCCTTTAGTACATCCCACAAACGGCTTTTGCTTTAAACATATGTTTGTATTATAAATAAATCAAGAAGACAAAAACAGAAAAAATTAGTCTGTTGCGTTTACTCAAATATTTGCCATTTCTGATGCTCTGTTTTTTTTTCTGAGAATCTGAGGTTCTATCTATTGCATGTCCTTCTATTCTGCCATCTTGAAATGTGTCTCCTGAGGTTCTACCTATTATCATTTCCCTTAAGCTTGAAGACGTCTTCCAAATGTTTAAGTGCAGGGCTGTTGGCAATGAATTCTCTCCGTTTTCTTTCATCTGAAAATGTCTTTATTTCAGTGTCATTCTTTAAGAATATTTTTGCTGGGTATAAAATTCTTAGTTGACAGGTTTTTTGGTTTTCCTTTTTGTACTTTAAAACTATTGCACTCTTCTGGCCTTAGTTTTTGATGAGAAATCAACCATTAATTGAAACATTTTTCTTTTTCTGCTTTCAAGATTTGCTCTTTATTTTTGACATTTGTGTTGTACCTCTTCTATTGTGTCTGCCATTGAGTGTGTCTCTTCATGGACTTCTTTGAGTTTATTTTATTGGTATTCATTGAACTTCTTCAATCTGTAAATTTCTGTCTTTCAATAAGTGTACATACACTTTTACTCATTAATTCTTCAAATATTTTTTCTGCCCTCCTAGGACTGTTATTACATGCATGCTGGACCATTTTATATAATCTAATAGGTCTCTGAGACTGTTCATTTTTGCTTAATCTATTTTTCTGTGTTACTCAGACCAGATAGTTTGTATTGATTTATCTAAAAGTTAACTCATCTCAATTTGGCTGTTATGTCCATACAGGGTTTTTTTTTTAAGGTATTGTCTTATCAGTTCTGGGTTTTTTTTTTTTTTTTTTTTTGCGGTATGTGGTCCTCTCACTGTTGTGGCCTCTCCCATTGCGGAGCACAGGCTCTGGACGCGCAGGCTCAACGGCCATGGCTCATGGGCCCAGCCACTCTGCAGCATGTGGGATCTTCCCGGACCTGGGCATGAACCCGTGTCCCCTGCATCGGCAGGCGGACTCTCAACCACTGCGCCACCAGGGAAGCCCAGTTCTGATGTTTTTTTTAATCATTTTTATTTCTCTGCTGGCAGTGCCTGACTTTTGTTCATCATGTGCATATTTGTTTTTATTTACTGAAGATAGTTTTAATAGGCACTTAAAATTTTCCTTAGCTACTTCCAATATCCAGTCATCTCAAGTTCAGTTTCACTTGTTTCTTTTCTCTTAACAATATGTTTGATTTTCCTTAGGTAATTTTGGATTGTATCCTGGACATTGTGAATATTAAGTTATGATTCTGGATTCCATTGTTTTTCTCTGCTGTGTGTTGTTTCCTTTGTATTAGTAGGCAATTGAACTTGAACTACAAACTGCATTTCTCAGTTTGTACCTCCCGTTTCACTTCAGATATTTTGTCTTTAACTAGTCTGCTTTGAGTCTGCCCTGCCCATGCATGGTTCTGGCATCAGGTAAAGAGATGTGTGTACAGAATTTGGGGATTCCCTCTATTTTCCCTTGCTGTCTCCTGTCCCTTTGCATTCTTTCATTGCCATAGTTTCCCTGGCTTTACTTTTCTGGTTCCCCAGACCAGACAATTTATCTGCTTCTTGTGCTGTGCTGCCTACACTTGGCTCCAGAGAAAGTCTTGAAAATAGGAATCCACTTCGTATAACTCCTCTCCTTTAAGAATGTATTCTCAACTAGTCTGTCTTTGTTGTTTAGTGCCTTTAGGTAGCTGCTTTTTTTGTATCTTGTCTTGTTCTGTAGCACTTTTCCCCCCTAGAGTGGGGAGTGGTAGTTTTCCAGTGAGGTTTTACCATGCCATTATTGAAAATGGAAACCCTGTGGGTAGAGTTTTAGGCTACCTAATAACTCAGTGGCACGCCAAAACTGGAATACAATTTCTTTTCAGATTTGTACACCAGCACTTCCTATAGTGATAGCATGCATATTAAGGCAGTGGGTTTTGAACCTTAAGAAAAACGTATTTGAGATTTATAGTTAAATTCAACTTCTTACCAAAATATAGTTGAATCCTGAATTGATTATTATACAGTATTTATCCTTAGTAATAATATATTATCATTATACCTTGATTATTATATAATAAAATTCTGTCGAGTGAATAATTGATAATTATAAGTATTACATTTCTGAGGATTCTGAATTTACTTGTGCTGCAGTGTTATCTCTCATATAGCCTTTGGGGCTAAATTGAAGAAGATATAAAAGATTCAGTCCAGTGTGTTAGTGACTAAATGGTAACTAATTTATATTTACTGATGGGAATATTTTTGTTGGGGATAGGCTAAATATTGTATTGACTTCTGGGTTTTTTCCCTGTTTAAAAAAGAATTACTTAAGATTCTTCAAGACATGATTGTTGATACCTTTTAATGTGAGCTTGTATAACAATTAAAATGACAGTATTATAAAAGAAGACATAGTAAGTACATTCTTAACTAAATATTCACAGTAGGAGAAGGGAAGAGAACCTTAAAATATTTTTCCCTTAAAGAAAGTCTAAATTAATATCTTTTAGCATGGTAAATTTGGGCCATAAATTGGAGTTAGTAGGTAGATAAATCAGTAGTACAAGAAATTAATTTTACTGCATCTTTGTGCCCATTATTTTAAAGGTAGTACTGATGATCATCACAGAAGTTTTATAGCAGACTGTATTATTGCAGAACAGAATTTTGCAGATATTTAAAATTATATGGATGGAGATACTTCACAAAATGATAAAGGACTGCTATTGTATTCTGTAATAGTAGCAATAAAAACAACCTTCCTCTTGGGAACCAGAACCCCATTCAAATAAGCTATTCGTCTGTTTGTTTGTTTGTTTGGTTTGAGATTTTCTAGTTCATGTTCAGATCATGTTTCCCAGGTATGTGAACTGGCACTGCCACTCCCACAGTTGGGTTCTTGTCAGAGCTTCCTAGTCTTCTGTTGTGTCTGTGTGCTCATAAGTGATAATAGTGATAGCTGTCTTCACTCTGTGTAGGAAATTGCTTCTCAAAGGCTTTGTTATATCTTCCTATTCAGCAGGAGGGAAATTTAGGTTCCAGTTGTGTAAGTACATTGGCTTATTTTTAGTATATGAATTGAAATTTTTAAAGCTGGGTCAAAAGTAAAATGTTCATCAGGTACATTTAAAAAATATCAGATATTATCTTCTGATAAATATTAGGAGGTGACATTTAAGCTATGAGTGATAAATTATTTGCTAGACAATGAAAAGAGGAAAGACATTCTCAGTATCTTATAAGGTACAGTTTAACTGAAATTATTTGACAAGCTAATCCAATTTCTTTGTTAGGAGGTACTCTTACATACAATCGATGAGGGCTTAAACTCATTTAAGTGAATCTTTTTTTAAATTAATTAATTAATTTATTTATGGCTGTGTTGGGTCTTCGTTTCTGTGTGAGGGCTTTCTCCAGTTGTGGCAAGCGGGGGCCACTCTTCATTGCGGTGCACGGGCCTCTCACTATTGCAGCCTCCCTCGTTGCGGAGCACAGGCTCCAGACGCGCAGGCTCAGTAGTGTGGCTCACGGGCCCAGTTGCTCCGCGGCAGGTGGGATCCTCCCAGACCAGGGCTCGAACCCGTGTCCCCTGCATCGGCAGGCAGACTCTCAACCACTGCACTACCAGCGAAGCCCAAGTGAATTGTCTTATGTTTAAGGGAGAAGTAAAACTTGAACTGGATAGACTTTGGCTAGGTGAAAGGGGATAGTACCAACACTTGTTCTGTACCTTCTGTGTATCAAAAATTTTGCTATGCAAAAAAAATTTTTTTTTTTTTTCAGTAGATAGCATCCCTGTTTAGAGAGGAGGAAACTAGGAGCCAGAAAGATTGTTGTTAGCTACATGACCTTAGGCAAGTTAATGGCAGAACTCATAATTTCTGAAGCCGGGACTGTTGGCCTGATGACACCTTATACCAAGTGGATGCATTAATTTTTAAATATGGGGTAATAGATACTCATTATTCTATAATGCTTTACCTATGGTAGGAAGCATAATATCTGAGTTGTGATATTTCCCGTTACAATAGAATTCCATTTCAAAATGGCATAAAAATGAAGATTATCTCTCAGCTTGTACTATTAAGCAGGTAAGATATGGTTTCAGGCAGTATTTGATCCACTGACTCAAAACTGTCCCTAAAGACTTAATCTCTTTCTGTCTTTGCCCTCTGCCTTGACCAACTTTATCCTAAGGCTGATTACTCTCACGGTCTGAAGATGGCTTCCAGCATCTCACTGGCCACGTGGTTTCTAGTTCACACCCATCAGGGAAAAAGAGTGACTTTGGCCCAGCCTTCCAGTAAAAAGCTTTGAGATTTACTCCACTTGGACCTGCTTTGGACATGTCCGATCTTTGACCGTTCATTGTGGGCAGATAGAATCATCTAAACTCCCTAAACTCCTAAGTGGTTAGAAGAGAGGGGGCATAGATAGATGTCGGGGAGTTGACAATAAATCTGTATGTTCCAGTGTCAAACTTGAACATTGTTATTTGCAGTTTTGTTAACTGGAGAGGAGAGAAAATACCTGTTAAATTTTAAGTTAAAAAATTTTTAGGAATTAATTCACTTTGATACTTTGATTCTTGACTGGCTCATATCATCGTTCTTTTCATGGTAATACCTCATAATACTGGTTTAAAACATCCCATTATTATGAGTTAAAGCAGTATAATTCTGATGAAATTTCATTACTAGAGTGGTAATAAAAATGTTTCCTCTTCATTAAATATGTGAAGTTTATTATTCATGAAAATGAAACTGATATATTACTTTGTGAGATCACCAAACATAAAGCAGAATGGTGTTATTAGAGCCTCCTCATAGTGCTCTGTATCGGTTAGTGCATATTTTATTTAATTCCATGTTTTAAAAGTTTTGTTTGTTTGTATTTATTTTTAAACAGAATTTTGTTCTCCAAATGAAAACCTTTTTTTTCCCCCCACTTTTTTAGGTTAAAAGTTTTCTTTTGATTTAAATTTTTGATCAGCTTCCTTAGTAGTCACCCATACTTTTGTTTAGAGGTAATATTTTATTTTATATTATTGCTATAATCAGAATCACTTCAGTTGGTCTTTTCTGGAAGTGCATCTTCTCTTTTTCTACTTCATTTTATTTCCACTACTATTTCCTAATTCAGGCTCTTATGCGTTATAACTGTCCTTTCTAATAAATTCTTGCTGGGCCTCTCTTATTTTGATCAGTGTGACCCAGGGACCATTTGTGTCAGACATGTTTTGTTTAAAATGCAGACTCCTAGGTGGGACCCTGGTGATCCAGAAGGCTGGGAAGGCCTAAGAGAATATGCAAAGTGCAAATGGATATGTTTTTATTGTTTTTATCCAAACTGTGGATTAAGCAGTAAGATTTTAGATAAATGAAAATAAAATTCTTGTATTTTAATGTTTACATTTATTGCTAGGCCTCAGTATATTTTTTCTGTATGCTAGTCACACATGCAGATTTATATATGGCATATGTATAAATAAGCCTATACATATAATACATTCATGTCTATATTTAAAATTTGCTTTTATTATTATACTTAAGTGTTATATTATCTCTAGTATTAATACTTTTATTCAGGGTTAAAACTTAGCAAAATAATATATGATAATATATGTAGTATGTGTTTAATATCGTTGGATGCATTCTTATAGGTAAAAATTTATATGACGGAAAGGAAATCTTATTTAAGAAATGAACCGCACTATTTCAAATAGAAATCTGAGATCTTTTTCACGTTGCAGCTGAGTTAAACAAATAATCTTTCTACCATTGCTAAGAAGTGCATGTAGTTAAAAATATGTATACATTTATACATATTATTTTTAAAAACCTAGTTAACTTTAAAATATGTAAGTTTTCTTGTCGTTTAGGGTTCTGTGAAGCTGATCATCAAGAGGGTTGCAAATCATTGGTGGTTTCTATTTTCAGATTTCCACATCCCGGAGTAATTTGCTTTAATTTCACCCAATTTAACCTATACTTCACACCATCACCATTCAGCTTTAATAGCTATGTTCTATGCATAAGAAAAGCAGATAAATGTCCACAATTAGGCTGCAAATGATTACAACTAGTTAGGGCTTTATGAAGACAAAACTTAAAGGACTATGGCGCCAAACAAAGCCACAAAAGACGGCTGAAAATGCTGTCTCGAGAAGTCAAGTCTACCATGGCATTTGATTTATCACTTTTGTAGTTGATTTTACTTATTTTTAACATATTGGCAGGTGTGCCTACTCTGAGAAATATTCAGCTTTAAAGAATATTAGTTCCCTGTTGTTTAATGTATTTTAGTTTTTGTTTGCTTCCTTGAATTTCAGCATAGATAACAAGATTGAATCTTCTTTAAAAAATATTAAAATAATAGCATGTTTTTTGAAATTAAGCAGAATTGGTTTGAAATGTACTGGCATCTACATACCTTGTCAACGCATTTGTGAAATTAAGACTTGTCTGAAATGTTTGTGTATGAATATATGGTACTATCAGACATATGATGGAAGTATAATTTTATCAGACTATTCATTTTACTATAAAAGCATGTCTTCCTCCTGCAAAATAAAATGTGTCCTTTTTGTTAATGTTTTTCCATATTTAGCAAGGTAAATCTGAGTTAAAAGACTGGATCGCATCTCTCTTCAAAATTTTCGGTCCAGGTTTTGACATATAAATCTTTTCTTATTTTTTAGTGAATAAATAAAATTCAAGGTTTTAGTTTAGTATTTAGATTTTATTCTTTGGCCATTCCGTTAAGTATTCTCTCAGAAATTCTGTATAGATAAGAATAACAATACTGATGGATAATAATTTCTTTTTACAGCTTTTGTGCACCCAGAATTACTCATGTAAGTGAAATACACCCATTCTAGAAATGTCACGTCCACCGTTTTATTTATTATATGAGGGGTAACATGTATCTATTTAAAGCATGTACCTATTGTAGATAATCCTTATTTTCTGAACTAATAATCAAATAATGCCTCTTTAGTTTATTGCTTAGAAGCCAAAATAAATGTAGATTAAAAATCTAAGCAGGGCTTCCCCGGTGGCGCAGCGGTTGAGAGTCCGCCTGCCGATGCAGGGGACACGGGTTCGTGCCCCGGTCCGGGAAGATCCCACATGCCGCGGAGCTGCTGGGCCCGTGAGCCATGGCCGCTCAGCTTGTGCATCCGGAGCCTGTGCTCCGCAACGGGAGAGGCCACAACAGTGAGAGGCCTGCGTACCGCAAAAAAAAAAAAAAAACCTAAGCAGTTGTGGGTTTTATGCACATGTAACAAACACAATATGCATGCGTGCACAGAGTTGCTAACTTTAAAAATAATGCTCAGGAAATAATAGCTTGTTGCCTTTATAAAAGGAATGTATGTGGGAAAGTATACTGAAACTTATTTTTTAAAATATCTTTATTTTAAAGAAAGCAGTCTACCCTACAAAGTAGACCAGTATAGCCATGGTAAGACAATATAGCTACACAGCTTCGCAGTTGTATTAAACTAGTTTCATACGCTATATCATAAAACTTTCAGTCCAATCAGCAACTAAATTTAAATACTGCAAATTGTAGCAGCAAAACAATAATTCTGCTGATTAGCCCCTTTCCATTTCTTGTAAGTGAACTGTTTATGCTGTTGAGTACCTTTTGAAAAAAGAAAAAGCCAAAACAGCCTTGATTAGTCAAGGAGTAATTGGATGACTTGATTTTAGCAAGAGAATGAATTGGTTGATGATAGCCTGTAACTAAGTGTAGTGGTTCTGTTCAGATGAATACATAACATACAGTCATCAGATCTTGACAGGTATAACATATAAGCAGTGCTAAAATCTGGTGGTAGTGGGGATAAGGTGGAGATGGAGGGGAATAAGTTTGCCATGAAGTCTTTTATTAGAAATTTTAAGGTGATTCTTAAAGGAATTAAGAGGAACTAACTTTTTTTTTTACATTGGGGAAGGGGTAGGGAGATTTGTCTTACTTTAATACTAGAGTCCCCATGTTTTATGCTGTAAAGACAAAATAGCTCTAAAGACAGAAGAGCTGTAGGATCATTTAACTTTCTTTAGGGGCATCAGCAATATTATATCTTTTTACTCTTGTTGAATATCATGGTTCATTAGCGGAGCCATGTGGGAAAGCCTTGAAGCATTAATTGTGTTGCTATTTAACTATTTAAAGTCTTGATTAGTCAGAACTTTTTGTAGATGGCATTATGATTTCCTGATTATTTTAAGGCTTTATCTGAGTTTACATGAATGAAAACTGGCATAAAACAAAAAATTTTTTTTTCGAATTTATTCCTTTGTAACTAGTCTTCTTAAATAAGTCCTGGTTCTCATCTTCCCCCTTCCCCCCACCCCAAAGAATGTATTACAGTAACGACCCCTCCTCTGCTATAATGTTCTGCTGGGGTCCAAAAGTTTCAGCTGCATAAAATACGAGGGCAGTTTATTGCCAGATGAATGGAATGGCTGGGGTGAGCCCACACACCTAGTTGCAGGGGCTGAGGGTGTGGCAAGGTGCGGGCCCAGCCAAATCCCTTTTGGTACTGGCTTTGATTTGGCACCACCTGGTGGTGATTGTTTGCTCTGACTTAACTATTGATGGTGATCTTTAGGGTAGCAGTAGAATTCTAGGAATTTCTCAGGTAGCTGGTACCAATTTTGTTGAACCAGTTCGGGTGGATTGGGTTGGAAGACTACTGGGTATACAGTGACCTACCTTACACAATCTGCTTCAAAAGGTTCAGTTGCTTTCCTGTCCTTAATCTTCCTTCTGTGTTTCTGGTCTCATTTTAGAACTGTGGATTATTGCATTTAAGAGCATAATTATTTTATGAGGTATGTTATTTGGTTTTATGACATCTACCTTCGCAGTTTGGACCCAAGAATGATCCCTATCATGTAATGTGGATTTAGTCAAACCGTTATTTTCCTATTCTAACACCAGATGTTCTTGGTGAGTCCTTACTTTTCCACTCCTTCTATCCCCACCCCCACCCCACCATATCTTAAAAAAACTTGATAAAAGTTATAATTCATTGATATTATAGATAAAGCTAAAAATGGTTATCTAAAAAATTAATAGCCAGTCATTCATTTAACTGATTAATACCTGTCACATGTTTACATTTTTCAGGTATTTAAACACCAGTATTAAACTCTAGCAGAGGCAATATTATCTCTTATCAGAGCGTCCATGTACTTAAATATGAGATTAAAAAATAATTTATACTTCCATCAAAACCTGCACACATATCTTAAAGTTTAAATGATGTCTATGTTAACACCAGTGTTCCAGTTTGAAACCTTAAGGCTGACTTTCCATCAGCTTGTACTGAATACTGACCCCCTCCCTACTTCCCTTCATCCTGGATTTACTTTCTTGTATTTATTATATGCTGAACTATTTCTCTCCTAAACATCTTAAAGGCAGAAACTAATCTTATTCAGCTTTCTCTCACCTCTGAAATTTGCCTTCCAGCTCTTGGCATCATTCTCTTTGTGATTAACATTCAGTACACTTTTGTCAAATATGTCTCTTAAAATATGCATCTTAAACATCTCCAATTTTATGACTGGCCACATTTCATTTCTTCTCAATTTAATGTCATTCTTCCTACCCACTAGACAAAAAAAAATCTTTGTAAAGATTTTAATTTTTTTTTTAGATTTAACCACTTTCTTGTTATTTCTATAACTAGTACCCAACAGTCAGCTGCACTGTTTGTGACTAGTAGTCTCTTTCCAAGCTATTATTAGATCTTGTATATAACTGATAGAATCGTTTAAAGAGTGTGAGTGAATAAGCGAGCAAGGGCAAGATCACAAGAGCACTCCTCTGAAAATCTACATAGGAATTTTATAATCAAGGAGATTAAATTTTAATTTAATCTTTTCATCAATTGACACTACACATTTGAACCTATGGCAACATCTTCTGGTCGATACATAGCACAACCTTTGTCTTTTCGTGTCCACCGGCGGTTCTCAACTGTGAGTTAGCAACGTCTAGAGACAGTTTTGATCTTCACAGCTGGGGCGTGTGCCTGTGTGCATGTGCACGCACACTCACGCGGGTGGTGTGGGTGTGTGTGTGTTACCGGCATCTGGTTTGGAGAGACCAAGGGTGCTGTTGAAACATCCTGCAATGCACAGGTCGAACCCCCGCAAAGAAGAATTACCCGGCCCCAGATGTTAGGACTGCCAAGGTTGAGAAACCCTGGTATACACCTTGTCTTCAGCTTTTCATTTATAAGTGTAACTAACATATTTTGAGTGTTTACATCCTAAGATCTTGACATATGTTACCACTTTTAATCTTCAGGGCAATCTTATGAGGTAGGTATTATTCTCTAGATTTTAGACAAGGAAACTAAGGCACAGAGAAATTAAATAATCACACAACTAATGAATCAAACAGTCTGAAATCCAGATTTGAATCCAGGTAATCTGATTCCAGAGTCTGTGCCCTGCATCATTTCTGCTCTATTTATACTTCTATCCTGCCTGGAATTTCCTCTTGACTCTCTGCTTCCCTTTGCTAATATCTGTCCCTAAAAGTCTTAATCTGTACTCAAGCCTTCCCTCCTCAATCTTGATTCACGCTAATCAATCCCTTCTCTCTCTTTTTCTTTTATGGCTGCATTTATTTGTCTTAGTTATAGTGTATAGGTTTGCCCTCTTCTTAATTTGATTTATACATTAAAAAAATTATGCCATAATATGTAATCCAGTGCCCAAGAAGTCCTCAGAAAATAATGAAGTGAATATCGTCACTAATAGCCAAGCAATTCAGAGGTGAAGAGATGAAACACAAGAAACGTCTCACATCTGTTATTTCAGTTTGCCATGTTTTGTGCGTTACTTACCCTGTTACTTTATGTGATTGACATGCTTAGCACTGGTTTCTTTGAAGTACTTGCTAAATATCTTCTTGTGTGCTGTGAAATTGATCCTTTGCTGTTGTGCTGCATGTCTAACTTCGTCTAGAATCTGTCGTTCTCCTCTAACAGTTTTTCATTCTGAGTGCTAAAAAGTGCTCGAGACATTCATTCATTCATTGATTCCTTTACTCTTCACTTCACCTTGTACCTAATTGTATATCAGCTCTGATTAAGGCACTGGAAGGAACCAGAAAGGCATTTAAGACAAAATCCTAGAACTTAAATAAGTAGAAGATAGAATCACATATTCTAATATTAGATATACATGCTACAGGTCAGGATATAGTTAGAGAAGGCATCATCATGGAGATACCATTTCAGTGGCATCTAATTAAGGTCGTGAAAGATATGTAACTTTTTTTTGAAAGGCAGAAATGGGGAGGAAGAATATTCCATGCAGAATGATGAGTAACAGCACTGAAAATGTAAAATGAGAGCATTGAATGTAGGTCAGTTTGATTGAAAGGTGTGGGATATTAATGGGCACCAACATTAGAAAAATTAAAGCTCTGATTTGTCATTTAGTTTATTTCTTAAAGGGCAGAGAGTTCACATGACTCCTTTTATTCATTGCTTACAGTACTGGTAATAAAGTTAGAATTCTAGTTCTGTTCATTACTCCATTTGCATTTTCTCTCCTTACAACATTATTCTTTAAAACGATACAAAAATGGATTTTCCCAGGAGTCATATTTAGGGTAATATATTAAATCACCAGTTTTACCACACCTTATTCCAAACAAGTGTCTTCAATTCCTATTCTGACCCAAGGATGGTAGAGATCTCTTAGACCTGGACTCCTAGAATTGCTGTGCTGATGAGGGGAAGTTAAGCTATGCATTTTAGGGATGGATGTGATTTGTAATAGAAAGAAAGAATATGTATCTTTGAGGCCCAGGGAAGGGAGTGGGCAAAAGTTTACTGACAGTTGAATATTAAGAACTTTCAGGGCTTAGGGAGTCAGTACAAGAGTTTGACTTTAGCTGAGGATTTGTGGAGAGTGAGGGTAGGGCAAGGTCAGTTTATAGAGCACCTTTTCTAGTGACAGAAGACTAAGTGATGTTTTAGAAATTAGGAAGTTAGTAAGATTAAATGCAGCAAAAGCAGCTTGCTCAACATTGGAAGTAGAGCAGAATCTCAATAAATATTAATTCAAAATACCATTGATTAAATTTAGCTTTTATACATCTAAGTATCTATTATATAGAATAAGAAGTGAAAATCTTGTTCAGAGATGAATGTTAGTTCTCATTAAGGTACTTTTCTGCCTGCCTCTTTGGAAAGAGTTGATATGTGGCAGCAACTAAAAATGTAAAACCCTTGAGCAGTTGAATATAATTAAGTACAGGTGTTGACTCTGGGTTATAATTCATAACTTTTAAGTGACTTTAAGGATTCCTTAATGGTGTGACTATCTAATTATCTACAATATAAGTACAATACCAGTAACCGTTAGGTAGAGTTTTCTGGTGTTCTGTACATTTAAAAGAATTATATTGTAAAATATTGTAATGTGTTGCTTCTAATCAGCAACACATGTATGTGACTTCCTTGGTGGCACAGTGGTTAAGAATCCGGCTGCCAATGCAGGGGACACAGGTTTGGTCCCTGGTCCGGGAAGATCCCACATGCCGTGGAGCAACTAAGCCCGTGCGCCACAACTACTGAGCCTGCGCTCTAGAGCCCGTGAGCCACAACTACTGAGCCCTTGTGCCACAACTGCTAAAGTCCGTGCACCTAGAGCCCATGATCCACAACAAGAGAAGCCACCGCAATAAGCAAGCGTACGGCAACGAAGAGTAGCCCCCACTCGCCGCAACTAGGGAAAGTCCGTGCTCAGCAACAAAGACCCAACACAGCCAAAAATAAATAAATAAATAAAATTTATTAAAAAAAAAAATGTTGCACTGGGTCTTAGTTGCGGCAGGCAGGCAACATTTTTTCTTTTCTTTTTTTTTTAATTGAAATATAGTTGATGTACAATGTTATGTTAATTTCAGGTGTACAACATAGTGATTCAATGTTTAAATACATTACAAAATCATCACCATGATAAGTCAACCATCTGTCCCTATATGAAGTTATTACAATATTATTGACCATATTTCTTATGCTGTATATTACATTCCTATGACTTACTTATTTTATAACTGGAAGTTTGTACCTCTTAATCCCCTTCACCTATTTCACCCACCCAGCCCCCTCCTCTGGCAGCCCCAGTTTGGTCTCTGTATCTATGAATCTATTTGCATTTTGTTTTGTTTGTTCATTTGTTTTGTGTTTTAAGTTCCACATAAGTGAGGTTATATGGTATTTGACTTATCTCACTTATCATGATACCCTCTAAGTTATTCCATGTTGTTGCAAATGGCAAGATTTTATTTTATTTTATTTATGGCCATAACTACCCCTTTAAACTACTCTTCCCCCATACAATAAAGAATTTTTGTCATGTCATTTATAAAAAATAAATAGGAACTAGCATTTTTCAGTGTTTATGAATAAAGCTGTAGATGTTAAGTGAATTGCCAATGCAAGTTTAGCTCTCTCCCTTCTCTTTAAATAGTAATGAGCTACAGAATTATAAGTAAGTTGGGAATCATAGTTCTGACACAAGGTAGGACTTTGTTTTAAAGAACGGATTAGAAATGTGAAAAGATAGAGATTTTTTTGAGGAGGATATCCTTGTCTTGATTTCTAACATTGTATTTAATAATTTATTTTTTACTGGTTTAGGATTGTGGCCCTTAACCATTCAGTGATTTTGGTGGGACTCTGGATTAGAATATAGATGCTCAGAACATTTGTTATTTACCACATAGGACACAGGATGTTTTGCTGTTGTGATTTAAGATTCAGTATATTTGTATAATAATTTTATTTCTTTTTTTCTAGAGTCTTTTTAAAAATTTTTTATTGGAGTATAGTTGATTTACAATGTTGTGTTAGTTTCAGGTGTACAGCAAAGTGAATTGGTTATACATATACATATATCCACTCTTTTTAGATTCTTTTCCCATATAGGTCATTACAGAGTATTGAGTAGAGTTCCCTGTGCTATACAGTAGGTCCTTATTAGTTATCTATTTTGTATATAGTAGTGTGTATATGTCAATCCCACTCTCCCAATTTGTCCCTCCCCCCCCTTACCCCCTGGTAACCATAAGATTGTTTCATATATCTGTAACTCTATTTCTGTTTTGTAGATAAGTTAATTTGTACCCTTTTTTTAGATACCACATATAAGCAATATCATATAATATTTGTCTTCCTCTGTCTGACTGACTTCATTTAGTATGACCATCTCCAGGTCCATCCATGTTGCTGCAAATGACATTATTTCATTCTTTTTAGGCTGAGTAATATTTCATTGTATATATGTACCACTTCTTCTTATCCATTCATCTGTCCATGGACAGCTGTCCACATCTTGGCTATTGTAAACAACACTGCAATGAATATTGGGCTGCATGTATCCTTTTGAACCATATTTTTCTCCAGATACATGTCCAGGAGTGGGATTGCTGGGTCATATGGTTGCTCTATTTTTAGTTTCTTAAGGAACCTCCATACTGTTCTCCATAGTGGCTGTACCAGTTTACATTCCCACCAACAGTGTAGGAGGGTTCCCTTTTCTCTACACGCTCTCGAGCATTTATTGTTTGTAGACTTTTTGATGATGGCCATTCTGACTGGTGTGAGATGATACCTCGTTTTAGTTTTGATTTGCATTTCTCTCATAATTAGTGAAGTTGAACATCTTTTCATATGCTTTTTGGCCATCTGTATGTCTTCTTTGAAGAAATGTCTATTTAGACCTTCTGCCCATTTGTTTTTTTCTTTTGATTGGGTTGTTTGTTTTTTTGATATTGAGCTGCATGAGCTGTTTGTATATTTTGGAGAGTAATCCCTTGTGTTCATTCATTTGGAAATATTTTCTCCCATTCTGTGGGTTGTCTTTTTCATTTTGTTTATGGTTTCCTTTGCTGTGCAAAAGCTTTTAAATTATGTAAGTCCCATTTGTTTATTTTTGTTTTTATTTTCAGTACTGTAGGAGGTGGATCCAAAAAGATACTGCTGCAATTTATGTCAGAGAGCATTCTGCCTATGTTTTCCTCTAGGAGTTTCATAGTATCCAGCCTTACATTTAGGTCCTTAATCCATTTTGAGTTTATTTTTGTGTATGGTTTTAGAAAGTGTCCTAATTTCATTTGTTTGCATGTAGCTGTCCAGTTTTTCCAGCACCACTTATTGAAGAGACTGTCTTTTCTCCATTGTATATCCTTGCCTCCTTTGTCATAGATTAGGTGACCATAGTGCATGGGTTATCTCTGGACTTTCTATTCTGTTCCATTGATCTATATTTGTTTTTGTGCCAGTACCGTACTGTTTTGATTACTGTAGCTTTGTAGTATAGTCTGAAGTCAGGGAGTCTGATTCCTCCAGCTCCGTTTTTCTTTCTCAAGATTGCTATGGCTATTTGGGGGTCTCTTGTGTTTCCATACAATTGTAAAATTTTTTGTTCTAATTCTGTGAAAAATGCCATTGGTAATTTGATAGGGATTGCATTGAATCTGCAGATTGCTTTGGGTAGTATAGTTATTTTCACAGTATTGATTCTTCCAATCCAAAAACATGGTATGTTTCTCCATCTGTTTGTGTCATCTTTTATTTCTTTCATCAGTATCTTAATAGTTTTCTGAGTACAGTAGGTCCCCTACATAGGGACAAGTTCCAATCCAAGAGCATGTTCTTAAGTCCAATTTGTTCGTAAGTCCAACAAAGTTAGCCTAGGTACCCAACTAACACAATCAGCTCTATAGTACTGTACAGTAATAGGTTTATAATGCTTTTCACACAAATAATACATAAAAACAAACACAAAAAATAAAGAAAACATTTTTAATCTTACAGTACGGTACCTTGAAAAGTACAGTAGTACAGTACAACAGCTGGCATACAGGGGCCGGCATCGAGTGAACAGGCAAGAAGAGTTACTGACTGGAGGAGGAAGTGGAGGTGGGAGATGGTGGAGCTGAAGGATCATCAGCAATAGGAGATGGAGGGCAAGCTGCAGTTTCACTCATGCCTGACATTGATGGCACGGGTTCTGGTTCCTTGCTGGATTCAATTCTATCTACCCTCTTGAAAAAATGATCCAGTGATGTCTGGGTAATATCTCTTTTTTTCCTGTCATAGATGACACGGTAGCACCGGATTGCATTCTTAATGGCTGCTGCAACCTTCGTGTACCATTCTACGTTTGGGTCCTGTGCCTCAAAAACTAACAGTGCCTCCTCAAATAAAGAAAATCCCCTTGCCATTTCCTGCTTCGTGAATCTCTTCGGTTCATCATTTACTTCTTCCTCTTGTCTCTCTTCGTCCTTTCTGTGGGCCTCCAATTCCATCAGGTCTTCATTAGTAAGCTCCTCATGTTGCACAGCAAGGAGTTCAGTGAAGCCGTACTCTTGCAGATCTAGCTCCAGCTTCTTGCTGAGGGTCACTAAGTTGCTGAAGACCTCTTTCAACTCCTTATCCGAACGCATGTTCGCATCTTTGAAAGTTTGCAACTTGAAGGTTCATATGTAGGGGACTTACTGTACAGGTCTTTTGCCCCCTTAGGTAGATTTATTCCTAGGTATTTTATTCTTTTTGATGCAATGGTAAATGGGATTGTTTCCTTGATTTCTCTTTCTGATCTTTCATTGTTAGCGTATAGGAATGCAAGAGATTTCTGTGTAACCTGCAACCTTACCAAATTCATTGATTAGTTCTAGTAGTTTTCTGGTGGCATCTTTAGGATTTTCTATGTATAGTATTATGTCATCGGCAAACAGTGACAGTTTTACTTCTTCTTTTCCAATTTGTATTCCTTTTATTTCTTTTTCTTCTGATTGCTGTGGCTAGGACTTCCAATACTATGTTGAATAATAGTGGTGAAAGTAGACATCCTTGTCTTGTTCCTGATCTTAAAGGGAATGCCTTTCAGGTTTTCACCACTGAGAATGATGTTTGCTCTGGGTTTGTCGTATATGGCTTTTATTATGTTGAGGTAGTTTCCCTCTATGTCCACTTTCTGGAGAGTTTTTATCATAAATCAGTGTTGAATTTTGTCAAAAGCTTTTTCTGCATCTATTGAGATGATAATATGGTTTTTATTCTTCAACTTGTTGATGTGGTATATCACATTGATTGATTTGTGGGTATTTCTAGAGTCTTTGGTTATATAATACTTTTTGCTTCCATACTTGATTTGGGCTCTTAAATCTTACATGTACCGATGTTACCTTAGATGCAAATAAAGATCTTTTGACTTGAAACCTTGTCATGATATCTCCCCCACACCTCTCACTGTCTCTCTCTGTCTTTCTCTGTCTCTCTCTCTCTTTCTCATTGCTTTTATGTAGACGACATTATTTTCTTTGCTAAAGTTGCACTATGTATCCTGCCTTCATATCTCCCATCAGTATTCTAGTGTACTTCTTTATCACGATATTTGGAGTACAGCAGTTCTCTTTTAGCTGGTTCCCTACTTCTGGTTAGTCTTTCTAAAATGCCACTTTTTGTTTGTTACTCAATAACATAAAAACCAATGTTGCCTCCCTATTGAGTAGCAGATGCAATCCAGACTTACCTTGCTGTTTGAACTTCCCTATTCTTTACCCTACTGGATGTACTAAGTTTTTGTCTCCTACCACTCCTCAATACAGCGTCACACTATAGTCAGGCTTTCCAGTAAGCCTTCTTTATTTCAACCTTCATTTTTTTATCTGATGCTTTTTCCTGTTACTTGTCATGCCTTTCTTTATCTTCTTTACCTATACCAAATTTCTGTATTTAAAGGCCTTGATGATTAGTTATTATTAATTGAACCTATATTTAAGGTCCTTGCTAGTGAGTATTGTTCTCCTTTTTTATTGGCTTAGATTTGTTTTCCCAACCAATTGTCTAATTATTAGGACTAAGGTCCTCATATTTTGATTTTTGTTTTTAATTCTTAAGATTTAGCACGTTGTTATGTATAAGCAAACTTTCTTTAAGTGGGGAACTTATGTTTAGCAAGGCTCATTGTGGTCTGCATAGGTTGAGGAGGTGACAGTTTATGCATTGATTGTATAGTGGTAGAGGATGGAAAGAACTTAAGTAAAATAGGCCCATCTTGACCACATACCCTCTTATTTCCAAGTAAATTCTAGACATACAATTTGGAATATCAAGTTTTCCATGACAGGTAGTTTATAAAGTACCGCTGTGAAGCCTGTACACTTAAATACATCACGTGTTTTAAAATCTATTTCTGTATAGCTAGGGATGCTTCGCTTCTGAAAGCTGAATATAACCCAAATTTAAGTAGTAATATAGCAAAGTAGTTCACTGAAGTGCTGAATTTTCAAAGTATATTTTTATTTCTGGAGTCTTTTCCAGTTAGATTAAGCATCCTAAAAGTATGGATTTATCTGTCTTACTCAAATCTTTATGGAATAAGGTAGGATTTGAATGAATTAATTAATGAGTAAGTTGGTCAATCTTCAGTCCATTTATAATTGAAAATAGCCAACTCATTTCTGCCAAATCATCCCAAGAAATAAATATGATGCAGAGTGTTCAATACCCCGTGGATAGTCAAATGTATCTCACCAAGTCTGTATTTTGACTGGCTCTCAGTAAAGAGGTACACAAATTTTAAAAGTCACAGCTTTAATATGAGCATTGACATTTTGCATTCACTTAGTGAACACATTTTATAATAGAAATGATTTATTTAATAACTAAAAATACATTTTTTGTTCATTTTATTTGCTGTTACCTCAAAGTATACTGGAGTCAATCAAGCGAGTTTGGGGCTGGAAATTCTGTGAAAGAGTGTGTAATAGAGGGTTAAGAGAGAGAGCTAAGAGAGATATCAACATTTATGTGGTGGTTAGAGCAAGGAAAGGAATAGCCTGAGAAGAAATGGCCAGAGAAAATAGAAGAAAATCAGGAGAATGCAGTTGAAATGAAAGAGACATCGTCAGTGCTCTGAAGTTAGATGCTACTGAGAGGTGATTCAAGATTCCTGAAGAATGGCTGTTTGATTTAGCATTATGAAGGCAAATCATTGGTGTTCTTTTTGAGATCGATTTCTGATAGCCTGGTGGGGGCACACTCCAAACTGTTGTGGGTTAAGTTTTGTATAGGAAGTAAAGAAGTGGCGAGAGCAGGAATGGCTTGGAGCCAAGAAGTTTGGCTGGAAAGGGAATTGATGTCTGAGGGTGACTGACCTGACTGATTTAACATAGAATCTTAAGCCTACTTAAATATTGATGGGAAAGTATTGATGGAAATGGTGGTGATACAAATATAGGAGAGAGAGAGGCATAATAGATTGAGGTCTCAGGAAATACAAAGAACAGTCTGCGGAGCAAACTTCCTTGGAAGGGGATAAGATCCAGAGCAGAGATAGTAGAGATTGGACATAAATAGTAGAAGGTAATGCTTTCCAGTTTACTGCTGGAAAGAAGGAAAGATTGGGTAAAAACAAAAAGGGGGTTTGGTATTCCAAGGTGACATGCATTTTCTCTGTGAAGTGAGAAAGATTAGGTCTCCTGGGTAGCAGGAGGGAAGAGGAAAGATCGGAAATGTGAGAGAAGTCAAGAAGGTTTGAAAAAGGTGCTTTATTGGGAAAGGAAACATTGCAGGATTGCTGGGTGAAGAATCTTTGTGATGGAATCCAGTCTGAGCCTAGCTTATGGTTAAATTTCTCTTATAACACATTGTTTAATAATGAGACTTTATTATAGTTAGTATTTTCAGTCACCATTTTTATATGTATATAAAGAAATGTACAGATATAAAATAATTTTCATGATTATGGTGGTTTTCTCCCTGTGGCTAGTCACTGCAAAACCAAAATTTTAACTAAAATTTGTGTAAATTTTTCTACAAGTTAAACTTGTTTATTGTGTTTAAAAAAGAATGACTTTTTAAAATGACTTGTTTTTATGAACAATGCATGTTCATTATAAAAAGTTTAAGCAAGACAAAACTGATAAAGAAGATCTAAAAATTACTCAACACCTCCTTGCCTAGGAATTACTTTTATTAGCATTTGGTCTGTGTTATTAAAAGAGAGAAACAGTTTTATTAAAATGTGATCATTAATGTATATACTGTTTTAAATAGAATACTATATTTAGTTGGAAAGAAAGAAAAAGAACTGAAGTAATACAGAAGAAATTAATGATTCTGTACCAGTTGGTTGACCAACTTGAGGTTGGTCAATTTTTGTTTTAGTGTTTGTTTATGCTGGCATACTTAGAATGTGAAACTTTGAAAGTGGCTATGATTTCTAAGTGGGCCACCTTCTTGACAGAATCTCTTTCAAAGGCCTTCTTGACAGATAGAATCTCTTTCAAAGACTGAGAAATCTTATGGTGTTTTACCTTGTATAATTAATCCACTCAGAGTATATATAGAGAGGAATATTTTCAAAACCAGAATGAGCTTAGCAATGCTAAAATTTAGCTCTTTCATACTCTTCAGTTATAAGAAATAAGAGAAGAGGTCCATGTTTACATCCTTGAGTCATAGTATTCTCATCTCTGGCATATGGAAGAAATAGACTCTAATGGAAAGGGACATAACTATTATAAAATATTTCTCAAAGAACTACTCTTTGCCAGAAGCAATGATCATCTTTCTCTAGGAGAAAGGAGAATACTCCTTTCTTCTTGAAACATTTTCTTTCCCCTACTCCTGGAAGAGCATATTCCTTGTTTTTCACTGACTTTGTCACCACTTCATAGTCTCTTTTGCCAAATCCTTCCCTATCAGACACCTGAGTTTTTAGTGCTCTCTCTGTATGATGTCATCCAGACCCATAACTTTAAACACATCTGATAATTCCCAATTTTGTATCTCCAGTAATGACCTTCCAAACTACATCTAGTCCATTCTATCATATATTCTCAGTACAAACATTCTCATCTTCTCTACAGCAGCAATTTTATTTCAGGTTACCACTCATCTGCACCACTGCAACTACCCCCTAACTTAGTCTTTCTGCCATCACTCTTGTCCCCTCCCTTAAAGTCTGTTCTTTTGAGAGTAACCAAAGTGGCTTCTTTAAGTCATAAATCGTATATCATCATCCTACTTTCCCTTTATTTAAAGCTCCCTAATCAATGGCTTCCCATTATAGCTAGAATAAAATCCAAACATCCATGGCTTACAAATGTTTGTGAACTGCTTTACTTCTCCAACTTAAACTTTATTTACTATCCTCTGCTGTGGTTCACCTACACTGACCTTATTTCTACTTCTTAGAACTCTCTTCCTTCAGGTCTTCTCATTACTCCCTCATTCTGGCCATTCTATTCTCAGCTCCAATACCATCTCCTCAGAGAGGCTTCTCTGACTATCCTAGTATAAGTATTGCCCAGCAAATGTAAATTGATACAGCCACTTTGGAGAACAGTATGGAGGTTCCTTAAAAAACTAAAAATAGAACTACCATATGACCCAGCAATCCCACTACTGGGCATATACCCTGAGAAAACCATGATTCAAAGAGTCATGTACTACAGTGTTCATTGCAGCACTATTTATAATAGCCAGGACATGGAAGCAACCTGTGTCCATCGACAGACGAATGGATAAAGAAGATGTGGCACATATATACAATGGAATATTACTCAGCCATAAAAAGGAATGAAATTGAATTATTTGTAGTGAGGTGGATGGACCTAGAGTCTGTCATACAGAATGAGGTAAGTCAGAAAGAGAAAAACAAATACCATATGCTAACACATATATATATGGAATCTAAAAAAACGGTACTGATGAACCTAATGGCAGGGCAGGAATAAGGACACAGACGTAGAGAACGACTTGAGGACACGGTAGGGAAGGGGAAGCTGGGATGAAGTGAGAGTGTAGCATGGACATATATACACTACCAAATGTTAAATAGATAGCTAGTGGGAAGCTGCTGCATAGCACAGGGAGATCAGCTCGGTGCTTTGTGACCACCTATAGGGGTGGGATAGGGAGGGTGGGAGGGAGGGAGACGCAAGAGGGAGGGGATATGGGGATATATGTATACATATAGCTGATTCACTTTGTTGTACAGCAGAAACTAACACAACATTGTAAAGCAATTATAGTCCAATAAAGATAAAAAAAAAGTTTGCCTAGCGATGCCACCCCCTCCCCCCATCACACACATGCTCTATCACATTATCCTATTTTATACGGAATAGTACCAAAATAGTTTTTAAAAATCAGATGACATCCCACCACCAAAATGACCATAGTTAATATTTTCAGACATTTCTTGATTTTACAAAAAAAAAATTGTGATCTCACATTTTTGACTTAATTTATTTAAATAGGAAATGTTTTCACTAATGTAAGTGGGAAATTGCCAAAATTGAAGATAATGAAAATAAATACAATGAAAACTACATATTTAATTTTTTAGCCTTTAGAAGCTCTGAGGCTGAGGCCTGTTCTGTTGATAAAAAGTTATCAAAAAAAAGTTATCAACATTTATAAATTTATAAATGTTAAACATTAAAGATCAATGGCATCAAACCAACATTTTCTCCTTGACATAGTCAGGACTAAACGAGAATTGAAAGAGAAATAACTTTCTCATCAAGCAATTCAGTATGATATAGTCTTCAAGATGACTCTAGTCATCTTCTTTATCAGTAAAGTATTTCCCCCAAAAGGGAATTGTGATAATAATTGTAACATTTATGATACTAATTGTTTTAGTTAATGTGAAGTTGAAATAAATAACTTTTGCCATGGACTAGGGTAAAAATGTTGTGGTGAACTAGTAAGAATTAGTGGGGGGAAAACCTGTAAACTCACAAAGTTTATTATAAACTGTTCCAAGGTGAATTGAGTGACATGAAATGATATTATTCAAAATTAATGTTTGAGTATATTACTATGGAGTTTCTTCTAAATTACTAATTCTACATCATAAAAAAAATAGTATATGCCCCAGTTACTGAAAGAGTTCTCTGTTAAGCACTTTACATATATTATCCAATTTAATCATACCCATCCTCTGAAAGGTAGAAATATTTTATTTTAAAGATATGATAATGAGATCCTTAGAGGTTCAGTGATTTGTCTAAGATTTTATGACCAGCAAGGCTGTTAAAGCCCTTATTCTTTTTTTAAAAAAAAAAAAATTATTTATTTATTTGGCTGCGCCGGGTCTTAGTTGCAGCACTCGGGATCTTCATTTGCCGCACTTGGGACCTTTAGTTGTGGCATGTGGGATCCATTTCCCTGACCAGGGATCGAACCCCAGCCCCCTGCATTGGGAGCATGGAGTCCCAACCACTGGACCACCAGGGAAGTCCCTAAAGCCCTTATTCTTAACCAGTAAATCTTGTACTAAAAAAGATATGAAAGAATGTTATGATATGAGTGTACAGTGATGTCTGTTGACCCAGGAGCATGTCTTTGGAAATTAATCTCTGATTTTTTAGTTGTAAGAAATGGGAAGTTGCCCAAATGGCCGCCAAATTTTCTGTAAGCTTACATTTTACAGCTCTTTTAGGCCCCAGTTGATCACAGGGCTATTCAGTTTTGAAGGATAACTTTAATGTTCCCTTCCGTTCATTTTTATCTTAACTTTTGGCACTATTTATTTTTAAAAATAAATTTAAGTTATTTGCATAATATGTTACCACCTCATATACAAATGAATAAAATAGGAACACTAACTTTCAGGCTTAGGAACAACAACGCAATTCAGTTTCTGTTATCCACTTAATTAAAATTGAGGGCTGGGACTTCCCTGGTGGCGCAGTGGTTAAGAATCTGCCTGCCACATAGAGAATGGACTTGAGGACACGGGGAGGGGGAAAGGTAAGCTGGGACAAAGTGAGAGAGTGGCATGGACATATATACACTACCAAATGTAAAATAGATAGCTAGTGGGAAGCAGCCGCATAGCTCAGGGAGATCAGCTCCGTGCTTTGTGACCACCTAGAGGGGTGGGATAGGGAGGGTGGGAGGGAGACTCAAGAGGGAAGAGATACGGGGATGTATGTATACGTATAGCTGATTCACTTTGTTATACAGCAGAAACTAACACAACGTTGTAAAGCAATTATACTCCAATAAAGATGTTAAAAAAAAAAAAAAAGAATCCACCTGCCAGTGCAGGGGACACGGGTTCGAGCCCTGGTCCAGGAAGATCCCACATGCCTCAGAGCAACTAAGCCCGTGTGCCACAACTACTGAGCATATGTACTGGGACTGCTGAAGCCTGTGCACCGAGAGCCTGTGCTTTGCAACAAGAGAAGCCACTGCAATGAGAAGTCCGTGCACCGCAACGAAGAGTAGCCCCTGCTCACCACAACTAGAGGAAGCCCATGCAGAGCAATGAAGACCCAACACAGCCAAAAATAAATAAATCAATTAATTAAAAAAAATAAATTTTAAAAGGAGGGCTGAAATTAAGAAATTGCCATTTAAAATCTGCTGATGCATTTACTGTAGGGATGTTGTTGAGGACATCACTATAGTTACTCATTAGCCCCTACATCAAGATGACTATATAAGAAATTTTTCATTCTAAGTGTCATAAAACGTTTTTTATTTCTATAACTGAACTGACCACGTTTCCTTTGTTGATCTGAGTGCCAGGAAACTAACTTTTATTTTCAGTTTTCCTGTTTTATTGTGCTATTTGTGTAAGTTGCCTCATCATGATAAGAAGTAAATAGTATTGTGCTTCCAGGGAAACTTTTTTCGTACTTTTCAGATATTCAAAAAATTTACCTAAACCATTGTCTGTTGTGTTTACTAGTAAGATATAATGTACCTCCTCATTTCTTACTAATTTTGTTCATATGAATCAGGTACTATATAACATCGATTGTTTGCCAAGAATACTTAAGTATTATTTTAAATAGTTATATTTAATTGTAATAATTTACTTTTATAATTATTATTACCAAATATTTCCACGTTAAGATATGAACAGATTAATTATTTTAATTCTGGGGAATTATATTTAAAAAGTTTGCAACCTGTAATGAGAATGTCTTGATTTTTTTGTATGTAAGAATGAGCTGTAGTCAGTTTTTCTCTTATCAAACTCAATCAAACTGTCATGATTCCTATGATACCTCTATCTAAAATAATAGATACTGTATGTTTGAAAGCATCTCATTTTGGGAATATAATCTAATTGGTAATTTTAATTAAATTAACTTGTTTATAAATGTGTTTATTGTTTGGTGGGTATATCATTGCATTCTGTTTATAATATTTCTTAGTATTTGTTCATTTTTGTGATACTATTATCTGATAATTTGAGTAAATCCCAGTTGAATTATGTTGCAACATTATGTCTTCAAAAGGGCATAAAGTCAGTACACATGCTTGAGTAATGTCTGGTTGTTTTACCCTTATGTTTCCAGTTGGCAATTTGAAATTATGGCTTCAACTGCACTTTAAATATGTGATAATAACATGTGTTTCTAATAAGGGCCAGCACCATTTTGTTCAGATAGTGTGAATGGTTGTCACTCATATATGACGAATGCACCTTCATCTGCTTCTTTGATAGTCCCCTAAAAACCATACCCTCAAATCAGGCCGATGAAATTAGCTGCTGTGTAAATTGTGTGTCTGAGTGGTTCATTATCTAATCACCGTCAGAACCACAGTGATAAAGTAGATTGAAGCAGGGAAGAGGTCTGCCAGATGATTTCACCACCACCACCACCCCCCGCCCCAAATCCAGTTTCCCTTGGAAACCCTAATAGTGCCGTTTAGAACTTCAGGCTCTCATGCCTGGAATACGGTATCTTTTAACGTACCAAACCTGAAAATACCAGTAGTTCTGGAGCATAATTTTCTTTCTTTAAAGATCATAATTTTATTTATTTCAATCAGTTTTTGAAACGTTGAGGCTCTCGAATTACTGTTTTGCTGCTAGTGCCCTAAACAGTACTAAATAGGAAAAAAAATACTCTGTCCTACTTGTAAGAATTCAGAATAACTTGAATAAATTGTTAACCTTCTAGGAATCTTGGCTCACTCTAATAATGAACTTCTGTGTTATTTGTTTATTGAATTGCTTCCCTTTATTTTAGGTGCTTTTGAAGATGATGATATCACGCATGTTGAAGGAAGTGTAGATCCTATTCGAGATATAGAAATTATACATGAAGAGCTTCAGCTTAAAGATGAGGAAATGATTGGGCCTGTTATAGATAAACTAGAAAAAGTGGCTGTGAGAGGAGGAGATAAAAAACTAAAACCTGAATATGTAAGTAAAATCTACAGCTTCTTTAGATATTTGAGTTCATTTTCCTTGATTAAATTTTTAAAATAAAGCACATACAATAACTAATATTGTTATGGAATTTTAGGATTCAAGGATCATTTCTGTTAAAAAATTGTTGAGAAACCTTGTTTTCTCTTGGCAGCGAAGGATTGTGGTGACAGGCTGTTTAAGGTGTTCTTAGGAGACCATATATAGCAGTAATATTGAGTATTTTATGGTTACTATGTATATCCTCAAGTTTTGGTGTTGGAGATGTGGGGTTTTATGATGAAAACTTACTGGATTTAGATAAAGGACTGAATATGAGTTTTGTGGATTTGGAAGAAGTGATTTACATAAGGAATTGGTCTTCCACAGTGATTGACCGAATGAATGCACTGTTAAAGTAGACAGATAATTATAATCTTTTATGGTGTGAAAACACATGTCATTGTCTTTAATATTCAAATGTGTTTTCTATCACATTGTAGTGAATAATTATTAGTAATATTGTAGGAAATGTTTCAAAATCTGTTTTGAAGCTTTTAGTTTAAGTATCATCAAATTGTCTTTTACCTTAAAAAAGCAGCCTTAATTATATATTTTCTCATTAATTAACATCTTCCACAAACTGTTCTTGATTTTTATGTTTTTTTGTTATAGGAAGAGATTTCTTTTCTTTTTAACTTTTCATGTGTTTTTAATATGTTTATTTTTTATTTTCTCATTTTTGGAAACTGATTATCTTTTTGCTTTCTCATTTATTTTTAATAAGTTTGGAAAACATACCTTTGATTAGGGAACTCTAATAGGAAGAAATCAATTACAGAATCAACCTCTAAACAGTCACACTACCAATGAATTATGGTCGAAAGTGCCTGGTCTTGGAACAGGGAGACCTGTATTGTGCTACTGATTTCCTTGAGAGTCTGGAGTGAGCCCAAGTCATTTTACTTTTCTTAACATCATAGTTACTTCACTTTTTCCCTGTTCAAATAGAATGGAGAAGGGAGAGCGATTTGTCTGAGGAAATTGTACAAGATTTAGGATGGAAAAGGGGATTTCACATGTGGGTATGAAAGATATCCCTTTCTGTAAAGGGGGAAAACGTCCTGAGACAGATGTTGGGATTGAAGGCAATTCCTTTGCCCCAAACAGCATGGTTTCTGATTAGAGTAAAGCCTTATGCAGTCATCCTTTAGTTAATTGAAACTTACTGACATCCATATATATTTCAGAAGCATTAACTGTCTTCAAAATAAATTTGTCGATCTTACTTTTACTTAAATGGGGAAAAGAGGCATCACGTTCTTCTGAAATTCTTGGGCTACCATTTCCTGGCCTTTCTTCTCAAAGAAAACTAGAATGCTGAGTGTTATTACTCCTTATTTCCCCAAACTGTGATTATTTCATCATTTTCTTTCCTAATATTAGATTCAGCTGCTTCAGAATAAATTATAGATTCATGTTTCTCAACCTTTTTTTTAAAATTATCACTGTCCCTAAGGAAAAAAATTGAATTAAATTTCAATTAATTAAATTTCTCCCTAATGAGAGAAATTAAATACTAACAAGTAAGAATTTGTTGGATAGACTTGAGCTTTGGAGGGCCACAAAACATTTTAATAACGAAGTTTTTTTTCACCCCCAAGAACCAATTTTTGTCCCTCTGGGAGTAATATTACCCCTATTGTGGATTCATGCTATAGATTATCTTGTAGCAAAGCCAATACTGGTAAGTGTGGTAAAACAGATGGCTTTTTAGAAATTTTTTTTCAGTTTGTTGTTAGCAAAAATAGGATTCTGGTTGGGTCTATAACGCAATTTGGAAAGAATTAACATCTTTACAATACAGAATCCTTCAGTGTAGGAACATCTTATATTTCTATTTATTGAGCCAAGCACTGTTGGGCACTTTTTATATATGTTATTTAAATCTCTCAACATGCAAGGTATATATTATTATCTCCATGTTAAAACTGAGGAAGGCCAAGTTTCAAGAGGTTTTGTGAATTGCTCAAGATTTCATACTTAGTAAATTGTAGATCAAGTTTTTCAACCATATTAGTCCAACTACAGGGCCAATATGTTGGGTTTTTTTTTTTATGCTTTTAAAAATTGTAAAGCATTAACCTCATATGTATAGTTTAACAAATAGCTGTGATACAAATGGGAGTAAAACCTACTTGCAGGTCAAGAAATAGAATATTGTTTAGCACCCCAAAGTATCTCCATCACTTACCAGTCTTAAAACTTTCTGTCTTCCCACAGCTAACCATAATCCTGAAATTTATAATAATATCCTTATCGGTGTATGTGCCACCTGCAATGATATGAATTATTTTCCTGAGTGCAAACTTTATATAAATGGTATATAAAGTGCCAACTTTATATAAATGGTATCATGTTGTATCTATTTATATGAGCATTTTCATTCAGCATTATTTTGTACGGTTCATTTATGTTGCATTTATCTTTAATTCATTTGTTTTTCTTAATGTAAAATATTTCATTGAAAAAAAATACCATAATTTTAAGATCTGTTCTACTGTCAGTGGGCATTTGAATTTTCCCTCAAAGTTTTTTATAATCATGAGCAATGCAGCTGTGAACATTCTTTTACATCCTGATGCATGTAAGGATAAAGTCTTATATTTATTATAGAAGTCAGTAGTATATGTATATCTTCGACTTTACTAGATAACACTGTTTTCCTAGTCTGTGAGAGTTTATCCTGTTGTCAGTACTTGGTATTATCAGACTTTTTCATTTTTGCAGTTTGATAGCTGTGTAATGGTATTTGGTTATGGTTCTCATTTGCAGTTCTCTAGTTATGTAAGATTGGAGACCTTTTTAAGTATTGATTGGCCCTTTAGGATTTCCTCTTTTGTGAAGTGCTTGTTCTAATTATTTTGCTCATTTTCTATTGGATCAGTGTCTTTTTCTCAATAATTTGTGAAAGTTACTTATATATTTTGGATATTAGTCATTTGCTTTGAATGGATTGCAAATATGTTCTCCAATTCTGTGGCTTTTATTTTTAATCTTTTTAATAGTATCTTTTGATGAACAGGTGTTAATTTTAAGGTTAGTGTTTTCCTGTCTTGTTTAAGAAACTTTCCTACCTTAAGGTCATCAAGATAATCTCTTGTATTCTAAAAGCATTATTGTTTTATCTTTCACACTTAGCTCACTAACCCACCTGGAAATTATTTTTTGTAAGTAGTTTAAGGCAGGCATCCAATTGGACTTTTTTCCCCCATATGGAAAACCTCTTGGTCCAGCACCACTTAAAAAAAAGACTGTCCTGGGCTTCCCTGGTGGCACAGCGGTTAAGAATCCGCCCGTCAATGCAGGGGACGCGGGTTCGAGCCCTGGTCTGGGAAGATCCCACGTGCCACGGAGCAACTAAGCCCGTGCACCACAACTACTGAGCCTACGCTCTAGAGCCCACAAGCCACAATTACTGAGCCCGCACACCACAACTGTTGAAGCCTGCACACCTAGAGCCCATGCTCTGCAACAAGAGAAGCCACCGCAATGAGAAGCCCGTACACTGCAACAAAGAGTAGCCCCTGCTCGCCACAACTAGAGAAAGCCCGTGCGCAGCGACAAAGACCCAACGCAGCCAAAAAAAAAATAAAAAAGACTGTCCTTTCCCTACTCCAGTGAGGTGCCTCCTCTGTCATAAATCAAAGAGCTTTGGCGTCCTAGCTCTTTCCTGAGGATCGGCAGATGAGTCTAGGTAAAAGTGGCCAAGAGCAGCAGTGGGATCCCAAACCTGCTGAGGTGAAGGTGAGAAGGGAAGATGGAATGAGGGGTTAATATCCCATGGATTCTATGGTCTTATGTGTGTTCCTTACATCATTTTTATACTTTCCTCATCCCCTGCTGTCCCAGTCTCTTGTCTAGATCAGGCACAATTAAAGTGTGGTCCTCACACCAGCAGCATCACCATCACCTGGGAGCTTCTTAGAAATGCAAGCTACAGATCTACTAAATCAGAATCTCTGGGGGTGTGTTTTAACAGGCTCTCCTGTTATGCACGCTACACAAAGTTTGAGGATCACTGCTTTAGAGCAGCCGCCAGCCCTCTACCCTCCACTCCAGGGTAGAAGAGTCTTAGGCCTTCCCCTACCCTTTTCTTGGTCTAGTAATGCCTCACTACCTTTTTAGGTCCTTGGTACTATTAAGAAGATAATATTTTTCTCTATTTAGGCCTGCTTTATTGTTGTCTTTATAGGCACAGTTACTCTGAATCACTTAGTTCATTAGTAGTGAAAATGGAGGTCTCCTCGATACAATTTTACCAACAGTTTGCTTGATATCATGATATAACAATCTGACAGTTCATGGGGATAAAGACCAATGTTAAGCAGGGAAAGACATTTTAGGATGAGTTATTTTAAGTAGTTTATTTATTAGTGAATATTTTTACATTATAACTACTTTTGCCTTAAAAAAAAGTAAGTTACAAACAACAACATTTATAGTATAATCCGGTTTACGTAAAAAATGATAGCTGTATTTTTATAAGTGCATCCAAAGAGGTATGGAAATATGCTCAATTGTTATGTTTTAACAGTAAACATTTGGAAACTAAAAAAGGTTTTTAACGGTAAAGTGTTTGGAAAGGGACTAGTGGCTGTGAGAGAGTGAGTGATTGGGGTGGGCACTTTGACTATTTACCCTCTATACCTCTGTTACTTGACTTTTTTTCATAGCAATGTGTTATTAATTTTTTTAAGGAAATAAAAAGGTCTAAGGAAATTATTTCCTTTAGGTGGCCTCCAAATAAAGAGGTAAATGCATATATATTGTCCTTAGCTGTTTCTGACCTATATTCATCAAACTATAATTTTAGCTTTGCACTAGAGAAAGGGTTTTGAAGTTTCTATCTGAGATTGGAAAAGGAATGTGGTAGGAGATGTGAAGCTGGAATAGATGCATACATGAGAAGTCATAGGCTTTAGGATCAATTTCATCTTCACTAACGTGAAAATTGGGATAGGCAATGTAATTTATGAAGATTAAGAAGAAGCTCCTTATGTGTTTTCTTAACACTGTGACAGTTTGAGTTACAAAGCCATTTTGAGTCATATCTCAAACTCTTTGCCTTTTAATCTAAATTTTGGTTGTGTCTCCTCAGAAGTAGACCTTGAAGCAAGAATTGGAGTGCAGGTAGTTTTCTTGGGAGTTAACTCAGGAGGCACACATCAGGGAGTGGGGAATTAAGACCAGGAAGGGAAGGAAACCAATACAAAGTTATGTATATGAGCAGGCGGAAAACCCTGAGCAGAAGGGGATCAGCCCTTCCAGGGATCTCTAGAAAACAGTGTAGAAAGTGTCTTGTAGTTTTTCTACTGGAAGGATGAGGAAGCTGGGGTAATTAATTATTAACTAACTTCCATCAGTCATTGATTGTGGGCTGCTCCTCGGAGTGTTAACTACCTGCCTGGCGCCTGATGCCTGTGTGGTCTGGGCATGGTGCTTAGGCAGTTGCAGATGCTTAGAGTAAGAAGCCATTCAGCATGTACCGGATCTGTGAGGGCAAAGGGCATAGGGGCAGGGCACCAACAGTCTCTGCCAACATTTCTTCATCCAATGTGCATCTAAACTTTGTATCCTAATCATTCTGTTTAGTTTTGGTGGTCCTTTAGTATCACAAGTTTAATTTTGTGGTGGTTTATATTCCCTGTTTCTGATTTATCTTTAGTTTTCTTAATACAACGAGGGTATCTATGTGATTCTGGTACCAACTAGTTCTTGTAGGGGAGTTGTCTGTTTTTAACATTTTCTTGTATTCTCTAACAAATGGTCTAAAGGTATAAAATGTGATTGTCTTCTTTTCTTCAGTTTATGTTTGTAATCTTGACTAACAGAATCAGGGACTTTAATTGGATGTAGATCCTAGGCTATAAAAGCTACTTGGAAGTTATAAGAAAAATAGGTATTTTGGTCACTAGGTATTTACTAATTATTCCTTAATACTTGTTCAAATGTGTCTTTATTTTCTGGGTAATCTTTCAGAAATTTAACACTCAAGCCTCTCTTCCTATGAAGTTTCCATTTTCTAGATTTGGTTGTTATGTATTTTTATGTAAATAAGCAGGAAAAACGTGAATTAGATATACTCTAGCATAAAACATGAGACAACTTTTTAATGCTAAAACAGAATCTTCCTGACTACAATGTTCATATATTCTGTCATAAAGATACCTTTTATAAAGTGGGTCTTGGTGTTGTGTTAAAACGGAGGCACTAAAGAAGGGAAGAGTGGGATAAATATTTACTATTGGTGTTGTTAGCTAGGTGTACTAGTTTCCTAGGGCTGCCATAACAAGTATCACAAACTAGATGGCTTAAAATAATAGAAATGTATTCTTTCACAGTTCTGGAGGCTAGAAGTCTGAAATCAAGGTGTTGGCAGGGCTGTGCTCCCTCTGAAGCCTCTAGGGGAGAATCGTTTCTTGCGCCTTCAGCTCCTGGTAGCCCCAGGCATTCCTTGGTGTATGGCAGCATAATTCCAATCTCTGCCTCCATCTTCTCATGGCCACCTTTCCTCTGTCCAAATTTCACTCTTCTTATAAGGATACTATCACTCTTCTTATAAGGGATTAAGGGCCCACCCTACTCCAGATAGGCATCTTTAGCTAATTCCCAGCTAAGGTCCTACTGAGGGATTAGGACTTCAACCTGTCTTTTTGGAGGACACTTTAAGCCATAACAAGGCATCAAGTTCAAGGTTGATTTTAAAGTGTGTATACATTGTATTTGGAAAAACAAAATTTGGAAAATGAAGGTAGAAAGCTTTAAGAAAAATTTTATTTTGTATTGATAAGTATTTGGAAATATTCATACTTAAAAAATATTTATAGAACTAATAGTTACTTAATTAAACAACTAAATAAGGCAACCAGGAATTGTAATTAATGGATCTTTTTTTCCTCTCAGTCTCTCTGAATGAAATAATTAACGTCCACCAAACATATGGCTATTAGCAGATTTCTTCTCATTATTCTTATGGCAGTTTTTAAAGTTGATTTTGTACATAACTTAAAAAACATTAAAAATGTTTAAATATGTAACGTGTTTTTCACTAAAATCAAAAGATTCAAAAAGAGTATACTGTAAAAACATAATTCTCCTACCCACTTCTGTCTTCTCATTTACCCTCTTCTCCTCTTTAGATTCTTATGTATCTTTCCAGAACTAGTCTTACATGACTTACAAAGATCGTTTCTAAAAGAACAAGATACTAAAAATACTGAATTGCATTCATTCACCTTTCTCCCCATATCCTCTCTGTTCTCGTGGTCTCGCAACTCAGTGGACCCAAATTGTTTGAACTGAGTATCAGTATCTTTGACTCCTCTTTCTCGTGTACAATTTATATCCCGTCCTGTTGATTTTATCTCCTGAATATTCCTTGTATCTCTTCCTTCCTCCTTATTTTAAAAACTTCTTTAGTTTGGGCCTCATTTATGCTTAAACTTATTTCTTTACCTCCATTCTTGCTTTTGTTCTCCACAATTAGAAACTGCAGATCTCACTATGTTATTCCCTTGATTAAGATACCTCACCATCTTCCTGTAAGATACTGCCAACATAAAGTCCAAGGCTTACAAATTTCTTTGTGACCCGACTTTGCCTGACTTATACTTTCTCAGCTCTCCTAACAGTGAACTAAACATTTTGCTTTCACATGAGCTCATTAACTACAACTCTACCCTTTTGCTGCCCCTTCAGTCCTGTTTCCTAGTCATCCTTTGAGACATAGCCTAAAGCAGAAGCTTCTTACTCTTTAAAAAAAACATTTTATTGTGGAAAACTATACATAAAATAAAATTTACCACTTTAATCATTTTAAGTGTACAATTCAGTGGCATTAAGTACATTCACAATGTTGTACGATCATCACCACTATCCATTTCTGGAACTTTTTCACCATCCCAGACTGAAACTGTATCCTTTAAATAATAACACACCATTTCCTCCTCCTTCCAGCCCCGGTAACATCTATTCTACTTCCTTTCTCTATGGATTTGCCTATTCTAGGTACCTAATGAAAGTGGAACTATACAATTTTTGTCTTTCTGTATCTGGCTTATAGGTCCTCAGTTCTCAGTATTATTTATTTGAAGACAGCAATTAGGAAGTGCAAAGCTGTTTAAGACTAGCGTGATAACACAAAGAATGTATTGTGTTTGGGGCAAGGCTCACAAGGATTAGGCTCATTTGAGACCAAACTACTTTAGTAGTATATCAATTTATATATACGCTGAGGGGAATAAATTCATATAACAGCTGATGTTTTGGTGCATATGCTATAGGCATACTTTCCTGGATATTTCTATCTGTCCACTTTCTCCTTGCCTGTCGCCAATGGAACACAGATGGAGAAAATTAAAAATACGACATGTTAGTATCCCCATAAACTCATTATTAGCAGCCTCAAGTGGGTCCTCAGCTATATCCAGCTTTCCTAGTTGCTCCCCTGCTCTCTGCTGCAACTGCTTCCCTACTCTCCTCAAACCTCTTATTTATGTCCATTCCCCACTTTCATCCATCCCTACCCTTAGCAGACAACCTTGCCTCCTATTTCAAAGATCAGAATAAAAGCCATCAGACATAGGAATTCCCTCATTTTCTCTCTAATTTTCCACTAGCCAAAACTAAAGCCTACTGTTCATTCCTCTTATCTATGGCTAGTTATTCCAATTCTTTGAATCTTATCACTTACTAACTTTCTAGAAATCTTACACTATTAGTCATCCCTTGTTTTTTTCCCCTTTGTTGCTTTTAAGTGATTTTATTGAGGTAAATTAACATAGCATTAAGTTCATCCTTTTCATATATATAATTCAGTGGTTTTTAGTGTATTCACAAAGTTGTATTTCATTCACCAGTAGTTCCTTCTTTCTTGTATATACAACTCGTCCCTCTCAAACTAGACCGTTTGCATCAACTATTTAAAGATGTCTTTTTTAATCTTAAAAAACACTTCTTACTGAATACCACACTCCTCATCCTTCAATTACCATATTTTCTCTATTCTCCTTCTTTAAAACCTCTTGAAAGAGTTATTTTTTCTACCTCCTAATAACTCAGTTCTATCTATCTGGTTTATCTGCTCATTAAACTCAAACAGGTTTCACCAGGGTCATTAGTGGCTTTTGCATTGTTAAATCCAAGGAACATTTTCAGTCATCTTGTTTTGTCAGTAGTATTGGACACTGTTGTATCATTGCCTGAACTACTCTTCCCTTGGATTCCATGACCACATTCTCCTGGTTTCCCTCCTACTTCTCTAGCAACTTCTCAGTTTCTTTTGCAGGCTCATCTTCTTATACCTTTTGCTATTAAATATTGGCATTACTTAAAGTTGAGTCTTAGGCTGTCATCTCTTCTCTCAATTCTCTTTCTATGTGATGGCATCCATATCCATTGATACAATTACTATTTAAATACAAATAGCTTCCAGATTTGTATCTCTAACCCCATCTGTCTTCTGAACTCCAGGCTAGTATATTTAATTCCTGACTTGACATCTCATGTGTTTCTCAAAGACAACTCAAAAGTTAGCACATCTGAAATCAAACTCCCTCCCTCAAACCTGATTCTCTTCAGGGTTTCTTAGCTCAGTGAATTGTACCACTGTCTGTTAGATTATGCAAACCAAAAACTTAATCGTTTTTGACACATTCTCTTTCCATCATTTCTCATATCTAATCTATCACTGAATTCTGGCAATACGTTTGGCAATATACAGATGTAATAATATGCCTATATTTTCTTGTGTATATGCATACATATAAAGATAAAGGATAAAACAAATACGGCAAAATGATACTTTAATGAATATGTGTACAGACATTCTCTATTATTGTAGTTTTTCTTTAAGTTTGAAATTATTTCAAAATAAAAGGTAAAAACATAGCAAAATTAAAATGTCTTATGACTTTAATGTATAGAGGTACAGTTAAAATATATGACAGGGCTTCCCTGGTGGCACAGTGGTTGGGAGTCCGCCTGCCAATGCAGGGGACACGGGTCCGGGAAAGATCCCACATGCCGCGGAGCGGCTGGGCCCGTGAGCCATGGCTGCTGAGCCTGCGCGTCCCTCCGCAATGGGAGAGGCCACAACAGTGAGAGGCTCGCGTACCGCAAAAAATAAAAAAATTAAATAAATAAATAAAATACATGACAATAATAGCACAATGGGGGTGATAATGACATAATTTAAAATGATATAATACTCCAGTTAAAAGACAAAGAGTTTGGCAGTTTCTCAAAGAGTTAAACATAGAATTGCCATGTGACCCAGCAGTTCCACTCCCAGATTGATATTTCCAAAAGAATTGAAAACTGGTGCTCAGACAAATACGTGTACATGCATGTTTATAGCAGCACTATTCACAATAGCCAGAAGATAGAAGCAGCCCAAATGTCCATCAGGGGTTAAGTAGATAAACAAATTGTGGTATATGCATACAATGAATATTATTCAGCCTTAAAAAGTAAATGAATGCAGATGCCAGATGTGGATCAACCTTGAAAATATTATGCTAAGTGAGAGAACCCAGACATAAAGGTCACATATATTGTATGATTCCATATGTGTAAAATATGCAGAGTAGGTAAATTCATAGAGACAGAACTGAAGATTGGTGGTTGCCAGGAGCTAGTGGGAGGGGAAAGTGGGGGCAAACTGCTTAATGAGTACACGGTTTTACTTTAAAGTGATTGAAATGTTTTAGAAGTCTATAGAGGTAGTGGTCGCATCACAGTATGAAGGCTTAGTACTAAATTACTTTAAAATGGTTAATTTTATGTTTATTTCATCTCAATAAATTTTTAAAAAATTAGTTAAGACAGAATGTCAGATTGGATTTTTAAAACCCACCTCTATGCTGCTTATAAGATACATCTTAAATATGAAGACATGGAAAAATTGGAAGTAAAGGATGGAGAAATATATACCACCCCTCTCAAAAAAAAAGCCACTGTATTATAGTAATATCAAAATAGACTTTAAAGGAGTTATAAGGAAGTATTTCATAATGCTAAATGTTCAATCTACCAGGAAGATAAAATAATTTTAAGTTTGTATATACCTAATAACATAACTTCAAAATATATAAAGCAAAAACTGATAGAACTAAAAAGTTTTTTTAAAAAGACCCAAATCTACAGTCATGATAGAATATTTTAATACTTCTTTTAGTAATTGATAGAACAAGCAGACAAAATTTTAGTAAGAATATAGAAAACTTAAACGATGTGATTAAGGAGTGTGACCCAGTTGACATATAGAATACTGCACCTAACAACCACAAATGTACGTTCTTATCAAGTACCAATTTAACATTTACCAAAATTTTCCATATTATTAGCCATATAGCAAATGAACAAATTTCAAATGATTGAAATCATAAAGAATATGTTATCTGACCACTATGGAATTAAAATCAGCAATCATCTTTCACAGAGTGAAAGAACATATTTGCAGTATCTAATAAAGAACTTGTCTACAGAATATGCAGAGAACTATAAATAAGAAAAAGGCAGCCCGATAGAAAAATAGGCAAAAGACTTGAACAAGTACTTCATAAGAGATGAAATCCCCCAGTAATCATTAGGGAAATGCAAATTCAAACTATGAGATACTACACACTTACCATTAAGAAAACTGACAGTACTGAGTGTTGGAGGAAATGTGAAGCAAATGGAATTCTCAGATAGTGTTGATGGGAGTGTAAATTAGTACATCTGCTTTTGAAAACTGACCAGCAGTGTATATGAAGTTTGAGTAAATATGTGACCTGAGACTGGCGCAATTCCAGTCTTAGGTATATACTCAAGAGAAATGCATACATAAACTTACTGAAGTACATGTATAAGACTGTTTATAGAAGCTTTATTTGTAATAGTTTTAAAGTATAAACAACCTCAGTGTCTACCAATAGTAGAATAGGCAAATTGAGGTATATTCCTACAGTGGAATATTACATAGCAAAGAAAGAACACACTACGACTATATCTAACAACGTGGATGAATTTCACGAACGATGTTGAATGAAAGAAGCTGGACACAACAATACGTATTTTATGAATCTATTTCCATAAATTTCCATAACGGGCTAATTTGTAGTGTAAAAAAGCCAGGATAGTGCTATCTCTGGAGGGGAGTGGCACATTGTGACTGCATTACTGGTAATATTCTGTGTGTTGATCAGGTGGTAGTTACATGCATATGTTGATTCTGTGATACTTCATTAAGCTGTACACTTATGTATGTTACACTGAGTATATGCTATACTTCAGTATAACCCCTTTTCAAGTTTGACCTTCAAACCACTGATTATATTCTGCCATATCAGGTGAATCTCCAATTTGGATTTTTATTTTCAGGCTTTGATTTTGCTTCCTTAAAAATCTGTCTTAGTTCATCAACTCTCTTGACATCTCATCCATTTTTTCCTAACCTCACTCTGTTCTCTATTTATGGCCTCATGCTCTTGTTTCATAGGTGTTCTTTTTGCATTCTGCCAAGTATGCCAAATAATTCATTGAGAGAGTGGTGTGTGTGTGTGTGTATGATCATTTTCCTCTTCCTTTATGACTCTCCTTATTCAGTAGCCTTTTTATTAAAATCAGATTTGTGGGCTTTTCCTCTTCCCTTTGTCCTTCCTTGAACATGGTGAAATCCATTCAGACTTATTTATAGAAATCATAGGGACAGTTGCCTTCTTCTTAGTAATAGTCAAATCCTCCGCTGAGATCTATACCTCAGAAATAAATGGGTGTCCATCCCGGTTGCCACTTTATAGCCGATGGGCTAGGAACATTGCTGTTTTAAGTTTCCACTGTTTACTTCAGTGAATCACATAACTGAAAACCAACAACTGCCAACATACATTCTAACAGGTGATTGCTAGAATTAACCGATCATTTTAATTCTTAGAGGACATTTCCCTCCCACCCTCCCACACATACTCGCTCAGCCATCAGAGCATTGCTGCCAGTGTCTTAGTTTGCTTCTGTGTTGCCTGACTCTTTTCTGGAATTTTTAGTCACTGAAGTATGTAGAAAGATGGTAGTCAGTGATCGCTACTCTGGTCTCCATAAACAGCAGCATTCATCTAGTAGAGAAACAAATGCTTAATATTCTGATTCAGGCAGATATTTAATTTCAACTTAGAATGCAATGGAGGTCTGTTTCATGAGTGAAAGTGTAGTTAGGATTTTCCTCTATTTGGGTTGTTTAAAGGGGGTATTTGGTTGGAGCAGGTGGAAGCTGTATTAGTGGACTTCTAACCAGACTATTTTGAGCTGGAGGCCTTGCCCGCCATTCTTTTGGTCTGAGTGCATTGTTGGCTGTGTGTGTTAAAGCCACCCAACCAGTATAGGTCAGCTCATCTGAGTGTTAACTTCAGGTATTAGGGTAGTGGGTTTGTCTAGAGAGAAGTACCAGGCTTGGAAGCTATCATTATTGCAGAGTAAGAGTGAGAAACTGCCAAGCCTATCCAGTTAGCCACCAAATTTTAGGATTACAGATGGTGGGCAGAGGATAGATGAAGTCCTCCCTTCCCCCTCACCCTGTGAATATACCTTTATTTTTTTTCCTATCTTAAAGATGATATTTATTGGTTAAAAATAAATAAAACAGCATTATATTTTTAAAAAAGAAGGCAGAAAGGGAAAGTCTCTCTGGGATCCAATCTTCCTGATTTCTATTGCTACCAATTTGTTAAGGCATCTATCCAGTTTCATTTTATGAGTACATTTATTTATATGTATTATATATAGTTTCAGAACCACAAATGGAATCACGTTGTGCATTCTGCCATAAATAATAATACTTAATATCTATGGAATATTTACTGTGTACCTGGAACTGTGGCAATTACTTTACATGTATTTTCTCATTTACTCCTCACAATCACCGTATATTGAATTGGAGTTACTATCCCGATTTTACAGAGGCAAACTTAGGTTAAGTAGCTGCCCCAAAGTTACACAGCTACAAAGTGATAGAGCCAGGGCTTGAGCCCAAATCTGTTTGACAACAAAATCCATATTTTTAACTTTTTTCCATTGTTTTGAACCTGCTTTTTTTACTTAGCAATGTATCTTGGACATTTTCCTATGCAAATATATATACAGATATGTCTTGTCTCAATGGATAAAAACTGTTCTGTTGTATGGATGTCCCATAATTTATTAACAAATCTCCAGTTTATGGGTTTTTAGGTTGCTTCTAATCTATACCTCTCTTCTTGTGCTAGTATCACACTGTTCCAATTACTGTAGCAGCTTTATGATTTATTTATATAGTAAAGCAAGCTACATATTTTTCTCTCTAAACATATTTAACTCTCAAGTAATTCATTCTTTTAGGATAATGATATATTTAATTTGTAATGTTTTCCAACAACCCTGTTATGATTTTAACTGTAATTGTGTTAGATAAACATTATAGTGGCTAGAATTTTTATCAGCACGGTTTTGATAAGAATAGATGAATTTTGAGTGCAGAGTCTGGCTGAAGCAGGTTTTAGGTCAGTGTTTCTGGACCTCAAGTATGGGAGTCCATGAACCTAGAACATATACTTAAATTGGCTGTCGTTGGAGCATTTGGGTATTGCCATGGAGTCACATAACCGTGGTTCTTGGATTTTTGGATCGTGAATCCTTTTTAAAAGCATTTGGAAGATATGTGCCATTATCCCTCAAATGCACATAAACATAGAACTTTACATACAATTTCAGGGTATTAGGAAACTCCTGAAATCCATTTATGGATCATGGATTAATAATTTCTGCTGTGGGAACTAGAAAATACCAAAATAGAGAAGTCAAGTAGTCTTAGAAAGTCTATATGGGTTATATAACATAACGAGGTTATGTTAGTGTTTGCAAAGAAAATATTATTTTTGTGGTTCATGGATTGACAATCAGATATTTTACCCACATAGAAAGAATATAGAATTTTCCTGATGACCTTGGAAAGAGAATGAGGACTTTGAATAACAGCCTTGGGAATGCCTACGCTAAACAGGAGTAATTAGAAAGGCAGTAAGGAAGACAGGCCAGGGTGATTGGACAGAGCGTGAATTTCCAAGTCACTTAGACCTGAATTTGAATCTCAGCTCTGCCCCTTACTGGCAATAGGAATTTAGGCAAATCATACATCCTCTCTGAGTCTAAATACATTATAGCTGCTGTTAACAACAACAGTAATAAAATATATCAAGAACATAGAGCATTTCTAAAGGTTAAATGTAAGGCTATCATCAATAAGAGTCACAGCAGAAGAGCAAAGTATTCAAGGTGAGTTTGGATTAAGTTTTTTTGGAGTTTAAAGGTAGTTGTTCAGCAAAAGCTAGTCCTTATAGAATGTTAAGGCTAGAAGCCTGAATTGAGATTTCACTGAGAGCCAGTATTGTTGGTAACCGTCAGAAATTTGAAGAAAAGGACTAATGAACAATTATTCCAGTTGGAGAAGATGTGTGCTTTAAAGGAGTACTCAAGAGACTATATTGGCATTTTGTAGATCACTAGTATTTAATCTTTCAACAATCATAAAAACAATGACAAAACTCATATTTATCGAGAGCTTACTCTGTGCCAAGAACTATGCTAAACACCTTATATGCATTATCTCTTTTGATCTTTACAACAACCCGCAGGAGGTAGATAGCATCATTATCTGCATTTTATTAATGAACTAATAGGTCATAGACCTGGTAAGCGGTGGATCTAGGATTTATTCCCACATTTAAACATAAAGTGGTTACTTCAAGTTAGATACTCATGTTGTTGCAATATAACCAAAAAAGTTCAAATGACCAGGAATTTTTGCACAGTCTTCATCATGTACAGAATTTATTTTGGAAATGAGGAATTTGTTAAAGTTATCAGAACAGTCCTCCTCCTACATCTGTATTTCTATATAACGATGTTACTAAAGACACAAAATTCTAAAGTAACTTCTGATGCATCAAGCATTAGTGTTTCTATTTTATGCTTTTATTGTATTCTAATTCGTTAAAAGTAGGTTAAGTTACGTAATAGGTTGTTTTTTCAGTTAACCAAATTCAATTAAATGGAATATTGTTCTAACTATAATTATTAATATATATGTTTATATATACAAGCATAGGAAAAGTTCAGTCAATCCATTAAGTAGTTTATACAAATAAGTCCAAATGTTTTCGTTCATTTGATCAGCAGTTTTTCATGTAAGGAACGTAGCATCTTTAATTTTGCTAAAACTAAATATTTTTACTTTATGTAAGAAAGACAGCACTTTGCAGCTATACCTTATAATGATCATTTACATAAGGTAATCTTATCTGAAAGCAATCTATTTTTGATTTGTCTTAAGTAAAACTGGCATCTTAATAATCTAAGGTGTCTTTTCTTGGCTTTTAAATCTTTTGTAGGGATAATTAAGAGAGTACTGAGTATAAAATAAAATATTTTAAGTTTTAAAATATTTTTACTTTAAACTGTTTAAAAACTTGGTTATAATCTTTAAATTTTTCTAAAAGGATTTGAATGTGGCTTCAGTGAATATACTTCTTTAGAACTTTAATTATGAATTAATTCTCTTTATCTAAAATTTGAGTGCTCCTAATTTGTAATATAATATGGTGGTGTGAAGGGGGAAAGAAACTAACGCCAAAAAGATTTTGTGATAGGATCTCTATTTCTGAAGTGGTACCTTAGTTAATTTAAAATGAAACTGAAATACTGAAATTCCTTCACTAGCAATCAGCATTTATTGAGGCCCTTTGGTTTTGTGAAAATGTTTATAGTTAAAAGTATTTTATACTTTTTATATGATTAAGATTTAATTTCCTTCCTTATTTTTGGTTTGGCTTTCCTTTGTCTATTTTCTTTTCTTTTTTTAATTGAAAAAAACTAATGGAACCAAATGTAAGATGGTACCACTGTTTTCTCCTTCTTTTGTATAATCTTGTTGCGTGTCTCCACATAAGCTGTTCTGGCCTCTCATCATAGTAACCAGCTGGGCCATTTCACCTGCTGGAGCCATTAAAGAGGACTCTCTCCCCCTAGATTAATCCCCTCCGACATTAGTTTTTTGCACTGACAACTGGAGCAGGCATTCAGAATTTGCAGGTGGCCAGTGTGACGCACATAATTGCCTACAATTTTAGGCAATGAATAAAAATGGTCTACATTACTTGTCAAAGGTTGTATATGCAGTGCCAAGTGAGATCTATGGGAAGCCTTTTAGGGTTTAAAGAACAGTTAATAGCAAGGCTGCACAGGGCTTTTTTAATCATAATGCATTTGTAATATAGCACTTTGATCTTCTCCTTGTAGGAAATGGTGTTACATTAGCCACTTTTAAACATTTATGAGTGAAATAGAAGAGTAAAAGTGATTATTCTTAAGCAGACCATGTTAGATTTCATTAAAAGTTTTTGGCTTGCCCCTTCCTTGTTGAAGTCTGTGGGAAGTCCTTTTCCTGGAGGGTTTCAAATCAGGATCTAAGGATATAGGGCTTTTTCCTTATTTTTCCTGTTGGTAACAGCAAGATTTGGAAGGAAGGTATACTAAATACTGAGGTAATTTAACAAGTGGATATTTATAGAAGACTAATGATTTATGATAAAGTAAAATACATCAATGAAAATCTAAGAAATCTATTACTAATAATTGTGTATTACAATAAATTTTGAGAAATGCATATTTAAAACATACCCATAAGTTATCTTTAACAACAACAACAACAAAAAACAGATGACTCTCAAACGCACTTCTTCTGGAAGAGCTAAGTTTGACCTTTCAGACCCAAGAGCCTTTTATTAACACCTGCCTGTAAGGAGAACCTTGCCACACGCAGCTTTTAGATTCAGAACCACAAAACTGATGAGGAAAGGCTTGAAGGGTTCAGTTTGTGTCACTTGCTGTTTGCCGTTTCCATTTCACAGATGATTAATCTTTCTGTGAAGAAAGGCCAGAGAAACAAAGCACATTGGGCTCTTCCTGCAGTTACTCCTTCTGAATGCACACTAGCTTGCTAACTAAAAGGCCTTTAGATTTCCAGCAGAGAGAGATGTTCTGAAAGTGAATGCAGCTGGTTGGAGGTCACCAGTGCAGGGCTCTTGCCATTGTGTAATGGAGGCTTTGGCAGGTTGGGGGGGGGTGGGTTGGAGCAGGGACAGGAGAAGTGGGCAGGGAGAAGGTGTCAGCAAAAAATTAATTCAGAATAAAAAGGGTTTTGGTCAGTTGATTTAATATTTTGGAGGGTAGATCATCAATAATAGGCTCAATTTCATCTATTTTGTTTTCCTTTTTAAGGAAAAAATTATAATTCAGTCTTTCTCCAGTGTTCCCCCCCACCCCCGTTTCCTAACAGCATGTTTATCTTGCAGTTTACATCACTAGATAATGTTGAGATATTATTAACTCTTGTAGTCTTTGGTATGTTTTAATGGTTTGAAATTTTTAAGATTGTTACTAATTTTGCTAGTATTCCACATTTCATATGGTAAAATTTTAATGCCACATTAATGTTTCATTTCGTATTTTAATGAGATATTGAAAATAGTTATCTGTGCAACTTAGTTCTTTCATAAAAAAGTTGCCTTTATTTTTATAGTCAACTTTTAATTGAGGGTTTGAAAACTTTTAATTTTAATATTTAGTATCTAAATGCTTAGTATTCGTCTTGTATTTACTTTTTTTCTCAATTTTGTATAGGACATAATGTGCAAAGTCAAATCCTGGGTTATAGATCAAAAGAAACCTGTTCGCTTCTGTCATGATTGGAATGACAAAGAGGTAAATTATAAATATGATGCGATCTATTATTACCTTTGCTTCGATTTCTTAGAGAACAAAATTGTCATTATTTTACACTTATTATTATATCTAGTTAAACTTTATTTCTCTCAATGATTTCTTATTCCCAGGCTTGTTATTTTTTCTTTTCCCCTACTCCTGATATTTTGTGACAACTAATCTTTTAGAAACAAGAATTATAAAAATGGCTTCTTGTTTAAATAGTTTTCTCTCAAGTTCTTTAGTGACTTAATATTTACTCAACTTTTAAAAAGGACTCTTTTTCTATCTCCCACTTTAGATTGAAGTGTTGAATAAACACTTATTTCTGACTTCAAAACCAATGGTCTACTTGGTTAATCTTTCTGAAAAAGACTACATTAGAAAGAAAAACAAATGGTAAGTTTTTTTTCTCCCCAGATGTACCCCGACATATCATATCTGAACACACACAAACACACATACATATGTACTTACTGCTATGTTTGATTTAAAATTTTTCTCCTTATTATTAAAAAGTTTAAAATGGATGAGAAAGCTTTGCCTAGTGTTAACATTCCGAGATGAATCTCCTAATGATTTACACTGAGAGAACTTAAGAGGGAAAAAAAAGGAATTACATTAGGCAATATTGAATTATACATATTTAATTATCAAATTTATTGAATAGACATTAATATTTCCTTTGCAAAATGAGAATAAATCTACTTAGAGCAATAAAACTTTTTAAACTAGGAAATTCTAGCTTTGTTGATTTTATATGTGACTTTAAAATATCTACTTGGAATTGTAGCTGGGCATAAGTTTTAAAATCCAGACTGAATACTTAAAAAAACATTTTTTTTTTCCGGTACGCGGGCCTCTCACCGTCGCGGCCCCTCCCATTGCGGAGCACAGGCTCCGGATGCACAGGCCCAGTGGCCATGGCCCACAGGCCCAGCCGCTCCGCGACATGTGGGATCCTCCTGGACCGGGGCACGAACCCACGTCCCCCGCACCGGCAGGCAGACTCCCAACCACTGCGCCACCAGGGAAGCCCTTAAAAAACATTTTTTTAATTTAAAAAAAAGGGTATGGTGGAGGGAAAGACCAGGTATTTGTTTCAAAATACTTTAAAATACACAAAGGTAAAAACTATGCATTCATGTATTGATTGTCATTTTTGACATGTAACCAAAATGTGCCAGGTTTCCTTTAGTTCACTAGTAACTTCAAAAAATCATATGTTTATGTAACATAAGGGCATGTACACATTTGGCATGGTACTCACTGGACCCTCAGTATTTTATACTGTTAAGTCATACAAACAAACCAAAACTATCCAAAGTAAAATATCTGAATTCTCCTAAAATATATTTTCATTTGTTTTCCCCTGTACTTCATTAAGTACTTAGATGCACATGGTTTCAATTTTCCATTAAAAATTCTCATTTCCATATGATATCAAAGAGTGAGAAGCTTTAAACTGAAAAATAAACATTCATAGACTGGAAGCCAAAACAATAATTAATGTCAGATGGTTAACTCCAATAAATCATTAGAATAAATTCTGTGAAATTACTGCAACTAAAAATGCCCTGTTGATATTACTATAAGACATTTTGTGTTCCTGATAGGAAACTGAATTTGGCCTCTTAATTTGTAATGTTCTAGAAAGCATAAACCTGACATGAAAATTCAGTTCTGACTGGTCAGTGTCTTCTAGTAGATAATTAACTTTAAAATAAACAGTTCTGTCTTGTTTCTTATATAAAATTCTTATAAATTTTGTGATTGATATGTTAAAAATTGTTACCTTTGGGAAGGAATTTTAAATGTATTATTTGACTTCAGTTAATAAATCTCATTGTAGTGTGAATGGTAAGGTTTCCCAGGGCTCCGTGAAACAATACAGACATCAAAGTTTACATGAAAAGGGATGAGTCAGTTTCCTTGCCCAAAGGAGCTTCTCACACCTGTATTAGGATGATTACAGGTAGAACTCCCTGGCTCTAATTGTACAGTAAATACTATTTCCCAGACCCTAATGGTAGACAGACTGCTTGGGAGACGCCAGTCTGTGATTTAGCTGTCGCCAGACACCCCATGTTTTTTGTGAGACCAGTTGTGATGATGATATGGTTATAGCCAATTGAAAGTAAACTCTTGTCTAAATAGCACATTTTAATTTATAAAAATGTAGAGGTATGGATGATCCTATTTATAAAATCAAATTTTAGATTTTATGTATGACTGATGATCTGGTTTGGGGTAGTGTGTATGTTTGGTGGGGGTGGGGGGAGTCAGATCTTGTGGAAGTTAGTGTAATTGTAGCTGAAAGATCAAAGACTGGGTAACTGAGTGATGTTCCAGAAGAGAATTTACCACATAGCCATTTTCTGTACAGTTTCTGCCGCCTGCTGTTCCTATTTTCCCTCAAGCTAGCCATTGACTACCCCCTGTGCATCCCTGCTCGTAAAAAATGATTGAGGAAGTATTTGTCATGTATTTATGAGTGGGAAACATTGTGTGATAGGGAATGGCATCTACTGGAGCCAGAAAGATTGCCATTCTCCTTTCATTCAGCCACTCTGCTACAGCTTTAAATCTGTTTATGCAACATAGCCTTTGTATTAAAGTGCAGAATAAATTTTTATTATGAAGGATATGAACACTAGGTTTTCATCACTTATAACATTGCAAGCAGATGTAAATAGTTAAAATATATTTTAATTACTAAATCCTTTAAATTTGTGTTAGCATCTTGTTTTTTGGTAATGTTTATATCTCAGCTCCATTTGCATAAGTTGCTCCTTTAGCAAAAGAAAAAGGTTTTGTTTTTTAAGGTTATTATGTAATGTTACTGTAGCAAATTAAGACTGATGCAGGAAGTAGTAATAAATATTTTCATGGGTCTTTTAGATCTAGAAAGCTATTTTAAATGGTCAGGAAAGAGGAGGAGGAGTTTGTGATTCTGGCCACAAGAGGAAGACAAACTATATTTTAGGGGGTCACCATTTCAGAAGTAATGAACGTTTTAATTACTAAAGTTCACTTTAAATTTAAATGGAAACATGTTAATTTTTAAGTCCTAGAAAATAAGGAAGCATTTTGAAAGACAAGTCTATTGTGTTACTGAGTAGGTGTATTGACCTTTTTGAAAGATGTAAAAACCGGAATGGTTCCAAGCATCTACTCACTGGTTTTAACAATATTGAATTAGTCATTTCATTGATTTATGATTAAGACCTAGCCCCTGAAGAGAAGCTAATAACATGGCAGCCGGGTTAGTTACAGTTGTGTTGTGATTAGATGACAGTTATCAAGATGTTGTAAGGGGAATCCACAGAAATTTTTTTTATTATTATATATTGTTGTTCTTTGAATGAATAAAACTATGCAGAAATTGTTGTTGTGTTGTTGTCATCATCTCTGGCAGATGTCAATGATTTTTGAACACTTGAGGATTTCATATTTTAAACATGATCAGTTACTTATAACTAAGATCCTATTACATGTAGTATTAATTTTCGTTTGAGATCGCCTAATGAGTCATGGTGTCAAGCAGGTATAGGACATTAGACCTGCCAAACTGTTGCTTAATTAGGGGTGTAAATTTCAATCTTTGCACCTTTGCTGCTCTGTTAGTAGTATATCCTATCCAATTATGAAATTGGTAGAACTAATTTTGTACACCTACATAGCTTCCAATTTTGTTTCTTTTTTGTGTTCTCTTGTCCCCATCCTTCTTAAAACTGTTGATAAAGGATAATTTTATTTTGTTGTTTATTATACTACATATTCATATTCAACTGAAAAGTATAACTAAAATTTAAGACATTCAGACTTCTTGTATGCATGTGTGTGTGTGTGTGTGTGTGTATGTGTGTGTAAAACATGTATTTGCATATGCCCTAGTGGGCTTGTGGTCACTGAACATTATTCTCTAATATTATATAAGAGTCAATTAATCTGAGTGTTGAAATTGATTCAAGGTAGGTAGACAAGTAGTTGCAGTCTTTTAAGCTGTTTTGTAATCAAGGGCAATGTGTCGGGTTCACTAAATGAATTTTAAATAGAAAAATGTTTTATTAATGCATATTTTACTATGATTCTGTCTGCCCTACCCCAACTTTTCTGTTTTTGTTAGTTTTCCACATAATTTGTACATAACAATTAAATGTAGTTTGGTGATACTGTATATTGTATACCTGGCTAGGGGGAAAATCATGGAATAAGCCCAATATATTCTTGATATCTTAAACTGTATATAAGAATTACAGATACTATATCTCAGCAACTATTTACAAAGGGGAAGTGTGAACATTTTTTGCATATAATTTTTAATGTATGTATATATAATATAAAATTATATTTATATATGTTATATACTATTCAGGAAAAAAGTACCTTTCAGGTATATAGGGATAGTTTGAGCTATAATATCGATTGGTTCTTAGGCTTTCTTGTGCAAGCGCATCATATATTCACAATAAGTATAGATGTTGACACATAAGCATACTTTACACATCTACTATAATTATTGCTATTCCTATAGGAGTAGAAGTATTTAGTTGATTGGCAACACTCCCCAGAGGTAATGTTGAGTGATCATCTGCCATACTGTGAGACTTAGGTTTTATTTTCTTGTTTACAGTTGGAGGTCTGACAGAAATTGTTCTACCTAACTCATCCTTGGACATTGTTCTCCACAACACATGTTATGTAGTAGCACATTTCCATTACGTCTTATCAATAGGAGCAGTATTCACTATTATAGGTGATTTCACCAATTTCTATCATTCACTGATTTCCATTATTTTCAGGCTATACACTTAACTCAATGTGAGCAAAAGTCCACTTCACAATTATATTTGTAGAAGGTTAATATAACCTTCTTCCCACAGCATTTTCTTGGCCTTTCAGGAATGCCATGATGTATTCTGTAAAACTACTATAAGAAGTCATCAATTTCTGACAAGATCATTCATTGAAGCTAGAAATTTAACACAGATAATGCTGCTTTGAAAAAAATCACATTGTTATACATTCGATTTACTCGAAACAAATAAAATGGGAATGATTAATTATTCTTAAATAAATTATTCATTTTAGTTCAGAAAGCTTCCCAAGTAGATTTGAAGTTAGGTTCAATTCATATAAAGTTTTCAGGAACATACACTAGTATATAAAGCAAGATTCACATGTATAAGGTTTTTTTTAAATGTTTCACTTTATCATCCACTAGTCTGGCAAAGTAAAAGCCCTGAAATATCCGTGCAGTGTTTCTTTGGGATTATAATTTCTGTTTTTTAAAAAAATCACTTGTGGTTCTTATGGTTTGGGGGGAATGTTGTGTCAGCTTCATCTTGAAGTACCTAACATTATGAAGGCTGTGAGAAAACATTTTTTATTGTAAGTGTGTTCCTACCTTCTTGAAATCACAACGTAATGTTGATAAGTTTGTTTTAACATGTGAGGAGTTTTTTAGCTGAATTAAATTTTAAAAGCTATAATTTGTAACTTTTAGTGGAGATTGCTTTATGAGGACTAGTGTTTATTTGCTTCTTTGCCAGATATAAAAGGGTAATAGAACAAGTTAAGGATATTCTGAAAGCCTAAACTGAGCGATTCTTTTTTTAGTATGAGATTGATTAAATTGGTAAATCCTATACAAAATATTCTTTTGTTTTTTTTAAATAAATTTATTTATTTATTTTTGGCTGTGTTGGGTCTTCGTTTCTGTGCGAGGGCTTTCTCTAGTTGTGGCGAGCGGGGGCCACTCTTCATCGCGGTGCGCGGGCCTCTCACTATCGCAGCCTCTGTTGTTGCGGAGCACAGGCTCCAGATGTGCAGGCTCAGCAGTTGTGGCTCACGGGCCTAGTTACTCTGCGGCATGTGGGATCTTCCCAGACCAGGGCTCGAACCCGTGTCCCCTGCATTGGCAGGCAGATTCTCAACCACTGCGCCACCAGGGAAGCCCCCAAATTGTCTTAATTTTACTGAAGTAAGTTGTAAATGAATTCAAAAAGAAAAAATTTTCTTAAGACCCCTTCTCTGTTTTATAGTTTCTTATTTTTGCTATTGGATAATTATCAATTATTTACTTTTTAATTTGTATTATGACAAAGCTTTGAAACAGTACCATATGCACTATGAATTAGGCTTTCAATAATTTCTGGTGAATGGATTTTGTGGAGTTGAATATTTCTTAATTTCTCTGGCCAAAATCTTGAGAGTGAAAAAAAATATACTAAAGCAAGACAATCTTTTTATTACAAAAGATGGAAGGCTGAAAGAAGTGGGAGGGAAAAGACCTTTGGCCATTCAGGAATCTTTATTTGAATGTCCTTTAGCATTTGTATATGTATGTACATGTAATAATACTTGTGTACTTTTCTGGTTTCATTAAGTGGTTTTTGGTTACTCTTTCAGCAATTTCATAATTCCTGTCAAGAGATGTTAGTGCCCTAGAGCACGTAGTCATAATGAAACCAAATCACACCTCTGATTCCATGTTTGAAAAAGATAATTATAGGGCTTCCCTGGTGGCGCAGTGGTTAAGAATCTGCCTGCTAATGCAGGGGACGCGGGTTCAAGCCCTGGTCCAGGAAGATCCCACATGCCACAGAGCAACTAAGCCCATGCGCCACAACTACTGAGCCTGAGCTCTAGAGCCTGCGAGCCACAACTACTGAGCCCACATGCTGCAGCTACTAAAGCCCACGTGCCTAGAGCCCATGCTCCGCAACAAGAGAAGCCACTGCAATGAGAAGCCCGCACATCACAAGGAAGAATATCCCCTGCTCGCCACAATTAGAGAAAGCCCGTGTGCAGCAACAAAGACCCAATGCAGCCAAAAATAAAAATAAGTAAATAAAATTTTTAAAAAGATAATTATGGAAGAAAGCACATCTTTTTATATGGATATAATGCTATTGACCCACCGTCATGTTAGGAATTTCCCCTGGCCTATTTGCCTTTTTGCCCAATACAGTTTATAGGCAATAATTTCTCTTTGCAAGATCGTTCACTGAATTTGAGAAAGGGATACTGTACTTTTGGGAGTCAGTTTTTATCTTCATTAGCACCATCTGTTGACTTACTAATTTATGAGCAATATAATTTATGAGATGTGTCAGGACTTTCATCTTTTTTAAAGTGGCTGAAGAATTTCACTGCATATAATAGGGAGAAGTTTTACAAATTTTCTTCTAGCTTTAAGAGCCTAAAGCTCTTTCACAAAAAACAAGTGTTCTCTAGGATTCTTTCATGAAATTAAAGCATATATCCCCCATACATGCACACACATATATAACCTAGGAAATGAAAGACAAACTTTGGCATACAGCTATATAATGTTCCTCAAATCACGAGTGATTCATGTACACAGAGAGTTTCTCTGCCTCTCTACCCGACTCACTTTGGTGAATACTGCAAGGTCTATTAATATTCTTGAAAATCTGTGTCCCAGAGGTTAAGGACTGTTGAGTCAGATTTTGTTTCTAAAACTATAAGTTGAGATGAACTACACTCATAAAATGGGAGTTTTGAGTAGTAGTTGGTATAGATAGAGGCAACTGTTGAAGCCCAGAAATCTTAGGACTGTTGGTGATGAGAGATAGGGCAGGGCCTTGTGAAGGCTGAAGAATGGAGTCTAACTGTAGTATATGCGATCTCAGTAACAGTGTTTTCCTGGGAGAAGGCTGTAGAAAAGGAAAGGAGAAAGTGCCATTTGGGGCAATTTCAATGTTTTGCCTAATATCTCTTGCTTATGCAGGATAGGAGAGGAGTATTATTTTCTGTGCCCCTGTCTTCTGTGGTCTCTCCTGTTCCCCAGTCACTAGATCTACCTTTGGAGATACTACTGTAGTTCAACTACATTATAAGTTAAATAGACTTCTGAAGGCTAGACCAAAATGCTGGATACCGTTGATAACATTGATTCTGTAAGGAAAGTGAATTCTAAGAAACTTAGAGCATATAGTCTATTTGTAAATTAGGTAGTGTATGTTATCAGGAAGTTTGATGTATTAAGAATACAGCTGCTTTAGAATTTGAAATGCTAGTTTTGTGGTCCTTATTTGCTGCTAACTAGTTCTTCAACCTCAGGCAAATTATATAGCCATTCATGTATTGAAGACAGTTCATCAGAATGTTCACATAAAATGTGTTCTGTATAAACAATATTTCTGAAATTTAATTAACATAACTCAAAAAGAATACAGTAATAGAAAAAGGACTTGGTAAGTCTTCTAAATGTATCTTTGGGATACATTCCCTTGGTTTTTCTTTCCATTATATCGATAAAGAAACAAAATGTATCATGTATATGTTTACAGCTATAATTCTATGCTTTGAAACAGTTGTCATCCAAAACAAAAACAAACTGAGAACCATCTCTATTGCACAGTGGCGGTAGCGATAAAACTCCCATGATATCACCATCTTCCATAGGACTCTGCCCTCATCTCTCTCTCAGGTTAGGCCCTGTGACTTCATCATTTGAAGCTTAGAGGATTTTATTGTCACTCCTGGGCTTCCATTAGAGTAAATCATTCTTTAACTGTTACGATAGCATAATTTTTTTTTAAAAAAATGGTGTTTATTCTTTAAAGCCTTTTAAAGCAGTTCCATTGTATCACAGCTTCTCTATTTCTGAATGTTTATATGTGTGTTGGGGATGAGGCAGTGAAGGTTAATAAAGAATTAAAGGAGATCATCTCTAAGGTTCCCTTCTAGTGCTAGAATTTTATGATTTTAGTGAATTATAGCAAATTCACAATGAAAAGATGCCCATGCAAATGTCTAGTACCTTCTCAACCCTCATATGTAGGTTTGTCATGGTAAGATGTTTTTGTGACCGTGGGACAATCCAGAGCATTCCTGAGGTTGGCAGATACATAATTCATGAGCAACTTTTCTGGACTGAATTGAAGATAAGACCTGGTCTTTCTCCCTCCTCTCATTCCTACTCCCATATCTCTACCCCTTGAAAATAAGTCTTTTCTGGATCTTACCACGCTCTTATCTTCCTCATAGTAGCTATTGCTCTGTCTAGAATAAGAACAAAGTGGAAATAAAACTTATTTGTAGAATTGGCATATCTATATTTGAAGGTAGTTACATTACTCAAAATATTGCATTTCCTTATTCTAAATTGACCTAGAAAGCATTTCCCCATCAAAAACATTTGATTGTAAAACACCCTCAAAAGCTTACTTAATCCACCATGTAGTAAAAATAGTACAGTTTGGGTGAGACATATTTTGGTATCTGTGACCATTTTTATTACCAGTTTTAAAATTCTGCTAAAAAATATGTTTCAAAATAACTGACTTAGGAACTCTGAGTACACCCCTGTCTATAAATTTGGGGCTGCACATTGGTACCTGGTCCAGTCTTTTTTTTTTTTTTTTTTTTTTTTGCGGTACGCGGGCCTCTCACTGTTGCGGCTTCTCCAGTTGCGGAGCACAGGCTTCGGACGCGCAGGCTCAGCGGCCATGGCTCACGGGCCCAGCCGCTCCGCGGCATGTGGGATCTTCCCGGACCGGGGCACGAACCCGCGTCCCCTGCCTCGGCAGGCGGACTCTCAACCACTGCGCCACCAGGGAAACCCTGGTCCAGTCTTTTTAATGCTTATTATCAAGAAGACAATTAACTTCATAAAAACTGTCAATATGAATATAAATTTCAAGTTTATGTATTCTTATGAAGACTGTGAGCTCAGTGAAGAGATAGGTACTATGCTTCCTTTTTCCTTTTCTAAGCAAATAAACGTTGAGACTGATTAAAAAAAGCCTTTGCCCCCATAAGGGTTATAGTCTCATGGAATAATAGACAACCAACAAACAAATATTTAATATAATGTCAGGAAATGATTAGGATCACTTTGCTGTACATCTGAAACTAACACAACGTTGTTAACTATGTTCCAATATAAAATAAAAATTTTTAAAAAAGAAAAAAAAAGAAATAGATTACCTCAGTGGCTTAACTCATATCACTATTTCACTTGATCATTTTTATTTCCTCGTCTATGTTTATGATACCATCATTATAGTAGTCTGCATCTTTGAAATCTCAGCATTAATATTTAAGATTTATACTTCTTTTTCTTTAAAATTAAATATTAACTCTTGGTAAACTTTTTTCATAATATTTCTCACATTTTAATATATTTTTTTCCATTTCCTTTGCCACAGCCCTCTTTATTGTGTGTAATTTTATTGCTGAAAGACTATCACTCTATCTTCTTTTTTCAAATAAACCTAGCATATAGCATAATGCATAATTAGCATTTAGTTAGCAGCCAGAGGATATTTGTTGAATGAATAATGTGCTGGTGACGTTTAAAAGCCAGATATAAAATTCTGGCAGAAAATTAGGCTGCCAGAATTTTATATCTGGCTTTTAAAGTCTATCTTTTGGAAATTTTACCTTTCTCATTTTAAAAATAAAAATAATAACTGTCTTCCTCATAAAGTTGATATGACTGTTATATGAATTGATACACTTGATCACTTAGGGTAGTAATTGGTACATAGTAAATTCCCAAAAAACATTTTCGATTTTTACAAATGAATGAAAGAATAAATGCATGAATAAAATAAATAAATAAATAAAGCAGGGTAGGAGGGTGCTATTTTAGTTAGGGTGGTCAGGAAAGGCCTTTAAGAAGCAAGGGAGTGCACCATGAGAGAGGGAGGATCTGAGGAAAGCTTAGTCCAGGGAGAGGGAACAGCAAATTCAAAGACAAATGTGATGGAACATCGAAAAAGAATATAAAATGTGAAGACAACCACTTGGAAAGAGCTAATAAGTTTTTATTCAAATACATTGCAATTAAAAAGCATATTAAACCATCCTAAATGTGTTCAAGTAAAATTTGCAATTATATAGATTTATTTTGAATTTCATCTGCCCCACACTACTACTCGTAAATCACTTCTTTTAAAAGTCCCTTGATGTATGCCCTCAAATAAGTCGATTGAACTTTACTAAGAATAATAACAACCAACATTTATCAAAACTTCACAGTGTTTCAACTTAGGTTACTTCATTGGATCCTCAGACAAATCTCGAGATGGCCTCCATGACACTATTATTTGGCCTCGAATTGAATTTTTACTAAAATGAAGCATTTTCATAGTTGAATTAAGAGATATGCATTTTAGTTTAGGAATGTGTTCAGCTAGCAGAGAGATAAATAAGATTGTGTTTCCATTAATACAGATACAAAGGTGCCTTTTTAGTACTTTAAGTATTTGTAATTAATATCAAGGGAGTACTCATCTATATTCCTAGGTGATTGTCAACATTTTCCTTAGAAATTCTCTAAAAAGAACAGTCTGTGGAAATTATCTTTGGGTTTAGTCCATTTTGAAATGTAAAAGGAAAAGATCGAATAACATCTGTCCGTTGGTAATTGTTTTTTAGCTTTTTTTTTTTTTAAAGTGATGTTTCATTTTTTCCCAAAGAGCATATCTGGATGTTGGAAACATGAAGGTCACTGGTAGTTTTCATACATAATTTATACTTAAAATTGTTACCTTTTAAATTGTGCCATTTTTCTTTTCTCTGTCCTGCCCCCACCCTCCCATTAAGTGACAGTGACTTAGCTTTTCATGTACCAAACCCAAAGACATACATAGTAAACCATCATTTATTATTGAGTTCCTGCTGTGTGCCAGGCATCCTTTAGAGGTTAGAAATTGGTGAGATGTTAATAGAAGAATAGATGAAACATGAAAAATTTAAGGATATTTATGAAACCATAGATATTATCATGCCCATTTTACAGATAAGACAATTGGAGAGATTCAGAACGTGCCCAAGTTCTTGTAGTAGTAGAAGAAATAGACCCATTTGACTTGAATGTTTGTGCCAGTTCCACACGACACTGCAAGATATATTTGTGAATCTTCAGAGATCTTTGAAAATATTGCTTTAATTAACTTTGTGTTCTGCTATGTTTTATCTCAGGAAATAACATCTCCACCAAATTGTTTAGGGTTTTAGTTAATAAAAGGAAACAGTTCTCAAGATCACAACTATCTGCTCTTCTTAGGATAATAAGTTTTTTGCTGCTGCTATTTTTCTCTTGCCTTGTAGTTTTGTTAACTATATGATACTGTTACAGCAAAATATTTTAGTACCTGCTTTAGAATCCATTTTTAAACATATTAATACCATATATGAAAATTTTGATGGAGAAAATACAGCTGTTCTCATTGAAGCCGATATAAAAATTGCATCAAGTTGCCAAGTCTAAAATAATACTACAGACTAGACCTCAGAAAACAGCTATAACTACAGATCAGTTTTTATATATTAATATGATAAGCAAAATTTTCCTTTTTTCTTTCTTCTAGCATACCATACAGTTTGTTAAGAACAATTCTTCACTGCTGGGGTAAGGAAGTTGGTGTGTAAATGAACAGGGAAATGAGAGAATATCATGAAATAGAACAACAATGGATAATTTATGCGCCTAAAGTGTTGTTGTTATGTTAGTAGTAGTCAGCAGCAGTCAACATGTACTGAACACTTAACTATATGCATTACATTTAAGACCCCCACCAACCTTATAGAGTAGTAAGTACTATTAGTATTTTAAGGAAGTCAAAGCAAGTATAGAGAGACTGAGGAACTTAGCCAAGAATGGTGCCAAGCTTCAAACCTGAGCAGTTTATGTCCAGAGTTCTCGTTCTTTACTACTGCGCCATGATGTCTCAGCATTGGTGCACTGGTGATGTTGGAAAGGTAGACAAGGCCTAAGAAATAGATCACATACTTGCCACATTCCCTATCACTATACATTTCATTTAGACATAGTTCATGCACTATAAAATTTGGGACTAAAATTTCACTATAACCTGATTAGAGAATGCTAACTGAAGGTAATATAAAAATTTTACCTGAAACCTTATCTTTATTATCATGGACTTATCTCTGTACCAATTTAATAACCCTTTGTCGGGTCAATAATTAAAATAGTTTATATATTTTTACGTAGAAAATACATGTTATCAATTCTTTTTTAAGATAAGTACATTCTTCCACCACTTGGTTTTGTTTGTGTGTTTGTTTTTAACCACATACTGATTTGTTCTGTTTTCTTGCATTTTCAGTTACTTGGATGTGTTTTTGAGACCTTTCTGGGAGTAGGGAATTGTGCATGTATGTGCATGTATCTCTTTTATTAGCTGAAGTGCGTGCAGGTAATTTGTATAATCTGTTCAGATGCTTCACTAACACATAGCAATATAATTGAAAGAACATTGTATATGCATATTCATATGTATGTATGTATATGTACACATAGATCCAAGTCTTGGGCAGAATAATGACTACTATTTGTTCAACACCTATTATATGCCAGACTTTGGGGCACTTACATATGTTGTCTCATTTGGTTTAATCCTCACAACAAGGCAGATATCTACCCAAATATCTATCTTTCTCTCAAGCTCATGAAAGTATAAAACATCTTATTGCATTTATAGCATGCTTTTCATGAAACAAAAAGTGCAAAAAAGAGTTGTCTATGTTGGTTGTATCCTGGTAAACATTACACAGAAACCCCTACCAGCTAGAGAGCAAACATTTATGCAGTGTTTTTGTATAAGCAGGACTCAAGATAGTTTGGTTGGTTTCCTTATAGCCCTTGTTTCCTCACCTGTGAAACAGAAGAGTAATAACTTTCTTACAGAATAATGAGGGTTAAATAAAATATTTTACATATATTAAGTGAAATTATTCTGTGGTAGATAGGTCCATTTGTCTTGGAATTTAATTCTCATAATTTGATGAAAATGTATATATGATAGATCTATAGTTAGTGTCTGGCAATTGTAATTGCACAATAAATTCTCTTAACTAATTTGACTCCTGCTTACATAAGCCACTGCAATTATGTTTGCTTTCCAACAAGCACGCTTTTCTGTAATTTTCAGTGGTATACAACCAACATAGCTCTTTTTTTGCACTTTTGGTTGCATGAAAAACATGCTATAAATGCAGTAAAATGTTTTATACTTTTCTCTCATGAGCTCAAGTTAAAACAAGTCTTTAAAACATTTTGTTAACCTGTTAATTCTCAAGAAATAAAGGATAGCAACTTGCCATTTCCTTCCATTTCTCCTAATTATACATATTTTTATTTTTTATAATATTGTAATGTTCTGCCTTCTGAAATTTACAAGGATAAGGTCACTTGCATTTCTCTTCCTTTCACTGTATTTTTGTTTCCTCTCTGCTTCCCCTACCAAAAAAAATTTTTTTTTAAGTTTGTGATCCAGTTAGAAGTCTATTTAGAAATATAAGTACCAGACTTCATATTTGTAGAGATTTTACTGTTTCATGAACACTTTTAAATGGAACAGTAGCAGTTAGAAAATCTTGCTGTGTTTCTCCTGTCATTAATCAAGACTAATCCCTATACCTTGCCATCTCTACCCAAATGGATTTTTCCTTAGTCTTGTCAGCAGGTATGTTGTAACACGTACGTAGCTAAGAAAATCAGTGGTTTACCAGACAGTTCAGGTAGATGTAGACTGAAAAAGAACAATTTGTAATAATGTTTTTATTATTTAAAAGTGTTTTTTTTGTGAGTCTTTTAAAAAAAAATATCGTATGGAATAGTTTGCATGGGATATTTCTTGCATTGTAGAACTTTACTTCAGGCCAAATCTGAGACAAAAGAGAAAAAGAGACCAAAAGAGAATACCAACAATTTGTTTCCTTTCCTATATTCAGAGGTAAACATCTTAGTTGTCTAGATCTCTTGAAATTAGTACTTTTAAAAGCTTTTAATTGGGCTTCCTGGTGGCGCAGTGGTTGGGAGTCCGCCTGCCGAAGCAGGGGGCACACGTTCGTGCCCCGATCCGGGAAGATCCCACATGCTGCGGAGTGGCTGGGCCCGTGAGCCATGGCCGCTGAGCCTGCGCGTCTGCAGCCTGTGCTCCGCAACGGGAGAAGCCACAACAGTGAGAGGCCCGCGCACCGCAAAAAAAAAAAAAAGCTTTTAATTGTTACTAGAATAAATAGTTCAAGTCGTTATTTGGTTAAAGTTTAATGATTAAATATGATTAAGTAATTATGTTTCTACAGTTACCCATTTCGTGATTATGATATATGATGAGACATTATTTTAAATCTATTATTAAGTGAAATTTGTATTGGTGGCCAAGTATAAGGTTTAATGTGACTTGGTATTACTTAGACATTTTGGCTGTATAGTTTAAAGACCACCAAATTACTTTGCGAAATTCTTAACAGCTTTACCATTTTGGAGAACCAAAACAAAAGAAAAAGCAATGCCTATTAAGTATTCTTAGCTACATGCATGGGAATGTATGTGAGTGTGCTTCAGCTTAATAATAACGACTTTCTTATTATGTATCACTTTATAGGATTTTTTTTTTGGTAAAATATTTACTAGTTATATATTTGCTGTCTTATGGTTATTTCAGTGCCCTATTGACATCAAGGGTTACTGATTGTTGTGTTAGTAGTTCCTAACAAATAGAAATTATTTGATATGCTAAGCCATTTCTGACAGAAGATACAAAGTTTTGACAAACACGTATGGCACAGCAAGTGTCCAATTCTAAAGAGCAAAATAAATGCAAACCACCATTACGGTGAACACAAACAGCCTGAAAGCAAGTTATCAGTAAGCAAATAATTGTTGAACTGTTATGAATGGGATAGGATGTTGAAATAGGGCATGATTGGCTGATGTTACATATGTCCTTGATTACCTTCCCTGTGCTTTTATCCTAATAAGTGACATTCTTTGTATTCCCTTGGATGGCTAGACAGTCTGACACTGAAGAAGAATAAATATTGCATGTGGTACACATTAAGCTGTCATCCAAGACAGCATTTATAAAAAGTAACTGGAGAAATTCATAAGAAATTCTGTACTGCTACAGTTTCCTGGCTCCAGTCATAATTGTCAAAGTTCTTGACACATTCAGGTCTTCAGAAATGATTTAGGTTTACAGTGGCTTGGTGTATGAATAATTATTATGGATTTGTGTTCCCATATTGCCTTAGGATGTTAATGTTAGTTACCCAAATGTTATATTTTACAGTAATTCTTTTTTAAGGGAACTTTATTATTTTTATTTATTTATTTTTGGCTGCATTGGGTCTTCATTGCTGCACAGGCTTTCTCTAGTTGCGGCGAGCGGGGGCTACTCTTCTTTGTGGTGCGTGGGCTTCTCATTGTGGTGGCTTCTCTTGTTGCGGAGCGTGGGCTTCGGTAGTTGTGGCTCGCGGGCTTTAGAGCGCAGGCTCGGTAGTTGTGGCACTAGGGCTTAGTTGCTCCGTGGCATGTGGCATCTTCCCGGACCAGGGCTCGAACCCGTGTCCCCTGCATTGGCAGGCAGATTCTTAACCACTGCACCACCAGGGAAGCCCATACGGTAATTTTTATTTTAAGAAATGTCTCCACATTGGTGTTAGTGACATATCTTCCATCGTATGATTTTTCTTAAAAGGATTTTAGACAATTCATATATTTGAAAGGAAGAACCGGAATTTTTTTTTTTTTTTTTTTTTTGCGGTACGTGGGCCTCTCACTGTTGTGGCCTCTCCCGTTGCTGAGCACAGGCTCCAGACGCACAGGCTCAGCGGTCATGGCTCACTGGCCCAGCCTCTCCGCGGCATGTGGGATCTTCCCGGACCGGGGCACAAACCCGTGTTCCCTGCATCAGCAGGCGGACTCTCAACCACTGCGCCCGCAGGGAAGCCCAAGAACAGGAATTTTTAAATGCTTAGTTTATCTTTAATCTGTTGGAAAATATTGCTTGCTTGTGTTTAGTGCTAGCAAACAACTTTCAAAATAAATATTTTTATTTTTCTTCTCTAGCAGCATTGGAAAGCCTTCAAATGGTCCAAATGAATACTATTTTAAAGTTATTTCCAAAAAACCAAATCACTACTTGGTGTTTTATTTTTAAATATTGCTTTTATTCACATACTTTCGTAATTTTAATATAGTTCTTTAAGGCAGGGTAGTGTTTTATTAATTCCAGTCACTATTATCTCTTAAAATTTCCTTTTGGAGGAAGATGTGTAGAAGATATAATATTGTACAAAAATAAACATACATAAATAAAGAAATAAATTATGAATGCAACTTTAGCAAGCATTTTTTAAACTCTTCTTTCTCTCGCTAAACTAAAACACTTCTTTTTATCCTGTCTATATGGTGTGTCACATCGTAACTGAAGGATGCCAGAAAAAAATTTTTTCTTTATATTTCTGTAACCTGACACAGTTATTCTAAGCCATTTGAAATTAAGTAATTAGTATTCCCATTCTATAATCTAATCAAGAATATAACATATTCTATCAGCTGATTACTAGGAGAATGTGATTAAGTATCAGAATGATTTAGGATGCAACACAAATATGAAAATAAAATACTGTGTTGAGTTCCAAATTATGAACTCTATTTTTGGGGAGGACAAGAGGTCAGTCAGGGTTTCTGTGACAACTGTATTTTGTGTTAGTTTTAAAATTATACAGTTTTAATTTGGGGCAATGTTTTTGGGGGTACTCTCTTTACTTTGAAATCTAAACCATCCATTTGAATTGAAGAAACTTTTCTCCAGGTATAACACGGCTCAACTGTTACCTATAGCTTTTAACTCTCTGGCCACTACAGAGCACAAAATATTTGCCCAACTGGTAAATTGAACTGTAAGTCCCACTGTGGGAAATTGCTTTGCTGTGCTCCAAACAGCAGTTATCTTAGTAATTGTACCTGAATTCTTTGTGGCTAATAGAGCGTAGACGTCCATTTTACAAGCAGAAAAATTTCTCTTAAATACTTTTAATTATAAATCCCCCAAGTAAAATGTGAATCAGTAGACTATAGTGAGATGTTAAACTGTATCATTTTTAATTGTTAGTGCAGAAAAGTGAAATTCTTTTTTTCTTTTTAGTGTAAAACTGTACATACCAACATTTCACATTCTAAACTGGAGCTCCCAACAAGGAGCTTATCGGAGCAAATTGTCTAGTCCATCCCCTTCCTCACTCAAAACCTAATGACCCTTTATCATCATGGTTTAGATTGCTGGACACAGATGTGAGAAAATACAAGTAATCTACAGGTAACTACAGTAGCTGCGCTGATGTTCTCAGAGAACTGACTGCTGGGAAGATAAAGAGCTTCCCACAGAGTCTGTGACTTTCCGGCAGCAAAGCACATCATGAGCTCATACATGAAGTTTTATTTGCTGAAGATTCACAATAAGATGCATTAGAACATTCAGCAGGGACTCTTTTTAGATGAGCACAGAAATTCTGGAGGGTTATTAGTTGATACACCATTGCATAGCATCACACTAAAATTTTTTTGAATTTCAACAATATTAATTCTTTCGAGAAACACCAAAGATTATGACTGCAATGCAGCGTTAATTTGAACTTCTTGATATTTAAATAATCTACTACAGACCCTAATCTCTTTCTCTTCACAAGAGGCTGAGCTTCATGCTGAAAAGTAGTTTGGTTATGATTTTTAATATGAAAGCAGAACGGCAATTTCTCAAACTTCATAGTAAATTGTATTTCAAAGGACTTGTTTGTGGCCAGGTGCTCTGCTTTTGTTAGCTGCTTAGATTGTGATCAGTGAGGTAAACTCATTTATCCATTTGCATGCAATTGAGTAATTTACCATGAAAAGGATGATCGTTTATTTTTTGTTTGTTTTGTTTTGTTTTGGTTTTCGGGTTGGTTTTTTTTTTTGACAAAGGTACTGCACCTGTAGCTTAAGTTTTATAATTGTTGGTTTAACTATTATTTGCAATAATCATAGTTTCATGCAGCTTTAGAAAAACTACAATGCAAAAAATATTTACATAATCTTTTTTTTATGTATGAAGTGTTTTGTTTTTAGTCATTGAATTTGGTTTAAGTTTACTAGGTTGGGGTGAATCAGTATGAATTAGACTGTCTGAACTTCAGGTGTGTATTCCTTTTCAAAAATTGTTTGCTCGTCATATTTTTCTAAAAGCGAATTAATTTTGTTTCTGTAAAAACTGTAGCTCCAGGAGTAGGAATAGACATATTTCCTTCATATGTCAAAATGAATTACAGTCCTCAGATCATTTTTAGAAATTACCATTTTAATAGCTGAAAGGTAAAGATGATTTTCAGCAACTCTTGTTGGTTAAGCAGCTGACAGCCAACAAAAGAAGTAGTGAGATACTTGACTCATTCATTATATAGTTATATGGGTTATGTACCTAGCTTATTCTTTTCAGAAAATAGTGAAATGCCCAGAAAATTAAAGAAGATACTGGCTAAGTCTTTTAGGCTAGGTTCCAAGTCATTTTCACTTCAAAAACATTATACTTTTAAAAACAATTCTTTGCAAGCAGAGCACCAAAATTACAGCAAATATACCTGCCATCTTACGTAGTTAATTTAATATTATGTTTCTAGTATAGAATGACCATGAACAAAGTAAATTTCTTATCAGAAAACAGAAAAAACAAATTATCTGTAAGGAGAAGTCGTATTATTCTTACAGCAATTAGCATCATTCTTTTGATATATTTGAAATATTCTATGTTGCATGGCATAGATTAATCTAAAAAATAGGACATTGAAGAACTGCTTGAGGCAGTATTATACATTAATTCTGTTTTTAGTTTGCTATAAGATCTAAAGAAAAAACTATATTTGTTTCCATTTAGCAGTAAATAGGAAACACAGAACTCAGAATTCTACAAAGTGTATTTTCTTACCATCTTCATGTTTAAAGGGAAAGAAACCAGGGAAGCATGTGCAGTATAAGATTGTTTTGCATTTTTGTTTTTACATCACCAGATTAAGTATAATGAAACCCATCTGCAAATTGTAGGAAATACTCATTGGTTTTTGTCAAGGACTATAGTATGGTTTTTTCCCCTTCTTTTTCTGCTCTAGTTTTTTAAAAAAATAAATTCAACAAGATATACGGAAAATTAAAAACCTTGTCTGTTATAAAGTTTTGTTTGAGCGTTTTAAACTGAGTGATTAGCAGAAATAATGACCCTGTCAGCCTTAATCACATTAAAATGTGGTTAACATCATTTAATTTTTTCTACTTAATATGCAAAAATTTCCAGTAGATTTGCAGTGAAGGCCATTGAAATTCCATTAGAACAAGAATAAAAATTTCAGGCATCATTTATTCAGAGAAGGAATAAAGGTCTCGATTGAGAACTGCTGAATCTTTCTATTAGAGACACTATGAATCATTACATTGAATGTACCTTACGTTTCGATAGATCTGTGTGTCTGGATTTTCAAATAGTTGAAAGTCATGTTTTATCATTTTTCATGAGGAGAAATAAACTAGAATTGCATAATTTTATAAATACCTAAAAGATTACTGAACATTTTATTTTGTACTCATTCAACCTGCTTAAATTTTAAGTAGAAAGTTATTTGTGCCTTAAAAACAAGAAAATGAAAGAATTGATTATTTTAACATGGAACAAACTACATAACCAATCCACAAAATGGACAGGTTGTGTTTTAAATAGTTAACTTGGTATATCCAAATAAGAAATTTAGAATTAAGCACCAAATGACGCTCTTTCCCAAAGTCCGTAGCTTATCATTTGTCAAGCTTCAACTGGTATGTTATACTGCATTAGCTATGTATAAATTACAGCTGAAGCACGTTCTATGGTTTCTAGTATTGTTTGTCCTTTTATGATCATTTCTGATATTTGTTGTGATGTAGTAGGAAAAGCTTAATTTTATTTTAAGCAATTAAGAAATGCCTACCATTTATACTTTTTTTGGTACGTTTGCATTTGCCAGTATCCTATAAAACTTACATTGTGTGGAATGTTTCTCCCCATTTAAAAAAAAAAAAAAAGACTGTTACTCTATATACCTGATAAGCAGAAATGGCTTTCTGGACCCATTCCTATCTCTCGGGTAATTAAGTAATTATACAGTGTTGTTGTTGTTGTTGTTTCTTTTTTTTAATCTGTATTTTGTTCCCAAACCATTTGAACCCATTATATAATTACTCTGTGTGTACTTTGTAGTAAAAATATCATTGGAAAATTTATCAGGGAAAGTGTTCCATGCATGTGCTACTCATAATGTATAAATTTCTCCATCGTGGCATGTTTCTGTGTCTGGAAATCTAAGAACATTTAATTGTCTGCTTCTCCTGTTCACCACACCCCTTTTCCCCACTGTGGCTGGCTCTTCTGTCCTCCTCAGAAACCCCTTCCCTGACTACCTTGTCTAGAGTAATCCCCAGACTCCCTTTTGTTCAAAGCATCGTGTGTATTTGCTTCTGAGCACTTGGCATAAGTTATATAATCTCACTTACTTGTTTCTCTTTCTGTCCCATAAGAATTTACATTCCATGAAAATGAGGATCATGCCTGTTTTGTTCATTTTATATTTCCAGTGCTTGGCACCAGACTCAGTAAATTTTGTGATTGATTGAATGGCTGGCTGGATGAAATCAGTTGACTTTATTCCATTATGTTTCAACTCTGACTTTTAGTCTTCATTAATAGAAATATGTAGATCACTTGAAGTCTGTCTATTCTGGTTAGATACATCAAAGGTTTAGAGCACAGTTAGATGGATGTCTATGCCAGGTGGCAGCGGATGATTTCCATAATGGGTCAGAAAGTAAATATTTTTGGCTTTGAGGACCACACAGTCTCTGTTACAGCTACTCACCTTTGCTGTTGTACTGCAAAGGCAGCTATAGACAGTATGTAAACAAATGGGCATGGCATGTGCCAATAAAATTTCATTTATGGACACTTACATTTGAATTTCGTATAATTTCACTGTCACAAAATAGTCTTCCTTTTTTGTTGTTGTTTTTATGAGAAATCATTTTTAAATGTAAAAACCCTTCTCAGCTTGTGGGCCATACAAAAATGTGCAATGATTTGCTGACCCCTGTTCTATGCACTTAGCCAAAGACAACCTTTCACTTGTGCAGGTGATTATACATCCCCACTCACCTACTGAAGTAGTTCCTCCTCTGTCTCCCGCGTCATCAGTTTTTCCTTTCCCAGTGGATGTTTCGCATCAGCATACAGGCATGCTGTCATTTCTCCAATCTTTAGAACAACAGCTTATTTTGACCGCACTTGCCTTACACGCTACAGCCCATTCTCTCCTTCCTCTGGAAAGAGTTATATAAGTATTAAATGAAACTACATATATAAGATGCCTGTCATTTTCTCCTTTCATTTTAAAAGAAATGGAGTTTTACAGTTGTATTTTTTGCGTTACTTTGTTTGCAGATTTTCCTTATTTAAAGGAAAACTAGACAATATGACCCCATTGGGAGGAAAGGTGGGGAAGAAGAGGTATATAATAGATGGAAGAAGGCTCCATTTTGTCTTTCTGTCTCTTTCTGAATAAACTGTGCTTAGAAACTTCATGACATTCTCTTGCTTGGCTTTTGGGTGACAGACATATTAGCCTTCCACTTCTAATATCTTTCCTTTACTGATTTTCTCTTTGCCTGTCATGGCTCTTCCCTGGCAATTAGTAATTGAGTGATTCTTGTTAACGTTTTTCACTTGCCCTCTACGCTCATACCTTCAACTCTAACCTGGATATATGCTAGTGGTTCTCAAAGTTTAGTGTGCACCAGAATCCTCTGGAGGGTTTATTAAAACACAGATTGCTGCCTTTACTGCCAGAGTTTCTGATTCATTAGGTCTAGGATGGGGCCCTGAGAATCGTCAAGTCCAACAAGTTCCTAGGTGCTGCTGGTGCTCCTGGTACACGGATGTTACTCTGAGATGTGCTGCTCTCTGCTAATGATTTGCAAATCCATAGCCTTACTTTTTCCTCTTAGCCCTTTTCAAGTTTCATTATTCCAGACCGGCAACAAGAAATCTCCATTTGGCTATTCCATTATCATTATGAAGCTTAATATGTACAAAACTAAACTCCTTATTTTTTCCTACAATACATCCACAGTAGGAACTACTTTCAAACTTTTTTATCCTTGTTAGTAGCACTGGTACTCTTTGAATCTTTTAAGCTCATCTCTTCAAATCATTTTAACATATGTCCTTTCATACATATTATTCAGTTAATCACTAAGTTCCATCTTTTTTCTTCTAAATCTGGCCCTTACTCATTCCTTCCTCTTCCATTACACTGCTTATCAACCTAGACCAAAACTTTATCACTTCATTTTTAAGTTGGGTAACAGCCTCCCAGCTTATCATCCTTGACTTTGTAGGTTGTTTTCCTATGCATGGCATTCTGATTTGCTTTAAACATATTCATGCTGACATTTTCTCAATCCATGATCCTTCATTGAAACGTAGGAGAATATCTTTACAACTTGGGATAGGCAAGATCCCTCGGATGAAATAGAAAAAATACTAATATAAAAGAAAAAATTGGATTTCATTATAATGAATAGCTCTGTTCACCAAAAAATACTGTTAAGAAAATGAACAGATTAGCCACAGACTGGAAAAATATATTCACTATACATATATCTGACCAAGGACTTATATCCAGAATATATTTTTAAATTTCTACAAATAAATAATATAAAGACTAGTAACCCAATTCTAAGAATGGGCAAAAGACTTAGACATACACTTCACAAAAGAAGATACATGAATAAACACGAAAAGGTACTCAGCATCTTTAAGTCATCAGGGAAAGACAGTTTAAAACCACAGTGAGATATGATTTCACAATCACTGAAATGGCTAAAATCAAAATAACTAACAGCACCAAAAGTGGACAAGGAAAGGGGAGCAGGAATTGTATCACCTTGGAAAATTGGCAGTTTATTTCAAGAATACATTTATCCTCTGACCCAGTAATTCTAACTTTTAGTATTTATCTAAAAAAATGAAAACATATGTTCATATCTTATAAATGTTTTTCTTACACAAAGTAATAATAGCAGCTTTATTCATAATGGCCCAAAACTAGGAGCAACTCACATTAGTAGAAAAATGGATAAATAAACTGTGGCATATTTATGTGATGGAAATCATATACCTCACCAATAAAATACACAGAGCAACATGGAGAGGCAGGGTGGATTGACTGGGAAAGGTCATAAGGGAACTTTCTGGGGACATGGAAATGTTCTCTGTTTTTAGGTGGTGGTTACATGTGTATATAAAATACTCAAAATTCATTGAAACATACAAGATCTATACTTTTTTTAAGATTTATTATTTATTTTATTTATTTATTTTTGGCTGTGTCTGGTCTTAGTTGTGGTGTGTGCGCTCTTTGTCTCGCAGCACATGGGCTTCTCTCTAGTTGTGACACGCAGACTCCAGGGTGTGGGGGCTCTGTAGTTTGCAGCATGCAGACTCTCTTAGTTGAGGCGTGCAAGCTCAGTAGTTGTGGCGTGGGGGCTTAGTTGCCCCATGGCATGTGGGATCTTAGTTCCCTCACCAGGGATCGAACATGTGCCCCCTGCATTGGAAGGCAGATTCTTTACCACTGGACCACCAGGGAAGTCCCAACATCTGTATGTTTTATTTTTTGTTAATTATACTGCAACAAAAAAATAATTTTTTAAAAAGCCAGCAATGGCTTCTTGTTCCCTATCAGCTGTATCCAAATATACATTAAAATACCTAAAGAGATAACAGGCTGACGTGATAAGCTCTGTGAAGACAATGACAATGTTTATCTCATTTATTCCTACCAACCCAGCACTTTGCTAGCACCTAGTAAATATTTAATAAATACCTCTTGTGTGAGTAAATAGTCTTAACACACCATGAATGTTTTTGCACATATTTTATAATAGTTTTTCTAATTACTGTATGATACGCTATTGTATTGATGTGCTATATTTTATTTCTTAAAGCAAACTATAGTGACATACAGTATTATGTTAGTTTCACTGTACAGCATAGTGACTTGGCAGTCAAATACATTATGAGATGGTCACCATAAGTCTGGTAACCGTTTGTCACCGTATAAAATTATTATAGTATTATTAAATATTCCCAATGTTGTACATTACATCCCTATGACTTACGTATTTTATAACTGGAAGTTTGTACCTCTTAATCCCTTTGACCTATTTTACCCAACCTCCAGTAACCACCAGTTTGTTCCCTGTGAGTCTGTTTTCATTTTGTTTTGTTTTTTAGATTCCACATATAAGTGAGATCATAGGAATTTGTCTTTCTCTGACTGACTTATTTCACTTAGAATAATACCTTCTAGGTCCATCCGTCCTGTCACAAATGGCAAGATTTCATTTTTAATGACTGAGTAGTATTCCATTGTGCGTGTGTGTGCGCGCACGCGTGCGTGAGCACACATGCACACGTGTGTGTTCTTTATCCATTCATCTATCAATGGACACAGGTTACTTCCATATCTTGGCTATTGTAAATAATGCTACAGTGAACATAGGGGTGCATATATCTTTTCTAATTAGTGTTTTTGTTTTCTTCAGGTAAATACCTAGAAGCAGAATTACTGGATCATAGGGTAGTTCTATTTTTAATTTTTTGAGAAACCTTCATACTTTTTCCGTAGTGGCTACACCAATCTACCTTCCCACCAACAGTGCACAAGTATTCGCTTTTCTCTACATCCTCACCAACACTTGTTATTTGTTGTCTTTCTGATGATAACCATTCTGATAGATATGAGGTGATACGTCATCGTGGTTTTGATTTGCATTTCCCTGATGATTAGTGATATTGGACATCATTTCAGGTGTCTATTAGCCTTTTGTATTTTTTCTTTGGAGAAGTGTCTATTCAGGCTATCTGCCCATTTTAAAATCAGATTGTTTGGTTTTTGATACTGAGTTGTATGATTCCTTTATATAATTTAGATATTAACCCTTTTCGATTATCCAGATCCCCCAGTGTTTTCTATTGAGGTTATTTGACTTTTTTTTTTTTTTTTTCTGGTGAGTAAACTACAATGAACAACCTTGTAGCCATCCAAGAAAGTACATTTTTCCTTAACCCCAGCCAACACTGGGTGTTATTCTTGCTTTAATCTTTACTAATTTGACAGATAAAAAGTGGTATATTATTTTAATTTTTATTTCTTTGATTACCATGTAAAGATAGGGTACCTTTAATAACTGTTAGACTAATTATTAGAGAAAAGATGTATCTCCACTAGGAACAGAATTAAACATGGGCTTAAGTCAGTTGCATAGCATTTAATTTCTCACTTATAATTATTATTTTGATGTATTCTAAGAGCAGAAATTTTATTGTAAAGTAAGAGAAACCACTCAAGAATATACTTTAACTGTAATATGTCATTAATAAAATTACTTTTGGCAATTTCTTTTCAAGTGAATTTATTTAAAACAGTAGATAAGTGTAGCAGGCAATGTGTAAAGGCAGTAGAGAGAAACCTTTGAACTAAGAATGGGAACAAAGGAATAAAGGTTTTATTAATTTTGTGTCTCCCAACATGGCCAGGGAACAGGAAGTGAGAAGCTGCTTTTCATACTCAGAGGCAAGTAACAAGTGGTTCCTAGACTGACTCCTTTGATTCATATTGGTTTAGAAATTATAGCAAAGTCAAATATACTTCCTACTGGTTCACATCAAATCTATTTTTTATATATTTGCAACCCTAGGTAATTTTTTGCCCTTCTTAGAAACTGCCAGAATATCACTCAGCAGTGATTTTAATGAGTAGCAAAACTTGCCGTTTTCCTATACAGCAGACAGGACAGTTTAAGGAGAAAGTAAGAAAGAAAAGACATCCCTTTAAATAAAGTTTGAAGTGGTTAGTGTTTAGACCTGCCTTCTCAGATAAATTTGATTAATAGCCAGATCACAGATAAATATACAGCACACTCCTGTTTAAGAAATTTTGTTCTGAACGTTGAGGTATTCAAAAAAGGCAAAGCCGTTCTTCACTTTATAAATAATAAATGTTGAGCACTTACCTTGTGTCAGATACTATGCTAAGCATATTACATGAACTTTCTTATTTAATCTTTACAGCAACGCTCTGTTGTAGATGCTATTATTATCTCCATTTGTTGATGAGAAAACTGAGACCTTAGAAATGTTCCATGACACGGCTAGGATACTTCCTCTCTCTGGCTGCAGTACTCTGTAATCATATTCTATACTGCCTCCCTTTGCAAAGGGATTATATGTGGGAATCTTTTAATTATAGGATTGCTTTCATTAAAATAAATTAACTTTTGTATTTTATTTACAAAAGTTCATTTTGCATACAGTGTCTTTTCAGTAAAATAATGGACTCTGACCTATTATTACTTGCTAGGACAAACTACAAGCTATGAAACCAACTACAGATTTTGCTAGCTGTGATTCTACTCCCACATTTCCTAGTTATCCCTTTTCTTGTATAAAAATATTCCACTAAGCAAATTGTCACTTTGTATAAGACTATGCATACCAAATTATGTCAAAATAAATATTCCTATAACAGAGAATAAGTCTTCTTTCAGAAGCAGCTGGAAGTTTTACCACAGATTACTTACCACTGTCAGGGAAAAGGCATTTCATTTCTCATCTAACATGGTTCCATTTAGCATCTGTGAAAATGTCTGTTAATAAGAATAGGTGCATGTATCTATTTGCAACTACTGAAGTTTGCATTGAGAGCTCTTCTCTTTTTTAGTGCTTCTTGCTTCTCCACTGTCCCCAAATCATTGTTCTCCAAAGATACAGAAAGAGTGACTTTCCTTTTTTTACAATGACTATTTGCCTTGGGTTTGTATCCTTCTGATTTGCTCCTTTATGAAATTCACATGTATCCCACATGGTAAATAGAGGATTTGGATAAACGGGATCATGAGGGAATGGACTTCTTTGTTAGAATATGGAAGCACCCTCCAGAGGCTGAATTAAGAACAACTTCAGGAAGAAGAATCCATATGGGAAAGGAGGTCTGTGCAGATTGATTCTGACATACATACCCATACTTATCTTTCCCTTGGGTGTTTCTTACTTTGTTACTGGCCCACAAAATCCCAGCTCTGTCATGAACAAAAGCCCCTTTCCTTTTCTGCTTTTCCTATTTTTTTAAAAAAGTTATATAACTGAAAAGACCACTAAATGTATTGGTTTCTTTTTCTAAAAATTCTTGATTTTAATGAGGCCAAATTCTTCCTTTATTGAGATTATGCATCCCCTCCTCTTTGTCATGCCTGTGGCACATTACTTCCCCTATCACAATGCTTATCATGCTGTTTTTAAACTATGCATTTGTCTGTTTTTCCTCCCTCATCCCTTACACCCCCTTTTTCAAAGTTGCTTGCCCAAGGTTTAATATAATGCTTATTAGTACACATAGTTATTTACTGCATATATTTGCAATCATTGTGCTTTCATTCTTTCCAGTTACTTTAATTCTACAGTAACTGTTGAGAATGACCCCACTCACTGATAGGAGACAGCTAAGTTTGGGGGCTAACCTTTGAAGACCTCCTTTGTTCTAGGCACTTTAATACATCAACCTGTGAGGATATATTATTTGTGTTATTGATGATTCAACTGAGATTCAGGAAGCTTAAGTGGCTTTCCCAGAACCTTATAGCTGGTATGTGATTAAGCTGGCATTTGAATTAGTACTTGCTTTACTCCAAAGTCTCTGCTTTTTCTGTTGATCCTTTCTATCTCTGCAGGAAGGTTAGACATTATAGGATCATAATGTGCAGAATATTCGCACTTTTGTTTTTTATCTTTTTTTTTTTTTTTTTTTTTTTGCGGTACGCGGGCCTCTCACTGCCGTGGCCTCTCCCGTTGCGGAGCACAGGCTCCGGACGCGCATGCTCAGCGGCCATGGCTCACGGGCCCAGCCGCTCCGCGGCATGTGGGATCCTCCCGGACTGGGGCACGAACCCGTGTCCCCTGCATCGGCAGGCGGACTCTCAACCACTGCGCCACCAGGGAAGCCGTGTTTTTTATCTTTATATTCTCAGTTCAGCTTTGGGTTTTTTATTTTTCAGATAATTAATATACACAAAATTTTCCCTTTTAAAATAGGTTTTAGTATATCCACAACGTGCCACCATCACCACTAGATCCAAAACATTTTCATCACCCCAGAAAGAAACCCTTTGTCCATTAGCTGTCCCTCTCCATTGCCTCCCCCACCTAGCCCCTGGCAACCACTAATCTACTTTCTGTCTCTTTGGATTTGCCCGTTGAGGATATTTCATATAAATTGAATCATACAATATGTAGCCTTTTGTGTGTGGCTTCTTTTACCTAGTATAATGTTTTTCAGGGTTCATCTATGTTGTCGCATGTATCAGTACTTCATTTCTTTTTATGACTGAATTGCTTTCCATTGTATGGATATACCACTTACTGTCCATCTTTTTAATTTTACCCATCCTAGTGGGTGTCGAGTGCTATTTCATTGTGGTTTTGATTCGTATTTCTCTGATGATTAGTGATACTGAACATCTTAAGTGTTGGCCATTTGTATATCTCCTTGGGAAAAATGTCTGTTCAAGTCCTTTGCCCATTTAAAATTGGGTTTCTGCCTTTTTTTATTGAGTTGTAAGTTTTAATTATTATTGTGTGATGTTTTTTATTGAAGTGTAGTTGATTTACAATCTTGTGTTAGTTTTAGGTATACAGCAAAGTAATTTAGTTACATATATATTTTTTCAGATTATTTTCCATTGTAGGTTATTATAAGATATTTAATATAGTTCCCTATACTATACAGTAAATCCTTGTTGCATGTTTGTTATTTAATTTTTTTATGTAGTCTCTCTACTTGGCTCTTATCAGATGTATGATTTCCAAACATTTTTCCCCCCATTCTATGGATTGTCATTTCACTGTCTTGACTGTCTTTTAGTGCACAAAATTTTTAATTTTGAAAAGTTTGTGTTTTCTTTGGTTGTTTGTGCTTTGGGTGTCATATCTAACAGATTATTGCCTAATCCAAGGTCATGAAGATTTCCACCTGCTTTCTTCTAAGAGTTTTATAGTTTTAACTCTTACATTTAGGTCTTTGGTCCATTTTAACTTTTGTTTGTGGATATTCACTTGTCTAAGCCCCATTTGTTAACTGTTATTTCCCCATTGAATTGTGCTGGTACCCTTGTCAAAAATCAGTTGACCATAACATAAACTCAACAACAAAAAACCCAAATAACACAATTTAAAAAACGGGCAAAGAACCTGAATAAACATTTCTCCAAAGAAATGTCCATCACAGAATGAATGGATAAACAAAATGTGGTATATACATCCAATGGAACATTATTCGGGCTTTAAAAAAAGAAGGAAATCCTGTCATCTGCTATAACATGGATGAAACTTGAGGACATTGTGAAGTAAAATAAGCCAATCCAAAAAAAGACAAAAACTGTATGATGCTACTTATAAGAGGTGTCTAAAGTAGGCACACTCATAAAAACAAAGCACAATGATGGTTTGTAGCGGCTGGAGGTGGGGTGGAGTGGGTGGGGTGGTAGAAAACAGTGGATATAAAATTTCTGTTTTGTAAGATAAAAAAGTTCTGGAGATCTGTTATAGAACAGTGAATATAGTCAACACCACTGAGTGGTACACTTAAAAATGGTTAAGATGGTAAATTTTGTGTTATTTTTAACCACAATTACAAAATTTTAAAAAAATCAGTTGATCTAGCCGTCTGGGTGTATCTCTGAACTCTCAAGTCTGTTGCATTGGTCTGTATGTCTAGTCTTTTGCCAGTGCCACATAGTCTGGAATTACTCTAGTTTTATAGTAAGTTTTGAAATATGGAAGGGTGAGACCTTTAATTTTGTTCTTTTTCAAGATTGTTTTGGCTATTGTGGGTTCTTTCATTTTTCATATGAATTTTAGGATGGGCATGTCAATTTCTGCACAAAAGGCAGCTGGAATTTTGATAGATTGCATTGACTCTGTAGATGAATTATTAACAATGTGTTAGGTCTTCTAATCCGTGAACACGTATGTCTTTCCATTTGCTTTGATATTTAATTTCTATCAATGATGCTTTATAGTTTTTGTTACAAGTATACTTCTTTTGTTAAATATATTCCTATCTCAGTTTAGTTTTATTTATCATCTATAAGCCCTTCATAAATTTAGACCAGTCTCAAAAAGACTGGATGCTGAAGTTTTCATCACCTTTATGATACTGTATTTCTTTGGCACACTACCACGATGACATGTGTTGTCACACATGCGCTCCTTCTCTCTCCCCCCACGTATACACACGTTCTCTTATTCCAAGGATCTTCTCTATCTTTCCCAATCTGTCAAAGATAGTCTTTTTGATTTTCTTCATCTTCATAAGTAGTCTGGGTATGGAAGTCCCATTTCTGATACCATCTACATTAAAAAATTTGTGTCTGTGATAGTTAAATCAAGATTTGCGGCTCTCCCTGTAAATTTATGTTTTGATTATAGATTGAATCAACCTTTGCACAGAAGTGGAAGAAAAGATAGTTTATCCTGGGGCACCATGGCCAGAAGTAGTTAAATCTCATCTATAGGATCATAATATAGTTGGGAAGTTTTCTTGTAGCTAACGGAGTTTCATAGTCTCAAGCTACAAATATTGATTTATACCTCATGACAACTATTGTTACAGAATATTTCTATGTGTAACGTTTAAGATTAGAATATCAAATTGCAAAGAAATGGCAGAGATTCACGAATAGTGGCTCTCAGACATCAAAGTACAGAGTGTTGTAAGGGTTAGGTGCAAATCCCACTTCTAGCGATCATAAATCTAGGTTTTTTCGTAGAGTCCTTAGATTCACAGGTGGCCTAGAAACTATATTTTGAGAAACACTGCCCTAAAGTATCAAAAAATGTACCCTGCTTGGGACCACTTAGTATATGAATGCAAATCCTAACCTGGTAGCTTTGCAAGAGGTAAGAAGCCTGAGATTCAGGGAACATTTTGAAGTTTAAGGTGCTCGTTTTGGTACATTCTCAGAGAACCTTGATGGTTCTGACTTGAATTACAGTAGTTCAAGCCACAGATTTTACCTTGGGAATGAAAATAATCCCACTATACTATGATTTTTTTCTTTGTATAGCCTTACCTGAATTAGGTGTACTTCACCTAATGTTGGTATAATTTTTCACTTCACCATTCTAGTAAATGTGCATACCTCCAATGGTCAGGTCAACTATAGCTTACTAATTTCTAAAGGTTGACTCTGGCAGAAGACACAGATAGCTAGGAAGTACATACTTACTTCTGAGTGTTCATTACCTAATCTTTTAGATTAACTTTCAGCTTTCCTATTTATTGATCCACCCAACATTTATTGAGCATATGCTTGTGCCAGGTACTGTCATAAGTGGTTCTGGAAATATTGCAGTGAACAAAGTATTCAAAAAGTTCCTTTCCCTAATAACTGAGTAAGTGGGTTTACCAATAATGGGTGGAAGATAATAAACTTTAAGAACATATGGGACTTCCCTGGCGGTCCAGTGGTTAAGATTCCGCATTTCCACTGCAGCGGGGTGTGGGTTCGATCCCTGGTCGGGAAATTAAGATCCTGCATGCTGCAAGGTATGGCCTAATTAATTAAGTAATTTGTAAAAAAAGAACATAATATATCATGTGTGATGAAGAAATAAATCAGGGTGCGGGAATAGAGAGTGACAGGAAATGGAAAAGGAAAGGCTTCTTTTTTAAGGTGGTGGAAAGTAACATTTAAGCAGAAATCTGAAGTGCCTAAAGATTTCAGCACTTGTATTTGTTCAATTTCTGGCATATGCCATAAAATGGTAGAATTTTCCACCTTAAAAGGATCATTTAATCATTGAACTTCAGAGTTGTTAAAAACAACAGAACTATTTCTTCTGCTGAAATCTGATGCAAAAATCCAGCATATAAGAATGACGCAGCTCTGGTTAAAATGCAAAAGTGGAGGGTCGAGAACCTCCCTATTCTTCCCCTCTTGCTGTCTCCACCATTTCTCCTCCTAGCACCTTGGGAGCTCCTATAGGGAACCCGGAACAATTTGAAAACTACTCAGCAGTTTGCAGGTGGGTAAACTAAAGCTAAGAGAACTTAACTGCCCGTAGTCCCTCAGCTAGTTATTAGTCAAAGCACTTTGCATCCATTATATACCAGCACTGTGCTAGGAGAGTTCTGTAGATATATCAGGGAACAAAGACAAGTCCCTGGCCTCAAGAAGTTTTTATTATAGTGGGAGGAGATAACCAAAAAATAGGCAATTTACAGTGTAGGATGGAGTGTGGTAATAACATCTGTCTGTGTGGAAGCTCGGGGAAAGCTCTACGGGGGCTGGTTTCTTAAAGAATACATTGAATTTAGACCAGTTAAGAGGAGCTGCTATCATATACTCAAATGAAGATAACCCCCAAATGTGGTCATTATCAGTATCAAGATGCTTTTAGCTACAAATAACAAAGACAATCCCAACATGTAATAGTTAAACCCAAGGCAGTTTGTCTTCAGGTTTGGTTAATTCAGTGTTCCTGTGACAGTTTCAAGACCAAGGGTTTTTCTCATCTTTCCCTACATCCATTCTTTTGGTCAAAGTATGGCTGCTGGAATTCTAGAGGTAAGATCCAGACATAGTGTCCAGCAGAGACACTCTTCTTTTCCCTTTTTAAGAGCCAAAGGAGCCTTTTAGAATCTTCCTGAAGCGCCTAGCAGGCTTCCTCTCATGCCCTATTGACCAGAACTAGTTCACATGCCCACTCTCAGACAAGTTGCCAGCTGGTGAATGGGATTTCTGTTATTTACACAAAGTAATTAGGACTCACCCTGATGTTTTCTCCTGTTTATTCATTGCAAGATAATTTTTAATATAAATTTATTTATTTATTATTATTTTTTAGAATTTATTTATTTTATTGATTTATTTTTTTGGCTGTTTTGGGTCTTTGTTCCTGCGTGTGGGATTTCTCTAGTTGCGGTGAGAGGGGGCTACCCTTCTTTGCTGTGCGTGGGCTTCTCATTGCAGTGGCTTCTCTTGTTGCAGAGTACAAGCTCTAGGCGCGCAGGATTCAGCAGTTGCAGCACACAGGCTCAGTAGTTGTGGCTCAAGGGCTCTAAAGCACAGGCTCAGTAGTTGTGGCGCACGGGCTTAGTTGCTCCGTGGCATGTGGGATCTTCCCAGACCAGGGATCGAACCCGTGTCCCCTGCATTGGCAGGTGGATTCTTAACTACTGCGCCACCAGGGAAGCCCTGTGGTATTAATTTTAGTACAGGTTTCTAGTATTTATTGCCATTTGTAAAATAACTGGATTAATACATAATGTTTATGTCATCTTTAAGAAGATAGCCTTACTTTCCATAAGCCTTACTCTTTTTTTTTTCTTTTAGAACACTGCAAATTGACATTAATTTGCAGTGATCATGTTTGGAAAATGGAAAAGAAAAATGTGATATCTTAAAGTCATTATTTGGGACTTTGAGCGGTTTTAATAGAAATGGGAGTAAACCTGCAAGGGAGGAGACTAGTGTTTATCAGTGCCCCCTGGATTTTTGGTATATCTATACCTTGAACAACATGAGTGGAACTGGCTTAGTAAAGGTCATGTCTTCAATAACATTGACTGAATCATGTTAAGTCACTGCACGAACCAGCCCTGGATCCTCTGACGTATAAGTTGCCTCATTTTCTGAGTACTGACATATGGCTCTTGCCAGCATTTATATTCAGTCAAAAGCAAGATATCAGTGATTTTTTTTTTTTAAGTTAAGACCTAGATTCACACAGGAAACCATACAAGGTGTGTATAAGGACCTAATATTACCATATGTAACAATTTTAAAGATTTTAAATCTACTTTGATGCTGGAAAGTAGAATAAGCAGATTTGAGAGAGTTCTGATGTTCAACAAAGATAGCATAAATGGTAATATAACTTGGCTTTAGAGCCAAATTGAGCCATCTTTAAAGGATTTTTAGAAAATCAGAATTTGAGTAGCTGGGGATAGTTGAATGGCTGGATGGGCATGAAGTGTAGAAAAGAATAAATTAAAATTCTTATTAAAGTATGTTAGAGAAAACTATTTCAGGAGTTTAAGTTTCAAGAATTTAGTTTTATGCAGAATATCATACCATTGAGATATATCATCATACCATTGAGATTCCCATTATAAAGGTAAGTATTGTTTTGTGAAACCAGTCTCAGTTTGGATATGTATATGAAAATAATGTGTGTATGTGCACCATATGTTTGAATCAGGTATAAAATCTATTTCTTCTTGTGGGTGATGGTCAAAAAAAGTTTGAAAGCTGTTGTATTAGGACACAATAAAATGGAGGATTTAACTCTAGTATGGAGAGCTTCCAGTTAAGAGGGTAGACTGAACCAATATAGGGGGCTCCCTTCTTGTTTCTAATATGTAGAAACACCAGAGGAAATAACCAGGAAAGATAGTATTGATGATGATGTGATATTTTTAGAACGCGGCAGGACTTGAAAGCAAGAAAAAGGATTCTCTAGGTGCCAGAAACAAAGAGGAAACTCAGTGATAGTCGAAAGTGTACTCAACAGTGTATGGCCCTCAGGGAAAACTGAGCTCATGGCTTAGAGGCCTTAGTTTCCATATAGGAATAAGACTCAGAGCACAGGCCCAGGCTGCAGGTGCTGGAACAAGGCTCACTCATAAAGCCTAGAAAGAGCTGTCCTTTCCATGATCAGATACTAGAAAATTGCACCCCCCAGCTCCCACCCCTTCTGGAAAAGGGAAGAAACTGTTATTCTCAGGAAACGAGAGACTGGGACTGTACTATAAGAAGAAGCAGGTCAATTTGCATTACCAATAACCTAGTGCAGAAACTCTGTCAAAGTGATCTGGAGCCCAAGACCTTCCATAGGTCTTTCCCTGGAAGAAACAACCACAAAACTACGTCAGCAACCCAGCAGTTGACCACAGATTCTCTTGGAACAAAATGGCTCCTGCCAAATGACCACACATCCAAGAACAACACAGCACATACACAGGAGCCAACGGTTTTGAGAGGTCATAAGCAGATGGCATATGATGGGGCGGTGGGGACAGAGTTATACACAAGAAATTAGAAATAATTAGAGCAGTCTGAAAGGAACTTTTAAGTTAATCTTTTAGAAATCTTGAAAGAGAATAAGAATTCAGTAAACAAGTGTGAAATGTTACCCCAAAAGAACAGGTAGATTTGAAAGAGAAACAAATACAATTTTTAGATAAAATTTGTACCTGGAAGAGAAATATAAACCATGTAAATTAACCCTAGGAAAATCAAATTATGGAATCTGGAATTTCAAGATTGGATAAGAAGGTCAGGTTATAAGACCAAAGATGTATTTGAGACATAATCTTTTAGAAATCTAATGCTAGTTTAATATTAAAGATCTCATTTGTCCAAAGACACTAACAGATCATAACCTGCCAGTGCGTCTCAAAGCATAACCCTTTAGCCTGAAAAACTGATTGTCCCTGCTTAGTCTCCTTGCTGTGGAATCATTACTAGGAAGAAAAATACAACTAATGGCAGTTCCTCTTTCCATTTGTCACTCATAAGACTTTGGGGAAATCAGTGTGGCTCTGGCTCCTTATTAGTAATCTCTGGCTTTGTGCAATAATCTATTTATATAAATTTATAAAACGAATGCTCTGAAAGTCTTTACAGTTTAACTCTTTAGGAGTGTACTGTCTTTACTGTTTCTTCTCCCCTCATATAATTTGATATTCTATGACAATATCATTATTATTTTGGTTACTAACAGTTGGATAGTTTTCTTTAGACATTTGCTAACATTTGTGTATGGAGATTACTGTTCAGTCACTTTGACAGAATGTACTTGAAATTGTTTTTCTAGTAGTGGTACTGAGCTCAACTTTGATTTTCCATATCCCTCATGTGCCAATAGCTCACATTTTTTAGATGACTACTATAGTTTGGGGTATGGTTTGTAGCAATAGAATAGACATCTTTCTGCAAAAGGTAACTGGTCCCAATGGGGTTCAAACTTGTGATCTTGGCCTCATTATCACACTTTTGTAACCATAAGACCTAACAGATATATTATATGTATTTCAGTCTATAATCTTGAAATCAAGTCGTATTTTTAATTACTCAAGGCTTATTTCAAATATGTAATTAAAAATCACTTTGGGACATTTCTCGCTTTTGTTTGATAGTAAAAGTAACAAAAGTAAAGCAGACAGCCAAAGAACCTAACTCACTTTTCATCTTCCCTGTGTTTTCTATGACAGTGAAAGTCACAAAAGTGAAGCTTGCAGGCAAAGACCTAACTCACTTTACGGAGAGTGCTACGGTACCTTTTTCTTTTAGTGAGGCTATAGCAGGTCTGATGTCAGTCACTTTAGAGACCTTTAGACCTCAGTGCTCATTTATTGCTAAAATGTACCAGCTCTGCTTCTGCATTATGAAGATCATCTGTCAACACTTTGAGATATTCTCCTTTGTTATTAAGCTTGTGATGCTCTACACTGTCAGGTTTTTTGCCAATTATAGTTAAGGTACAATGGTGTATTCACCAGATCAAAGTCTCACATTGGCGGTAGAGGAATGATTTGTAAGTCTTTATTCATCTGAATTGTACAATAGAACACCTGAGGAATGCAAATAATCCCTCTGAGGAATCTGCAGGAAAGGCTGTTAAAATGACAGGGTAAAACTATTGTTATTCTGAATTGATGTTTCAGCCAAAGTAATTATTTCTTATCTTGTTGTCTCATAACAGTTCTAGTTTTATTAGTTATGTTGACCATATTTATGAAACAAAATGTGTATTTTATATATATGTTATCCTTTTACATGGGCTTGTTTTATTTTACTTTATTAAATCTATATTTGGTATGTGATTTTCCTTTTTTTAAATTACATATTTGATTTTGACTTGTATAATAAATGTATGTTACTAAACCATTGATGGTAAATTTTAATATACAGTTTTGTTTGAATAGTGTAAGTCTATAAACTAAGTTAGAATCTCATAATGTTATTATAGGAAGAAGTATCAATTTAAATTTTTACTTTTTTCTTTAACCTTTCCTTCATAATTTTAGATAAGAAAATAGCTGGTTTGGATTCCCTATTTTAAAGGACACATACTTTATTCCAAAATACATTTTTAGGGATTGGTTTGTTATTTTTAGGATGTGACCAAAAGAGGAAAAAAAATATTATGAAGACCAAAAACCACTGATAAATATTAAATAAGTAAATTATAGGTTAGCCTTGTATAACAAACATGTATGAACTATTGTGTGAATTTTTCATTCCTTTATCCCATTCTACTCAGTAGACCATATTCTTAATTTTCTAATAACTCTCATCCCTGCCATTTTCTTTGATGGGTGAGTGTTGATGAATTTGTGGTTTAGTTCTTGTGTTTCTTATCCACTGTAGTGACATTTGCATTGTTTATTTATGGATAACTTCCTCACTTTTTTTACCATGATAGTTATTAAAACCTTGGTCTAAATATGGGAGACAAGTGGAACTATATGAGACTATGATATATATTGAACTATGAAATCCATATCCAGTTCTATACTAAGCTCTATTCCAGAATCATAGGCACATATGCTGTGATTATCTGAGAATAAAAATTAACATTACTAACTGCTGTTAATATTTGTTTACTATATGCCTCGCTTTACTTTTCTAGGTTCTTTACCTACATCATAATATGTACTGTTATTATCTCCATAGGTGAGGAAACTGAGGCTTAGAAAGGTTTAGTAACCTGCCCAGGAATGAAAAGCTAGAAAAGTGGTAGGATCAGAACCTGGTTAATATACTCACTACAGTTATCTCATTTATGTTCTAACTACCACTTGGCTAAAATACTCCACGTTTTGGAACAGATCACTCAATAATGTCTTTTCAGGTAACACTCGATATCAATTTCCTAACTGATTTGGCTTTCCAAACCCTTTTGCTATTAAAGTACTTTATTTCCTCTGTAGTTCTATTATTCATGATCCTACAAAAGTGAGATTCATAAGAACAATGTGTACACAATCAACTAGGTTTTTGTAAATCTATATTTCCGGACTTTTTTTTTTTTTTTTTTAATTAACAAAAATCTCCCTCAAAACCAGTGACAACTGTAAAGTCTTGTTAGTCCAAGAAGGAACTGAACCAGGCATATAGATATCTGGGTGGAACAAATTCTGTATTTGTCAGAGCTCTTCGAAATTAGCTGACACTTTTAGGTGTGATTCCTATAAATATAGAACTTTGTGTTTTTGCTTTTTAAAAATATACTTTGTGAAGTAAGGAGAATAATAAATCATAACATTGAGGTTTTCAAGGTCACAGTTGTTAATGCTGAGCAAATTTAGTGTAACTGTAAAAAGTTTTAAAATATTTGTATTAGTTCCTATAGATAATGTGTTAAAGTAAAACTAGATTACAGTAAAATATTATGGCGTATACCTGAAGCAATTGCTGCCTGTTAATGCCTTGACCTTGGAAAGCTATACACAAAAAGATGGCATCATAAAACTGTGCAATTCTTATGAATATGTATGTGCTACTTGATAATAATGAATGTGGTACAGTCATGCATGCACTACAAGATAATGTTGTGCCCTTTTTTGTCTACAGGTTGATAAAAATTAAAGAGTGGGTGGACAAGTATGACCCAGGTGCCTTGGTCATTCCTTTTAGTGGGGCCTTGGAACTCAAGTTGCAAGAATTGAGTGCTGAGGAGAGACAGAAGTATCTGGAAGCGAACATGACACAAAGGTTAATTAGCATTCATTTTCCCTACACTTTATTATCAACTATTTCCTTGCAGTAATTTAATTGCTTGCGCTGATAGAATAATAAATGACAGAGTAATTACCATTATAAAGAGGGAATCTTCTCCTTTCTTTACCATGAGACAGAGTGAAAAGATTTATTTTAAATTAAGTTTTTAACTGTCATCTGTCATCTCCGTACAGTGTTTTAATTATAACATAGGTATTAGTTATGTATATTTTTGAGAAGGAATGATCGCCAAAACTCTTTCGTCATGTTCAGTGGGGGAGGGGAAAGGGTGAATCAGTTGCCTTAATTTTTTCTGAGTAACAGTAATATATTGTTTAAACATTGGATTTCAATCAAATAATTTTGCTTTCATGACCCACGTCCTGGAAATAATTGATATTGGAGGAAAATAATCATAGAATGGGTAGATCAAATTTTTCTTTTTTTTATAATAAACGATTCAAAATGATATGTTCAGACTAGTACAATTAAAACCAATTTTAGAAGGAATTTTTTAGGAATAGTTATGTGCTTTCTGACTTCTTCAAGTGTATTATAAAAGATGAATGGTCATTTACTAATATCTCTAACATTTTCTGCTTGAAATGAATAATTTTAGCTTTGTACTGATCTCTGGCACAATCAACTTATATGTTGAGTGAATTTGTTACATTTTATTTCAGCGCTTTGCCAAAGATCATTAAGGCTGGGTTTGCAGCACTCCAACTAGAATACTTTTTCACTGCAGGCCCAGATGAAGTGCGTGCATGGACCATCAGGGTAAGATTCATACTTATTCATCAGCTATATCCAGTTCCACACTATTGAATTCAGATTGATATCACTGACTTTGAAGTTTGTCATGGTGGCGGTTAGCTAGTCATTACAGATGAGGTTTTTGTCCAGGATAACTTTAATTATTTGTGAGCTGCTGAACAGTGAAAGTGGAGCGGCATTGATTGAGGCAGGTAACAATTGATTCTGCCTATTACATAGTCTGAATTTCTTCATCCTGTAGAATCTGTCTACCCTCCTCCTGTGGTCAGAGATAAGACACACCAGTATTGTGCTTGCTTAATCTGTGTGACTGGGTTTGTCTGCAGTGAAATTGATGTTGCTTTTCATTTTGTATTCGCTAAGTTTGTTTGGGTTGCGGGTGGTTCTTTCCTCCTTTGCTTTGCTCGGATTACATTTTCAGCAATAAAAGCAATATGACATCATTATGCTCTTCATAGATACACAGTTGGGCTCAAAGAGCTAAACTCAATGTGTAATAATTCATGGCTTTTTAAATTTGAATTCATAAAAGTAGTGTTTATTTTTGCAGTGTTTTATATTCAATCTTCTTTAATAATGTGATATGTATTTTAAATATTGATGTATAACTGATTACCACCAGAAAGAATGACTAATTTATTCCCAGAGGACAATAGAAACTGAACTGTAATGGCTTGCTTTTAAATGAAAATATATTGTAATATGGTAGTTACTGTTGAAAAATATTTTGAAATATATGTAATCCGAAATTGTGTTACAGAATATAAAAATAATGTCAGAACTTTTAGAAATACTCAGTGTCTTATTCATTCTTTTATTATGCTTTTTTAATGTATGCTACATGATAAATTTTAGGGCTTTGATTTCTGTTTTCACTGACTACCTTAATTTATTGTTACATCTATTTTGATTTAAGATGGATATGAACATGGAGTCAGTTGAACATAATGTTAAATGCGTTTTGTGAATGTGAGATTCACTTTTCTTTGATCTCCTCTTTCCTTTGTAAAAAAAAATGTTTGATTGACTTAAAACTAAGGTCCTTTTATATAGACTTACAAAATAATGTCAAAGCAAATCCAGGTTGGTAAACAAATTGCCAGGGTTTATTTTTACTATATATTTTAAAGCCTTAAAACTTCCAAACTTAAGTATGTACGGCAGGAAAGATAACATATTCTGGGCTTGAAAATATGAAAGCTGGTTTATTTTAAGACTGATTGTAAGTATCCATGATTTAATGTGCTAAGATATTTAGTCAGGTAAGCATCAGTGAGTAGCCATATTAACCCAATACATCTTTTATTGTAAAAACTGTGCTTTATAGTGTCAGACTCCTTACCACTTTAACATGCTTTATTAAGCAGCCTTTAGGTCACCCATTATTTCTCAAATTTCTTTCCATGGTTGTGTGTGTCTGGAATGTACGTCCTTGTAATTTAACATATGGGGTAATTATAAGACATTTCTCTTCCTGTATCAACTTGAATTTTCCTTTATGATGGTTAGAGGCAGGGTGTATTATGTAAAGTGTTCAAAATTCTATTAAAATTTTATGAGGATTTTAAAATTATTTGCTGAACATATATTGTATGATTTGTTGGAAATATCTTAAAAATATCCCTTTATATATTGATTTTTATATGTTCTTTAGATGAGCTGAAATTTTCAAGGCTTTTTATCTTTTTGAAACCTTTGATAATTCAACTTGAAAGCTATTTAAAATCCTTACTTTTTTCCACTGTGAAGAATAGAAAATCGAAATGCAACCTACGCTGAAACCAGACCACTGCATCTAAATCGATAAATCCGTGGATGACTATTAGGAAAAACAAAGCTATACTTCTTTAATATCTACTGATCTGTCTGTGCTAAATCTGCTGCACAGATAGTGCCCAGTGTTGAAAATGTTCTAATTGTATATCTGACATCTTAACTGATATTAAACTAAGTTTAAGTTGAGTCCAACAGCAGATCAGAGAAAAGAAACTCTACGCTTTCAGTCAGTCATCTTAAATGCAATTAGTTTTCTCTGGTCTTTCTATTCAAAGAAAGGGACGAAGGCTCCTCAAGCTGCAGGAAAGATTCACACAGATTTTGAAAAAGGATTCATTATGGCTGAAGTAATGAAATACGAAGATTTTAAAGAGGAAGGTTCTGAAAATGCGGTCAAGGTAAGGAATTATTTTCTAGTTTCACACTTTATAATTTTTGCTAATATGAAGATACTCAGGATTAAAATGAATAACTGTCTTTTAAACTGTGTGTCAGCATTAGTTTTACCATCAACTGATTGAAGAGCTGTAGATGTTTACATGCTTTTTAGACAATTTTTTAAATGTGTAAATTGTCAGTAATTTTGTGGTGTTTTTCTAAAACAAAAAAAAATTTTAAAGCTAGCTTTAAGTAGTTATAAATAATTTCAAAGAATTTGTTCACTGATGACCAATGAAAAATTATACTTATTATATTTGGTATGTGAAATAGAAGTAGTATGTATATGTTTAACATTAATTCAAAGAAAGCAATATAAATTTAGTTAAATAAAACCTGTTCTTGCTGAACTTCATGGTTGTACGTTTTTTTTAAAGATCTTTGGGAACTTGATTTGCTTTCTCAACACTAGAGGGCAGGTCCAAAATTGTGCTTTATTTTAGCTAATTAAGTATAATTTGATTTGCATCCACTAATAGTGAAGCTGTGTTATACATGAGTAATAAATGATTTCTTTTAATGTAAATTCTGTTGCAGACTTGATTTTGTTTGACTTTATTAGGTTTACTTAGCAAAGTCCAGGGGGTATGTCATCTCTCATCAATAAATAGATAGGTCAAGGGATTAAACTAACGTTGTAAGAAGGTTTCTTTATCATTAACTTAATTTGTTATTTGAAGACTACTGTAGAAAACGTTAAAGAATTTAAAGAGGTCTCTTGTGTTTACTATTTCATAATTTCAAAGGCATGCAAAAAAGTTTATTTCAAGTTTAGTTTATTCTCACTGTTATCATTGGAAAGATCATACTGAACAGCAGGACTATAATAGAATTGTTGGAACCCCAGGAAGAGAAGGGAAAAATCTTGGTATAATTGGTTCAATGTGGAATGAGAGCTATTTTGTTTTTTAAAAAGGAATGAAAGAAGTTACAATTTACAACTAAACAAAGTCATTAACTTTCCAATAGTGTCATCTGTGTCGATAGATAAATATGCAAATATAGTGTATTAAGATTGGACTTTGTCAAGAATACTAATTAGACTTGAAAAATCTCAGATTATTTTTCAACATGCTACATGATGCTGGCATATATTTTTTCCATAAAGATGATTAAAATAAGGATATTTTTCTATTACTAGAATTCAGAAATCAGCTGCTGCTTTTTTATACTCTCAGGGGATGAGCCTGTTTTACCAACCCTTAATAGATGTCTATGTTGTAATAAACTTGAAGATATATAAATTGTGAATACTTCCTTTAACAATACAGGGAAATTTTTTAATATACAATAAAATAATATTGCCTACTTGTAGAAATGCTTAACACTAACTGGGAGGTTTTATACAATAAATTGGAAAAGATTGACCTCTGGCTTTTCAGCTTAGAATACCATGATGTATTTTATGTGGTTTTTAATCTCCAAAACTAACATTTCGAAATTTGAACTCCAAATAAAATGAAGCATTTATGAATTTCTTTTATTCAACAAATACTTGCACATTATCAAGTAGATTTTAGGTTTGAGAGCAAGATTGTGTATATGTGTATGTATGTATATGTATTTCGAACACCAGTACAGCATAACTAATTTAATGCCAGTGTTGTGAACTATATACTGAATAGCTCTGTGTGGGCTTTGTAGTCTACAGGGATATCACATTATTAGCAATCATATCTGCTTAGGCAAAGCTGGCTTCTACAGATGGCTGCTTTCAAGTGCAAATGAACTGGTTAGACGTGTCTTGTTTAATACATACTCAAGATTCACAAATGGGTATTGATTTTTTTTTTCAACCAGTGTTTCTGATAGCAGTGGAAATGGATTAAATGGTCTCTAGAGAATTTAAAGGAACACTGTCACCTTTAATTAGTAGTAAACTTGAGTGATAACAAAGTATATAAACTTACATTAATATGTCATGTCAATATGTATTTGATTTAAGTTGTCTATATAGTTTTATAACATTGGACTTTAGATTCTCAAAACAAGTAGCATATGGCCTTCCATACATCACAGCTTCACAAAAATCATGTGTATGTGTGTATGCCTTTTAGAATGTTAGGGTATACTGGCTTTTTAAAAATGAGCTTCATGTTTAAAAACACTTATTACTAGGTGTTTTTTTATATGTGGTCTAGATAATTGAAATATGCTTACTAGGGCTCTATGACCTGGTTTGTTGATTTTAACCTCAGATGTATGATCTTTCTTAGTCTTGTTTCTAATTAGTATAATTGCATTTGACGTTGAACATTCTTATCAATATCTTCGAAGGGAAGTACTAATCTGTTGGGCAAAGGTTTCATGTTCTCAGTAAATTCCAACAGAAGTAAAATACTTTTGAGAATTTTTTCCAAAAGATCATCAAGTCCTCAATGTTGAGTGGTCAGTGTGGGGTCATGTGGGACTGGGTTGGTTGTGTGCAGTGTTAAGTGAGAATATGTAGATGTTGAAGAGCCTGTTGTGCTGAGGATGAAGTGTGTGTGCTGTGCCACGGGGTGAACCTGGGTCTCTGTAACTGCCGCTTGTTTATGTTAGAATTACCGGAGGATTGCTGTCTTGATCTACATGCCAGCGGGTGGAATCAGTTGCTTTGCTGACTAATTTACAAGTGGAAAGTATATCTGTCTTTGCAGTTCCAACCTATTAGAGTCTGCTTATAACTAGGGCCATTAGTCAGTAAACTTCTTTGTGTTCAATTCTAGTATACACCACTATGTATTGTCATTGTCAAGATCAAATTAAAAACTACAAAGAAATAATTTAAAATCTGTACATGACAATTGATAATGGTTTTCTTTGTAGCAAGCTGTCTTTTTGGCATCACCAGTATCACCAAAGAATTTCTTTAAGCAAATAAAGCAGCTTTAACCTAGTTATATAATCTTTTTTCCTGCCTGGTTTGATCTGTTTGTTACAGTGACTTGCCGGATGTTTGCAGACACATCAGAAATGTACCATAAACACCATGTAATGAAACTTAATGATATTGGTATAATTACATTTATGTACCAACAATTTAGTGGAGAATACATTATGATTATGTATGTATGGAAAATCTAGTGCTGCCCAAATCAGGAGTACTTTGCTCCTCTCCAAGTCTAGTCTTGAACTTGTGTGCCTTCCTGTATTTCTTTTTTTTTTTTTCCTTTAATATGACCCAAGAAGTATAATACTTTTTGTGTGTGTTCCTACCATTTACCTTATATATTTAATTGTAAAAAAACTCATTTCCTCTGTGTTTCCTGTTTACAGGCTGCTGGAAAGTACAGACAACAAGGCAGAAATTATATTGTTGAAGATGGAGATATTATCTTCTTCAAATTTAATACACCTCAGCAACCGAAGAAGAAATAAATTTTAGCCATCACTCAGATAAACGTACAACTTCCAAAAGGCATATACTTTTTTTTTTAATTAAAATTTCTGAAAACTGAAAGGGCAAATAAAGTTGGGGGGATGGGAATCTTCTACAAACAGAATTATTTTTATTTGTTTTAAAATTAAAATACTGTGTACCTCCAATGAAGTGCAAGTTCACTAAATGTGAACAGCTTTGCTTTTCACGTGATTAAGACCCTACTCCAAATTGTAGAAGCTTTTCAGGAACCATATTACTCTCATGATACTTCATTAATCTCCATCATGTGTGCCAAGCCTGACACATTTGACAGTGAGGACAATGTGGCTTGCTCCGTTTTGAATCTACAGATAATGCATGTTTTACAGTACTCCAGATGTCTACACTCAATAAAACATTTGACAAAACCAGCCTTGGTGTGTTTGGGGATGTCTGTATTGACTGACTGTGGTGTGCTGAATGCGATACGGCACCTGGCGGTGGCTGATTACAGAATTTTAAGGCGTGTGTATGACACAGCAACTAGCTTGTGGGGCAGCTGCAATTGTATCTTAAAAGTGGGTCTTTCATAGGAATCAGAAGAATAGTATACCAGGGATTTGTCTCAAGTTAATTAATTTGTAGATGGACATTTATAAAAAGATGATGGTAATGATATTACAGAGGATATAACATAGGTGACTGTGACCAAAAAGAAAATAATGCTGGAAAAAAATTCTGCTTCAAAAATTAAAGGATTTTTTTTGTTGTTGCTGTTGTTCTGACCATACTGAATAGAATGTTCATTTTTAATCATTCCTTTGAAATTATGAAATTATTGTGAAAACTAACCCTTTCATATCTGGTGGGTTATATTTTTGTTTCAGTTCAGTAGTGAGTGTAAAAAGTTCATTACTAAAAAGGTTAGACCTTGAAAATTACAAAACTTCTTAAATACTTGCTATTAAAATATGTTAAGACCAGTTGAAATTTTAGTATGTATAAGTTAAGCACTTTCTAAAATTGTAGCAGAAAGTTCTGAAAGAAAATAATGATAAAATAGTTATCTGGAGATCATTTGCCGCTTAGCCGCCTTCTTTTATGATGACAGTTTTAGAGTTTCCTCCTCCCTGAGCCCTCCCATTCTCTCCCATTTCACACTCCTGCAAGACTGCCCTTGTCCCCATCCATGGCCCTTTTGTGCTCCTCTGTGATCAGAAGACCATTGCAGTGGAGTGCAGACTCCCACCTAGGCCAGCCCTTGCCTCTCTACTGTGTTACTTGGTTACACTAAAGATAAGGAAGTTTTAAAACACACACACATAAATTTAACATTGAAAGTTACTTAATGTAGCACAAAAAGCAAGAAAAGAAATGATTTTAAAAGCAATTTGCTCTACAGAGGAAAGGTTGTTTAAAGAGGATTCAATTGAGTAATGAATACAGTTTAGAAGCTCTTTAGTGAGTATGTTGTTTTTGAGAATCAAATAGTGATATTCTTTTGCTAACATAAAAATTAGTAAACTTCAGCAGGGAAATAAGAATAAAATGAAGTGAAAAGTTGTTTTTTTATTTTTAAGAACTAAGTAAAACATAAATGAAACTCAGGTACAGGTGCAGTTAACCAAGTTTGCGGTGAAAATTCCTGTTATATTTCTATACTGGAGGAATGTAGAGATTAGTGGCTTGTTAGGGGTGTCAGCAGTATAAGAAAAAAGCCAATCTCTTGCTTTTGAGTCCTTTCCAAAGTAAATTGCATAGACTTCTTAAAGAAGTTTGGAATCTCATTAAAAATCCTTTAAGATTGTGTAATTTTACTTTCTCTAATTTCTAATGTGATAATTGCATATTGTAGAACAGAACCATTAATAAGAGAAAGGAATTAGTTTTGAGGTAACTGCCTTCATTAGGGGCTGAAATTAAATGCTAAAGATGTTTAATTTGGTTAGAAGTTCTGTAACATTCTATATATGTATACAAATTTGTATATCAACAAAAGTTGAGAATTCCAAGAACTTTTGCATATAGATAACTGGGTATATGCCTATTTCTTCATGTTTTCCCTCCTTTAATATTAGTGATAGTTAATGTATTTTTAGGATAAGTGAACATTTTTTCACCTAGCTGTAGATCCATCTTAATCAGATTTTTAGTTAAGAGAAATTTGATTTGAAAAAAGTCCGTGATAGCATTTTAGTTTAGTTTTATCATATTACCTTCATAACTTCACTTTGGGCATGGCTCAGGTCAGAACCCCCCAAAAAGCACAAATGCTTTTATCGTTAACATATTTGTGTGAAGCTTCTGTTCACTTATAATCTGCCAGCCCCATTTGGAGAGTAAATTTTCTAACTCGTGATTAATCAGTTTTCCTGCATCAAAATCCAGATTGATGTTTATCTCTAGTTGTCTCTTAGTATTATTTTCTCAAAGCTCCTTTGTAACATCTCTGTCCCCTCTGATTCAAAGAGTCAGAGACAGAAAATCTCTTCATTTCCTGTCCCTTATATTTTTCTGATTAGTCTACACGTAATGGTCTTTTGTTACTTTGCCAGAGACTTCAGAAATGTTGGTTCTAACAGCACAGAACATTAACTCGGAAAACTGATCTCATTTTAAGCTTGTAAAAGTACACGATTGTGATAGAATAAAAGCTTGACTTTTGAGTGACTTTGTCTCTGAACTAATCTGGGGCCTCATATAAAAACGGACAGTTCTTGGTTTGCCTTCATGGTCTGTGAATATCCTGAGCCACTTGTAAATTAGTATCTCAGTGGAAAGCCCCATGATGCAATTAGGAGGTATAAAAAAGAGGGGACTCACTTGACCACCATCACCCCCCCGCCCCCGCCCCACCCCACCCCGGGTAGCACTTACAGAGTTCTCAAACCACCTATCCGATCTGGTCCTTGGCTTTACATGTCTAGGGACTTGAATTTTTAAGCTCAGCTGATGCTGTGTGTGACATTTTCCAAATTCTATGAGTCTAATTTATAAACTAGAATGCCAATTTCTTTTGTTTACAGTAAAAGATGTTCCAGATATATAAATAAGAAATGGTAGTGAAGGCCCATACTCAGGAGGCCAGGGTTTGACTCCTGACGACACCACTTCCTAGTTGTGTGACCTCAGTTAGGTAAGTTACTTGACTACTCTGAGCCTGTTTCTTCTGCTATAGAATGGGGATAATGGACCACCCTCATGGGGTTGTTGTGAGGATTAAGTGAATTTGTATATGTACAAGCATACCTCAGAGATACTGCGGGTTCCAGACCACTGCAATAAAGCTAATATCTCAAGAAAGCGAGTCATACAAGTTTTTCATTTCCCAGGGCATATAAAAGTTGTTTACATTATAGTCTATTAAGTGTGCAATAGCATTACGTCTGAAAAACCAATGTACATACCGTAATTTAAAAATACTTTATTGCTAAAAAATGCTAACCATTATCTGGGCCTTCAGTAAGTTGTAATATTTTGCAATAGTAACATCAAAGATCACTCATTACAGATCACCATAATAAATATAATAACGAAAAAGTTTGATATATTGCAAGAATTACCAAAATGTGACACAGACACACAAAGTGAGAAAACGCTGTTGGGAAAATGGCACCGATAGACTTGCTCGACACAGGGTTGCCACAGACCTTCAATTTCTAAAAAACACAGTATCCGTAAAGCACAATAAAGTGAGATATGCCCATAAAAACCTAAAACTGCTTAGTGACTAGTAAGTACTTAGCCAATGTTAACAATTCTTTTAATTTATATTCTTTTAACGTATATTCGGAGTGGTCCCTTCTAGCATCTGTATCCATCCACGAGGCAAAACTATAGTATGAACAGTAAATTGCTTGGTGAATGTAAAATTAAAAGAGAGAAATGTAAATGTTCATTAGGAAATCACTTCCAGGACTTCTAGTGGTTGTCCCCAATTGAGGATACTTCTGTCTACTTGATCATTAGGTCATTTTATTAGTCCTGCCTCTGTATGGTCACAGTAAAAAGATGGGAACAAATAATTATGGTATTTCTTCCAAAGACACATAAAAATGGGAGATAATAGGGGGATTTACTCTTTTAGCATCATAGACCTCCAAGCTCTAGGGTGTGCAACAAAGTTCTTAATGAAACATGAAAAAAACTCAAGTCACATGAGTTGGAATGCTCAGATCCAGCTGTTCCTTTGACTTATGCTTCCCAGCCCAGAGAGTGGTTTATTTTGATACCATTCCCGGGGAGCACTTCTGTATCTGCTTTCTTATATGGATAGCAGAGTTGCTTTCATGCTTTGGCAAGCAACCAAGGAGGGAAGAACCTGTCATAAGGGGCCTGTGTATGTGGCTTGCATTTGAGGGCCCACAGAGTCCATCCAGTAAGGTCAGAGCAGTCTCTTGGCACAGGAGTTGGAGAGAGAAAGGTAAATAATGATATGTTCAGTTCTTGCACTCTCCTTCAGGTCTTCATGCAAATTGCATTTTTTCTGGTGAAATCAACCATCTTGGTTGCCTTAGAGTATAAGGAGTAGATCTCATCTTCAGTTAATTAAGTTTCAGTCACATTTTCCTAGTTGTCTTAATATTATTCTATAAAACACTTTACTCTCCAGATCATGACTATAAACTATTTGTTTGAAAAAGGTTATTTGCCGATTATTTCATCCATCCTATGTTGATTTTACCCTGAGAAAATGACATTATACGAGAGTATGCTAGTTTTCTACCAGAATGCGTCCTTCTTTCTTCATAGTTTAAATAGAGTATAGCTGGACACCTGGCTGTCCTGCTGCAGACTCTGTGCAGCTAGGTGTAGGTTCCATGACTAAGTTCTTGTCAGTGGAATGTGAATGAAGGCCTTAAAACCTTGAATATGTGCTCACCTCAGGAGCTACTTTCCTTCCAGGGAACCCCTTGTTAATAATGCGAACAAGGACATCACCTTAGGGCACAGCGGAGCAACAGTATAACAGAAAGCCGCATCTCTGAAGGAGTCTGGCGAGCAGAGCGCCCAGGAACCTGACCGCTTCCCTTGGGACTGGTATGTGAAAGAGAAACTGCAGGGTTCTTTAAGCTACTGTATTTGAGCTACCATATTTCTGTTGTAGCAGCCTAGCTTTTTACCCTAGCAGATATAGACATTTTCTGTTCTTGTCTCCATTATACCTCCTTTGGAGTTTATACCTTCTGTGTTATGAGCACAGCTTTTATTGGGTGGAAAGAGCTAATCCAATCTGGATCAGGTACCACTTCCACTGCTTCCGCAAATTACTCCTCCTGTCTTACATTCTTCACACGTATAATGAAGATAGATAGACTAAATGGCCTAGTATGAAAGGACTAAAGAGCATTCCAGATATACAATAGCCACACAATAAATGTAAATTCCATATTGTTCCCTTTAACATCACCCAAAAGTAAGCGCTCCTAATAGGCCCAATCCTTATGTACCACACTCAAGAAAACTATAGAGCATGTTTTTCTGGGGTTATTTAAATACCTGTGCTGTAGAAGAAATATTAATATTTTAACGTTGCTAAAGAATATTCCAAAAGAGGAAATAGTTGAATTGAGGGATAAATGTTGACATTTTGCTAATAATATGCCAGGACCTCATATAAATCATTGAATTCCGAGACTGAAAATGTCATTTCTTGCTTAACCTATCCTATAAATAAGAAGTAACTGAGGGGACCTCCCTAGTGGTCCAGTGGTTAAGACTCCACGCTCCCAATGCAGGGGACCTGGGTTCGATCCCTGGTCAGGGAACTAGATCCCGCATGCTACAACGAAGATCCCACGTGCTGCAACTAAGACCCAGCACAGCCAAATAAATAAATAAATATTTTTAAAAAAAGAAAAAAGTGAGGAGCAGAAAGATTAAGATTAACCATAATGACAAGTCATAAAATAATAAACTGTTGCAAAGATTAATTGATAAAGTTGTTATTTGGAAGTTGAAATTAATTTTCACACGGAAAATGGTTATTACATTTTCAGAGTAGCCACAAAATCCTATTCAACACAGTGTAACTGAAATACTATAGGGGGTTTTGGACAGCCAAGGGAAAAGAAAGAGTAAGGAAATCCAAACATCTCAACTTGGCAATTGAGGCCATTGATGATCTGGCCACAGCCTATTTCTCTCTCATTATTCCTTTTTTTGGTAAAGGCACAAGGAAATTAAATCCCTTAACCAATTACACAGCTCATTATTTTCTCTGTCCAAAAAAAAAAAAAAAGATCATAATTTTTAAACCAGTACAGTAGAGCATTATTTGCATTGAATGACCCATTTTGGCCTTAATGAATAGAAACAAGTTTGGGAGGGTAGAATGAAAATCCTGCCAGCCTGAATCATATAAACGCAAAAGGTTTCAGCAATCCATGATTTTCCCATTAATCCAGCCTAGGATATCCACGAGCGGTTTCTAAAAATAAATAAATGATTAGGGATGAGTAGAGATGAGAGAATACCTAACAGACCCTTGTGAAGCCTCTATTCACCTTACCCTCTTCTCCTTCAAATTATTGTTACCATGAGAATCATAAAGGAGTATTTATCCTAAATAAGTGAAGAATGTGGAAATTTAAAGAAAAAAAGGCAGTTTAAAAAGTATTCTACTTGGGACTTCCCTGGCGGTCCAGTGGTTAAGACTCAGCACTTCCACTGCAGGGGGCCCGGGTTCAATCCCTGGTCAGAGAACTAAGATCCTGCGTGTGCCGCACAGCAAAAAAAGAAGTATCCTATTCAGTGAAAATGTGCTGTCCCTCTCTACTTGCTAAGGTGGAGGACATGCTCTATGCTTTTATTTGGGGAACAGTTACTCAGATGTACATATATGTAAATTTTCATCCAGCTGTACAGTCAAGACTTGAGTCCTTTACTGTATATAAGTTATACCTCAATTTTAAAAAGAAAAGAAATGCATCCCTCAATTAAATGATTGGTTGGTACGGCCCTTATGCCCAAAGTGCAATATTGAGTGTTCGTAAAGTGCTTATATACTTAAAATTTTTTAAGATGTTGGCTAGTGATATCAGTATATAAACCACAGACCAAAAAAGTTTGTTAATGCTTAAGATGGACACATTTCACAATTGAACAGGAGGTATTATTTCAGAAACTATGATAAAAGACTCATTCCCACAGATGAGAAGGTAAATGATTTTCTGTGGTCAAAAGAATTGAAATCCATATCAGCTGTAATAAGATTCAATTGTAATAGCAAAAACAATTGGAAAAATTTAAATATTCATCAATATAGGAAAATGGTGAAATGAACTATAATACATCCATAGAAAAGACTACCTTCGGCCATTAAAAAGAATAAAGTACATCGATATGAGCAGCATAGAAAGATTTCGTATTCATTTTGCTTTGTGAAAAAGTAAGTTGCAGAACAATATGCATAGTATGGTCACAGAGGTACCCTCAGTTAACTGTTTGGTGTGTATCCTTCCAAATAGTTATTGTTGTACTTACATATATGTATACCTCTACATATGTTTTTACGTACATGGGATTATAATCATTATGCAATGTTTTCACTTAAATAACTGAATTAAAGATTTGAAGGCAATGTAAAAAATGCATCTAGAATTACATCATATCTGAGAACTTTCATGTATTCCTTTAAGCGAAGACTTGAAGAATGAAAAGTATGCAGCCATCAAAACAAGTAGGGTAGGGCTTCCCTGGTGGCGCAGTGGTTGAGAGTCCGCCTGTCGATGCAGGGGACATGGGTTCATGCCCCGGTCCGGGAAGATCCCACATGCCGCGGAGCGGCTGGGCCCGTGAGCCATGGCTGCTGAACCTGTGCGTCCGGAGCTTGTGCTCCGCAATGGGAGAGGCCACAACAGTGAGAGGCCCGCGTACCGCAAAAAATCAAAAACAAAACAAGTAGGGTACAAGATTCCCAGGCAGAAGGAACAGCAAATGCAGAGGTTGTGAGGCAGGAAAGGACCTGGTGTTTTGGAGGAACAGGAAGCTGGAGTGGCTAAAGTGTAATAAGTAAAAGGTTCTTGGTTATGCAGGATCTTGCATGCATGAGAAAGTTCTGGCATCTTATTCTGACTTAAATAGATAATCGCTAAAGAGTTTTAAACAAGAGAGACATGCAATCTGATTCATAATTTTAAAAATCACCTGGGACAGCTACATGTAAAAGAATGAAATTAGAACCCTCCCTAACACCATACAGAAAAATAAACTTAAAATGGATTAAAGGTCTGAATGTAAGGCCAGACACTATAAAACTCTTGAGGAAAACATAGGCAGAACACTCTTTGACATAAGTCACAGCAAGATCTTCTTTGACCCACCTCCTAGAGTAATGAAGATAAAAACAGAAATAAACAAATAAGACCTAATTAAACTTAAAAGCTTTTGCAAAGCAAAGGAAACCATAAGCAAGACGAAAAGACAGCGCTCAAAATGGGAGAAAATATTTGCAAATGAAGCAACTGACAAAGGATTAATCTCCAAAATATACAAACAGCTCATGCAGCTCAATATCAAAAAAACAAACAACCCAATCAAAAACTGGGCAGGAGACCTAAATAGACATTTCTACAAAGAAGACATACGGATGGCTAACACATGAAAAGATGTTCCACATCACTAATTATTAGAGAAATGCAAACCAAAACTACAATGAGGGGACTTCCCTGGTGATCCAGTGGTTAAGAATCCACCTTCCAATGAAGAGGACATGGGTTCAATCCCTGGTCAAGGAACTAAGATCCCACATGCCATGGGGCAACTAAGCCTGTGTGCTGCAACTACTGAGCCTGCGCGCTCTGGCCCACGCACCACAACTAGGGAGAAGCCTGCATGCCTCAACTAGAGAAGCCCGCACACCACAACAAGGAGCCCACGCACCGCAATGAAAGATCCCACATGCCTCAGCGAGGATCCTGTGTGCCGCAACTAAGACCCAATGCAGCCAAAAAAATAAGGAAAATAAGTTTTTAAAATGTTAAAAAAAATCAACCTAAAAATTGCTAATAAGATGGTTTCCATTTTTTCTTTCATACTGTTTTCAAAATTTGAAGTGTATTTTATACCTACAACACTTCAATTTAAACCTGCCACATTTCCAGTGTTCAGCAGCCACATGTGCCTTAGTGGCTACTGTAGTGGATAGCACAGGTCTAGGGCTTTGCCCTTCCTCCTAAGGAATTTAGCCAAAACTCTCATCCCCACCTGATTTCAACAGAGCGCATAAAAACCCACTTTGCTCAGACCGGTTGTGTTTTCATTTAAGGCTGAATAGAAAAAGTATATGATAAATCTTCATTCCTGCTTTTTTTTTTTTTGAAGAAAAGAGGGTGAGGGGGCTCACTGACTGTAGAGGATACATGGGAGAGATCAGTTATAAGAGGTACCAATGAAGTTGACTCTAGACTTGAACTATGAAGAAATGGAGAGACGTAACTTGATTCGACCTGCTTACTGGAGGAAGAGTTCACAAGACGTACTGATGGAATGGATGAGAGGTGGGGAGGGAAGAATCAAGAATGACTCCTAGGTTTTTAGCCTGAGCAGGTAGATGCATGATGGTGCCACTTCCTGAGATGGGAAAGACCTGGGGGAGGAGCAGGTACAAGATGTGTGGGGGGCATGGGGATCAAGAATCTGTTTTGACTGTAGCTGACACTGCCCAACTTGAAGACTTACTATAAAGCTACCATGATCAAAACAGTGTGGTATCGGTGAACGAATAGACAAATAGATGAATGAAACAGAATGGAGAGCACAGAATAAATACAGTCAACTGACCATTGACAAAGGAGCCAAGGCAATACAATGGAGCAAAGATTTTCAACAAATTTTCAAACAAATGATGCTGGAACCAGTGATGGCCACATACAAAGAATGGATCCCTACACAGAATTATACCCTTCACAAAAAGTAATTCAAAATGGATCACAGACCTAAATGTAAAATGCAAAACTATAAAAATGCTAGAAGATAACATAGGAGAAAATCTAGATCACCTTGGATACAGTGATGACTTTTTAGATACAACACCAAAGATAATCCATAAAAGAAAGAATTGATAAGCTGGACTGCATTAAAATTTAAAACTTATGCTCTGTAAAAGACACTGTCAAGAGAATGAGAAGACAAGCCACAGACTGGGAGAAAATATTTGCAGAAGACATATCTGATAAAGAACTGTTACCCAAAACATAAAAAGAACTCTTAAAACTCAACAATAAGAAAAACAGCCCAATTAAAAAATGTTTTAAAGGTAGGTTCAAGATGGGTAGATATGAAGTTGGCCACTAGCTACAAGTATCTGAAGCTCAGAGGAAAGTTTGAGGCAGCAGATATATAAATTTAGAGTCATCACTATATGGATGGCATTTAAAACCTGGGGACTAGAGTAGATCACCCAGATTACATAGAGTGTATAGAAAGAGAAGAGGAGAGGACCAAGAATGAGTCTGGTCAGAGGTCAAGGAAAGGAGTAGAGATCAGCAAAACAGACTCGAAGAAGCGACTAATGATGTAGGAAGAAAACAAGGGGGTATGGTCAGAGCAGCCAGGAGAAGGCAGAGTTCCAAAAGAAAGCAAATGCTGCTGAGCAGTTGGAAAAAAATGCTGGTTGACAAGTTGTTTCATTTGAAAGCAAGTTTGAATTACTCTTTTGAGAAGTTTTTCCACAAAGGAGACAAGAGAAACGGGGTAGAGGCTGGAGGGTTTTTTGGTTGGTTGGTTGTTGGTAGGTTTTTTCGTTTTGTTTTGTTTTTGTGTGATGGAAAATGCTAGAGCATGTCTGGGTGTTGATAGGTATGCTCCCGGAGAGGAGAGTTTGAGGCTGATGAGGTAAGAGAGAAAGGAGAGGACAGAAGAAGTGTAGTTTTGAGAAGCTATGGGGTGGGAGGGTTCCATCTGGAACCCAGGTGGAAGGACTGGCCTTTAGTAGATGCAGGAATGCTTCTTCCACTGGCATAGAAGAGAAGACAGTGAGAACATGAGTAGAGATGTAGCTTGTTTTCCCAGTGATGTTTAAATCAAAGCCATAGCAGAGGGTATGTGAAGAGAGTAGGTTTGAAGGGTTAGTAGAAGCTTTTCCACAGCTCTCTTCAACTTGCCTTTTTGATTTTGTTTCTTTTTTTTTTTTTTTAAACCAAGTTTCCATGGGCTAGCACAGAATCCTGGAAGCCTCCATTTATTAACCGTTTATTTATTGGATCATGAAGTGGAGGAGCACTTGGGGTTAGTATCAGTGGGGACAGTGTACCAGCTGAGTGTCAGTCCTGGGGGAATGGGTACCTTCTCACTCCTTGTGAGCCTGCCGTTTACCTTGTTCCAGGAAATAGAAAATACCAGCATTTAAGGTAATCTCTCATGAGGCTCTGCATTTTATCTTTCTATTTTGTGGTAAAATTCCTCACTTCTTTCTCTTGTGAGGCCTGCCCAGTCTAAGCAGTTTCTGTTTAGGGTAACTACCCTCTTCAAAAAAGTTTGTCTCAGTAGAGAATAGCAGTCACAGCTGCTGCTACAGTGATATAAATAAGGGTGTGAGGAGTGTACAGTACCTATAGGGCCTTTCATTTCAGTCCTTTGAAATCTCATGACAGTGCAGACCAGAGAGTACCCCTTGGACTTTTGTGACTCTTGCCTGAGTGGATTAACTAACCCTGTTTACTAATCTTTCAGCCCCCTTCTTTTTTTTTTTTGCGGTACGCGGACCTCTCACTGCTGTGGCCTCTCCCGTTGCGGAGCACAGGCTCCGGACATGCAGGCTCAGCGGTCATGGCTCACGGGCCCAGCCGCTCCGCAGCATGTGGGATCTTCCCGGACCAGGGCACGAACCCGCGTCCCCTGCATCAGCAGGCGGACCCTCAACCACTGCGCCACCAGGGAAGCCCCTTTCAGCCCCCTCTTGAAGACCCTCATCTTTAGAATCCACTGCTCTTGTTACTTTGAACAAAGCCTCCAGTTTGCTGCTCTTCTGATCACAGCATGAGAGCAAGCATATTTGCTTTGGTCAAATTTTGTGTGTAAGTGATTTCAGCCATTTGGCTTATTGTATTTGTATCATTTGGGGGTGAATTCCAGGGACCTCAGGACATCATTCCTGTTTTTACTTGAAAATAGATGTAATGAAGAACTGTATTAGATTTGGCCAAGTTTTATTTCCGAGGAAGGAGCCTGTCTTGTGGTTTAACTCATCCAAAGGTACATCTGATGTCTGGTTTGACTGACATCTTTACTCAGTTTAAACAGTGTAACAAAGGAAAGATCTATTTCCTTTCTTATGCATGCCTTGAATAGTGATGCCCAGCTCAGGCATGGGGACCAAAGTCCCACCTTTTACCTGCTAATGCCTTCAAATCTCACAAACACTGTTGATTATTTACCCGTAACCATTTCTCATACCCAGCACACCCCCTTTTCCTTGCAACAAAATCTTTTTTTTTTTAACATCTTTATTAGAGTATATTGCTTTACAGTGGTGTGTTGCAACAAAATCTTAATTTTGTTCAACAGACAGTAAGTGTGCCTAGCTCCAGGAAGTACATTATTGTTGGTCTAAATTCACCATGTAATCTCGTTTCTCCTCTGCCAGGGTTAGGGATAGGCAGGTGATCCAGTTCTGACATGTGAAATGTAAAGAAGTCTGGGGAGGGGCTTGACAGAGCTTTGGGGGAAAAATTCCTCCCTGATAAAAAGAGGGAGACAAGAAGACATTGTCACTCTCTTTTCTTTCCTGCTACCAGGGACTTGGGATGAATTCCAAGGCCCTCTGTACATCATTCCTTTGTTATTTGAAAATTGATTTAATAAAGAACTGTGTGTGGAGTTGTGGAAAAGGAAAGCCAAGAGATGGGCAAAGAAGCATCCCTAACTGTTAGCCAATCTTGGGTCAGCCTCCCTCCAGATTCTTGTTTTGTGCAAGAATTAAATCCTCTCATTGTTTAAGCCACTTTTAGTTGAGTATTCTGTTACTTGCAGCTAAAAGCCTTCAGACACATCTGACTTCACAGAACTTACTATGCTTCACAGAGCATCTTTAACACTCTTTATCCTGACTGAACAAAAACAATTCCCCATCTTCTACTTGGCTGTTAAACCATGGTTCCTGAGTAACTTATTAAATATAGTTGAAGATCCAAGAGTATTATAAAAAGCAAAGTGTTTTAATTCTTCTGATTTTTCTAATGTACTTTGGCCAAGTGGAATAATATAAATAAAATGATTTTTCATTAACTGATCTATAGAAGAAAGAATGTCAGTATTCCCAAATAGCCATTTTAGAGTTTTCTTCTTTTTTTTCCTCAGTGTAATCACTATATATTTTTTTATTTTATTTTTATTGGTGTATAGTTGTTTTACAGTGTTGTGTTAGTTTCTACTATACAGCAAGAGACAATTGGATAAAGAAGATGTGGTACATATATACAATGGAATATTTCTCAGCCATAGAAAGGAACAAAACTGGGTCATTTGTAGAGACGTGGATTGACCTAGAGACCGTCATACAGAGTGAAGTAAGTCAGAAAGAGAAAAACAAATATCGTATATTAACGCATATATATGGAATCTAGAAAAATGGTACAGATGAACCTGTTTGCAAGGCAGAAATAGAGACACAGACGTAGAGAACAAACGTATGGACACCAAGGGGAGAAAGGAGGGGTGGGATGAATTGGGAGATTGGGATTGACATATATACGCTAATATGTATAAAATAGAGTTTTCTTCTTTAAAGTGTTTTTCAGGCTTTCTGGTTCAGAATTTGAGTTCTTTTCATTTTTATTTTTTTTATTTTGGCTGTGTTGGGTCTTCATTGCTGCACGCGGGCTTTCTCTAGTTGTGGCGAGCGGGGGCTACTCTTTGTTGCGGTGTGCGGGCTCCTCATTGTGGTGGCTTCTCTTGTTGTGGAGCACAGGCTCTAGGTGCACAGGCTTCAATAGTTGTGGCACACGGGCTCAGTAGCTGTGGCTTGTGGGCTCTAGAGTGCCGGCTCAGTAGTTGTGGCGCACGGGCTTAGTTGCTCCGTGGCATGTGGGATCTTCCCGGCCCAGGGATTGAACCCATGTCCCCTGCATTGGTAGGCAGATTCTTAACCACTGTGCCACCAGGGAAGCCAGAATTTGAGTTCTTAATTGAGCCAGCCTTTGGAAATTATTGGAAATCAACCATAAACAGCCTCTGCTATTGCCTAAGGCAGTCACTATGGGTTTATTATTATTATTGCTATAAAAGCTCACCTGTGTTATTAAAACCCAAAATATTCTTCATCCTTTATGGCTTGGCATTTTTAACCTTATTTGTCCATAACTTTAGCACTTTATCCACTTTTTATTACTAGAGACTTAAATTTGTTCTGCATTTAATATTCTTATCACAGTTTTTCTCCTTTCCAGTCCATTCATATCTTTATACCTTTTGTCCCTGAAAATGTGGGAATATGGCCAAATCTCATTTTGGGGACGGCTGGGTCAAATCGAAGATGATGATACTGTCATTTATAATTAACTACCAAAAGTACATCTCCAGTTTACCAGGTTTTCTGTTTTCCATATCTTTACCTGAGAGTACCATTGAGGTGTTTGGGTTAAAACCAGCTCCAGGAAATTGACATTTTGTAATAAACAAAAACAGTCATAAACTAACATTTCTCAGAGCCTGAAACAAACCATGCAACAAGCCTGGAAGGAATAAGCACAATCTTCTCTTCATTCAGAGTTTTAGCCTTTATGTTGGCCAAGTCGGATTTAGTTACTGACAGTAGGTACAAGCTTCTTTTCTAACTAAATGAATTGGGGTGAAAGTGGGGGAGAGGGGAGGGAAGAGTGGCAAAACTACAGTGACCAAGTTAGGACATAAGTGCTTAGTAAATTCAATGAAGAATTTGTAGGCCAATGCACATTTCCACAAGTGGTTTGTGGAACTTATTTTCAAATTCCATGTAGAGTGCTGATTGCATCAAGCAAGATGAATAATTTATCTTCTGCATCACTGGAGCAATAACTGTAAACTTGTTCATTAAATTCAACAAGCATGTATGAGCCAGGCTTGTGCCAGCTAGTAAGGACTATCACCCTTTTGAAACCTAGGCCCATGGAGGAGGGATTTTAAGGTTGTCTTGATTGTACCCACAGGATTTTAATTTATGGAGATGACTGAGAGGCTAATGCCATTGAAAGAAGATTGTGATTACTTACATTTCCCAAGAGAAGGGAGCTTGCCATACCATGCAGGGCCTCATGGGGAAGCACCAGGTTTGGTCAGAAGGCAGAAGCAGCAAAGGGAAAACATGGCCCAAACTTTTATTGTTTTCCCCGGGAAAAGCAAAGCAAGGCAGGGAAAATAGCTTAGGATTGGCTAGTTTAAATAACGTTGGCAAGCTCTGGGCTATAGGGATGGTGTCTGGTTTTGTGCTACCTAGCTCTGGTGATTAGGGGAGAGGAATGTTGGGTTGGTGTGTGAGAGTTAAATAAAGGAGGTGGTTGGGAGTGTGGACTCATGATTGTTTAGAGGCCTTGTAATATGATTTTTGTGCATCCACAAAAGCTAGCTCACAGGGGAGATGTCAACAATGGTGGCCATCGGTTTGGCCCTGTGAATAATGAATGCCAACTAGACAAATATAGAATCTAAGAAAACACAGAACAAAAATCCACATGATCAGGAATTCTCAGTGCAAATCAATCCTCTTACATAAAAACATAATTTAGAAACTATACTACGTATGGACAAGCACATGGGAAACAAACCACATAGCTATTGCAGGTTTTAATTATAAAAATGTGCAGTAAAGAATTTGGCCTTGCCCAAAGAGAGGTCTGGCCTTTGCCCTCAGCTTACAGGATTAATCTGTGTCATACCTGATAAGACCGTCTTTGTGTAGGGCCCATGATGGCCACACTGGATTGTAGCGTGGGGACTGGACTCTCCAGAAAGACTAGCTGTAATTTAAGGTAGGGCTTAGGTCACACAGTATCAACCTACAGGCTGAGTTCAACCATGTGGGCACTCAATCATGCCTACATAGTGGAACCCCAATAAAAACTGGACACTGATGCTCAGATGAACTTCCCCAGTGGGCAGTACTCCATGCATACATGTAGATGCCAGGAGGGAAATGGATCCTAACTCCACAGGACAGGATGATGGAAGCTGCACATCTGGAACCCTCCCAAACTCTACCCAATGCCTCTCTTCCTTTGATTTTAATGTCTCCTTTCCCAGTAATAAACCATAGCCATAAATATAAAACCTCTCAGTGAGTTCTGGAGCCCCTCTAGTGATTTATCGAACTTGAGGGTGGTCTTGGGAATCACTCCCCACAAAACATGCAGTTGGTGTTAGAAGAGAAGGCAGTCTTGGGAACTGGGACCTCAAACTTTGCAGTTTGTCTAACTCCAGGCAAAAAGTATTAATGTATACACATGCATTGTACATAAAGAAATAAAATTTAAAAGTAAAGAAGGTATTAATTTAAAAAATGGAAGGTTTTCCTCCCCTCTCTAGCTTCACAAGTCCCAGTTCCCCACAGAATCCCACTTGAACTGTTTCTTTCTGGTTTATCTTTCTAGACATTTTCTGCACAAATATAAACATATATACATACTTTATTATTCTTTTAATCATAAATGAGATTGTGCTCTATAGACAATTCTGAAATTTCCTTTTATCCCTTCTATTTCACGAATAGTCTTTGTGTCAGCACATCTGGACCTACCCCTGTGCTTTTGGCTGTATGATGGCTGTACAATCATAAGAAGGGAACCAACTGTCAGGGTTCCTGTGAGATCACATGATTTCACACATGTAGAGCTCTTAGAAGAGTACTAACACAAAACAAGCAAGCATTCCATATGTTATCATTTATTTGTTTATTCAGCCTGCCCTCTATTGGGTACATTGCTATTTCTAGCAATGTACCTATTTTCCCATTATTTCTAACAAGGCCAGAATGAATTTCCTTGAGCTTGTACTTATACATTCACATCTGGGATAAATTTCTAGGAATGGAATTGGTATGCCAAAGGCTATATGCATTTAACATTTTGCTAGGTGTTGTCAAATTGCTGTCTAAAATGGTTGTACCAATTTACATTCCAACCCCTGGCCTGTGATCTGCCTGATTCCCCTTACTTCCAATTACTGAGCATTATCCAACTTTTTAGTCTTTATCAACCTGATAGGCTTTTAAAAATTGCATCTCCTTTCAGTTTACTTTGCATTTCTTTAATTATTGTGAGGCTGGGTATCTTTTTCTTTTATATTTATGCATTTATGTTATATTTATAGTACTTTTTTCTTCCAGCTGCTTAATTCATGTGCTTTAATTTTCTATTTGATTTAAGCAAACTTCCCATGCGATTTGAAACTACTATTTTGAATAAGACTCAGGCAAAATGAAAAGATACCAAGATGCTTTCCCAGCCAGCATTCCACACCATCATGACTTCCACTATGGTTTTAAACTTCTTTAAAAAAAAAAAAAAAAGCTAAGCTAAATGAAAAACGATATACTGGAAAGAAGTACTTCTTGCCAGTGGTTGATTGAAGGGCTTTTGCTTATTTGTTTATTCCTTTCAACTAAATAGAACTCATTCCCTTTAATTCAGCTTATATCCATTTCTCCAACATGGAAACCAACCCACCAAGAACTGAATCTTTTTATTTTTTAACTTAAGCCAACCTAATAAATAAATATTCTATTATTTCTCACCCAACATAAAAGGTGATAGAGAGCAAACTGGTAACAACTTTTGTGTGTATTGGTACATTTTTTGCACTTTTTATAAGAGTGAATTACTTTTCTAAAAACAAGTTGACTTGGAGGATGGTGGAGTAGAAGGACATGTGCTCATCTCCTCTTGCAAGAGCACTGAAATCACAACTAACTGCTGAACACCCATCGAAAGGAAGACACTGGAACCCACAAAAAAGATACCCCAATGACAAAGGAGAACCTGCAATGAGACGGTAGGAGGGGCACAATCATGATAAAATCAAATCCCATACTTGAAGAGATAATAGCTGAAAACTTCCCTAACATGGGAAAGGAAGCAGTCAACCAAGTCCAAGAAGCGCAGAGAGCCCCAGGCTGGATAAACCCAAGGAGGAATATGCTGAGACACATAGTAATCAAATTAACAAAAGTTAAAGACAAAGAAAAAATATTAAAAGCAACAAGGGAAAAATGACAAATAACATACAAGGAACTCCCATAAGGTTATCGGCTGATTTCTCAGCAGAAACTCTGCAAGCCAGAAGGGAGTGGCATGATATATTTAAAGTGATGAAAGGGAAGAAACTACAACCAAGATTACTCTACCGAGAAAGGCTCTCATTCAGATTTGATGGAGAAATCAAAAGCTTTAGAGACAAGCAAAAGCTGAGAGAATTCAGCACCAGCAGACCAGATTTGCAACAATGCTAAAGGAACTCCTCTAGGCGGGAAAGAGACTAGCAACTTAAACAAACAAACCCAAAAAAACAAAAAACCTTGTACGCATATAGACTGTTATATCAAAACCTCATGGGAACAGCAAACCCCAAAACTACAAAAGAAACACACAAAAGAAAAAGTAACCCAAACACAACACTAAAGATGATCATCAAATCACAAGAGAAGAGAACAAACAAGGAAGGGAAGAAAAAAGACCTACAAAACCAAAACCATTAAGAAAATGACAATAAGAAGATAGATATCAGGTCCCTGGTGGCGCAGTGGTTGAGAGTCCGCCTGCTGCTGCAGGGGACACGGGTTCGTGCCCCGGACTGGGAGGATCCCACATGCTGCAGAGCGGCTAGGCCCGTGAGCCATGGCCGCTGAGCCTGCACGTCTGGAGCCTGTGCTCCACAACAGGAGAGGCCACAACAGTGAGAGGCCTGCATACCGCAAAAAAAAAAAAAAAAAGATATCGATAATTACCTTAAATGTAGATGGATTAAATGCACCAACCAAAAGACATAGACTGGCAGAGTGGATACAAAAACAATACTCGAATATATGCTGTGTACAAGAGCCCCACCTCAGACCCAGGGACACATACAGACTGAAAGTGAGGGTATGGAAGAAGCTATTCCATGCAAATGGAAATCAAAAGAAAGCTGGAGTAGCAATTCTCATATCAGACAAAATAGATTTTAAAATAAAGACTGGTATAAGAGACAAAGAAGGACATTACATAATGATCAAGGGATCAATCCAAGAAGACGATACAACAATTGTAAATATATATGCACCCAACATAGGAGCACCTATAACAATAATAGTGGGGGACTTTAACACCCCACTTTTATCAATGGACAGATCATCCAGACAGAAAATCAATAAGGAAACACAGGCCTTAAATGACACATTAGACCAGCTGGACTTAATTGATATTTATAGAGCATTCCATCCAAAAGCAGCAGAATGCTTTCTTCTCAAGTGCACACAGAACATTCTCCAGCATTGACCACATGCTGGACCACAAGGCGAGCCTTGGTGAATTTAAGAAAAATAATTTTTTTCACATCTTCATTGGAGTATAAATGCTTTACACTGTTGTGTTAGTTTCTGCTGTACAACAAAGGGAATCAGTTATATGTATACATAAATCCCCATATTCCCTCCCTCTTGAGCCTCCCTCCAACCCTCCCTATCCTATCCCTCTAGGTTGTCACAGAGCATTGAGTTGAACTCCCTGTGCTATGCAGCAGCTTCCCACTACCCATCCATTTTACATTTGGTAGTGTATATATGTCATTGTTACTCTCTCACTTCATCCCAGCTTCCCCTACCCCTCCTGTGCCCTCAGGTCCATTCTCTACGTCTGCCTCTTTATTCTGTATGACAGATTCTAGATCCATCCACCTCACGACAAATAACTCAATTTCGTTCCATTTTATGGCCCACTAATACTCCATTGTATATATGTGCCACGTCTTCTTTATCCATTCATCTCTTGATGGGCATTTAGGTTGCTTCCATGTCCTGGCTATTGTAAGTAGTGCTACAATGAGTATTGTGGTACATGTATCTTTTTGAATTATGGTTTTCTCAGGGTATATGCCCAGTAGTGGGATTGCTGGGTCATATGGTAGTTCTGTTTTTAGTTTTCAAGGAACCTCCATACTGTTCTCCATAGTGGCTGTATCAATTTACATTCCCACCAACAGTGCAAGAGGGTTCCCTTTTCACCACACCCTCTCCAGGATTTATTATTTCTAGGTTTTTTGATGATGGCCATTCTGACTGGTGTGAGGTGACACATTGTGGTTTTGATTTACATTTCTCTAATGATTAGTGATGTTGAGCATCTTTTCATGTATTTGTTGGCCATCTGTATGTCTTCTTTGGAGAGATGTCTATTTAGGTCTTCCACCCATTTGGTGTTCGGTTGTTTGTGATATTGAGCTGCATGTGTGGCTTGTATATGTTAGAGATTACTCCTTTGTCAGTTGCTTAATTTGCAAATTTTTTCTCCCATTCTGAGGGTTGTCTTTTCATCTTGTTTCTGGTTTCCTTTGCTGTGCAAAAGCTTTTAAGTTTCATTAGGTCCCATTTGTTTATTTTTGTTTTTATTTCCCTTACTCTAAGAGGTAGGTGATAAAGGATCTTGCTGTGATTTATGTCATAGAGTGATGCCTGTGTTTTCCTCTAAGAGTTTTATAGTGTTTGGACTTACATTAGGTCTTTAATCCATTTTGAGTTTATTGTTGTGTATGGTGTTAGGGAGTGTTCTAATTTCATTCTTTTACACATATCTGTCCATTTTTCCCAGCACCACTTATTGAAGGGGCTGTCTTTTCTCGATTGTATATTCTTGCCTCTTTGTTAAAGATAAGGTGACCATAGGTGCATGGGTTTATCTCTGGACTTTCTATCCTGTTCCATTGACCTGTATGTCTGTTTTTGTGCCAGTACCATACTGTTTTGATTGCTATAGCTATGTAGTATAGTCTGAAGTTAGGGAGCCTGATTCCTCCAGCTCCGTCTTTCTTTCTCAAGATTGTGTTGGCTATTTGGGGTCTCTTGTGTTTCCATACAAATTGTAAAATTTCTTGTTCTAGTTCTGTGAAAAATGCCATTGGTAATTTGATAGGGATGGCATTGAACCTATAGATTGCTTTGGTTAGTACAGTCATTTTCACAATATTGATTCTTCTAATCCAGGAGCATGGTATAACTCTCCATCTGTTTATGTTATCTTTGATTTCTTTCATCAGTGTTTTATAGTTTTCTGAGTACAGGTCTTTTGCCTCCTTAGGTAGGTTTATTCCTAGGTATTTTATTCTTTTTTTTTGTGATGGTAAATGGGATTGTTTCCTTACTTTCTCTTTCTGAACTTTCGTTGTTAGTGTATAGGAATGCAAGAGATTTCTGTGCATTAATTTTGTATCCTGCAACTTTACTAAATTCATTGATAAGCTCTAGTAGTTTTCTGGTGGCAGCTTTAGGATTCTCCGTGTATAGTACCATGTCATCTGCAAACAGTGACAGTTTTACTTCTCCTTTTCCAATATGTATTCCTTTTATTTCTTTTTCTTCTCTGATTACCATGGCTAGGACTTCCAAAACTATGTTGAATAATAGTGGCAAGAGTGGACATGTTTGTCTTGGTTCTGCTCTTAGAGGAAATGCTTTCAGTGTTTCACCATTGAGAATGATGTTTGCTGTGGGTTTGTCACATATGGCTTTTACTATGTTGAGGTAGGTTCCCTCTATGCCCACTTTCTGGAGAGCTTTTATCATAAATGGGTGTTGAATTTTGTCAAAAGCTTTTTCTGCAGCTATTGAGATGATCATATAGTTTTTATCCTTTAATTTGTTAATATGGTGTATCACATTGATTGTTTTGCATATGTTGAAGAATCCTTGCAACCCTGGGATAAATCCCACTTGATCATGCTGTATGATTTTTTTAATGTGTTGTTGGATTCTGATTGCTAGTATTTTGTTGAGGATTTTTGCGTCTATGTTCATCAGTGATATTGGTCTACAGTTTTCTTTTTTTGTGATATCTTTGCCTGGTTTTGGTGTCAGGGTGATGGTGGCCTCATAGAACAAGTTTGGGAGTGTTCCTCCCTCTGCAATTTTTTGGAAAAGTTTGAGAAGGATACGTGTTAACTCTTCTCTAAATATTTGATAGAATTTGCTGGTGAAGCCAGCTGATCCTGGACTTTTGTTTGTTGGAAGATTTTTAATTTCAGTTTCCATTTCATTACCTGTGATTGGTCTGTATATATTTTCTAATTTTTCCTGGTTCAATCTGGGAAAGTTGTACCTTTCCAAGAATTTGTCCATTTCTTCCAGGTTGTCCAATTTATTGGCATACAGTTTCTTGTAGTAGTCTTTTATGATCCTTTGTATTTCTGCAGTGTCAGTTATAACTTCTCCTTTTTCATTTCTGATTTTATTGAGCCCTCTCTTGATGAGTCTGGCTAAAGGTTTATCAATTTTGTTTACCTTCTCAAAGAACCAACTTTTAGTTTTATTGATCTTTGTTATTGTTTTCTTCATTTCTATTTCATTTATTTCTGCTATGATTTCTACTCTGATTTATTTTTTCTTTTACTAACTTTGGGTTTTCATTGTTCTTATTTTTCTAGTTGCTTTGGGTTTACAGTTAGATTGTTTATTTGAGATTTTTCTTGTTTGTTGAGGTGAGCTTGAATTGCTATGAACTTCCCTCTTAGAACTGCTTTTGCTGCCTCCCATAGGTTTTGGATCATTGTGTTTTCGTTGTCATTTATTTCTAGGTATTTTTTAAATTTCTTCTTTGATTTCTTCAGTGATTGCTTGGTTATCTCGCAGTGCACTGTGTAGCCTCCACGTGTTTGTGATTTTTACAGTTTTTTTCCTGTAATTGATTTCTTTTTTTAGTATTCTTTTTTTCTGTTTTTTAAATTAAATTAAAATAATTTATTTATTATACAGCAGGTTCTTATTTGCAATTGATTTCTAATCTCACAGCATTGTGATCAGAAAAGATGCTTGATAAGATTTCGATTTTCTTAAATTTTTAGGTTGATTTGTTGACCCAAGATGTGATCTGTTCTGGAGAACATTCCATGTGCACTTGAGAAGGAAGATTATTCTTCTGCTTTTGGGTGGAATGTCTTAAAAATATCAGTTAGATCTGTCTGGTCTATTGTGTCATTTAAAGCTTGTGTTTCTTTATTTATTTTCTGTCTGGATGATCTGTCTATTGGTGTAAGTGGGGTGTTAATGTCCCTACTATTACTGTGTTACTGTCGATTTCTCCTTTTATGGCTGTTAGCATTTGCCTTATGTACTGAGGTGCTCCTATGTTGAGTGCATAAATATTTATAATTGTTATGTTTTCTTCTTGGATTGATCCCTTGATCATTATGTTGTGTCCTTCCTTATCTCTTGTAACAGTCTTTATTTTAAAGTCTATTTTATCTGATATGAATATTGCTACTCCAACTTACTTGTGATTTCCATTTGCATGGAATATCTTTTTCCATCCCCTCACTTTCAGTCTGTATGTGTCCCTAGGTCTGAAGTGGGTTTCTTGTAGACAGCATATATAAGGGTATTGTTTTAGTATCCATTCAGGCAGTCTATGTCTTTTGGTGGGAGCATTTAATCCATTTACATTTAACGTAATTATCAATATGTATGTTCCTATTACCATTTTCTTAATTGATTTGGGTTTGTTTTTGTGGGTCTTTTTCTTCTCTTGTGTTTCCCACTTAGAGAAGTTCCTTTAGCATTTGTTTAAAGCTGGTTTGGTGATGCTGAATTCTTGTAGCTTTTGCTTGTCTGTAAAGCTTTTGATTTCTCCATCAAATCTGAATGAGATCCTTGCTGGGTAGATTAATCTTGGTTATAGGTTTTTCCCTTTCATCACTTTAAATATGTCCTGCCAGTCCCTTCTGGCTTGCAGAGTTTCTGCTGAAAGATCAGCTGTTAACCTTATGGGGATTCCCTTGTATGTTATTTGTTGCTTTTCTCTTGCTGCCTGTAATATTTTTTCTTTGCATTTAATTTTTGATAGTTTGATTAATATGTGGCTTGGTGGGTTTCTCTTTGGGTTTATCCTCTCTGCACTTCCTGGACTTGATTGACTATTTCCTTTCCCATGTTAGGGAAGTTTTCAACTATAATCTCTTCAAATATTTTCTCAGACCCTTTCTTTTTCTCTTCTTTTTCTGGGACCCCTATAATTTGAATGTTGGTTCATTTAATGTTGTCCTAGAGATCTCTGAGACTGTCCTCAATTCTCTTCATTCTTTTTTCTTTATTTTGCTCCTTGGCAGTTATTTCTACCATTTTATCTTCCAGCTCACTTATCCGTTCTTCTGCCTCAGTTATTCTGCTATTCATTCCATCTAGAGTTTGGTTTTTTTTTTGCGGTACACAGGCCTCTCACCGTTGTGGCCTCTCCCGTTGCAGAGCACAGCCTCCGGACGTGCAGGCTCAGCAGCCATGGCTCACGGGCCTAGCTGCTCCGCGGCATGTGGGATCACCCCAGACCAGGGCACAAACCCATGTCCCCTGCATCGGCAGGTGGACTCTCAACCACTGCGCCTCCAGGGAAGCCCTAGAGTATTTTTAATTTCAGTTATCGTGTTGGTCATCACTGTTTGCTCTTTAGTTCTTCTAGATCCTTGTTAAATGTTTCATGTATTTATTCTGTTTCCGAGATTTTGGATCATCTTTACTGTCATTACTCTGAATTCTTTTTCAGGTAGGTTGCCTATTTCGTCTTCATTTATTTGGTCTTGTACGTTTTTACCTTGCTCCTTCATCTGCAACATGTTTTTGTTGTTTCATTTTTTTCTTTTTCGATGTGTGAAGCTGTATTCCTGTCTTACTGGTTGTAGAGCCGGGTTTTGGCGCTTAGATGAGGACCTCCGGGAGACCTCACTTGGATTAATTTTCCCCGGGGTCTGAGGTTCTCTGTTAATCCAGTGGTTTGGACTTAGCGCTCCCACCACAGGACTTAGCGCTCCCACCACAGGAGCTTGGGCCTGACCTCCGGCCTGGGAACCAAGACCCTGCAAGCTGTGTGGTGCAGCAAGCAAAAACAAAAAAGAAAAAGAAAAAAAGGAGCAGTACAATAACAAAAAATTAAAAATAAAATAAAATTAGAAAGGTAAAAAGTATAAAAGCGTGGTGGGGGAGGAACAAGCCAAAAGGAGCAGAACAATAACAAAGTGTAAAGAATAAAATTAGAAAAATAAAAGGTTTATTGAAAAAATAGAAAGTAAATGCATCAACAACGTAAAACAGAACCCCAACTTAAAGAAGAAGAAAAAAAACGGCCTTGGCTATGGGGGGGTCTTAGTTTAGGTGGCGGGTGGAACTTAGGCAGGGTGGGGTTTAGGGTGGGGGTGGCCTAGGTGTGGGGGGGTGATATTCAAGCGTGGGGTGAGGCCTCTGCTTAGGACCTGCACGGAAGGGGAGAGGCAGCACCTCCAAAGGGGGACCTCCAGAGTGTGGAGTTCCAGAGTTTGAAGGTAAGGCCCTGGGTGAGGGTGTGTGGCTGGGGTTTCAGCCCAGCGTAGTTGGAGGGGGTCTCAGATGGGGTCTCCAAGTGTAGAGGTGGGGCCCTGGGTGGGGGTGTAGGGGCAGGGCTTGGGCTCTGTGCAGCAGGAGGGAGGCTCCAAGGGCAGAGTATTAGGCCTGGGAACCCAACAGTCTCCCTGATGCCTAAGTGGATAGGGAAGGTGCTGGCCATGTTCCCTTCTGTTCCTCTGCCCACCCTCCCAGGGTCCACCCCGTCGCCGCTGGACCGCTCACCATGGCTGGGTCCCACTGAATGTAGGAACTCCTCCCCTCCCCCAGCCTCCTCTCAGGGGTGCCAGCCCTGTAGGTCCGGCCTTTACTTTTGCTCCCCCTTCCCTCCCTCCCACTGCCTCAGGACTCGCATGGCTGGAGGGGGCCTTGGTGGGCAGAGGATCAGGCCAGGGATCTCAGCAGGCTCCCAGGGGCCCAAGTGAGTAGGGGAAATGCTTTCCATGCTCCCTTTTGATCCTCTACCCTCACAATGGTCCCCCGCTTTCCCCCTCTGGGCGTGGGATCCCTTCCCCTCCCCCAGCCGCCCCTCAGGGGCACTGGTCTCGTCCCACCTCCACTTCTCCTCTCCCCTCACTCTCCCCCATGCCACATGTCCTACCTGTTTGCTGGGGGTTCCTCCCATGCCCTTAGGTGTCCATAGTCCCCCACTGCTGCCCGGTAAGTGCCCTAGTTGTGTGGAGACACGAATTCTGTGTCCTCCTAGTCCACCATCTTGACGCCGCCCCTCAATTTAAGAAAATTGAAATCATATCAAGCATCTTTTCTGATCACAATGCTATGAAATTAGAAATAAACTACAAGAAAAAAACTATAAAAAAAACACTGTGGAGGCTAAACAATATGCTACTAAACAACCAATGGATCACTGAGGAAATCAAAGAGGAAATAAAAAAATACCTGGAGGCAAATGACAATTAAAGCACAATGATTGAAAACCTATGGGATGCAGCAAAAGCAGTTCTAAGAGGGAAGTTTATAGCAATACAATCTAACCTCAGGATACAAGAAAAATCTCAAATAAACAACCTAACCTTACACCTAAAGCAACTAGAGAAAAAGAACAAACAAAACCTAAAGTTAGTAGAAGGATAGAAATCATGAATATCAGAGCAGAAATAAATGAAATAGAGACAAAGAAAACAATAGCAAGGATCAATGAAACTAAAAGCTGGTTCTTTGAGAAGATAAAATTGATAAACCTTTAGCCAGATTCATCAAGAAAAAAAGGGAGAGGACTCAAATCAATAAAATTAGAAATGAAAAAGGAGAAGTTATAACTGACACCACAGAAATACAAAGGATCATAAGAGACTCTTACAAGAAACTGTATGCCAATAAAATGGACAACCTGGAAGAAATGGACAAATTCTTAGAAAGATGCAGTCTCCCAAGATTGAACCAGGAAGAAATAGAAAATATGAACAGACCAATCACAAGCACTGAAATTGAAACTGTGATTAAAAGTCTTCCAACAAACAAAAGTCCAGGACCAGATGGCTTCACAGGCGAACTCTGTCAAACCTTTAAAGAAGAGCTAACACCTATCCATCTGAAACTGTTCCAGAAAATTGCAGAGGAAGTAAACTCCCAAACTCATTCTATGAGGCCACCATCACCCTGATACTAAAACCAGACAAAGATACCACAAAAAAAGAAAATTACAGGCCAATATCACTGATGAACATAAACACAAAAATCCTCAACAAAATACTAGCATTCGAAATCCAACAATACATTAAAAGGATCATACACCATGATCAAGTGGGATTTATCCCAGGGATGCAAGGATTTTTCAATATCCACAAATCAATCAGTGTGATACACCACATCAATAAATTGAAGAATAAAAACCATATTATCATCTCAGTAGATGCAGAAAATACTGTTGACAAGATTCAGCACCCATTTATGATAAAAACTCTCCAGAAAGTGGGCACAGAGGGAACATACCTCAATATAATAAAGGCCGTATGCAATAAACCTACAGCTAACGTCATACTCAATGGTGAAAAGCTGAAAGCATTTCCTCTAAGATCAGGAACAAGACAATGATGTCCATTCTTGCCACTTTTATTAAACATAGTTTTGGAAGTCCTAGCTACGGCAATCAGAGAAGAAAAGAAATAAAAGGAATACAAATTGGAAAAGAAGAAGTTAAACTGTCACTGTTTGAAGATGACATGATACTATACGTAGAAGATCCTGAAGACACTACCAGAAAACTACTAGAGCTCATCAATGAATTTGGTAAAGTTGCAGGTTACAAAATTAATACACAAAAACCTGTTGCATTTCTATACAGTAACAAAGATCAGAAAGAGAAATTCAAGAACCAATCCCATTTACCATCACATCAAAAAGAATAAAATACCTAGGAACAAATCTATCTAAGGAGACAAAAGACATGTACTCCTAAAACTATAAGATGCTGATGAAAAAAATTGAAGAAGACACAAACGGATGGAAAGATATACCATGTTCGCGGACTAGAAGAATCAACATTGTGAAAATGACTATACTACCCAAGGTAATCTACAGATTCAATGCAACCCCTATCAAATTACCAATGGCATTTTTCACAGAACTGGAACAAAACAATCTTAAAATTTGTATGGAGACACAAAAGACCCTGAATAGCCAAAGCAATCTTGAGAAAAAAACCAGAGCTGGATGAAGTGTGCTCCCTGACTTTAGACTATACTACAAAGCTATAGTCATCAAAACAGTATGGTACTGGCACAAAAATAGAAATATAGATCAGTGGAACAGGATAGATATCCCAGAAATAAACCCACGCACCTATTGTCAATTAATCTACAACAAAGGAGGCAAGACCACTCAATGGTAGAAAGAGGTCCTCTTCAACAAATGGTGCTGGGAAAACTGGACAGCTACATGTAAAAAAAAATGGAATTAGATTATTCTTTACCACCATACACAAAAATAAGCTCAAAATGGATTGAAGACCTAAATGTGAGACCGGACACTATTAAACTCCTAGAGGAAAACATAAGCAGAACACTTCCTGACATAAATCGCAGCAGTATCTGTTTTTTGATCTGTCTCCCAGAATAATGGAAATAGAAACAAAAATAAACAAATGGGACTAATTAAACTCAAAAGCTTTTGCACAGCAAAGGAAACCATAAACAAAACGAAAAGACAACCCACAGATTGGGAGAAAATATTTGCAAATTATGTGACTGACAAAGGGTTAGTCTCCAGAATTTGCAAACAGCTCATGAGGCTTAATACCATCAAAACAAACAACCCAATCAAAAAATGGGCAGAAGACCTAAATAGACATTTCTCCAAAGAAGACACACAGATGGCCAAGAGGCACATGAAAAGATGTTCAACTTTGCTAATTATTAGAGAAATGCAAATCAAAACTACAATGAGATATCACCTCACCCTAGTCAAAATGGCTATTATCAAAAAGTCCACAAACAGTAAATGCTGGAGAGGGTGTGGAGAGGAGGGAACCCTCCTACACTGTTGGTGGAAATGTAAATTGGTACAGCCACTATGGAGAATAGTATGGAGGTTCCTTTAAGAGCTAAAAATAGAGCTACCATATGACCCTGCAATCCCACTCCTGGGCATAAAAACATGGTCTGAAAGGATACATGCACCCCAGTGTTCATTGCAGCACTGTCTACAATAGCCAAAACGTAGAAGCACCCTAAATGTCCATTGACAGAGGAATGAATAAAGAAGATGTGGTACGTATATACAATGGAATATTACTCAGCCATAAAAAAGAATGAAATAATGCCATTTGCAGCAGCATGGATGGACCTAGAGATTGTCATACTGAGTGAAGTAAGTCAGACAGAGAAAGACAAATATCCTTTGATATCCCTTATATGCAGAATCTAAAAAGAAATGATACAAATGAACTTATTTACAAAACAGAAACAGACTCAAGACTTAGAGAACAAACTGTGGTTACCAGGGGGGAAGGGTGGGGGGAAGGGATAGTTAGGGAGTTTGGGATTGACATGTACACACAGCTGTATTTAAAATGGATAACCAACAAGGACCTACTGTATAGCACAGGGAGCTCTGCTCAATGTCATGTGGTAGCCTGGATGGGAGGGGAGTTTGGGGGAGAATAGATACATGTATATGTATGGCTGAGTCCCTTTGCTGTGCACCTGAAACTAACATTGTTAATTGCCTATACTCCAATATAAAATAAAAAGTTAAAAAAATAAAAACAGGTTGACTTGTATGTTCTAAAATATATTTTTAAATATATATTTATACTTATAAATATATATATATTTTTTGGCCACACGTAGCATTTGGGATCTTAGTTCCCCAACCAGGGATGGAACCAGGGTCCCCTTCAGTGAAAGCATGGAGTCTTAACCACTGGACTGCCAGGGAAGTCCCAAAAGCTATATTCTTGATTTTCAAGTGAATTTCACATTTTGCAAAGAACATTTGCATCAACTCCTCAGGAATTTGGTTTCTCCAAAAAGGAGAAACCCCCAAATATGGTCCTGCCTTTTGTCAAACCTCCTTTTCTTCCAAAACTGACCTCTTGAAAGCTTCCCAAATGGGGCTCCTTATTTTTCAACTGTACAATCTCATTCCCCTTCCTGCCCTCCATTTTTCAGAACTTGTAACAGTCAGTATATGATTATACCCATACTGGCTTCACATATTTGGATATACCCATATCTATCTTTTCTCCCCTGCTAATTATAAAGCTCCTATAGATTAAGTACTCTGTTAGTTATAAGTTAGAATAACAAATTACCTCCAAATTTAGCAGCTTAAAACAACAATAAACATTTATTTTCTAGCATAGTTTCTGCAGGTCAGAAGTTCAGGAGCTGGGCTGCAGTCCCATTAGCAAAGGCTTGACTGGAGCTGGAGCATCTGCTTCCAAGATGGTGCACTCTCAGACTGGCAAATTGATGCTACAGAGTTTCTCACCACGTGGACTCCTCCATAGAGCTACTCAAGAGTCTTCATGACATGGCATCTGGCTTCCCCCAGTATGAGTGATCTAAGAAAGGACAAGACAAAAGCCACAGAGGCTTTTACGACCTAGACTCATAAGTCACACATTCATTTGCAAAATATCCTACTGGTTACACAGATCAGCCCTTTTTAGGGATGTGAATACGAGGAGGCAAGAATCATTTGTGGCCATCCTGAAGCCTGGCTACCATGGGGACCCTGTCATTTATTCATTCTTTATGTTGTGCCTCATAGGTCATAGATCTTGGCATTGGTATAATCATTTAACCCAATTATGCACAAATACAGTAATGAATCAGGACACTGTTTCCTTTAATCAAAACTGATGACACATGTATAAAAGGACAAGTCCCAGGTCAGGTCTGCAAGGCAGAGATTTGCATGCAAGCATTTTATTGTGGAGAGCCCTCTGGATCCCCACACGCCCACTGTGGGGAGTGCCAGCTGAAGGATTGGGATCAGGGAGTTGTTGAACTACAACAAAGGCCTCAGCAAATGCCCAGGGGAGCTCTGGAGCTAGGATGGCCCTTCAGAGTATTTACACCATGGAAATGGGCAAAAGCTACAAGTCAGAGTTTTTAATCCCCAATCTGATCCTTGAGTCGGTTATTGACCATTTACCAGCACACAAGTGATCTACTGAATCCCTTTCTCTGAGGTCCAGAATGTATTATTTTAGAAAATTAAAATTCTGAGAAGTCCTACAAAAAGGAAAAGTATTTAACTTTGTGAAATGAGCATTTCCCAAACATATGACATGGATACAAATCTTAGGCACAGGCTCAAGTATACAAGAAGCTATTTAATTTCTGATTCTGCATCCCTTTCTTTCAGATTGATGAGAAAACAAAACATAACCTCCCTCCTTCCTGAAATTCCCTCACCACCCCTACCCCCTAGGGTTGTACACTGGTTCCAAGTGGCAGGAGAGGTGCCCTTGAGTGGTTCTGGTTCTCACTCACTGGTCCACCCAGGTACTGCTCAGATGCCCCACATCCCTGCCCACAGCCCGGCCAGGTCTGAGGTCTGAGCTAGTCCTTCTGTGACAAAGTAAAGGAATATCCTGTCCTGTAGGCGGGAGGCACTTTCTCCAGCTCACCTGTCAGCACCACTTCCGTCGCCTCGGGCTGGTCTCCCCCATTCTCCAGGCTCCTGAAAGCCTCTGAGCTGCAAACCCTGGTCTCCGGGCTGTGCTGACCTTTTCCTTCGCCACCTCCCTGGGCTCTGTTGCACAACACCACAGACACAGGATCCCTCCCTACCTCCTTCTCTTCCCGACTCCCCCTTCCAGTGCCCCGCGCCTCCACCCCCCACCCGGCCCCCCACCACTCTCCCCTCTCCTCGTTCCTTCCCTCCTCCTGTCCTTCTCTCTTCCCCAACTCAAATACTTTCCCGGCTGGGGAAATCCCTCTCTAGTCAACCAGTCTCTGCTTAAAAATCGGCTGAATTCTCCTAAGGATTTAGGTTTTAAATAACAAAAGCCATAAAGGCTGGCTGTTTTGTTTTCTATCCTAACAGAAGCCTCTTTTAAGGCACTGTACCCCCTATCTGTTTATATGGGTAAGAAAGTATGAAATTGGGGGAGGTGGGGTGAAGAAGTTCATGTCTGAAAATACCTTTCTCTCCATCACACCTCTTTGAACTTTGGAACATTTCAGGCAAAGTCTGCCAGCAGCTTCCCACGTGGCCTATTGAGTACCCTGCCGGGTGCCCAGCAAGTGCCATGGGATGGCCTCAGGGCTCAGTCTGCAGACGGACACAGACAGTAGGGAAGGCTTTCATCTCCGGACTCTGTCGGCCATTCTGGAGAGTAGGTGCAAAAGAGGAGGGAGGGTGGAGGCCAGGGAGTCCCAGTTGATCGGGAGGTACTGAGTCCCAGGACTGCAGAAGGCAAGTTAGGGGAGGTTGCTGTTCTTGGTGGCTTTTTGAAAACTTTCTTACAAGATTGCATCTTCGCCGCCGTTACACTTGTGTTTACACCGGTACTGCTTTCTGAGGCGCCGATGGCACTTTTGAAAAGGATGCTGATCCCCACAGAGCTCTGAAAGCATCTTAATATCCCTTGGAAAATTAACATATTGACTTAGAAGTGATGCCAAAATGCAAAGACTCCACCAGACTAAAATAAACTCAAACCTGGTTAAACGGGCATGATTTAATAGCAGGCCACTTCTATACTGTTTATTTCACATAGCATTTATATTGGTGGCAGCTATGATAGCAGGTCCTAGGGCCTCGATAAGATCAACAGATTACCAAGTGCTAATTGTTTCTGCCAGGTGTAAGTGAGGCGATAAATAGCTTATGGATTAAACAGCAGTGCCCGAGGGTACCATTCCCGGACTCCAGGCTCTTCTGCACCCTGGCAAAATAACTTCCTCTTATCCCATAATTAGACACTTTTACCTTTAAAAACTGCACTCATTAGTGAATATGTTATCCTTCCTCTGCCACATTTAGAAGAGAAGAAAAAAGATAAGGGGGGAAAGTAGTCTAATAAGTTAAATGTCAATGACATTTCATCCTTTTGTCATCATTGAAATACAGACTATCTTGGATCATATCTGGTCATCTATGTAGTTGTTGCATAAGGAGCGACTTTCCAGTGCTGAAGTGCGGTAATCATCACTTCTGGTCCTCCGCGGCCCGGCGCATTTCAGTGCCCGCTGGCCCACTGCAACTGTTTGCTACCATTTATGGTTCTGCCTCACATTCACTTACAAGTGTTATGATACCATCACACTTATTCAATGCCAGTTAATGTGTCTTAACTTTATCACGAATGCAGTTGTTCCCTTCACAGCTTCCCATCTCAAGTGAGAATCGTATGGGTTGAATATCACTACCACATTATTTTACTAGAAATGCAGACACAGAGTGCAGACACAGTGTGACAGTTTTTGGTTTTTAAGAAAAATATATTTATTTATTTTTGGCTGCTGCACGCGGGCTTTCTCTAGTTGCTGCGGGCGGGGGCTACTCTTCCTGGCGGTGCGCAGGCTTCTCATTGTGGTGGCTTCTCTTGTTGCAGAGCACAGGCTCTAGAGCACAGCCTTAGTAGTTGTGGTGCACAGGCTTAGCTGTTCCGTGGCATGTGGGATCTTCCCGGACCAGGGATCAAACTCGTGTCCCCTGCATTGGCAGGCGGATTCTTAACCACTGCACCACAAGGGAAGCCCTGAAAGGTGGTTTTTGTTTTTTTCCTTTCTTCTTCAGCCTCTGAACATCTGGTTGGAACAGTGTTACCTGGATAATGTTATTTTTCACTCTGCTTTAGTCATGGTATGTCAAATGTGTTGGATATTCTAAAGACAAAAATGTGTCCACTTCTTGTTATTTCATCCATCCATTTGTCCATACATTTAGTTCATCATTTATTCTTTGCATGTTTACCAAACTCTTTTGTTTCAGACCCTGTGCGGGGCGCTAGATGAAAGACAAATGTGAGTCCGGCTTTCTGCTGAGCTCAGAGGGAGAGGCCGAAATTGTAAATTCTGACTACAGTATAAAGCTGTGGGCAGGCCCCACCCAGCTTGGGCTTAGGCCAGAAGATTCCAATGAGGAGATGATAAAGCAAAGAGGAGCAGCAGAGAGCAGGAGCAGGGACTTGTAGGCCCCTCGCTGAGCTCCCCTCGGTAGCATGTAAGAGCCCACTGTGTCTGGGGTATGAGTGCAGGCTCGGCCAGGAGGACCCTGCAAGGATGAAACACAGAGCTTACCAAGGTTCTCCCATTTTATTCTCCCAGTAACCCTGTGATTCGGGTACTGCCCCAGCTGCTCCGTAGTGGGGAGCAAGAGGGATCGAGGAAGAAATTCCAGCTGCCCCTGCTTACTGTGACCTTGGAGAAAGGAACTTAACCTCACTGGCCTCCGTTTCTTCATGTGTTAAATGGGGATCAAAACAGTCTCTACCTCTCAGGCTTGTGAGGCTGAAATGAATTTATACATGTAAAGCACTGAGAACAGTGCATAAGTTCAATAAATAATAGCTATCATTACTAATCTCGCTGATTAAGTTTAGTGACTATAATTAAGTGACAAAAATCAGCCAGCTAAAAAGGGGTAGAGCTAGGGGTCAAACCACTTCCTCACCCACAACACGGCGTAGTGTACCGTGGGACCGCATAGGTCAAGCCTGGGTGCAACGAAGGAAGGCTTTCTGTGGAAGTGGAATCCAACCTGAGTTTGAAAGAAGGGCCAAGAGTTTGCCAGTGGTGGAAGGCATTTCTGGGAGATGGAGCTGATTGTGTGAAGTCCCCCTGATTGTGTGAAAGCATGACTGGTATGTTGGGGGAACTGAGGTACCTGAGGTATGGGGGGCAGGGAGTGGGCAAAGCACACAGGAATACCAGCTGAGGAGTTTGGTCTGGATCTTGAGGCCTTGCAGATTCTTTGTCTCATTTTTGGTGTTAGTTATGTGCTTATATGAAGAGTGGGAAAGAGTGAAAGAGAAACTTTAAAATATAGGTCATCTGTACTTACAATTTACTTACTGTTTTTCTTTAAATGACTTGCTCTTTTAACTTCAGTTTATTTTTCAAAGAAACTTTATATCGCAGCCATAAGTGGAAAGTTCAAAATGCCAGATGTGTTTTGAAATTCAGATTTTTTTTCTGATTCAGAAAGGTGATATAATGCATATACTTAACGTTAGTTAACACACCCCAGGGGGCAAAAGAATCAATGAATATTTCTGCAGAGAAATGTATGAATATTTACACTAAGATGAAGACTATATATAGCTTGCCTTGAATCAACTTTGGCTCCAGACTTACAACCTTTCGTTTTTCAGAGTTTTTTGCATTTTAGAATGTGGATGAGTAGTATCACTTGCCGGAAATGGAAGGTAACAGAAGATATATTCATTGCAAAGGAAACCGTGTGATTCAAGTCCAGCTCACCCTCCCTGCTGTAGGTGTTCACAGCCTCCCCCAGCAACGTTAACAGTGCCGGGAACTGGGTGTAGGGTAGACAGAAACTCTAAGTGATATTCTTTCAACTTTTCTAGAAAGTTGAAACTATTCTAAAATTAATTTTTTTAAAAGTCAACTTTCTCTTGACATTGATAACTGAAAGAGAATAAAAAGCAGAATCACCTTCTCATTCAGTCATTTCTGGGTATTTTTTTAAATTTATTTTTCTTTTGATGTGGACCATTTTTAAGGTCTTTATTGAATTTGTTACAATATTGCTTCTGTTTTATGTTTTGGTTTTTTGGCCGGGAGGCATGTGGGATCTTATCTCCCTGACCAGGGATTGAGCAGGCACCCCCTGCACTGGAAGGTGAAGTCTTAACCCCTGGACCGCCAGGGAAGTCCCCGTCATTTCATTTTTTAATGCTCCCTCCTCATTCCACCTAAAATCAACCCATGGATTTGCCAATCGCCAGGGCAGGCTCCCTGCCTTGGGAAACCCTGGCTGACTCTGGGCTGGGCCATGCTCTCTGAAGATCAGGCCAAGGGCTTGGGCTTTTTCTGTGGATGATGAGGTTTCATTCATGGTGGTTAAGTAGGTTTGGGGGTGCCTTTGAGAGTTTCACCTGGGAATGGGGTAGACAGTTTAGCTGAAGCGGGAGAAGCTGGGCAGGGGGAGGGAAAGTTTGGTGGTCATGAAGGGACAGATGTGGGGCAGCGATGGGAGGACAGGAGGGTTCAAAGGGGTAGGGATCCACGCCCACTAGAGGTATTGGGACAGGGCCAGGGTATGTAGAAGAGTGTGTCAGAGGGCTGGTTGAGGTGGGATGCTGACTCTGAGGGGACAAAGGGCACCTTACAGAAAATGTCCCTCATGGGACTGGAAGTCAGAGCGTAGAGCCAGAGATGCTAGTATGGATGCCATCCTTCTGCATAATGGGGCCCTGGAGCTGGAGGACATCTCCAGGAAAGAGAAAAAAGCACTCCACTCCCCCAACCCCTTACATCCCCCACCTCCACCCCCCAACTGCGATTTAAATTGGGGAGGAGACCCAGGCTTCTTACAAATTAGGAAATAGGCAGAGGGGCCCTCATTGTAGGTAGAAAAGGAAGCTTGGTCCTTGGTTGTTAATCGTGATGCCAGTGGAATCGGGATCTAATTGGAGAAAGATGGAGACCCTCCCCTAGAGGACACGATGCCCAGGGCTGCCAAAGCAGGGAGCTGTTTTACCAAAGGCCAAAGAACCAATACCAAAAAAAAAGAAAGAGGCACATGAAGACATCCTGGAGAAAGCAAGGAAACAGGGCTTGCCTCTACAGAGTCTGGGGGCCTGTTTGCACGCAGAGGACACCCACCCTGCCCACCTGCCTATTTTTGCCCCCAAACTCTCTCCTGCCCATCAGCCCCTTGTCTGAGCTACCGACTCCAGGGACCCTGTGCCAAGCCAGTGCCATTCTGGGGCTTAACCCCGCTGCTGGAAGCAGGAGAGAAACTGGGGGCCCCGGGGCCAGTTGCTGAGCTTGGATCTCAGCTAAGGGAAGAGCAGTGCTGAGCAGAGGCCCCCTGCCCCTGGCCTGCCCCTACAGCCCTGGCCCCCGGGGTCAGCCCCCTGCCCTCCCAGGGTGGGCTGACTGGCAGCCGGCTGCGGGCCTGCCTGGGAAGCCGGTCAGCCTGACATCCCCAGCAGATGTCAGTCTGGGAACAGGAAGCAGCTTGTTTGGGGCTTCTAAAAATAAATAAATAAATAATAACCACAACCACAAGAACGGTCTTTTATTCCAGAGTTAAAAAATGCTTTAATGACTAGAGCATTTAGCACATCGGGGGTTTTCATTGTTTTCAATTATGTGCAATTCTGAAAGGAGAGCACAAATTCTGAGCCTGAATGGAGAATTGTGGGGCTGTGGATTGGTGCTGTTTTAAACATTTGCTTTACTACTTTAAGAAGAGAACTGTAAAATGGAAATAATGATATAGTATTACAAGTAAATTACACTGTGGAATAGCATTAATATTGCAGTTGAAACCTAGAATTTGAAGTAAAGATGGAAATATTCATTTGTACATAGTTTTTGTTCTCAGAAAAATGATTTGGAATTAGGCAAGAAGCTTCCTTCCCCGTGTGTGCCCTCGGTCTGCTCCCTGGCCCCCACCCCTGCCTGGGCCCACAGCAGGGCCCAGGCACCCACCCGCTGGGACAGGAGACCAGTTCTTAGCCCTCTGGAGCGCTGGCACAGGTGGGGTTCTCTGTGCTTCCCCCAGCAAGGGGGAATATTAATGCATTACAGAAACGTGGGATTTAGAATGTAGAAATCCCTGCTGTCTTGGGTGGTGGGTGGTGCGTGGACCTAACGGTCTTAGGTGCTTGGGGACAGAGGCTGGATAAGGGGTTGGCGGCAGACGAGGTGACAGATGAGCTTTACTCTTCGGCAATCACTTTCTCTCTTCCCCTTCGGAGAAGAGGGCTGGGAGAAGGGCAACAGGGAAAAGGTTAGAGTCCATAACTTCCTTCTGTTTGCCAATTCAAGTGTTGTGTTCCCCGCCACCATGGGTTGCAGGATCTTAGGTCCCCAGCCAGGGATTGAACCTGGGCTCTGGCATTAAAGCGCCAAGTCCTAACCACTGAACCACCAGGGACTTCCAATTCAATTATTTTTAATTTTTATTTTATCTTATTTCTTTTCTGTATTGGGGAACTGTCCTCCTGCAAGTGTTTTTTAAACTAATATAATACAGCTGAGCTCTGCTGGTTCTATTTTCTGAACCAAACATCTAGGCCCCCATGGTCAGTGACAATAAAAGATCTTTGGAAACGCATCCTTTAAGGGCACCCCATCATCCTAGACCAGGGCCCACACGGCTCACAAGCCCCCACCACCCATTTCCTGACCTGGCCCTTCCCACTCTGCCCAACTCTCTTGACCCTTTGTCCCTGAGAGCCCTCCGTGCAGGTCACTCTCCTTCCCCATCATCCACGCAGGCCACCAAGCTCACCGTTCCAGAGTGCACTGCCTCTGTGAAGTCTTCTGGGGAAGCCCCTCACCCCCCACTATGTACCCACGTGCTCCTGTCACAGCCAGCACTGACCTTTTAGTATTTATGTGCCCCCATCCGCATTTGACCATGAGTTCCCTAAAGTAACTGGAGTCATATTTGTATCCCTTGCTCATTACAGGGCATGGCGATAAATGGTCATTGAATACATGAATGAATGAATGAATGATTTGACAGGTTGGGAGGTGTGACTAGGAAGTATTATTTATTGAGTACTCCTGCAGGGTAGGCATGATCTCTCTTTTTACAAATAAGAAAACTGAGGGTCAGAAATGTTTAGTAACTTGCCCCAAGTTAACACAGCCAGGAAGGGACAGAGCAAGGATTAGAGCAAGTCTGTCTGACTCCTTAATCCACCTTTTCACCCACATGATGGAATGAGGATTCATTCAAAGAACATACACTGGGCACCACCAAGAGACCTTTGTAGTGCTTATCGGTTCCTTGGAATCTTCATAACAGCCTAGCAAATACCAAGGGTCTTCTTCATAGAGATTTGCACTGAGTTCCTTGTAACCACTCCTCTCCCCCACCCTGTCTCCCACCCCCATAACCTTTTATTTGGAAAACTTTAAACCTGGAGAAAAGTTGAAAGAGTAGGACAATGAACATGAGTATACCCTTCATGCTAGCAAATATATATATATACACTCATATATGTATTTACACATTAGCGGTTTAGGGTTTTTGTGTGTTTTGCTTGTTTTGCTAAACTATTTGAAAATAATTTGCAGACTCCTAGATATTTTGGCATGCTTCTGTTAAGGAGAAAGATTCTCTTCCATAGTCACAACACCATTATCACACCCAATCAATTAACATATGCTTAACAGTTAATATATAGTCTATACTCAAATTCTCTAACTGGTTCAGGAATGTCCTTTTATAGCTATTTTTGTTTTTTGATCCAGGATCTAACTGAGTTATCTTTTCTCTTTGCTCTTCTGTAACCTAAAACAGTTTGACTTTTTTTTTTCTTTTTCATGATACTGACACTTTGGAGTACAGAAAATTTTCTTGTAGAGTGTCCCACATTCTGGGTCTCTCTGTTTTTCCCTTGCATTTTTTCACCAAGAGTAGTACATAGTGTCATTGTGTATCTCCTGCTGTATTGTATCAGGAGGTATAGAATGTCAGTTTGTCCCATTATTGGTGATATTATTATGTTTGATTACTTGGAGTGATGGGCAGCCTCTAAGATGGTTCCCAATGGTTCCTACCTCTTGGTATTCACATCCTGTGTGTCCCCCTCACCTTGACTGTGATCTGGATTTAGTGGCTCACTTCTAAAGACGAGACTATGGCAGGAGATATAGAATGTCCCTTCTGAAATTAGGTTATAGAAAGACCGTGGTTTTCATTTGGGGAGCTTTCTGTTTGCATCACTTGCCCTGGGGGAAGTTAGCTTCTGTGTGTGTGTGTGTGTGTGTCTGTGTGTGTGTGTGTGTGTGTGTGTGTGTGTGTGTGTGTGTGTGTGTTTGAGGTGGCCATATGGAGAGACCCACAGGAGTGATCTTGGAAGTGAATCTTCAGAGGGCTGCCACCTGAGTGATATAATCGACTATCATAATTTCCTTCTGATAGCCAAACTGTCCCAAATTGGTAGAAGTTCCTTCAAGCTGAGGTCTGTATCCTTTTGACAGGTTTCCATCAGTCTTTGAGCACTTTCTTACTTTCTGGCTCACTTTTTATTTTCCCTGCCCCAGACCTGGAATCAGCCATCTCGCCAAGGTTTCTTTTAGTGGAGAATGGCATTCAGAAACCGGGCTCTGGTCCCTAGGTTTGCTCATTGTTACTAGGATATCATTGCTTATAGACCTTTTAGTGGACAGAGGTAGGAAATGCATTTTTTCTAAAATAAATGTCCTCCAATTCAAATCCAACTCTGTAGGGTTCTTCCTCACCTTCCCATTCCAAATTTGTGTCTCTCTTCCTCCACAGTGAGAACCCTGATTCAACAGCAGTATATTTAATCATTTGCTCTGTCCTACAACATACTCAAAATAGTTTCAGAATTACTATCCCAATACCATTTCCAACAAGAAGACTTTTAAGAAAAATTCAAGACTTTGCTGTTCTATTTGTTCTTAGAATGTATCCCACTAAAGGTATACAGAGGACAGTATTCACAAATCATTGAAATTGACTCTGTGTATGGGTGGGGCTCCATACTGATCTGATAGGCAGTTAGGTTTCTTTGTTTCTATTTGCATTTAGTTTCAGGATTTGCTTCTTCAAATCTTTTTTTTTTTTTAATTTATTTGTTTTATTTATTTATTTTTGGCTGTGTTGGGTCTTTGTTGCTGCACACGGGCTTTCTCTAGTTGCGGTGAGCAGGGGCTACTCTTCGTTGCGGTGCGCGGGCTTCCGTTGCAGTGGCTTCCCTTGTTGCAGAGCATGGGCTCTAGGCGCCCGGGCCTCAGGAGTTGTGGCTTGCGGGCTCTGGAACGCAGGCTCAGTAGTTGTGGTGCACGGACTTAGTTGCTCCACAGCATGTGGGATCTTCCTGGAGCAGGGCTCGGACCCGTGTCCCCTGCACTGGCAGGCGGATTCTTAACTGCTGCGCCACCAGGGAAGCCCTTCAAATCTTTTAAAATTTTATATTTTTTATAAAAGTTTATAAAACTTTTACATGGTTCAAAAGTCAAAACTCTCTATAAGTATACTCAGAAGTCTTCCTTCCATTTTTATTCCTTCCACTCCATTCCTATCCATCCACTGTAAGCAACCATTTTTATTAGTTTCTGATTTATTCTTCCTGTGTTTCTTTTTCTTATACCAAAAGTAACCTACTAAAAACACCCTCTAGCACCTTGATATTTTTACTTAATATATCTTAGAAGTCACCACATGTTAATTCATCGAAATATTTCTCTTTTTCAGCTTTATATTACTCCACTGTGTGAATTCATCATAGTTTATTCAGTTAGTATTTACCTAACAGATAAGCATTTAAGTTGTTTCTAATATTTTGTTATTATAAATAATGTCTCAGTGAATTTATAAATATATTGTTTTATATTTGGGGAAGTGTACTTTCAGGGTGAATTTCTGGAATTAGGATCGCTGGGTCAAAGGGTGAACGCATATGTAGTCTTCCAGATATTCCAGATTACCTCCATAAGGGCTGTACCATTTTGCAGTCCCACCAACCGTTATGAGAATCCCCTTTTTCTTACAGCCTCGACAACAGAGTGTATTACCAGACTTTTGAATTTTTGACAATTTGATAAAGGCTAGTATCTTATTGTAGTTCAGATATGCATCCGTATCATTACGGGTGAAACTGAACATCTTTTCATATTTTAAGGTTCATTTACATATTTTTTATGTGTGTAAACTGTCTATCCACATTTTTGCCCAATTTTCTTTTTTTCTCAATATTTAAATGTTCCTTATATTCCTAATATTACAGACTAGCCTGTATCTATGATAAATGTTACAGAGCTTTTCTCTCAGTTTGCTTTTTTTTGTTTTTGCCACGCAGCAGGGTTTTTAAAAATGTTGAAGTTATTAGTATTTTCTTTTCTGTATCTGGATATTTTACTTTTCATTAGAAAGAGTTTATTTGGGAGTTCGGCTGGGCTTGGACTGGGTTTCCGTGCATGTCGGTATTGTGTCTCCCTTTTGTGAGTCACCATGGTGAGACCTCTTTCCCCTTTTGCCGAGAAGATGGGGTCTGTGAGCCTAGACAGTCTGATTAGTTTTTCATCTGTTTCTCTCTCAGGAGTTCCACATCCCTCCTTTACCCGAGGAGCCTGGGTTGGGGATAGTCGCTTAGCTCTCATTGGGAGGGGTGGATGCTACGTGGGAGAGAAAGCTGCCTCACATTTTCTCTCTCAACTGGAGGAGCAGGTACCCATAGCTGCCCTTGGATTGCATGGGGTCTGAGTCAGAGAAAGACTTTTCCCACACCCAGGGTATAAATAAGTCCACCGTATTTTCTTCTAATACTTGTGTGGTTTCATCTTTTACATTTAGATTTCTGGTTCATTTGGCGTTTTTCCTGGTGGTTGGTAAGAGGTATGGGTCCAATTTTCTGATCGACAAGGTGCCCCTGGAGAGCTGCGGGAGAGGGTGGCGGTGGCGGTGTGGGGAATAAGCGGCCATCCTTATGGTCTTGACCACTAGGTGGCGCTCCGCTAGACTCTTTTCTGCGGGACTGTAGGAGGAAAGGATGTAAGTCTTCAGAAGAAACAAGAAATGACTGGTTAGGTTTCATTGGCCAAGAGGAAGCCTCTGGTGGGAAGTTCCCGTCCATCCACACAACCTTGACTTCTATAGGCAGCTCCGTGCTTCTTTCCTCATGTTAGAAAGTATCATTTCCTCCAAGTCTCTGTTTCCCAGCAGGAAGGCTATGTGGGCCAAGAGTGTGTGTGCATAAAGATTACCTCCTCGGTATCTTCAGGCCCTGGGGTGAGGCAGTGGGCAGAGAGGTCACGATGGCCCCTGCCCTGACCTGTACTTCTCTGGTAGCCTGGGCCTGGGAGTGACAAGACCTTGGTTCCTGCCCAAAGCCACTGCCAACTGGCATTATTATCACAAGCATGCCGCAGTGTCCTCATCTGTAAAATGGGACAACAACGCCTTCCCTACCTGTGTGCCAAGGATGTCAGTGGGATAAAATGATATAAGTGGAAATGGGTGTGCAAAGTAAAAAACACTGTACAAATGCATTTTTACTATCATCATGGTTATATCTTATCATATATGGATTTATCCCTCTGGAAGATATTATGGTCAAAAGAATTTGTAGTGATAGGCTACTTTGCTATATAAGGTGATTTTTCCACGTATCCTCTCATGGAAGTGACACAGCCTTAATGAGAAAATGGACAAGGTTAGCTTAAAAAGACCTGCCGAAGTAGAAACCCTAGAAGAGGTCCATGATGAGCTTTCCTAAGGGTCCCTAAACCCCCTGAAATTGTGTGCAGAATTGCATACCTGTGTATTTTTCACAGCTTGTATCAGATTGATAAAGGAGTTCTTAGTCGAAAAATGGTTAAGAACCACCTGAAAAAAAGGAGCCACGCTGGCCCCAGGGCCCTCTCCCCATTTGGCTCTGAAAGGACTGAACTGGTTCTAGCTCTTTCCTCAGCCCCAGATTGGATCTTATAGCTACTGGTCTCACTTCCAAGTGGAGCTGGTCTGGAGAGAAGGAGAAAAGAGATGTAGGAAGGGTCTACAAGAGGTCTGAAGTGTCTAGAAAGCAAGGATGAAACCCTAAGGCAGTGTGGGTCCAGGGACAGCTCAGCAAATAAGTCAGAAAACAATTTTGTCTTGCAAAACTTGTCATGCCACAACGGTCTTCCCCCTGTTCCTGAAATGAGCCAAGGTCATGCCCATCTTGGGGCCTTCTGCAGAGGCATTTTTGATTACCTAGAATGTTCTTTTTGCCCTGGGTCTTCTCCTGACTGGCTGCTTCATATCATCCAGGTCTCAGCTGGAATATCAATTCCTCAGAAAAGTCCTACCCAGTCACACAATTTTCCCAGCCCAAATTACCTTCCAAGAGCAACCATCACCATGTGGAGTCATCTTTTTTATTTGCTTACTTGTTTGTTGTCTGCACTGCCAGCCCCCCACCCAGCAGAGGGAAAATGTGATATGGGCAGAAACATATTATTCCCAGAGTCTGCAACAGTATCTGACATAGGGACGCGCTCAACACACACTTGATAGGTGAGTGGATAAGTGGATGCGTGCTGTATTAAAGAACCGTGTTCTCATTAGCAAGGGCTGCATCAGCATCTTCCTCTTTCTTCCTCTTCCTCTTTCCTTGGTGCCAATGTCAAAGTCATCAGGTCCTGCCTGTGTGCTCTACTTCTGAGAAATGCCTCACAGCTAGCTGTCTGTCTGTCCTCTCCTACTCCCCAATCCCCCGTAGCCACTGCTTGCTTACCCTGTCTCTCTCTCCCTGCGGCCAGACTTTCCTGAAACACAGGTGTCCCTGTCCCAGCTCTGCATCCTCCTTCCTTGCTACTATTCACCCCCCAACTCCTGCGATAGCCAACCTCCTCGTGTATCCTCCATTTTGGGGGCTGTACTGAAGTGTCTTTCCCACAGTAACTCCAGGCCCTGCTTTTCTAGCCAACAGATCTTGCCTTTCTCATTAGTGGAGCCCAAGCATGGTGGTGTAGGCAGCACCTTGGTAATCCCTGGAGAAGACATAAGTGTCTGCCTCTGAGGTGCACAGGGCTTCTGAAGGTAGCAGGATGGGTGGGTGGGTGAGAAGGGGTGGGAGCTGGGGCAATAGCCAGAGAGAGATTTCTGAGGATGTCTCAGAAGCAGACAGAGAAGGACCCCCCACAGGGCAGGCCTGGGGCCCCTAGACAGCTCTTGGGGAGCCTGTGGGCAGAGATGCTGGAGCTGGCCTTCCACCAATCAGTGAAGCCCTTGGAAGGCCTGGAATGGAGCTGCACCCAGGTGACGAGATGGCCTTGTCCCTGCCTGTTTTGCAGCTATGGAGAGCCATCCAAGGGTGGGCAGGCGGTTGTGTAACACTTAAGAGGGGAGAAAGCAAACCCAGTGAGACAGGAGATCTTGGCTTTGGTGACGGAACAAACACTGACCGCAGTTGATGAGGTGGCCCTTCTCTCCATCTACAGCTATTGCTTGCCCCTCAGAAGAGCCCACACCGGAACTGAGGTGGGAAAACTTTACATAAGGTAGCACCGTTTAGAGACCTTTCTTATGAAAGACACTCTATTTCCTGTGAGTTACTGCCATGAAGAATATTTATTTTTAATATCAAGTGTCTAAATTCATCTACCCTCTAGAGATCATTTCATCTTGTACTGTGTGCTATCTCAGCAGAAAAAATGCTTTCCCCAAATGTGTCAGTTCTATTTTTAAAAAGGTTCAGTGACCTATTTCTGTTATTCTCACAGACACCGAAAGAACAGTAGAGTCTATTTAGGCTCAGCTCTGTCACCGAAAAGTTACCCCTGCCAGGTGTTGCCTACAGAGGCACCATCTTGCTTTGCAGTAAAGAAGCATAAATAAATAAGAGGAGTATTGTCAGAGTGAGATCATGGGAGCGTAAACACACACACATACACACACTTCTCCATTTTTGAACAATGTGATGATGACTACAGTCCAACCTCAGCCAAACTCACATTAGGAGATTGCTTAAGAGTCAACCATTTACTGGACAAAGAGCTTGAAAAGACAATTTACAAAAGAGGAACTACAGTTCATCAACTAACACATGGAAAAATGGTTAACTCCTCTAGTCATCAAGGAAATGAAAATACTTAATAATGCCACTTTCCAACACTAACCTACGGTGTGAGAAGTCAGGATAGCAGTTACCCTTGGCTGGGGTAGAGGAGGGTGAACGGGGCACAGCAGGGGCTTCTGGGCTTCTGGTAATGTTCAGTTTCATGATCGGGGTGCTGGTTACTTAGGGGGTGTTCACTTGGTGAACATTCACTCATGATTTGTATACTTCTCTGAATGTGTGATAAACCACATTATAAAGTTTACATAAGAAATAAGCTCACTTTCTACCTATTAAGTTAGCAGAAGAAAAAGAATTAGTGATAATAGCCATGCAGTTGAAGCCATCAGGTAGCTGGAATTTTTATGTATTGCTACAGGCAGTGTACATTAATACAGTCCTCTCTGGGGAACAATTCAGCAATATGGATTTGAACTCTTAGAAATATTCTTATTTGTTAACTCAATAATTCCACTTCTGAGATCTATCTTAAGGAACAATCCTAAGTGTCAAAAAAGGTTTAAATTGCAATACCACTGAAAATAACAAAAAAACATGTATAATAGCAAAACATTGAAAGCAATTTAAATGTTTAACTATAGGGCAATGGTTAAGAAAACTTTGATAAATCCCGTGATGACATTTTATGTACCCTTACTGTAAACTGAAGTGAGTAATGACAGAAGGAAACACAATACAGTAAGTAGGAAAAGCAGGATATGAAATAGTAGGCACAGTTACAACTACATTAAAAAAAAAAAAAAAAAAAGGAATGACTCTTTGCAGAGAAAATCACCAGAAGATAAAAAAGTGAGCAATGCTTGTGTTTGGCTAACAGGTTCAGGTGGGATAAAATTTCTTTAATGTACTTTCCCATGTTATCCAAATTTTATTTAATGAGGCTGTATTACTTTGGTAAAGGAGGGAATGTTTTAAAAGTCAGCCTTGTGCCTTCCACTCAGTTTCAGAAGGTGCTGCCCTCTGTTTCCCCCAGGTCCCCTACACCCCTGCCAGTCTGTGTTTAGGTGCCTAATGTCACCATTCTGGGTGGAATGGAACCAGCACTGAAAACTGTCACCTCTGGGGAGAGCATAAAGCCAACTGTCCTTTCTGTCCTGGCTGTTGAGGGCTTGTCTCTGAGGACCCATGTATTCCCTAAGTTTATCACCAGGGCTACAAATGTGCCAAGGTCTTACTAAGACCCTTGAAATCTGGAGGAGCGGGGGTGGGGAAAGCATGGACTCAAAAAGATAAGAAGAAAAGTGCAAAATTAAAATTTACAGATTTTTATTGCAGTGGCTACTCTCCCTGAGAGCAGGGACCACTTTGTAAAGATCTTTCTTAACCTCGTGAATGCTCCAGAGCGTTGAGGATTAAATGTAAATTATGTCAGCTCCTTTCATCGTTACCTTTGATTCCATAAAAATGTCATTAAATTTGAGATCAATTTGTAGGTTAAATTTCTCTCCTATCCAAGAGTTTCGGACTATTCATGACCTTTGAGAGAAATTCACAGGTAATAAATGTTAAATTCTTTTTTTGGTAGCTATATAATTTTTAAAAGCAAAATGGTAAGAGATCTCTCAGCAACAGCAATATACTTGTTTCCTGTGGGATAGACATGTATTTAAATGCCTGTTCTAGGACTTCCCTGGCGGTTCAGTGGTTAGGACTCTGCACTTCCACTGCAGGGGGCGTGGGTTTGATCCCTGGTTGGGGAACTAAGATCCCGCATGCCATGGGGCACGACCAAAAATAATAAGAATAATAAATGCCTGTTCCGAAGTAGGACAGAGTCTCCTCAGGCGAGAGTGACTAGGGCCTGGAGGTCTCCTTATTTCTTCCCTCAGGTAATATGCAATCGATTAAGAGGCCTTCCACCACACCCTTGCCCTGCTCCTAGATGAAAATTTATTCAAGTCTGTTCCTGCTGAGCACGCCCTCTTAAGAGACGTCAGCCCGGACCCCGGAGACTAGATAGGCCCCCTCCTGCCCTCTCTCCTAAGTCCTGTGCTTCCTTCTGTCAAACCTCTTTCTTCTTTGAGTTGTAATTATCTGCCCCTGACCTGGGAGATCCCTGAGAGTGGGGACCACTTTGTAAAGATCTTTCTTAGCCTTGTGAATACTCCAGAGAGGATTAAATGAATGAATGACAGGATGGGAGAGAGGGAGTGGAAAAGACAGACAGGGATTGGAGAAGGTGGGGGGTTGGTGATGTGGAGTTGGAGGCGAGGGCAGTCTGAAACAGGTTTGGATTGAGTGGACTGCGAGACAGGTGCTTGGTCCACAGGAATACTCCAGTCTGGAGGGCAGGCGAGGGGCTGGGATAGAGAAATCAGGTGGTGGCCACCAACATATATGCGGAGGGAGGGAATTGAAGCCACTGCTATGGCTGCGAAGAGGCCACATAGGAAGTTTGGGCAGAGAGAGCCTGGGAAACCTCAGCACTCATGGGGTGGGCAGGAACGTGATAAAGAGAGCAGGGGCTGTGAAGTCTGAGTGGTTCCAGCAGAAAGAGGAAGAAAGCTGTAACAGGAGGCATGAAGCCCAGGCGGGAGGCCGGTTACAGGGCTGAGCACTCGTGTGGGTCGACTGTGTGCCAGGCCCCAGCCCTGTGTTTTGTGAGGATTATCTCAAGTGAGCTGCAGGACAATGTTAGGATAAACCCCTTTTTACAGATGTGTGAACTGAGGCACAGATAGGCTGAGTTGCCCAAAGACATAGAGGAAGGAAGTGAAGACTCGGGGACTCCGCTCCAGACTCCATCACAACGCCGGATTACCTCCAAGTGCAAGTGGGGCTGGAAGAGTGTCCCTAGGAGAAGGTATTAGAAAGGCTCAGAGCAGTGTCTGTGATGAGGGCCCCGGCCAAACTGCAGGGGAACTAGTGAGTCAGCGAGGGATCAAGGAGACAGCAAGCGACTGTATAATGAAGGGTGGCTTGCAATTTCACGAATGTGTTTGTTATCAAGAAGCGATTGCCAGTTAATACGTTTCTAATTTTAATGTCTTTTAAAAATTATCTTAGCTGGTTTTGGGTGGTGTGTAGGATTTGAGAGCTGCTTCTGCTGCCAAAAACATGGAGACTTTGTCCTGAGTCCCATGCTTAGTACTCCGATGTCCCAACTTGAGCTAAAGAAGCCGCCCTGGGTTCCTGGCCACGGCGGCCTGCGCGCTGGTATTTTACGTCTCATCACCAGAGGATTAATTGATGACATCACTGTGGAACCTCCCAGTGTTGGCTCCGTGACTGATGAACATGGGCCTCGGAGGCCTGCAGGTTTCTTGGCCTACAGAGCAAATGGACGATATACTATGAAGGACTGCAGACAGCTTCCTGTTTACAATGGGAGGTTTAGGTTTCACAATCCTGGGCCGATCCAATGCAGCAAACGTTCCAAAACTCAATAGATTTCTTGTTCTATTCGTTGGATTTGTGTCCTATTGAGTTTTTCATGGCTAGAGTATTCATGAGAATGAAACTGCCGGGCTATCTGAATGTTAGCCTGCCTTTTGAGAAGAAATCAGTGGATAATGGATTTGCTCCTGTTAATGAAGTTTTAAAGGCTGTATCAATCCTCTAACATGAAATGTGGGAAAGAATGAAAAGCAGCAGAAAAAGAAGCATCTGTGAAAAGATAGGAAACATTAAAGCTTGGACTAGAATGCTTTCTGCGTATGGAAGAGATAAGCTTATCACAGTGTTTTTGTCCTGCTGACCTATGGTGACATACTGACGATGTTAACTGGCATGTTCTTAGTTTTTTGTTTCTTAAAGAAAATATGCTCCATTTCTACAACTATGCTACTAAAAACAATGATCTTTCTTACAACGCCCTTAACGTTTTTTGGAGATGCCATTTCTGATTTTCAGAAGTTAAGGTAAAATCAGGAAGCAAGATCCCATATGCTGAGAACCCTGGATGGCTGATCAACTTTACCTATGGTGCTTTGCCTTTAAACAGTGGGTGGTAGTACATGACTTCAGACGTGTATCTAAGACTGTTTCCTCAACAGTAAGAAAGGAGCAGAAATAAATAATTTTTTTCGAATTAAAAAAAAATTACCTCTGAACCTATCAATGAAAACTGAAGCACCTCTCCATTGCTTTGCTGTCTCCTTCCTTAATGCAGAATTGGCCACAACAAACACTGCGGGCCTTTCTGTTCAATATTTGACATTATGGATTTTCCTACATTTCCTTTGTCTACAGACACTCTTCCAGAGCCATATGGCCTGCAGAACCACCTAGAAAGTGAAGAGGAAGCAGGGGCCCTCCATCCCTCCTGGAGACTGGGTGGCCCTGCCTGGGGGCCTTCGCGCTAGATGTGCCCATTGCCTAGAACCCTCCCTTGTGGTGTCTCCCTAGCTAACTTCTCTCCTCCCTCGAGTCTTCCACCATCACAGTAAGACCTACTGTGACCATCCTGTAATACTGCAGCTGGCCCCCTGCCCCCAAACTGCAGGGGCTCCTATTTCCCTTTCCCTGCTCTATTTTGTTCTTTTTTTCCATAGCAACTGTCACTAGCAACTGTCCATAGCAACTGTCATAGCCACTAAGCAAGTAATACTACTTATGCATTATCTTAGGTGTTTGCTGCACATTTCCCCCCTGACTACTATATGGCAAGCTCCTTGAAGGCAGGCATCTTTATTTTGTCCTCTGACTTATTCCAGGTGCCTAGAGCACGTGTGGGCATCTAGCAGGCCCTCCATTCATATTTTTGGAATAAAAACAAGGGAGTTCTCCCAGGTGGCTGTGACTCCTTCATAAAACAGGAAGGGCTTTTGCCAAGCCTTGGAAGATGGGCAGGCTTTCCATAGGAGAAACAGGGGAGACAACCAGGTAGGGGAGCAACATGAGCAAAAATGCTGGAAGAGAGGAGGAAGGAAATCATTTGGGAAGCAGTGAGTAGACCGATTTGGTGGTACCCAGGGTGTGTGACATCAAATACCAGGATAAGAGGTGTGGATTTTCTTTCATAGACAATGGGAGGGAAGCGAAGGACTATGGAACGGGTTCTGAGCAGGGAAGGTACTTGATGCCCGTAATATTTTAGGAAGATGAATCTGGAGGTGGAGTGCCTTCGGGTGGGAGTGGCCCCTTCTGGGAGATTTTTCTAGATCCCCACCCCCTGTGTCCCCCACCTCATGAGCCCTCTCCATCAGTCTGAGGATTTTCTGTGCCCCCATTTTCTTTGTGTTCTCGCTGCTCCTTACTAAGCAGAATCAGAATCTGAAGGTGTGTTGCACAATCTTCGATTTGGAGGGAGGCAGCTTTAGCTCTGCCTACTCTCCTTTTTCTAGGTGAAACTGGGGGAGCCATTACCCATGGCCTCTGGTTAGAAATGGCATGCAGCACTTGGAATCCTTCCTCCTGCTTCTCCATCTTCAAATTCATGCCATGTTCCCCAAGAGGGATGAGTGAAGGCTTTGAGATTTCCCTAAGCAACACTGAAATTCCAAAGGAGGAAAGGCACAGAAGACCTTTGCCCGGTACCTCAAGAACGTGGACAAATTTAGAGCTGGAGCCTTGTGTTACAATTGCAAGTCAAACTCCAAGAGGGGTAACCAGCTTATTAGCGCAGGCACCTGGAAACTGACTTTTCTGCCATCTCTCCAAGCACACACACACATGCATGCACGCACACACATGTGTGCACGCTCTCACATGCACACTCTACTGGGCCGTAGAAAGATCAAGGCCAACTGCAAAGCACCCATTCCCCAAGACTCCTAATTTATATTGGGAACTAGCTGTAAAGCTCCTCCTGGCCCCCAGCCTTCCCTTGCAATGATAAAGAGCATGTCACATCACACTAAATGTGACACTTAATCAAAACCCATCTTCTTTAACAAATCCTTAACCTCCAGCACAGGAGAGTCACCAAGGCCAAGGGACGAGACAGGGAGCCGACTCAGGTGGCACACGCTTTGATCAAGAAGATACAGATTTCCTTTTATTTCACTTTCATCAGAGTTGTAAAATTCCAGATCTGTCCCCTTTTTGATTTGACAACAGCACATTTCAGTAGAGGTTGACACCAAAAAAAGACCAGGACTTGTTCTCTCTTCAACTGGGAGTAGGCGATAATTTCTCTGAATCCTCTTCAGTAATGATCGCCAGAGCTTCTGATCTTCCCATAAGCAAGTTTTGCAGGGAATGTGGTTAAACTGAAGCGCAAACCTGGCTGGCATCTGGTTCCTTTCTTAAGTGGTATCTAAATACCCTTAATCTATCGGCCCTGGAAAAGACCTCCCCTTCTCTGCTTCCTTCCCTCGGTCTTTTTTTCTGAGACTTAAATCCTCGAGTGAATTCTTTCGCCAGATTTCTGGGGCAGGAAATTTACTTCCCTGGCACTCAGTACGTTAGAAACTTCTGGGGTTCCAGCAACCGTTCATTTCTATAGCATGGCCCATGGCTTTTCTCATGACCTATGTGGGATTTTGTTTTTAAATTATTTAATCACTAGCTAGTTCCCAATAGAACATATTTCCATATTGAATTTCCATATTGAATTTCCATATTGAATCCTAATTATGGATGATGTAGGTGTTATGAATCAGAAAGATTTACTTCTGCTTCCGAAAAACTTTCCATCTTGAATTATGATGACATAATAGTAATAGTAATGGTAGCATGTGACAGGTGGCTACAAGAATTCCAAAGCACAGATCGTTCATGCTTCCAGTAAGTATTAAGCATCTACCATGTGGCAGACCCTGTTCTAGATACTGGGATACTGCTCTGTACAAAATGGATAACATTCCTGCCTGCAAGGTGCTTATATTCTAGTTGGGGCTGGGCTGAAAATGGGGCAACATTTTCAACTTTTGTATATTTGGCTTTGAATGGCTTACAACTTTATCCATTGACCTTCCCCAATCACCTTTTGTAGACTGAATTTGGACTTTCATGTACCCACCAACAAGTGAAATGTCTGAGCTATTGCGTGATGTCACACCAGCCCCATTTGTGTAGTGTCAGTACCCTTATTATTCACTAAAAATGAGCAGAAATTTGAAAAACGAAAGTGTATAAGTTCTTGTGAACTTATTATAATTGAGACAAAGATGGAAACCACTAGAAAGGAAAAAAGGAAAATGAGAGAACCTATTTAAAATGTTGTAGGAATATCACATATTGAGTCTCACAAAGTAGAATGTATTTTTTGTTTCTGTGAGAGTAGTCTTCCTTATAACATGTGTTAGCAACAGTTTGGGCAGGTTCTCGGCAACAGCACTCTCTAGGCACCACCTCTACACGGGCAGGCCTTTTTCTACTCAGGAGGGCTGGGTCTGCGGCAGGGACCCAGAAAGGACCAGGCATGGCCCGGCACCAGGAAAATGCACTTACCTTTTACTCAGGACTTAAAGGAAAATAGAATATCCAGCATATTTCAGAGCAGGAGGAAAAAGATGGTTTTCTAGAAAGGACTGCATTTCAGCCAGAAAAAGGAGATCAGAAACTAGCAAAGAATCATCTCCTTCCCAAGACCAGGTTAAGGCTAAAGATTGTAGACTAACCTGGAATGGGAAGGTAGAAGCTGGGAAGGTGGCAAGGGCCAGAGCTAGGAAGAGAGTAAGTGTCACACCTGCTTTGACTCTTCTAAGTAGAGGCCTCACCCGCTTTGCCCCTGGAGGAGAGGAGACAGGCAGAAGATTAGTCCTGAATACAAGTCTGTGAGGGAGTCAGCGCAGGACGACAGTCAGCACACTGATGGGATGGTGTGGAATGTTGGGAGTGAGGGCAGCAAGAGCCATCTGAAGCTGGAACAACCAGAACTTTACTTTGTGGTTCCAGTGGCTTATGATCTGTGTCCTACTTTCCCTCCTGCAGGCCCCAAACTGCTCATGTAGCAATGCAGCACACACGGAAGGAAACCACAGCCCTAAAAGCCAGCAGGAGCTGGAGCGAAGGAGGCTGCATTTGTCCTGGGAGACAAGCTCCCTCCACTTCTGACCTGGCAGACGAGCTGGGAGGTATGCTACAACCCCTGGTCAAAGCTTATAAGGGTCATCTTCCACTGGCCCCTCTCTGTCATCTCCCCATTATATCTGAGACCTGACTCCTGGTTTGACCATCGGATTAAGAAACTTAGTGCAGAATTCAGCCACCATCAAGGTTGGTAAATAGGTGTTTGGTTCTGTGAGTTGTTGTGATAAAATAGTCTCTATTTTAAACTTTTTATTATAAGAAAATTTTCAACATACATAAAAGTACAAAGAATCTCAAGTTGTACACCTTAAACTTACACAATGTAATATTTCAATTACATCTCAATTCTAAAAATTAATTTAAAAAATACAATTTAAAAAAAACTCCTCTTCCACCATATGATAGACTACTATGCAGCCATTAAAAACTTAAAAATCATTTTACTAAAAAAAAAAAAAAAAAAGACTCCCATATACCCATCATCTAAATTTAAACATTAACACCTTGCTATATGCTATAGACTGAATGTTTGTGTCCCATCCCAAGTCATGTGTTGAAACCTAATCCCCACTGTGATGATATTAGGTGGTGGGGCCTTTGGGAGGTGATTAGGTCATGAGGGTGGAGCCCTCATGAATGGGATTAGTGCCCTTATAAAAGAGAACTCAGAGAACTCCCTCACCTCTTCCACAATGTGAGGTTAAGTGAGAGGACAGTCATTTATAAACCAGGAAGGGGGCTCTCATCAGACATCAAATCTGCCAGCACCTTGATCTTAGACTTTCAGCCTCCAGAACTATGAGATATAAATGCTTATAATCCATTTATATCTTATAAATGCTTATAATCCAATTTCAGCCTCCAGAACTATGAGGTAAAAACATTTATATGAGATATAAATGTTTATAATCCACCCAGTCTATGGTATTTTCTACAGCAGTCAAAATGGACTAAAATGCTAATTTGCTTCATCAGTTTTTTCTTTCCTTAAGTATTTTAAAATAAATCCCAGACATTGTATTTCACCCCTGAATATGCAGTATATGCTTTTGAAGAGACGAGGACATTTTCTTATAGAATAACCATAGCACCATTATCACACATATCAAAATTAACAATAAATTCTTAAATATTTTCTAATACCCAGTCCAGATTCAAGACCAGGCACATTCAAGGTGGTATGGCTGTAGACATACCCAATCCAAATGCAAATCTTCCTGATTATCCCCAAATGTCTTCTTATAATTGGTTTGTTTGAATCGGGATCCAAACCAGGTGCACAGTTGCATTTGGTTGTTATTTCTCTTCTGTTGCTTTAATTTAGAGGATCATTCTGCAGCACTAACCAGTGGGTTGTTCTTACCACCCACCCCTCTGTCCTAGGCTCCTGTGACTCTTTCCAAGTGTACTCTGAGGCCCCTCTGGAGCAGTTCAGTTGACCAGACCAGAGTGACCACGATTTGAAGGTATCAGCCCTGTCACGGAACCAGAATCGCAGATTTTCAAAATTCCAGGTATGAGACCATGAGATTTGGGGAAATGTATGATGCAGTTTCTGTCCCTGGCTCCAGACAAGATACAGCTTCCACCTAGAGGAGGAAGAGGAGGAAGCTGGAGGAGGGAGAGAGAAGAGGGACCCCAGGATAGAAGCAGAACTGAGGGGGGAGCGCTCCACACACTGAGGGTCCAGGCAGAGGGGCTCCCTCTGCAGCTTGTGCTGAGTGGCGAGGCAGCCACCCTCCTCGGGGTCCTCTGGTGAGCACTGCCCCTGACTCTCCTCTTGTGTGTTCAGTGGAAGGGACGCCCATAGCTGCCGGGAGAACTTTGCAGTCAAAGGCCCACAACACAGGGAAGCTCCTTCATGGGGTTCGGGGCCCTGGCTACCTAGAGGGTTAGCGGTGCTTGGAAGGAAGCCCCTCACCCACCCCAAAACTGGCCAGCACCGAGTTGAGGTCATCCATGCAGCTGGGCCGGGTCACACAGGCCCTCTCTTACATCTTCGTACAGCTGCCTTGTCACTGGCATACTCTCGTGCTCCCTCTGAGAGTTCAGCCTTATGCTAGGCTGATTTCCCCTAGATGTGAAACTTTGATCCAAAGAATAGCATTTCTTACATGAGAGCAGGAAGTGCCTGGAGCCTGAGCTTTGTCCTCTAGTGCGGTATTGCAGCGTTAAGTGTGCCTCTGGACCTCTTGGACCAGAGCTAGACATGTTGGTGAACAGAGTGGAGAGGTGTGAGCCAACACCCAGATGACAGCTGTGCCCCGGGCCTAGGCCATTCCAGAGCACTGGGCTGCCTCTCTGCTCGTGTCTGCGTGGAAATGTTCCTGCCGAGCGCATTTGGGGGACATTCATATCTTCTTCAATGACCCACTTAGCGCTCTTTGGGCTCTTGTCTTCCCTTTATTGGCTTTGGTGACCACGGCGCTGGGAGCACTCTGCTCTCAGACAGGCTCCCCGGGGGACCCCAGACATTCTGACTGTAACCAGGACAGGGGGAACTTTGGGGGGATGCTGCTCTGCCGGCCCCCACATGTAGCACAGAGATCCTGGCAGCTGGAATCTGGTCTGCATCTGATCCATTTTATCTGCGAAGTATTCAGAAAATTTCTCCCCCAAAGAACATGCTGACTCTCTGAAGGAGGGAGTGCAGGGTGGGTCGCTTGTTTGAAGACATTCTCGGTTTTGATGAGGCTTGTGCAGAGACCCAAGATAAGCCTCAGAACGTGAGCCAAGCGGGTGGGGAAAAGGCTCTCTAGTGACACTCAGCATCTTCCCCTGCCTTCCATTTTACATGTTTACCAATTGTGAAAGCAAATCCAGCTGTTGGGAGGGATTGCTTCCAGATGACATTATGGGAAAGGAAAACACACTTCATAAAAAAGCTGCAGAATAAAAAGCAGAACATGTACCCTCTGTGGGCCAGGATTTCATATGGACTATTTCCTGATATTGTGCAATAAGCCAGCTCCTGGGTAGTAATCAGAACGGTGCAAATGTTCCCTGTACGAGAGTAAGGAGACCAGAATTGGGATCAAACGTGGCAGAACTAGGGGAAAATCACTCGACCTCGCTGGGCCACCATATTTGTCTCCTTTTGGAGAACTGCTTCCCACCTTCACCGGGGATCTTGTGAAAGCCTCGGAAAATATTTTCTGTATGCTGAATAATGTAAGAGAAACCATGGGAAAGCAAGGACATTTTGCTTCTGAATCCGGGATGGGTTTCTCAGCCCCCAGCACAGAAATTTGCTGTGTTGGCTTTCTCAAAGATTTTAGAAGCTCTCTAATGAGCTGGAATTAAAGTGTCCCTTTACTAATTTGGTTTTACAGGTCACTGGATAAAACCTACTTAGAGTGGTTTGGAAGAGGATTAGGACATTTGCATCTCTTCCAAGTTGACTTTCCAGGCAGGGTCAGTCAGCAGCTGGAGACTCCCTTGGCTAGGGGCCAGAGCTCTTTTGTAAGCTGCAAGTTTGCAAGGGCTTGTTGAGCACACTATAACTCTATTATCCAAGGAACAGAAAGTTTGCAAGGAAATAAAAATGTAAATATATAAAAGCAAGACCTACGTTCCCAAGTTTGCCAGCCTAGAGAGAACGCCGGAGAGCCCAGCGCTGCAGTTACCCCGGGCAAAGGAATCAGCCAAGGCCCTTGAGTTACTCTTGTTCAACCCCTGTTGGGGCAGAGTGGACCTCAGTAGTCAGACAATTGCCTTGAGCTCAGGAAGTCTCCTTAGACCAGCACTGTAGCCACTAGCCATGTGTGGCTGTTAGAATTAAATAAAATTTAAAATTGTTTTTCAGTCGCACCAGCCGCATTTCAAGGGCTCCGTAGCCACATGCAGCTTAGTAATTACAGTAAGGATAAAATGAACACTCACTCATTTACTCAACAAATATTTTCTTCACAGCAGTGAGGGAAGCATACAAAATCTCTGCCCTCATGGAGTTTCTGTTCTAAAGGGCAGGATAAACAATAGACAATAAACATATCAGTTGTGGTCTCAGCAGGAAACAGATGATGCATTCAATTGAGTAACTGAGAAGAGTTTAATAAAGGGAGGATTTACCAAGATGTGGGCTGACTTCAAGGAAACCAGCAAGGAATGGTGCCGGACCCCAGAATTACCCACTGTGGGGAAGCACACCCACACCTAGGCTGGACGGGCCGAGAGGAGAGGCGATCACCAGAACCCAGTGAGAGCTGTGGGGAGGAGCTGTAACCTGGCCCAGAGAGGCCACAGGCGGGGAGTCCCCTGGGGCACAGAGCAGGGCGGAAAAGGGTGGAGAGGGAATCTGAAGGGGCAAACGGAGTATCTAGTAAAGGCAACAGGTGCAAGAGGAAGAGGAGCAGGTAAGAGGGATGAATTATGGGTCAGGGCAGCCACGTAAAACAGATCCCCTGAAGCACAGGGTGTCCTTCATTTACTCTCCCACCAGCCCTCCTTTCCCTGTTTGCTTCTGACTAATTGTGTCCCCTCCTCCACGTCCATCTATCATCTCTGTGGTTCTTCTGCCACTTGTCCCATCCTCTCTGTGGCACCGTCACAAGTCCTTGGAGCCAAAGCAGGGCAGCTCTGCTGAACCTTCGGTGAATCTTCATGCTCTGTTTACCTTAGGAGCACAGGCAGGGCAATTTTTAAGTTTTCATTTTAAATAGGCTCTATTTTTTGAGAATAGTTTTAATTTTCCAGAAAAATTGAGAAAATAGCACAGAGAGTTCCCATATTATCCTCACCCCCACCCAACAACTACCCTTATTATTACTCTCTTCTGTTAGCATGGCACATTTGTTACAATTAATGAACCAATAATGATATATTATTAATTGAAGTCCATACTATATTCTAATTTTCTTAGTTTTTGCCATCAACCCAAGCTGTCTCCATGCCTACTCTGTACTCCCTAATCTGGCTACCTGTTTCCACACATCTTCCTCCAAGCTTTCAAAAGCTAATAGAGAAAATCCTGAAACTGGGTGAGTTGTTCCAGTCTGAGGAGAGAACATCTAGAAGCACTAACAGTCACAAAGCAACCTACAGGTGCAAGGGATTATCGACAGCCTCGACCCAGTCCTCAACCTCTGGGCACTCCCCTCCCTGAAGCCATCACATAGGGGTCCCTTCAGCCCTTCATCCAACTTCCCCTACTGTTAATACCTTACATATCATGATACACTTATCAAAACTGAGAAACTAGCATTGACAGGGGACTATTAACTAGACTTTGTTCAGATTTCACCAGTTTTCCTGCTAATATCTGACTTTTTCTATTCTAGAATCAAATCCAGGATACCACGTAGGATTTACTTGTCCTGTCTCAATTTTCTCCAATCTGTGACAGCTTCTCAGACTTCCCTTGTCTTTCACGACCTTGACACTTTTGAAGAGCACTGGTCAGGAGTTTTGTAGAATGTCTTTCAATTTGGGCTTGGGTTTGATGTTTTCTCATGACTAGACTGGGGTTATGAATATTTGGGAAGAAGACCCCAAAGGCAAAGTGCCTTTCTCATGACATCATATCAGGGGGCTCATGATATGAGCATGACATATTACAGATGATATGAACCTTGGTCACTTAGTTAAGGTGGTATCTGCCAGCTTTTGCCGCTATAAAGTTACTAATTTTCTTTTCCATAACCTTGTTACCAGTATGTCACTAAATCCAGCCCACACTCAAGGGGAAAGAAATTAAGCTCCTTCTCTGGAGGAAGGAGTAGCAAACCTTTGTGGGTATATGTTAAACACACCACAGTAATTAATTAATATCTTTGGGTGCATGCGTTGAGGCTATACAAAGATCCTGTTTCTCCTTAAAGTTTCACCCACTACTTTTCACATTCCTCAGTGGATCCTGCCTACAGCAATGGGGCTTTAAAGGTAATTTCTGATTTCCCTCATTCCTTTCACATTTATAATTTGGAATCCTTCTGTGAGGACAGTTCGTCTCTTCTACTCATTTATTAATGAATTCAATCATTTATTTATACCACTATGGACTCATGGATCTTTATTTTTTCTTTGAGTTATAATCTAATAATATTATTATTTTGTTGCTCAAATTGTTCCACTTTTGGACATTAGGAGCTCTTTCAGATTTGCTCTTGTGTCCTTTTGGCATGCCCTCATCCTTTTTTGTGTTTTGCTTTGTTTTAAGCAGTACTTTACTTTCTGTGCCCCACAGTCTCTTTGTATTTTCAGCCCCAGCTACTCCAGCTATAGAATCTGCCATTTTTCCAGAGGGTGTTCCAGGGCATTTTAAATTTCCCTGCTGATATGCTAGTGGCTTTATTTAGGGCCTGCTGCTTTGCCAGGATCAGAATCCTTTCCTTACAGGCAACTCTCACAATGGTAAAGAGTCTGACAGAATCATTGTCCCTACCCTGGCACGTAGTAGTTGGGCACACAACTATGTAATCCTCAGTGTTCTCTTCCACAAAATGGGGAATAATCGCACTTCCTTATGGGGTTTGTGTGAGAATTAAATGAGAGAATGCATGTGAAGCTGTTCACTTGCCTGTCATAAGTATTCAATAAATATTTTTTTATGATAATGAAGATGCTGCTGCTTCTGGTAGGGGCAATCGGTTTTAAGGGCATGGACTCATGGCAGATGCCCAGCTATGTAACCTTAATAAAACTCTCTGCACCTCAGTTTCTCGTCTGTAAAATGGGGATAACAGTAACCATCTCATAGAGTCTTTGTTGGATTAAATAATATACACAAAGCACTCAGGACTGGGCCTATAGTAAGTACTTGTTAACTGTTAGCTTTTTTTTTTTTTTTTTTTTTTTTTTGCTGTATGCGGCCCTCTCACTGTTGCACAGGCTCCGGACGCGCAGGCTCAGCGGCCATGGCTCATGGGCCCAGCCGCTCCGCGGCATGTGGGATCTTCCCAGACCGGGGCATGAACCCGTGTCCCCTGCATCGGCAGGCGGACTCTCAACCACTGCGCCACCAGGGAAGCCCTAACTGTTAGCTATTATTGTTTTTGTAATTATTATTATTATTGAGTAAATCTCTGGTTCCTTTGGTGTTATCTTACCCATAATTGGTAGGCCAAGAATTATGGTAGAAAAATTAAACTATGTACAAACTATGAAATGTAAAGGTAATAGGTGGTTAACATCATGCAGTTATAATCCTTAGAAGGAGTATAGCTGAATTTGAATTCATAACTATTTCAATCACAGTCATGTGCTGCTGACATTTTCTCCTCTGAGGTGTTCACAAATGGCTGAGACGGAATTACTCAATTCACACTCATCTCGCGATGATGCATTTGGCTCAAATGGCGTGCGGCTTTGGGGAAACTCTTTGTGACTCCATCAGAGTTGAACATTAAAAAATGATAACTACGATCAGCCAATGCTGAGGGACCCATCTTGTGGAAAAAAGAAATGGAACCAACACTGTTAGTGACACAATAATTAGGACACACGGGAGACTGCTGACAGTTTGGAGATATTTTCTTGGAGAAAATATCGAATTATTGAATGACTTGTTTTTGGGAGGGGGAAGGTCTTTATTGATAAATAGGTTACAGTGAAATAGAGTGATAGTTTTTAGGAGACATTAGTAGATAATTAATTTGGCAATTTATTACTGCAGAGTGACAGTCGTGGCCCTCTCCTCTGAGCACGTGAAGTCAAATACCCAAAGGTACCTTCTGCTCTGTCTGTGGGATTCAGTGTCATGAAAACTCCTGCCCTCCTGCTGAAAACCCCAGTGAGTTTTCTCGTCAAGAACTGTTAGGCTTTTCTCACTATTAGTGTTACAGTGCAGCTGAAGCTCCGCTCAGGGAAGAGTGTGGAGGTGTGATGCTGTGGGGGAAGGCCCACTGGCTCAGGCTGGACACACAGGATTCCCTCCCCTTTCTCTCACCCGTCTCAGTCCCCCACTCCCATGCCCGGCCTCCCTCATACCCTCGGGGCACTCCTTGATGCCAGGTGAGTTATTCACTGGATGCATGTTCCCTCAACTACAGCCATTTGTGAACAACCCTCATGATTTTGCTTTATCCACAAACCATATGGATTATGATTTATTTACTATTTTTCTTTTAGTAAAACATAATGCCCAAGTTAGCCTCATCCTGACCAACAATATCTGTGGAGCCACAAGTCTCTCGTGACCATGAGGTCAGTGACCTCAGCCAATGGCTAGGTGGGGTCTCCCCTCTCAATGAGGAAAAATCCACCGTGGCCTGGCTGGGAACAGGAGCGGAATGCACAAGGGCCTAGAGGAGAAACCGGGCTCTCTTCCTGGAGGCAGTTTTCTCTAAATAAGAAGACACTGGCAGCAAGCCCTTCTAACACGAACGGGCACATGTCTGTTCACCATTGACAAACATTAGGGTTCCTGAGGTCCAAGAGGGTGAAAGGCGAGGTGACTGAGAAGAGTGAGGGTGAAGGTTGTTGAATGCGTCAGGGGTCTGCAGGGTGGAGGCAGGCACGTCGGGCCTATAAAGCCATCTCAGGGGCACTATGGTAGGAGCTCACTATATGAGGTGGTGGCCCCTAGAGTCTGTTCCCGTGATTCTGCACTGCACGACTCTCTGCTTTGGTTATTGCCCACTGTCAGGAAGATGGGGGTCTTTCTGGGTAAAGGCTTAAGGCTGACAAAGATGCCAAGCTGCAAACACTTGGATCCCATCAACATTAGCACAACTATTAGTAATATTTTTTTTTTTTTTTTTCTGGAGCATAACATACCAAAGGCTCTGAGGAATTCTGTAGTAAAACAACAAAGAAACAACGGGGTTTATTTGGCTTAACTGAATGTTTCCTAATCCTCAACTATATTTTCACTATCTTGACACCCAATCTTTGATTCATAACATTCCCTCTTCTCAGATGGTAAGCTTTTAAAAAATGATGGTGAAATACAAGTATCCCAGTTAAAGACAATTTTGCAAGAATTTTGTGACAGTCCCACAGGTCCCTGGAGTCTCCTCCAGGGTATTGCTAAAACAGTGTTGGGAAATATGGCTTTCACTGTGGTCTTGCTGGAAGTTGGGGTTAAGCTATCCTGTTTTCTTTTCTCCTTAGATTGGGCCATAAATCTCAGAAGATATAATAGCTTACATTTGTATGGAATTTTATAGTTTACATTATCACATACATTACCTCAGTTTCTCCTCACAACAACCTTGAGGGCAGGGATTATTATTCCATTTTATAGATTTAGAAATGGTCTCAAAGAGCTTCAGTAACTCATTCGAGGCCTAAAACTAGCCTGAGGCAATGCCAGGGCTTAAGTCAATCTTTTTACTTCAGATCTGGCGAACTTCCTGTATTTCTAATTTTTTTTTTTTTCCCTTGAGCACACCACTTTGCTTTTTGGTCACATCAGACTGTTGGCTCTAAATTCCTAGGATTTGGGGTTGTAATCCCCTCCCCCAATCTGAAATACTGTTTTCTAGTGAAGCCTTGAGGATCACCAGGGGAAGGCACTGACGATGGTTCTAGCACCTTGAGGGCCTGGAGGGCACCTGCAGGGACGTCAAGGGGCTCAAACCCCCTTGAAGAGGCCCAGGACAGGTGAGCTGGGCCTGACCTGGGCCTTTTGCTCCTTCACCTAAAATCTTTCCCACTCTCCACCATGCCTCAGGGCCGAGAGCGTCCAAACATTTTCTCTAAGGAGCTGCAATGTTGCCTCTTACTTCCCTGACCCTAAGGGAGGAGCCATTCGCGTGAAAACTTGATTTACCGAAAGAGCCTCCTCGAAACACCTTTGCTCGCCTTTAACCCGTTTGGCGGGTGTCACTGGCTCAGTGTTTGCCGATTCCGGGTCCAGAAGCGCCGAAACACAGGCGGCCAGCGCGGCCAGGGCCTCAAGTGTCACGGCTTCTAGCTCCCTGGGGAGGGAAGGGGTCTTCAGCTCCGCCGGGTGCCCTGTTCCCTGAAGGGCGCGGGGGAGGGAAGAAGGAAGGAGGGGAGAGAAGGAGGGGGAGGGGACATGGCAAAGAGAGAGGGAGGGGAGGGTAAGAAGGGAGAGGGAGGGAGTAAGAGTGGGAAGAGAGTGGGCGCTGGGAAAGAGGGAGAGCCGGAAGGGGTGGGGAGAGGTGGAGGCGGAGCGGAGGTGGGGGGAGGGAACGCAAGCCACGGGGGGCGGGGCTCGGGGCGAGGGTTCCTGGCCACGCCCTCCCGCCTGGGTCCCCGGAATTCTGGTCGGGCCCGCGGAAGTCGTACGAGGTGGCTGGTGATCGCTTGCGTACGTCGAGGGGAGCGCCAACTCCTGTTTCCCGGACGTCCCCGGGCGGCCTGGGGGACAGCTGGGGCGTCGCGGCCCGGGGAAGGGAGCGGAAGTCAGCGTCGAAGCCGCGGAAGGAGGGGCGGCTGGCGGAGCCCCGCAGCCCTTGAGGCCGGTTCAGCTGCACTAATGACCGAACGCGGTGTGAGGCTGGAGTGTGGCCGCGCGGTGCTTTCTGTAGAAGGCATTGGCCAAGAGCGCACCTAGCTTCAGGTGCTCGTCTGAATGGCGGGAGCCTGATGGCCCGGGGTTCAGTGTGACTCCTCCGATTCCCCAACCAACCTCTCCAAGGGGCTCCCAATATCTGAGAGTGAGGTCTGCATTTCTGTGGTCCTCATGTGGGAAACTGTCAGAAGTGAGGGGGAAACTTCCAGGTTAAGGTGTGTGAATGCGAGCATGTACCGAGGTATGTGAGCCGGAATGTGCATCCATGAAGAGGAATGTTTTTGTTCCAGGAACCCCTCTCCCCAAACTTATACCGAGTGGTGGGGTGAAAGCGAGGCAGTGTGTCCGAAATCAAAAAGCCAGGAGGTCCCCTGGGAAGCCGTCTTCCAGTAGGACCGAAGTGCTGAGCATCTTTGAAGAATGGTCCAGACACCTTGTCTTCCTTCCTGTCCTGCCCGTGGTGATCTCCTAGGAAACCTATCATTGAATAGTCATGTTTATTGCATTTGTTTTCCTTTCTTGCCTATTACTCTCTCTTCCCGACCCCAGGTAACAAGCTCATACTTTCGTTTCTGCTAACACTTAATTGGATGTCTCCCCTTATTCTTTGACTCCCCTGGGCTTTTGGACACCTTATAGAAGGCAGTGCTGAGTCCAGCTCTGGAGAAAGACTTTGATTGAATCTCAGCTCCACCACTAACTAGCTCTATGCTTTGAGGCAAATTACTTAATCTCCCTACACTGCAGTTTCCACCACTGTGAAATGGAGATAATAATAATACTCAACTTACAAGGTTGACTGGAGGATTCAATGAAATGATTCATGTGAGTTTATCTAGTCTTATCTGTCAGAGCCATGAGCCCCCTTTCTCCTCAGCTACCCTGGGTATCCCCTCTTATGCACCCCATTATTTTGCCACCTAATCCATTAAGCAGGGGGTTGCTTGACATGTTTTCTTTGTGTACATATAGGTGGATTGTTTCCTCAACCTGCTTTTTAAGTTCTTTAAACATACTGTCAATTCTATGTATACTCTGACACCAATTTGATACATTTCACATAGCTTGTGTTCAATACATGTGGATTGAATAATTAATAAAATTTATCTAGAGAGATTTTTCTAGAAAATTTGAAGTTATGAAAAAGGAAAGCTCTTCATGGGGCAGGGTAAATAGAAAAAACTTAATAGATGGTTATCTTGTTCATTATCTTGTTCATAAAAGGTATCATTATAGTAATTTCAATTATATAAAGAAAACTGTAAAAAAGACAATTGGAAGTGAACATGACGAAGTATAGAGTTGATACCCTGCTGGAGTAGAATTATGAGTGGTTCTTTTTCTCCTGCTTTATACTTTTTAGTCCTTTCCATACTTTTCAGAGTATGTATTACTGTGTTACTTAGGAAAAGTACTTTATATAATTTAGGTTATAAAAATGATCATATTTTGGATACTTAGAGATGGAGGGAAAAAAAATCCTGAGAATAAAGCAATAGTTTTCTTTTCTTCTTTTTCAGACTAGTGAATCTTTTCTGATTCGTGCTAGAAAATCAACTGATTAGTTTGAAGTATAAAGACATTTCCTTTTCAGTGACCAGAATACTTGTCTTGCCTATTTAGGCACTTCCTTTGAAGGATCAAGATCCAAGGCAGGGAATGAAAATCATAGAAGGGTTCATATTAAATCCAGAGTCAAGGCAAAATGGTCTTAATGGTTATCTCAACCAAGCTGTAGCAGTCTAGTGAATTTTGACCTTTCCAGTGATTTTCTTTTTTGGCTTAGAGATGCACCAGTGCCGTTCTGCTTGTATTACTGTAACTTTTTTTTTTTTTTTTTTAGTTAAAAATGCTTTATTGCTAAAAAAATGCTAACCATCATCTGAACCTTCAGTGATCATAGTCTTTTGCAGTAGTAACATCAAAAATCACTGATCACAGATCACCATGACAAATATAATAAAAATGGAAAACTTTGAAATATTGCGAGAACTACCAAAATGGGACCCAGAGACATGAAGTGAGTGAGCAAATGCTGTTGGAAAACACTTTTTTTTTTTAATTTCAAATTTGCAATTTACTTCAAACAGAGTTACCTTGTTTTTATTGAAAATGAGCACAACAGCTTGATTTATTTGCACAGTTATTCTTTCATTCAACAAAAATTTACTAAGCACCTTCCAAATGCCACACCCTGTGCTGATGCTGGGAATACCGGTCAAGACCTTGTCCTTATCTTCCAGGAGGTTAGGGTCTCATTGATGGACATGCATATATAAATAATGATGTTATAGAGAATTATCACAGGAGCTTTGATACGTCCATGAGTAGGCATACTTACAGCAGCCGGTGGGACACGAAGGAGTAGCCCGTTGTAGTGGGGCAAGAGCACAGTGAGAAGGAGGAGACAGGAGAAGCTTCATAGAAAACTAGTTATCTGGGCCGATTACAAATCTTTAGCTTATAAGTGGGTAGTCCTTCCTGATGTGAAACTATTATTTTTTGCATACTTTACCCTAATTATGTTTTCTTATTATATTCTCTGATACATTAAGGGTATGCTTTGTGATTCCTTACTTGATAGGGGCAGTGAGTTTATAATGGTCAAGTCCTATTCCACCATATTCCAAGGACTGGCCAAAATTTAAAAATATATAAGTCCTTTTATTAGATATGATTGAGGCTTAGAAAACACCTTAAACCTTAAACTTCTTATTTTTACTTAAAGTGTATACATTCATTCCCTAGTCTTTAGGTGTTGGGCTCACTGTGGGTCCTCTGATTAAACTTACTCATAGTTTTGTCTTGCGTTAGTTCCACTTTTTTTGTTTTTTGTTTTTTGGTTTTTTTTTTTTTGCGGTACGCGGGCCTCTCACTGTTGTGGCCTCTCCCGTTGCGGAGCACAGACTCCAGATGCGCAGGCTCAGCGGCCATGGCTCATGGGCCCAGCCGCTCCGTGGCATGTGGGATCTTCCCGGACCAGAGCATGAACCCGTGTCCCCTACATCGGCAGGCGGACTCTCAACCACTGCGCCACCAGGGAAGCCCCCACTTTTTTTTTTTTTAATAAATAAATAAATTTATTTATTTATTTTTGGGTGCATTGGGTCCTTGCTGCTGTGCGTGGGCTTTCTCTAGTTGCGGTGAGCGGGGGCTAATCTTCATTGCGGTGTGCAGGCTTTTCGTTGCAGTGGCTTCTCTTGTTGTGGAACATGGCCTCTAGGCTCACGAGCTTCAGTAGTTGTGGCTCACAGGCTCTGGAGCACAGGCTGAGTAGTTGTGCCTCATGGACTCTAGAGCGCAGGCTCAGTAGTTGTGGCCCACGGGCTTAGTTGCTCTGCAGCATGTGGGATCTTCCCTGGCCAGGGCTTGAACCCATGTCCCCTGAATTGGCAGGCAGATTCTTAACCACTGTGCCACCAGGGAAGCCCTAGTCCCACTGTTGAGTCATTATGTTTATGATTTCCAGCCTCTGTTTTTCTATAGTGGAGAGAGAACATAAAGACACTTGTAAAACAATTATAAGTGGGGAGTTTTTTAGGCTTTACAATTTTTTTCTTCATCTTTTACTGTTTTCTAGCTCACAACTAATTTGACATCAATTTTTATTATTTATTTTTTAGTGACCTGCCTTTATAGAGTCTTTTCAGAAATCATTCAACTTCATTTTTTTTTTTCAGACCATGCAACAATGTCTTTTATTACGTATGGGTTTTTTAAATTATTTCTGCAATCTCTCCATACACAGGCAAAAAAAAGTATTGTTTTGCATATTGGAACTTGCAGACCTGATCACTGCATAGAGAAGGGAAAATGATCCCTACAATACACTTAACCAGGAGGCCAATTCATCTGCCGACCTCCAAGAACATGGAGATGAACATGATAGACAGACTGTCCCCCATCTGAACCTTCATTCACCACCATTCGATAACCCTTCTTCAGGCCCAGATCAGCAGCACATTTCTTGCCAACAATCATTAAATGTCCAAGAAGACTTTCATCGTCATCTTCTGCTGCAGAAATCTGGGATATATGTTTCTTGGGTATCACCAGAAAATGTGTTGGTGCTTGAGGGGAAACATCATGGAAAGCAAGACACTGGTCATCCTCATAAATGATTTTGGCTGGGATTTCCTTGCGAATGATCTTCCCGAAGATCGTGTCGCCACCAGGCCGAGCGGCCTGAGCCTTAGCGATCTCATCTGCCATCTCGGCCTCAACTTCATTTTTATATCATTTTTCATGTCCACTTTGAGTTTTTTTCTTTTGCACTCATTTCATTATTTTATGTAATAGACATCAACACATTTTAGAATAAATAACTGATTCTAAGGATGCAATTCAACTGTTCTGTAATGTTTCATTTAAAAAATGTTAGTCATGACCCAGTGAATTTATTTCAACCCAGTAAATTGATATGAAGACGTACAGTTTGAAAAATACTGTTTTAAAGAGTAGTCACCTAGCATTCAGTGCACCTGGCATCAGTGGGGGTTAGAGAGGGATAGAGAGTGAAGGTTAATCCAGTTAGTTAGTTAAGCATTGTTTCATTAAGAGGGCTTCTACTATATTAAAATTTTGTTGGATTAAATTTCTGGGTCAACCACCAGGGTTTGGAAATCTCCTTGCACTCAAGTTTTGGATGTGTGGCTTGAGTTTTAAAGAAACCTGGCTTGGATCTAAAACTCTCAAGCTTAGAGTTAGTGCTAATGGCCCACAGAGTTCATGTTATATAGTTAAGCAACCATAACTGAGCCATTTTAAGGCCATTTTTATTATATCCTTTTCTACGGATAGAACAAGGAAGTTAATTGATAAAATGTCTAAGCTAATATAAGAAAACAGTTTTCCTAGTTTGTGACAATATCTGGGCTTCTGAGAACCTCCATTTAAGTCCTGTATTCTTTCCAGGGACACAGCACTTGAAAGATATTTGATGGTACCAGAAAAGGATATGGCAAGCAAGAATATTTAAGTTGAAGTCAAGACCTTCCTTCTTGGTGGAGCTTCCCAGATAAAAAAGGAATTGGGGGCTATCCTGCCAGAGAGCATAGTAAAGACAGATGGGTATTTTCCTGGGTTGATAAATGTATTTACCCTGATCTGCAGGACTAGCTCTCAGAAGTTTACCCCTTTTCAAAATGCCTGTTGTTCACAGAAGATGTGGCCAGGGAAGGATGGACCATCTTTGGCAAAATATCTGGGAATACCTGCCTGCAACTCAGGTACCTCTAACCCCTTTTAAATGAGGGCACACAGTGTGATGTTCTTCATTTTTGAGGATGTTAGGCCTGGAACCTTAGGTTTGGTGTGGAGATTGCTTGGAAATAGGGCTTGTAAGGGATATGCACTAGGCATATCTCCTAGCTTCACGAGCTGTTTTTCTAAATCCTGAGATGGAGCTCCCTCTTGTAGATATAGAGAGAACACAATAATATCAGAGAGAGAAGCCAACCAGTTCTGCAAACAGGCCTAATGAGAGGTAATCACAGTTGTGTAGTCCCCAGAACTCACATTGTCAATGCAACTAGAATGATGAGGTTCTCAGGGACTGATTCATGCTAGCCAGACTCACTGAAGTCTTTTGAACAGAATGCCAGTTCACAATGGGGAAATTCATCTCCAGTGATCAGGAGACTCCTGTTTGTTCTCCAGGACCCTCACTGCTAAATCCTGTGTACCTGGGGAACCAGAAAGTTGTTTGGTGATCTCAGAATCACATGAGAGAAGTGGATGGTTTTATGGGTTGAATTGTGTCCCCTCCAAATCCATATGTTGAAGTTCTAGCTCCTTGTACCTTGGAATGTGATCTTATTTGGAAATGGAGTCATTCATTGCAGATGTAATTGATTAAGAGTAGGGTGGCCCATAATCCACTATAACTGGCATTCTTATAAATGGGGATGGCAGAAAACTTAAGTTGTTATCAACGTAAAATATACTGTTATAGATGTAAGTTGTTATATGTAAGCCACATGGTAACCACAAAGCAAAAACCTATAGTAAATACGCAAAAGAGAAAGAGAACGGAATATAGGCATACCACTAAAGCAAGTCATCAAACGACAAAGGAAGAGAGCAAGAGAAGAGGGGAACAGATAAGGACTACAAAAACAGCCAGAAAACAATTAACAAAATGGCAATAAGCACATACCTATCAGTAATTACTTTAAATATCTATATAACTGGACTATATTCTCCAATCAAAAGACATAGAGTGGCTGAATGGATTAAAAAAAAAAAGACTGAGGGCTTCCCTGGTGGCGCAGTGGTTGAGAGTCTGCCTGCCGATGCAGGGAACACGGGTTTGTGCCCCGGTCCGGAAGGATCCCACGTGCCGCGGAGTGGCTGGGCCCGTGAGCCATGGCTGCTGAGCCTGTGCTTCTGGAGCCTGTGCTCCGCAACAGGAGAGGCCACAACAGTGAGAGGCCCACGTACCGAAAAAAAAAAAAAAAAAAAAATACTGACCTATATGCTGTCTACAAAAGACTCACTTTAGATGTAAGGACACACAGACTGAAAGTGAAGGGATGGAATAGTCTGTGCAAATGGAAACCAAAAGAAAGCTGGAGTCGCTATACTTATATCAGACAAAATAGACTTTAAAACAAAGACTAAAAGAAAAAGAAGGGCATTACCTAATGATAAAAGAGTAAATCCAACAAGAATTTATAACACTTGTAAATATTTATGCACCAGCATAGGAGAACCTAAATATATATAGCAAATATTAACAAATCTAAAAGGAGAAATAGATAGCAATACAATAATAGTAGGGGACTTTAATAACCCACTTAAATCAATGGATAGATCATCCAGACAAAAAATCAATAAGGCAACACTGGTCTTAAATGACATGTTAGACCAAATGGACTTAACAGATATTTACAGAACATTCCATCCAAAAGCAACAGAATATATTCTTCTCATGTGCATATACATTCTTCTCTATCTATTTTTCAAGATAGAAAATATGTTAGGTCACAGAATAAGTCAATAAATTTAAGAGGATTGAAATCATATCAAGCATCTTTTCTGACCAAAATGGTATAAAACTAGAAATTGATTTTATGAAGAAAACTGGATAATTCACAAATATGTGGAGATTAAGCAACATGCTACTGAACAACAAATGGATCAAAGAAGAAATCTAAAGAATAATTTTAAAATCCCTGAGACAGATGAAAATTAGGAATGTAACATATCAAAATTTATAGGATGCAGCAAAAATAGTTCTAAGAGGGAAGTTCATAGCAATAAATACCTACCTCAAGAAACAATAAAAGTCTCAAATAAACAACCTAATTTTACACCTCAAGGAAATAGAATAAGAAGAACAAATGAAGCCCAAAGCTAGTAGTAGGAAGAAAGTAAGATTAGAGTGAAAATAAATAAGAGACTAAAAAGAAAAGGAAAAAATAAAGTAGAAAAGATCAATGAAACTAAGACCTGGTTCTTTGAAAAGATAAACAATGTTGCCAAACCTTTAGCTAGACTCACCAAGAAAAAAAGAGAGAGGACTCAAATAAATAAAATCATAAATGAAAGAGGAGATGTTAAACTGGTGCCACAGAAATGCAAAGGATCATAAGAGACTACTATGAACAATTATACACTAACAAATTGGACAGCCTAGAAGAAATGGGTAAATTCCCAGAAACATACAACCTACTAAGACTGAACCTTGATGAAATAAAAAGTCTGAACAGACCAATTACTGGTAAGGAGTAATCAGAATTATCCCAACCAACAAAAGTCCAAGACTGGACAGCTTCATTGGTGAATTCTACCAAGCATTCAAAGAATTAATACCAATCCTTCTCAAATTCTTTCAAAAATAGAAGAGGAGGAACTCTTCCAAGCTCATCTTCCGAGGCCAGCATTACCCTGATACCAAAACCAGTGTTAAGGATGCCACAAGAAAGGAAAATTACCGGCCAATATACTTGATGAACATAGATGCAAAAATCCTCAACAAAATATTAGCAAACTGAATTCAATAATACATTAAAAGGATCATACGCTATGATAAAGGGGGATTTATTCCAGGGATCCACAAATCAGTCAATGTGATACACCACATTAACACAATGAAGGATAGAAACCATATGATCATCCCGCTGAAGGAAAGCATTTGACAAATTTCAACATCCGTTTATGATAAAAACTCGCAACATAGTGGGTATAGAGGGAATGTACCTCAACATAGTAAAGGCCATATATGACAGGCCCACAGCTAACATCATACTTCATGGTGAAAAGCTGAAAGCTTCTCCTCTAAGATCAGGAACAAGACAAGTGTGTCCACTCTTGCCACTTTTTAGTCAACATAGTACTGGAAGTCCTAGCCAGAGCAATTAGGCAAACAAAACAAAACAAAACCCAAATTGGAAAGGAAGAAATAAAAATGTCACTATTTGCAGATGACACGATATTACATCTTCCTTCTTCTGTTTATACGTTCTTTTTTCTGATAGGTCAATGCCATGTATCATATCTCAATTTTCTTTGCCGTACTCCAGGTATGTCTTACAGTACACCTGGGTTGCTCCTGCCAAGCATTTACACGTACTACCCAGCCTATTCTGTTTTAGTTAATGAAAGAATCAGCTGCAGGCTGCTGATTAAAAGAGATAAATGAACACACCAAAAAAAAAAGCAGATTTGTGACCCCTGCCTCTCAAAATTTTGATTTGTAAGTTTATGGTGGGACCCAAGGATAATCATGTTAAATAAGCATCATAGGTGCTGTTAACCTCACTGACTATCTGTTGATTTGTGCTAGATTCTTTCTTAGAGCATAATCTAAATTCCAGGTTCTGGAGACACCCAGCTTGGTCCAACCTTGGTAGGTTGTACTCTTAGCTTTAAGGACTTAGGCATTCCCCAGCTAAGAGTTCAGAAGAAGAGTGGGTATCCAAGCCAGTCCAATTTGTTCATTCATTCATTCAACAAATTTTTGAGCATCTGCTATGAACTAAATACTGTTCTAGGGTCTGGAGATACATCAATAATACAAATAGATACAAATCCCTTACATTCTAGCTGGGAGTCAACAAATCAATAAATGCACTAGGTGAGCAGTGCTATAGACAAATACAAGCAGTGTAGAAGGATTGTGAATGCAGAGGGTCTGCAGGCATTACAGTTTTCAAAGGCGTGTCCTGGGTAGGCCTCACTGACAACATGACTTAGGTGCGCCACGTGGTTCTCCAGAAGAAGACTGTCCCAAGCAGAGGGGACAGCCAGTACAAAGTCCCCGGTCAGAAGCTGAGCACACCTGGCCTGTTAACAGAAACAGGAGGCCAGTGTGCCTGGAGTGGAGTACGAAAGGGAGGGAGGTGGCAGAGGCTGAGGTCAGAGGTTACAGGGGAGTCAGATCATGTCCTTACAGGGCATTGCAAGGCCATCGGCTTTTACTCCAGTGAGACGGGAATCAATTGGAAGATTCTGAGCAGTGACATGATCTGACTTATATTTTTAAAGTATCGTTCAGTCTGCGGTAGGAGGGACAGGAGCAGAAGCAGGGAGGACCAGTTAGGAGATGACTCCAGAAATGCAGATGAAATGTTGATGATTGGCAATAGGGTAGTAGCAGCAGAGATGGTGAGAGGTGTTAGATGTTGGATAAAATTTGAAGGTAGAACCATTTTCTGACAGATTGGATGTGAACGTTGGAGAAGACAGATGTCAAGGAGGACTCTAATCAGGGTGAACCTTACAATTCTTGCTTGGAATGCTGAACAGAAGCATGTCCAAATGAGGAAGCACATGGCAGGCATCCTATGCCCATGAGGAGAGTCAAACTGTGGGTGGCAGGGCAGAGCGGCAGAAAGAAATGGTCCTGAGGCCTGGTCCATCTCTGCACTTCCAGTTACAAGAGCCAATGAGTCCTTTGTTACTTGCCTCCGAAATAGGCTTATTGCTACCCCCACCCAGACTCTAAGGTGTCTCTGAGATGTGCTATTTGCCTGAAGACACTTATCACAGTTCCACCAGAGCTAGTCTTCAGACCTCAGGGATGACTCCCAAAATATTCCTTCTCATGCCTCCCTATCTCATTGGTCTCTTGGCAAATTGTAAGCCCCTTAGTGTACTGTGTCAGGAGCAGGGCCAGACAGACCCGGCACGGCAGAAAGTGTGAAATTATTAGCACAAGATCCCTGTTGTTGGTAGTAGTGGTGGTGCTAGTATCACCTGTATTTTACAAAATTGAGAGCAGAGATTAAGGGATTTACCGTGGATCAGAAAGTCTTCTATTTCAAATCTAAGATGGGTTTGTCTGATTAACCAATTACAATCCATCTATCACATAGAAGAGAGTAGAGCTTTTCAGGAGGAGATCATCTGGCTGGTTGCTTCACTGACTGGCAGTATACTGGTGCAGATACCACAGATGTGATCCTCAGCCTTACACATCAAATAACTACCGGGCCCCTTCCCTCAGGGTGATTAGGCTGGAAAGGATGAATTCATATAGCCCAACTTATAAGAAACAGACGTATAGACCAGCTTGTCAGATTATTTAAAATAGGAAATATTTCTCAAACTTGAGAACTTGTAGACTCTTGAATATATCCCACTTTGAGAAACATTGTATTCGTACTTACATCATGAGACTTTATGTGATCACTTGATCAAAACAGCCAGAAATGCAAATCTAGCCTGAACATGGGCATTATTCTATGAAAAGGTGGCAATCCAGGTGATGCTTGTGTTAAAATTTTTATATTATCTTTAAAATGAAAACACAAAATTTAAAAATTATTCTAAAGAATTCCTGGACCTCTAAGAATATGATTGAAGACTCCAATGTGAAAAATAATGCAATAGAAGAAAGGCTTTGTTTGAAAACGGGAGCTAGTTATGTATACAGGATGCTCTAAAGCAAGTCCACTCAGGAAACCAGATTGCAGATCAGAAGGCAGATTGGTGGGTGTAGAATAAGAACAGAGGGAGTTGGCTGTTCTCAGGGAACACAGTCCTCAGACAAGGATAGCTGGTGATCCTAGCCTGCATTTGCTCTACAAATATTTTTGTTTAAGACTCTACCAGTCATGGAGAACAGAGCTCCATCTTTCTTGCCTTATGATAGAGAAGGCAAGAACAAATTATTGTTCACTAACTTTCCTTTTCCTAGACTTCATCATGAATCCACGAACCCTCCCTGCCAATGCATCATTTCTAGGTAAATAGGAATTGTGCCCTTCTCCTGACAAGGAAGGGACTTGGACCAGATTAGGAAACTCCAGAGACCACACTCTTTCCAATTAGCACGTAACTAGTTTTTGTCATTCAACTAAAATTATGAGGGTCGCTTATATTCTATAGGAGACGGTAAAAACAACTTTTAACTCTCTTCCAATTTTGTCTACAGCAGACTCTGAGAAATCCATCATTCTTCTCAAATGACTTCTCCCCGTGTTGTCTGCCTACTCCTATTTTAAATCTGCCTTTGACCAACCCTCCCCTTTCCCACCTCCAGCCTCAGCTGAGTCAGTGCTAGGAAGTAGGGAGCACCGACCGCCCATTGCCACGTACTCTCTCCTGGCTCCCACACTGGACTGGACTGGAGCCAGGTTCAGCGCTGGGCTGCCTCCAAGCAGGCTGAGAGAATGCATCCTGTTCCTGGGCAGCGATTCCAGGGGCAACATTGAATCCTCGGAGCCAGGCAAGGGCATGTAATCCCTTAGGCCACTTGGCAAATGCCTATTGTTCTCTAGTATTGTCAGAACGGGGAGGGGGTGTGGAGGGAGCACCTGGCCAGTTTGGAAATGAGAGGGCCCTTAGGGAGCACGCGCTGAACCCCAGGGAGCCTTGATCCGGGCATGTGGTCCTTGCTGAGCCCCCTTACCTGGTCTGCCACACCACTCGGAGCAGATGCCTACACAGGCACCACCAGTGCCCTCCAGCGCCTTTCAGTCCAGCCACTGCTGACTTTCTCTACCCTACCATTTCTCAGGAATGTGTGCCGTTCATCTTCTTCCCGCAGTCTGGAATGTTCATCCCTTTTAGCTCCTCCTCGCTAAATCCTCCGCACCATTCATTCATTCATTCATTCATTCATTTCTTTTCCCTTCCAGTTTTATTGAGATGTACTTGCCATACAGTGTAAGGTTAAGGTGTACAGCATAATGATTTGACTTATATACATCATGAAATGATCGCCACAATAAGTTTAGTGAACATCCATCATGTCATATAGATACAAAATAAAGCAAAAATGTTTTTCCTTGTGATGAGAACTCAGGATTTACTCTCTTGCCAGCTTTCATATATGTTAATTATATTTATCATGTTGTACGTTATATCCCTACTACTTATAACTGGAAGTTTGTACCTTTTGACCACCTTCATCCAGTTCTCCCTCACTCTACCCCCTGCCTCTGGTAACCACAGATCTGATCTCTTTTTCTATGAGTTTGTTTGTTTGTTTTTGAAGTATATTGACCTACAGTGTTAGTACCTGGTGCACAACATAGTGATTTAATATTTCTATATATTACGAAAATGATCATCACTCCTCCCCACCCTTTAAAAGCCACAGCTGTAATGAGCCCTCTAGAAGGCCTTCTATAATCTACAACCAGAAAGGATCTCTTCTTTTTTTGTCAACAGCCATACCCATTTTCCTGGACCTATCCTAAAACATAGACAAAGTTCTGGTTTGTATTGTAGCTACTGAGATACATTTCTTATCTATTCTACCAGGAAATAAGGTAGGACATGGGGGCATGTGTGACTGCCTTTGCTTTTCTCATAAGGTTCCTCACATTGTAGTTACTTAATATTTGTTGAATGAATAATAAATCGGAAGCATTGTGCACATGGTGCACAAATTACAGAAGACGGGATCCTTTACAAGTTTCCCTTCAGAAGCTGGCCCTAAGCAGGGCTTTCCTGGAGTCTCCTCTAACCTCCCCCCACACCTGCAGCTACAGGGGCCTATTGCAGGGGGAGGGTAGCCTCTGGGTCCTTGATCCAGCAGTAAGCCAGCATCCCTTCTGACTGGTCAGTGCCTAGGCCATACCAGTTGTAAAATATTTTGAATATCACCGCTGCATCTAAGACAGGCAGCACTCAACCAAATGACATAGAAGAGAGAGTGTATTCAAGTGCATGTTATAGCAGTAAGACATTCCCATTGTGTGTGAGGCACAGGCTAGGTGTGTTGAGGGAGGCACTAGAGGGTAGGGGAGTTGGGTGTTGCTAGAAGCTGGAAAGCAGGGAATAATTGTACTTAATTACTTGTGTAACCTTGGGCAATAGAGCACCTCTGCAGTCTGGAGACCTGAGTTCTGGTGCTGACACCTGCGCTTGGATCTTGGGCAGATCACTTGACCTTGTCACAGTCAATTCATCTACACAATAGGGGGATGGTTGAGGTTATAGTGAGATACAGCATTGCTCAATGCATGTAGAAAGTCATGAATGGAGCCTCAAGAATGGATAGGTCAAGGGGATAGTGCTTGAGCTTTCCTGTTGAGCCTTCCTGTGGAAGAATCTATTTCCTGCCTGTGCTTTAACAGGAAGTATTTATTGGTTCTAGACCAAGTCTTGGAATTGAACATCTGGCAAAAGATGGAGAAAATAAACAGGGGTATTCAAACATCAGTCTGATAATGTGCCTAATAGTCTGAAGTTTTTTTTGCTTGAAGCAGGAAGTGTTTCTCATCAGGTCAAATCACAATTAAACCATGCGTTCTTTTCTCTGTAAAGTTCTTTTAAGTTCTTTGTTGTTTCTCCTCTGAAAGGGCTCACAACACATTGCCAGATGTCACCAGTGAGCATGGAGTAGGTTATGTAAATGTCTGGCATAGTTTAGTTTATTATCATTGTTTTTATTACTTGGTAAAAAGAAAAGTCACTTGTTGGTTATATTTTCCTGTGCAAATAGAATTGCTTAACAGAAGAAAAGGAAATAGAGCAACTGTTACTAAATGACCCAAAAGCAGAAGTTGAGTTCCTTTCACATGAGCATTCAAAAATGTTTCAGCCACGCACTCTGGTCTTGGCAGCCCAGAATCGGGGAAGACCTGAGCTGTGTTGAGCAAGGTCAGAGTGAAGATTTATACACCAGCAGAGGAATGCGGGCAGGAGGCAGGCATGTGGAGGTATTGGGGGTGAATCTTTGAGCAGAACCACTTAGTAGCCCTGAACGCCACTCACAAACCCAGTTATAATCATGTAACAGAAACACATGTTGTGAATTTGCTAATTTCTCAGACACATTGTGTTTCAGAATTCTTGAAAGTACCCCAGGGGAGCTCCCTCTAAATCGGTTTCATTCAAGGTCAACGCCTTGGCTAGCTGACCAGTAAGATAATTTTCTAGATTTGGGAGCCATTTGAAATATGAACGTCTTGAAGAGAAGCATATTACAATAGATTAGAATCTGGAAGAGAGATTACAAATTTAACAATATGCACTTAAACGTGAATTGTTATCATTGGTTAGACAGATATCAAATTTATTCAACCCATAATTCTCAACCTCTTTTTTTCCCCATAAAAGCCATAAATATAGTACCAAGTGGGAAATAAAGGCTGCTGGGTGATCGGTAAGACAGCTGATTGCTGTTTCTCTAGCAAAGGAAATTTTTGTAATTTGTTCATATGCTGCTGCATTAATGCTAAAACTTGCTGTCGGCTACTAATTATTCCCTACAAAAATTTGGTTTCTGTTTTTAATCTTGGTAAGAGAGCAGTTGTTATTGTAGTCTTCAGAGGAAGACTGGTACCTGAGAGAGAGCCCCACTGACAGGTGGGGCCAGTGTTTTTTTTTTTTTTTTTTTTTAAGGGAATCTTTTATTTTTATTTTTTATTTATTTATTTTGGGCTGTGTTGGGTCTTCGTTTCTGTGCCAGGGCTTTCTCTAGTTGCGGCAAGCGGGGGCCACTCTTCATCGCGGTGTGCGGGCCTCTCACTATCGCGGCCTCTCCTGTTGCGGAGCAACAGGCTCCGGACGCGCAGGCTCAGCGGCCATGGCTCACGGGCCCAGCCGCTCCGTGGCATGTGGGATCTTCCCGGACCAGGGCTACGAACTCGTGTCCCCTGCATCGGCAGGCGGACTCCCAACCCCTGCGCCACCAGGAAAGCCCGGGCCCAGTGTTTTAACGAGGGGAGTTGTGTTACACAGAAAGATTTTGGAGATGGTATTTTAACACAGTTTCCCTTGGAAGATTAAGTTTTCTAATTGCTTTTGTTGTTAAAATGCAAGTGTATAAAATATGTGTCTGATTAGTTTCATAATAAGAAGGCCAGTCCCCAATTCTCCTTATACCAGATATAAGCTAATGTTTTATTTTTACCTTAAGTTTGAAGAAAGACTTTAAATTTAAGTATTATAACTAATGGACAACACAGACAGTTATCACTTTCAGGTCGCTTATCAATATCACCTTCTCAATGAAGCCAACTTTGACCACCTTATTTAAAATTGTGATACCACCCGCAACCATCATACTCTTTCTTTTCTCCATGGTACTTATCACTTTCCAATCTACTAATTTACTTTTTTATTATATTTATTGCTTATCATTTTTCTCCTTCTACTATAAGGTAACCTTCATGAAGGCAGGATTACCCATGTTGTTTACTGATATATTTTTAGCGCCATAAACAGTGCCTGGCATATGTGTGTGTGTGTGTGTATGTGTGTGTGTGTGTGTATATATATATATATATATATATAAATAAATATATAGCAGGCACACAGCAAATGTTTGTTGAATGATTGATGGACATCTATATATCTGTACTTTCAAAACGTCTTCTGTTCAGAGAATACTACTAATATCTAAGAACCCTAAGGTGCATTTCTTAAAGGCACAGCCCCTGTGGGTGCATGTGATCAAAGTGTAGTCAGAGAACTGATGTATAGTCAGAGAACTGATGTTGGACACAAGTGTTTGATGCTCCAGTTGCTCTTTGAGCATTTACCAGAAGCAGCTGAGTGCCAAGTCTGCATAGGCCATAAGGACAAATCTCTCTCAGTGACTAGAAAGTCAAGACAGTCTGTATTTGTGAAGTGTTCATTTCTATGTACCCAGTGCTGAATCCACTGTGAGGTTCTCCTGAAAGGAGAAGGCCCCATCCTTGTTCTCAACAAGCTGGCCATCTGGCTGGGGAATTTTCTGTAGAAATGGCCACCTATGGTTCCTAAGTCTTATTAGCAAGAGGATCCACCTAATTTAAACCAAAGAACTGCTTGAATTTGAGGACTTAAAAACTCAAGTCAATGAAGATCATTAAAAGTACATGTAGCGCTTCCCTGGTGGCGCAGTGGTTGAGAGTCCGCCTGCCGATGCAGGGGATGCGCGTTCGTGCCCCGATCCGGGAAGATCCCACATGCCGCGGAGCGGCTGGGCCCGTAAGCCATGGCCGCTGAGCCTGCGCGTCCGGAGCCTGTGCTCCGCAACGGGAGAGGCCACAACGGTGAGAGACCCGCGTACCAAGAAAAAAAAAAAAAAAAAAGTACATGTAACCATTTGCTTAGACCAGTAGCCAATTCCTTTGACCTGGTATCCAAAGATTTTTAAAGGTAATTGTTTGTACAGTGAGGCTTAGCTGAATATTTTCAAAGTATCAGAGTGCCCTGGAGATGAAGAGAGATTGTATGTTTCCCTGCAGTCCTCTGCTTGCTGTAAACACCTCCGTCTCTTGTCTAGCTAAGACACAAGTTTGTGCTTGCCTCTTACCCTAGCTCACCAATCAGAGCCCCCAGGTCCTCCTGAGTGAGTCCCCCAGTGTTCATCGTCTGCTGGTCTCACTGTCTCTGGTCCCTCCACCTCCAGTCCCTCCTGCTCACTAGAGCCAGATGAATCCTTCTAAATCATGGCTTTCACCTTATCGGGTCCCCCTTTAGGAATTAATTTTACAACATGCATAGGACTAAATCCAAACTCCTCACACTACAGTTTTCTCCCATCAGATAGTTCCACCTGGCTTAGATGACCTCAGCTCCCTGCCACAGTGAATACTGTGCTCCAGTCTGGTCTCTTTGTTCTTCTTTCCCCTTCCACTTTCTCAGTTTCCCTTTCCCAGCCCTTGCTCTCCATACTTGGACCCGTCTCTTGTCTTTATTTGTACTGTTTCTCATTCATTCATTCTTTAAATAGATATTGAGCATATACCACATATGAAGCAGTGTTTTGTGTCCTGGGGATACAAACTCAGCGATTTGGATTATGCTGTCTTCCCTTCTTCCTTAATCCAAGGCAATCCAAACCATACACTGCCCTCAAGCGCCAATTCAAGCTTCACCTTCCTAAAGGTTTCCTGATTCACCCCTCCGGACAATGGTAGGCAGCTGAGTATAATGGTAAAGAGAAAGGGCTTGGGAATCAGATAAATCTGGATTGGAATTTTTTGTCTGCCACCCAATATCTATTGACTATTAGGCAAGTTACTCAACCTTTCTAAGCCTCCTATTACCTCATCTATAAAATGGGAATCATAGTCCCTCATGGGTTTGTTGTGAGAGTAAAGAGAGATAGTAGTCAATGGTGATGTTGCTGTTATCGTTCTCTTCTCTGAAACTTTATAGCAGATAAATGATGCTTGGTCACTTAAGAATGAGTGAATATTACTTGTAGTGTTTTTGTGTTTCATGAAACTCCTTCCTCATTCAGCAGCACTTAACAAGTGCACAGTGAATGTATGTACAGTAAGAGGACACTTGGCTGTCTCATTGCCTCTCTCCTATTACGTCCCCAGTTCCTCAGGGACACTGGCTTCTGGCTGTCCTTCCTATACCACCTCCTTGTCAAGATGAACCCTTTCCGTGGACTGAAAGCCATCAAGATAGAAATGGAGATGCCTCTATTTGATCTGGGGCTAATGGGAGAGGGAAACTTTTACAAACTGAAGGGTGCCTGAATTTCCAACTAGTGTTAAGTGACCATAGCAAAGTATAACCCATGGCTGCAATTTGCTCTGTCAAAGATGGAATTAAAGGTAAATTTGAAGTTTCACAACATAGTTCTCTCTATTACGGGTGCCGCTGTGCATTAAAATTGTCTGTGTGAGGCTCATTGGGATGGGCAGAGATTCAGTCACTGCTAATGCCTTAAGGAAATGGGGTGGTGAGAATTAGGGTCATTCATCCCAACTGGGGCAAGAAAGAGAACCAGGAAATGTGTTTTTCAGTCTTGACATCTTGCCAGCTGGAGCTAGAGGGAAATGTTTTTTCGAACTCATCGAGCAGCCTACTCACAAATCACAGAGATAGCTGCGCTCAACAAGAATAGAGAGAATTTTTATGTGGTCTAGTTAAAGATGTGCACCACCCATTCAGAGCTGTGCAGAGCACCCCTCAAGGACCCTTGAAACCAGACCACATCACTGGTAGAAGCCCACTTGAGCAAATGCTGTGATAACTGGTTTTATGCAACGAGGCTATTTACATATCCTCAGTAACAGTTTGGACTAGTATAAGAAAAATACAATATAGCAGGTGTGCCCACCAAATTCTGCATGTTTAGCCATCAACTGATAACTAAGATACTATCTAGTAGGTATAATATTTAGGTGTGGTTAAGTAGTCTTAAAAAGAATAAATATTCTAAATGGTTACAAATCAACTTTGCAGTTTTCAAAATAACTTTCGTATGATCTCAACTGGTTCTTATGACACCTTTGGGACAAGGGCAGCACAGATAATTATAACCATTTTACAGGTGAAGAAAGAGAGAGGTTAAATGATTGTCCAAGGTTACAAAGCCTCTAAGCAGAACTAGGATAAGACTCCTCATGGCCATTATTATTTTTGTTATTATTATCATGCTGGTTATTATATTGACTCCCTGATATACTTCTCTGTCTTTTCTGCTCTCTTTCCTATACACAGAGATTTCTGGAATGCACGTGCCCCTGAGCTGCTCTGTCTCCTCTGGGCTGGGGAGTAGGGTGTCCCTGACTGGGTTCTTGGCTTTTACAGGGGCAGATGGGGCTGGAAGCCTGGCCTGGCCCGGCTGGCTGGGTTTCTCATTTTGCCTGGGGCCAGGCCTGAGTGGGATGGTTAGAACTGGAGCCCTTTTTACATTTCATGTTTTTCTGGTTTCTAAAAACAAAACAGAGTAAGAAACCCCTCTAGCAGGAGTGCTTGTTCCAGGCAGGGTGTTCCTGCCAGTCTCCTCCTATAGGAGGACCTGCCTTTGGGCATTCCTATTCCCTTTCCTTGGTATGTGATCACTCTGATAAGTTTTAAAGATACATCACATTCAGTGTCCAGGTCTGACTGTTAGATTAGAATGCAAATACAGTAGGTTACATGGTTTCATTTCATTAAAAAAACACTATTCTTGAAGTTGGGAGGTACACATGTTTACTAATATTATGCTGAAGCTCTAAGAAGGGACCATCCCCCAGCCCCAGAGGAGTCAGCTGGACAGCTTGAGTCTGGAAGGAGTGGTGGTGACCAGCACAGGCTGACACATGCTGGTTTGGTGAGGCACAGCTCAGCCTGGCCTCTGGAGGTTCATTATCTGAAAGAGAGATCATTCACTCTCATTTGGTCATTGCTTGAACTTCTTTGGAGGAAAAAAAAAAAGAAAGAAACACACCCAGAATTTGAAGTAATGGAACTTCATTAAGTTGGAAGCACCAAGGTCATGTAAATGGGGAGGGTTTTAATTGAACAAGAAAATGTAAACCCCTACTCCTTCCTAGCTGGAACCCATCCGTGTTGCACATCTGCATTAGTCCTGCTGCCCGTGCTTTTCACGATTGTTTCTGAGGGCAAGGACCTGAGTTTTGGACGCTCACTAATCAGAACCGTGCCAGGGGAAACCCAGAAACATTTAGCAACTCTACCCAGAGAATGCAAATAGTCACCCGCTCCGGTTCAGTCCCCTTCACACAGCCTGGACACGGTTGACTCCAGAGGCTGCAGGGGAAGGCATGGCTTTGAAAGTCTCTTTCATAGCGGGTAAGCTCATGCTTTCCCACATAAACCCTGAGACAGCTGGGGAGAGAGAGATTGGAAGAAAGACAGGGAGAGGCAGGGAGACCTTGTCTGTATAGAAGAAGCCAAGAGCACAACAGCAGCCGTCAACGTGCCAGAGGGAGGCTGGCAGAGAGCCAAGAATCTCTGAGCCAGGGCTGAGCATCAGGGCAGGCCCCTCTCCCAGCACCGTTCCAACCAGGAGAATCAGACGGTGCCCACCAGTTGCCTCAGCAACCGGGGGGGTGGTTGGAAGCCCCGGGGGTTTGTTAGAACTCTGGGCTCCACGGAGGGGCCTCCTTATTCTTTCCAAACTGTGTGGGGAGCAGCTGGAGGGTCTGAAGTGGCCGTCGTGTTTGGGGGCTTCCGGAGCCACTTTCCCCAGGCCAGCTGAGTCCTGTGACCAGGAGTGGCTGAGTCACGGCAGCAGCTGTGTGTCTCTCCAGCTACGATCTGCATGTAAAATCATACTCGTTATTGTATCCTAACCTTTTCAGCATAGATGTGACTTAATTTTTAAATTGCCCTTTTGCTGGCTGGGGATTGTATTCTCTTCCCAAGTCTCTGCATCACAGTTCCTGAGTCTCCAGCGTCCTCCATAACTTAGTTTTCCCCCTCTCCTACCCAGGCAAGAAAGAAACTGAGAATTATGACTCCTAAAGTATCTCATACTCCAAGTCCTAAGAGAATCAGACCCTGGGGAGAGGAGGTGACCTCACGTACACCAGCTGTGTGCCGTCACATCCAGGGGGGCCCGGAGGACCACCAAGGCCAGCCTCCCCCCTGCCCTGGCACCTCCTCTCTTTTCAACCCCTTTCTCTTTGAAAACTAAACTGCATTCCCTAGGCTGTGGTACTCTATTTCCTGGCTCCCAGAAATCTTTGGTGTGAGAACAGGCAGAGGAATCTCCTGGGGTGTATTTGGAAGGAAGGGAGTAAGCTCAGGGTTGGATAGCTTCCACGAGCTAAATCTTAACGCTGCTGCACAATGGAATCATCTGGGAGCTGTTAAAAAATTGAGACTCTCAGGCCCAGGCCCAGATTCAGTGCATCAGACTTGCACAAAGTTTTTGTTTGTCTGTTTTCTGTTTTGTTTTTTGTTTGACAAAGGTACTTTTTGTAACCATTCCCAGGTGATTCTGAGATGCAACCAGGGTTGAGAACCACTGATGTAAAGGTGAATAGCCTGGGCATGAACACAGTCAAGGTTCCTGTGTGCTACATAATGGGTACAAACCTTATTTGTCTGCAGGAAGTCCCTCAGTCTGGGCCAGTCAGGCAGCTGTACTTGCTGGTGAAGACCTCTTTCTTTCTCTCTTTATCTACCAGATACCTCCTCTAACTTGTTCTAAGCTTGAGGGAGGTGGTCCTGGGTAAAAAGAACCCAGTTCTGTGGCACCATTATAGTAAGGGAGCTTTCGGAAAGTTAGCAGAGGAGGAATACAACTTCAGAGCACTGAGGGGAGAGGGGGTGGTTTGCTGATTTTTTCTTTACATCTAAAATAAAACCCAGAGGAGGGGTGGGCAAAGACAGAAGGAGGGAAGAAGCAGAAGTGAAACAGAAGATAGAGTCATGAACGAAAATGAGAGAATCCAGGAAGATTACCACCCCTACCCCTCACCCGCCCCCATACCTGTTCTTAGAGAATCTGAGAAGGTGGGGCTTTTGACTCTAATAATTAAAATTGCAAATGGCCTTCCTTGAAATCTGTCCTAAAATTCTGAATAGCTTTAGCTCTGGCAGCTGCCTTGGGACAGTTATTTCAGTGTCCCAGAGGAAAGATATTTTGGGGTTTAGTCCTTGCCAGAAATAAGAAGCCAAGGGAAAAGGAGAAACATTACAGAATTTCCAAAAATATTTTGATAGCAATGCAAAACTTTGTGGAGGCTTAAAGAAAAGTTAGAGTACACTCATTTCAAGAATGCCTACTGGCTTTGTATTTTGGCTAGTAGATTAATTATGTTATCCTATGTTGTCATCTGGGGAAGGGCAAGTTCACAGATACACATGTGGGAGTGTGTGTGTAAACGTGTGTATGCCATATGCCTGTGTACACTTATTTATACATTTTTCTGTTATGATTTGTGTATATGAAATAGATAAGTTCTATTTAAGTTTTAAAATAACATATAAAATAACTTTTCCTATTTGGAAAAGTGAGGGAGGTGACATCAAGTTCTAAGTCTGGCAGGAAAATGAAATAGGGAAGGCTTCAGTTAGTGATGTAAAGTTGGACTACACATCTCAAGAAACCAAATATGACCTACCTACCTATGGTCCTCAGGGCAGATGTGGGCCAGTGCTGCCTGGGCCATATGTGGGGACCTTTGGTGGGCCTGCTGGGAAGTAATGTGCTCCAAATAAAACTCGATGTTTTCCTCCTCCAGCCCTCTTCCCTCTACCTACTCCTGCTTCTCCTGCATTGCCTAAGCAAAGTCACTTCTTTCCAGTGCATCCCGGTGTTAGTGGTTAAAGGATTTTTTTCCTTCCCAGTGGCGCAGCAGTAAGGCTATTTTGTGGGTTCTTATTTTTAATGGGTTTAAGCTATTAGTTGTTCTGTAGTATTTTATTTCTTATAATGTGCTCATTTTCTCTACAAGTATCCAAGGGCTGTGTTGCACAGGGTGCAATTTTAAAAATAAAATAATTATGCCCTGGAGGTTGGCAGATTTGGGCTTAAGAATTATTGCATTGTAAGGGCATCCCTCAGTTATGTGCAGGCTCATAAATATCTGCCCATCAGTCGGCTTGTCTGGGCAGCCAGATCTGTAGAATCAGTTTGCGATCAAAAGTACTAAAAATGGCAAAGCTTTGTTTATCTCAGTAAAGAAAGTCTTCATGCAATTTGGGAGCAAGTAACAAACGTTTCTATGGTGTAAAATGAAAGTAGAGGATCTGATGAGACAAGATTTTCCTGCAGTCAAAAGTGTGAGCCCTTTTGTTTTTGTTTTTTAAAATATTTATTTATTTGGTTGCATGGGGTGTTAGTTGCAGCAGGCGGGCTCCTTTGTTGCGCCTTGCTGGCTCCTTAGTTGCGGCATGTGGGCTCCTTAGTTGCGGCAGGCGGGCTACTTAGTTGCAGCTCCAGGGCTCCTTAGTTGTGGCTCGCTGGCTCCTTAGTTGCAAGCACATGGGCCCCTTAGTTGTGGCAGGCGGGCTCCTTAGTTGCGGCATGCAAACTCTTAGTTGTGGCATGCATGTGGGATCTAGTTCCCCGACCAGGGATCGAACCTGGGCCCCCTGTGTTGGGAACGCAGAGTCTTATCCGCTGCGCCACCAGGGAAGTTCCGTGTGAGCCCTTTTGAAGGATGGGCAGCTAATACTGATTCTTACTCTGCTCCAGCACTCAGCAATTGAGTAAATAATATCTTATCTGCTCCCTGAAGTGTATATTAGAAAATTCACCCCAGTGGCTCTTTTTTTAAAAAACTTTTCCTGACAAGGGAAAGAAATTGTATTTTTCATTTAAAAGAGAAAGAAAAGTAATTTTTATTCGTATGATTATACCTGTAGGAATTTGTTTTGTTTCTTTGAATTTTAAAATTTTGATGTTGGTAACATGCAACCATCGCTCCTGCCCCCACCCCCAAACAGAGTGTCAAGTTCATATTGTTGCTAAATTTAAGATTGAGTTTAATTAGGAAAATTTTCAAGTTGAACGTTAATTGACAATGATAATTAAAATCTTATAGTTCTTTACAGTTTATAAAAAGCATTCATATGCTTGCTCATTTAATTTTTGCAACATAGAGAGTAAGATGAGGCAGGTTTTACTCTCTCTACTTTATGGCTGGAGAGGTCAAGTCTCAGGAAAGTTAAGGATCTTGTCCCAAGTCATAAAGCTGGCACATGAGGAATGTAAGTCTTCTGATCCCAACCCCATGCTCTTCTTTAACTGCTAACTGATTAGTATGGTAAGGACTGTTAAAAACTAATGAATTATGTATATGTGCCTTGAATCATATGGTTTCTTATTAAAGTTTTAAATTTTGTGAGGGTTCTTTAAAAGAAAATCTCAGCGGGTGGGCAAGCCCAAGCTTCCTATGGCTTCAGCTCCCTCTGTCCCATGGTCAGGTTTGTTGGCTCAAGCAACTGTTTTTCCTCATCCCAATATTGAATGAGATCTAGAAATATTCTCTTTCCTCTTAGCGGAGTCCAGCCCAGCTGTGACAACATTGGACCCTTTCAAAATTGGCTCACCCTAGTAAACTGAGAAAACAATTGTAAAAACACATACATGGATTAGTTTATGGAACACAGGTTTTTAAATTCTAACTTACCTACAGTCTGGCCAATAGCTGCATTAGCTTTCAGGACAGACCCCCAACTCCAGGTCCTGGGCCTTGCTTTCATCCTGTCTGGGGTGCTGGAGAGGATGTGATGCCAAGGTACTCAAACACATAAGCTAGGGTGGATTTCAGGTCTAACAAAATAGTCAGTCCTCCCTAGTATTATTCTTCAAGTGTGAGCTGTCTCTGAGTCTGTTCTGCTCCACCTCTGTTCTATACTCACTTTTGGCTCTTTTGGCCTGTTTGATCCCAAGAATTATGTTATTTATCATATGATAGAAAAGCACTAGACTGGGAGGAAGGGGCCAAGGGATAAGACCAGGTCCCCGTGTGTGACACTGGCAAGTCACTTTGCCTTTCTGGGTCTCAGTTTCCACATCTGAGAAGTATGTGGGTTAGACTGGATATCTGTCGTATTTTCCCCAACCTTTGTCCTGGAAGTCTCTCTCAGTAATCACAGATTTCCACTGGTCAGGCTGAGGTGGTGAGGAAAATGGCATGTTTAAATGTGCATATGGGAGAGGGTCAAGTTGCACCTGGGACCCAGAAATGTAGAGACCCTGCTTCTCTAAAGACTTAGGGAGCTGAATACAAACTCATTTGGGGTCCAGAGATGCAAATGACAGAGACAAGCAAGATAATGACCCCTAGACCTAGAGAAGATGCAAAACTACTGCAAGGATTGACAGATGATGCCCAGATAGGACTCTTTGCTGCTGGGATGTAAACTTCACAAGGGCAGGGATTTTCGTTCTGTTTAATGATGGATCTCATACCTAGGCACTCAATATATGCTACTGAATGACAAATGAATACTTCAAACTTGTGATAAGCTAAATAAGCAATGTGAGAGTATCTAATTTATCGAAATGCATTCACCCCAAAATACCCCCTGTGCCCTAGGGCCGATCTCTGGATAATTCTGAATCACTAGCTAAGCTACTATTCATGTAGCCACTAATTGGCTTGGCCTTTCCTCCTTCTACTTGCACTTTCTCTGGTGTGACCCTTGCCTGTGGAATGGTTGGTCTGACATTTATGGCTCTGCCATCATCAGTTAATAAACTTCCCCAGAATAATCATACTGTATCAATTCAGTCATTAAGCTGAAATGGTTAGCAAGATCACACAATCCTCCAGACTTTGATTGTGGAGAACTAAGGGTATGGTAACGTGTGGGTGGATATGTAAGTAAGTAAATATTAAACTGAGACCAAGAGGAGAAAAAGAGGAGAGAGCTGCCCTGTCTTTGCGCGTGCCTCTCTCTGATACTCAGGGATGTGCTCAGAGCAGTTGAAAAATTCTCCGCTTGGCTTGTGTTCCACTCTGAAAACAGATTTAACTTCGTAAAACAATTTCATTAACATCATTGCACATATAATAATGGCAGTCAGGGTTTTTTGAACACAAGAAAAGCCCGACACCAATAGGGAACAATCCAAATAGGGTAACAGGGCTAGGAAAAACCTGGCAGCTCTTGCAAAACCTGCATGGAGCCAGGGCCAAAGCTCTGAACTGCTGTCCAGCCACACCTCCTCTGAGGCAGGGCTGTTTCTGGTTCACACTCTTCTTCCTCAGGCAGGTTCAGGCTGTTCTCTTTGGTTTATCTCCTCTTTATAATTCAGTTCCACAACCTGATGAGTTTGCTCTTCTGCTTAGTTCCTGTTAAGAGTTGCTTTTTTCTTTTTTACCAACCTCTGTTCCATCTGAGTCTGTGTCTTCTTATGAAAGATTTCCTCTTGGGTGTGTTGGCCAAAGCACTGAACTCATTGGTTAGCCCCGTGTGTTCCTCCCAAGAGGCATGTGGGTTTACCTAGTTTGAGTTATACATGATCCTTGCCCTCTAAGCAATTTGCAACCAAGTAAACAGATAAAGCAGGTAAATATTGGATAAGGTGTAAAGAAGTAAATCAATTAACTACGACAATATAAATTACAAGGAATACGTTCAAAATGCATAATTTACAAGAAAATAGGTTAGTTGCTTTTAGTAGAGAGAGTAAAAAAGTCTGGCAGATAGGATGGATTTGTGATCTGTTCACTCCCTCATCCAGTAATAACTAAGTAAATATGCTATGTTGGACACGGTAACAGAAGGAAGATGGGTAAGACATGACACCTACTCTCAAAGGTTATAGTTTGTAGAAGAGACATGATGTGTGCACATGCCTATCTAAAATACAAGGGGGAAAGTGTTCAGTGTTTCGAGAGGTACACCAACAAGGCTCATGCAAGGGAGCAACACTTTTTGGCTGGGGAGGAGGTGCGGGTATTTGAGGTGGGCTTGAAGCATAGGTGGGATTTCATATTTTCAATGTTTCACCAGGTCACTGATGCCTCAAGGTAAAAATAAGTCTCGGTAACTGAAAAAAACAGTATTTTTCTGGCTTTGGTCCAAATCTACTATAGTAGCGTTCTAAACCTTACCCAGTCTGCCTGCCCCAGTATTCTTTGGCACTTGCCAGTTCTTAACCATTTGAGAATCATATCCTCTTTTCAGCATCTGTGCAACTTATAGAACCTATTTCCAGAGAAATAAACATACATACCCAGTTAGTTGCATGGAGTTTTCAAGAGTTCATGGACATTTGCAGCCTATTCTTGGACTCCCAGGAGTCCATGGTCTCCAGTTTAAGAATTCCTGATGCGGGGCTTCCCTGGTGGCGCAGCGGTTGAGAGTCCGCCTGCCGATGCAGGGGACACGGGTTCGTGCCCCGGTCCGGGAGGATCCCACATGCCGCGGAGCGGCTGGGCCCATGAGCCATGGCCGCTGAGCCTGCATGTCCGGAGCCTGTGCTCTGCAACGGGAGAGGCCACAACAGTGAGAGGCCCGCGTACCGCAAAAAAAAAAAAGAATTCCTGATGCAGACAGTCTCTGAAGTGTGGAAGCCATCAGTGTTCAGAGCTACGCAGCCAGGTCCTGCTGTCAATGCATTGGGAGCTGTCACATACGGAAGCCACGCTGTATTCTCTGGGATCCTCAGTGCTCCTGGTGCAGGCTGACCTGTGTAACTCTGAGGGCCAATTTTGGTTCCAAAGCAGTGCTCCTTGCTAGTGTGCACCCATGTGTACACACGCACACGCACACACACACACACTATCAGAATGGGGAATGCATTTGTGCAGGGTGTACACATTTTTAAAAGTTTCCCTGGTGATTCTGATACCTGTGATGTGCCCCTCCACGCTCACTGCCTTAGGATGCTATTACCTGTGAGCCTCCTGCATCCCTTGTGCTGAGAAACTCCTGCCTGGCAAGTGCATCAGACATGCCTAGACAGATCTGAATCCTGGCTCTGAGCCCAGCTTAGGCTCAAGCTGGGACATCCCTCCACTCCCCTTCCATGCTGAATTAATATTGCAGCTGGATGGCAAAATAAGGTCATCAACAAGGAAACTCTAGAAAGCAGGCAGTTTACAAGTGTTAAAATATTTATCACAACTTCCTTGAACAGGAGCTGGGCTGGAACCTTTTAGAATCAGGGATGTGACCTGGGGTTGTTGGCTGAATGTTGAGCTGTTCTGATCTGCAGCTTCAGAATTAGACTGGCTTCTGGGAGTAGTGAGTAGGTTGGGGTGAAAACCACATCCCCTTTCCTATTTTTAATACCACTGAACATCAGTGTGGTATCTGCCTCAGGACCAAGGCTGGATTACCTGATGGGCAGAGTAAGCATGTGCGTCAGGCACCAGCAGTGCCCTGTCCCAGTTCCTACTCCCACTTTAATCAAAGCTACATGGGCTGTTGTCCCCGTCAGGATCCCCTTCTCAACTGGAAAGGGCAAGTCAATCAGAACTTTACTCTGGGCGTATAACGGTACCTCTTTATTCTGGAGGGCAATCTGTATCTCTGAAGACTTGAGGACAAACACCTAGTTCATATACTCCAGTACTTTCCAGGAATTTCTACGTTTCTAACAGTTACTCACAAACACCCACTCTATCTGGGTATTGGGTCAGGCACTTCAGAAAGGAACCATTGGCTTCCCTGGTGGCGCAGTGGTTGAGAGTCCGCCTGCCGATGCAGGGGACACGGGTTCGTGCCCCGGTCCGGGAAGATCCCACATGCCGCGGAGCGGCTGGGACCGTGAGCCATGGCCGCTGAGCCTGCGCGTCCGGAGCCTGTGCTCTGCAGCGGGAGAGGCCACAACAGTGAGAGGCCCGCGTACCACCAAAAAAAAAAAAAAAAGAAAGGAACCATTTATGGTGAGTTTGTGGTAGGGAGATATTCTGGGGAATGTGTGAGGAGGAGGCCTTCCTGAGACCCCTTGATTCACAACACAAAAGCGACTATGTCTACTGTCTTGTGAACCAGGCCTTCTTCTTGCCTTATGTTTTTCTTTTCTATTTGTTTTTTCTTGGCTGAAATTTAATGTAAAACTTTTGCTGTCTTAAATGTTTTCATTAAAAAAAAAAAGGGAGGGGGAGAAGAAGGCTTTTAAATCTTTCCGGTTCTTTCTAATAACTTTCAGTTCTGACATTTGCCTTGAAATTGCCATGACTTTAGGCAAGAGGAAGGGGAAGCAGGAAGAGAACTCCTGGCCTCCCTGAGCCTGACTTCGAAGCCTAGGCTCTCCTCCCTGTGCAGAAGGAGCCAGGAGCCCCCGGGAAGGACTTGAAGGCGGGGGTGCTCACAAACAGTGGACTGGGAAGCCTTACTCTGCACAACACTAAAGCTGCTAAAACAGATGATTTTGAGGTTTGGGAGCTGATTTGTCTTAAGAGGTGGGCTTTTTTTTTTTCTTTTATTTTAACTGAGAGTTACTACTATCTTTGGAATTTATTTCCTTGGAGGTTGGTGGCAGCCTGAATTTGGCAGTGTTCAGGGCAGTGTGCTTTTGAATTTGCTTTCATTTCTTTTTTGTTTCTTTTTTTCCTCTCCTAAAGCTTGGGGTTGTGAGGACTCAGGGCATGGCTTCATTAGGAAAGGGAACATGTCAACCTTTGCTGAAACTGCTGTGCTACAGGATGCCTAGACTCGCATGATGTGCCCTGAATAGGGACAGGCAGGATTCAGGACTGAGCTCAATATTAAAACCAAAACAAAACCAAACCCAAACCCAAAAACAGCTATCAAAGGCAGAAAACAAATGAGAACATTTCACACCTCTGAATTTCAAAATTAAAAGACAAGTTAAAGACTGGGAAAAGTGTGTTTGAAACATATGTAAGAGAAGTTTAATGTCATTTGAAAGTGCACCTTCAGGACTTCCCTGATGGTCCAGTGGTTAGGACTCTGCGCTTCCACTGAAGGGGGCACGGGTTCGATCCCTGGTCGGGGAGCTAAGATCCTGCATGCTGCGTGGTGTGGCCCCCACCGCCCAAAAAGTGCACTTTCAAATCAAGAAGAAAATGGCGAATACCTCAACAAAGGGTATAATAATATAATAATGCACAGTATAAGAAATACAAATGGTACTAACTATATAAAAATGCTCACCCTCGCTAGTAATCAAAGAATTTCAACTTAAACAAAAAGCCATGTTTTTGATTATCAAATTGGCAAAGATTAAAAATAAAAATAGAAACTGAGGTGGTGAGTATGTGAGAAATGGGTACTTACTTTTATAAGTAGCTAGCGAGTGTATAAATTGGAGGGCAATTTGGCAGTGCATATCAGAAACCTTAAAATTGTGTGTACCCTTTGATACAGCAAATCCAATTAAAGGAATTTAACTTTAGGGAACTCCCTGTCAGTCCAGTGATTAGGATTCTGTGCTTCCACGAGTTAGATCCCTGGTCAGGGAACTAAGGTCCCACAAGCTGCATGGCGCAGCCAAAAAAGAAAAGGAATTTAACTTTAAGGAATTATCATGGATCTGTGTAACTATTTAGCTACAAGGCTGTTAAATAATATACCTATACTATGAAATACGCAGGTATTAAAATGATGTCATAGGTATTTAATTATATAAAAGGATATTCATAATATGTCAAATTTTAAAAGTTAATTAAAATTAGCATATAACGGGACTTCCCTGATGGTGCAGTTGTTAAGAATCCGCCTGCCAATGCAGGGGACACGGGTTCGAGCCCCGGTCCGGGAAGATCCACATGCTGCAGAGCAACTAAGCCCGTGCGCCACAACTACTGAGCCTGCACTCTAGAGTCTGTGGGCCACAACTACTGAGCCCACATGCCACAACTACTGAAGCACATGCACCTAGAGCCTGTGCTACACAACAAGAGAAGTCACTGCAATGACAAGTCCGTGCACCGCAATGAAGAGTAGCCCCCGCTCACTGCAACTACGGAGAGCCCGCACGAAGCAACGAAGACCCAACACAGCGAAAAATAAATAAATAAATAATTTTAAAAATTAGCATATAACAGTATAATCCAATTTTTACAAAAGAAAATCTGATGGATAGAGAAAAAGACTAAAAGGATGGAAAAGAAAGTTAACAGTTATAACCAGTGGTTTTTCTAGGGTAGTGGAATTGCATTTAATTTTTCTTCATTTTCATCATCTCTGTTTTATAAATTTTCTACAGAGAATATATTTTCTTTTCATAAATAGAAAAATAAACCTTCATAGCATTATACATTTAGCCAAATGGTGGTATATTTTCATCCCCTGAGGATGGTGCCAGTGGAAGAAGCCTTATGGCTTCAAAGGTAACTTGGGCAATGAGCTCTATCATTTTCAAATTTTAAATAAGAATTTTTTGAATTTGAAGCAATTTGATTTTGCTCTTTGTGGAATAGTAATGTGAGGACTCTCTCTAGAATTAAAAATTCACTCTGACTCCTAGACAAGTGATTTAATCCCCTTTTAAAATTAAAATGATGTTCTGAGGAAATTAAAGTCCACAAGGACTAACGTAACCATGAAAATAAGCACTGACATTTGCAGAGTTTAAAAAGAAATTAGGGCCCCAAAGCCCATTACACCAGTCTAAACATGAGAGAAACATCAGACAAACCCAAATTGAGAGTGGCATTCTACAAAATACAATTGCTCCTCAAAAGAGTCCAGGTTGTGAGAAGCAAGGAAAGACTGAGAAACTGTCACAGGTCAGAGGACACGAAGACAGGACAACTAAACACAACGTGGTATCCTGAGTTAGATCCAGGAACAGAAGAACATTAGTGGAAAAACAGGTGAAATCCAAATAAAGTCTGGAGTTTAGTTGGTAGTAACTCACCAATGCTGGTTTCTTAGTTTTGACGAATGTACCAGGGTAATATAAGATGTTAACATTGTACGGTGACTAACCATCCTGGTTTGCCTGGGAGAGGGACTTTCTACATATGAAATATACACTACTCATCTTTTTATTATCTTGCCGTTTGTGTTTTCAGAGATACTTGTTTGCAGGTGGCCTTTTAAATGTATTCACTTTTAGTATACATTAAATAGACTTTTAAAAGTTTTTACTTCTTTCATTCCATTGCTTTATCCATGGATTTTACTTACTTTTGAAATATTCATTTCTAAGCCTTTGTTCATATGCTTTCATCTCCTCTCAAAAAAGTTTCCATGATTGGTTGAACCCCTTTATGCACAGGTCCCTATACTGTTCTTATAGAGTCTTTCACTCCAGTATTCTACTAGATTTTTAAAAGTGAAGATTCTAGTTACTTTTTTTCTTCCCATTTAAAAAAATCGAGGTAAAATTTACATACAATAAGACATCCTTTTCAGGCACAATTCTATGGATTTTGGACTATACTAGATTTTTTACAATTGTAATTCAAATATTCTCTTCTTGATTCTTAATAGATGTTTGAATTCATCAATCAAGATAAAGATGACTTGAAATACTTACGGACTATGTCTATACCAGTTATGATAAATACAAACTTCATTAAATTATTGTTCATTTCCTAAATATTCCTTTTCTCCTGAAGATTCAGAATTATTAAGTTTAAATTTCATGGAGGACAAGACATTGGTAAATTCTGTAGGAAATCAATGATTGAAAGTATCAGAAAGTTATGATTTAATTTAAAAAGTCAGCATGAATTCACATCTTATCTGCCTCAGTTATGTGAAGTAACCTCTGGGTCTAACAACAAATATCAGCTGAGGGAAGCCATGAACCAATTACTTGGGATAAAGCACCATGAAAAGAATACTATACAAACAACTAATCTGGAAGTTAGAGAAGTAAGGTGTAAGGATGAACTACTTAAGTAGATTAAACATTGACTTTGATATCGAAGTGTGGAATAGTTTGGAATGGATGGATTACAAAGCTCTAGGGATCAATATTAGGACCAATTTTATTCATTTTATATGTCAATGACTTAGAAGAAGGAACATGCAGTTTTGTATGTTATACAAAACGAGAGGGAGGGACAGTCAATACAAAGAAGGAATGAAAAGACTTGAGTAAACTAGGAACAGAAGCAGATAAGTGGCTTATTCAATTCAAGGTGGAGGAAATATGAAGAAGAAAGATCATCTCATAGTAATATGAAATCACAATGTTCAAAATAGAGTAAAAGAATGAAAACTCATTAGGTGAGTAAATAAGCATGCTAGAAATAAAATAATTCAAATGCTATGAGTAAGAAAGGAATATTAACTATAGAGTTTAAATATTAATATTCTAAGTAAAAACATTAAGTGTATTTTTAATGTAGTAGACTAAAATAATAACTCACTGGAATATATATAATTAGAGCAAATAATTATGCTTTGGGAATTCCCTGGCGGTCCAGTGGTTAGGACTCCGAGCTTTCACTGCCAAGGACCCAGGTTCAATCCCTGGTCAGGGAACTAAGATCCCACAAGACACGTGGTGCGGCCCAAAAAAAGAAAATCGTGACATTTGCTGTCAGGGTTGAGAGAACACTTGTATTCTGGGTAGTCTATCAATACCAGAAATATCTTATTAGGTGGTAGAGTCACCTAATTTATTATTTATTATGCTTTATAATTTACATATATATTGCACATATTTTATATATATCAAACGGTATATAATAAAGACATTTAAAGATTTCCTTACAAGTTTGTGATGATTTGTTCAGCTGGTGAATGCTAGTTTTGTGGCCCCTTTACAATCAGCAGGTCATATCACTAGCAGTTTCTCCATGAAAATAAGATGTCTGAGACTTTCATCTTAACAGAATACAAATTCGTGGTGTATTGAAATCAATGAACCATTTAATAGATGTTTGTTCATTATTTTCTCTTTGCTCAACAAATAGAATTGTTTCCTGAACTTATATCAAACATGTCTCTTTTGATAAAGCATAAAAATCTAACATTTTCTTTTAATATTTGAAATTCAAATAAGTTAATGTCATAGCTTTAAAAAAAAAAGTCCCAGTGGGACAAATGAAGAGTTGTTTTCTTTTCAAATCATACTCCTCTCCTTCCTTGAGAATCACCACTTACAAGTCACAGAAAAAGGGTGAGACATCATGCTGGGGCACAAAACATGTAGGATTGAAACAGTGGTGACAACGTGGTCATGAATTAAGCGTAATATTAAGGGTACATACTCTATGTGTCTTGGAAAATTGAAAGCAAGGGAATTACTAATTGCTGGAAGTAATGGCTTTATGGAAGAGGTTAAGACTTGAACTGAGGCTTAAAAGCTTGTTTGAATTTGCAAGAGCACAGGGGAGAGGGCAGGACAAACGTGGTGGTAGAGTGAGTAAAGGTTCAGGGGTAGGAGTGATTACACACATAGGGCAGTGAGGGGTTTGTATGCATTAGATCATGAGAATCACTAACATTTTTTTTTTTTTTTGCGGTACGTGGGCCTCTCACTGTTGCGGCCTCTCCCGTTGCGGAGCACAGGCTCCGGACGCGAAGGCTCAGTGGCCATGGCTCACGGGCCTAGCCGCTCCGCGGCATGTGGGATCTTCCCGCACCGGGGCACGAACCCGTGTCCCCTGCATTGGCAGGCGGACTCTCAACCACTGCGCCACCAGGGAAGCCCTCACTAACATTTTTGAGGCAATGGAAGGTTAATTTGGTGGCAGATGCAGAAAAGAAGGGCGCAGGAAAGTCTGGAGTACCATCTAGAGCTACAGAAGTCCAGACAGGGCAAAGCACCCTTTGATCTCTTTCAGAAGGAGCTGTCTAACCCTCAGTGATTTCTGAATTTGGAAGATACTCCTTTAGCAATGTATGTAGTGGACTTTAGACTTTGTTATTTCTCTTCTGTTTTATCTGGATTTGTGTATGTTTATCTTTTGTCTCTTAAATGGATTATCTGCTTCTTGGCAGTAGAGACCAAGCAGTATCTTATGGAATAGGGTTCAATAAATTTTGTGGTTTCAGAGGGTAGCTGAGAGAGATTCTGCAGGAAAACTTGTTAGCACCTCGTAACTGGCTGCCAGTGAGAGAAGAAAGAGAGAAATGTGTCAAAGGCAATTTCATGTATGGGCATCTGAGAAAACGAGAACCTTGCTGTCAGAGATAGGAGAGTCACAAGGGAGAGGGGAGTTGGTTCTGTAGAAAGTTATCAGTTTAGCTTTGAACATTCTGAGTTTGAGGTGAAAGTGAGACATTCCAGAGGAATTTACAGTGCTTGAGGTTATGGAACTGGAACTCAGGTGACAGGAGACAATTACAGAGATTTGGGATTGAATATAGAGATGGCTAAAGTTGCAGGAATGGTCGAGCTTCCAGGGGATGAGCTTGTAAAGAAAAGCTCAGGGAATCAAAACCTGAGTCTGGAGTAATGTTCATCATTTAGGAGCTGGAAGGAGGGAAAGAAACACTAAACCTGCACTGTCCAGTATGGTGGTCACTAGCCACATGTGGCCATCTAAATTTAAATTAATTAAAATTAAATACAATTAAAAACTCAGTTCCTGGGTCACAATAGCCACATTTCAAATGCTCACTAGCCACGTGTGATTAGTGGCTACTGTAATGGACAGTGCAAACAAAATGTTCCCCTCATCATAGTTTTATTGGACAGCATTGCAAAGATATACAGAAATACTCATTTGAGAGAAAACCAGAAAGCCGATGACCTTTCAAGGGAGGAGAAAGTTTAAGGATGAAATGTTTACAGTGTCAAATGCCGAAAAAGAATGAAAATCTGCGTAGGGACAATCCATGGATTTGGCAATAAGGAAGTCATTGGAGACCTTTAAGAGCAATTTCAGGTAGCATGGTAGGGACAGAAACTGATGTAGCATTGCATTAGTAAGGCAGTAGGTAGAGAGCAAGTTATTGAGACCTTGGGCAAGCAAAGGAAAGAAAGAAGACAAAAATTAAAGAAAACTGCAGAGTCACATGGAGGGGTTTTAAAGATGGGGGACTTGTTCATGTTTGGAGAATGGACAGAGGCGTATGAAGATGTTAAGGGCTTTGTCTGGGGAAAACTCCTGGTTTCTCTTTTTACTGTCACAGTCATAATCCTCAGAACGCTTCACTTCTAGTCACCAAATGTGTGTTTTCTTAAAAAAACTTATATATTTATTTATTTATTGGCTGTGTCGGGTCTTAGTTGCAGCACGCAGGATCTTCGTTGAGGCATGCGGGATCTTTCGTCGCAGTGTGTGGGCTCCTTGTTGCAGCACTTGGGCTTCTCTCTAGTTGTGGCCTTTGGGTTTTTCTCTTCTCTAGTTGTGGTGCACGGGCTCCAGGGTGCGTGGGCTCTGTAGTTGTGGTGCGTGGGTTCCAGGGCACGTGGGCTCTGTAGTTTGCGGCACACAGCGTCTCTAGCTGAGGTGCGCGAGCTCAGTAGTTGTGGTGCACCGGCTTAGTTGCCTCTTGGCATGTGGGATCTTGATTCCCTGACCAGGGATCGAACCTGCATCCCCTGCATTGGAAGGCGGATTCTTTACCACTGGACTACCAGGGAAGTCCCCAGATGTGTGTTTTTAATCCCGCACTAACCAGTTCTCCAACATCAGCTGGATGTCCTACAATTCAGTTCTGACACTGTCTGGAATTAGGGTCAGATCTCACAGGTTAAAGGCTCAGCCCCACAAGCCTGTCCCCACTTCAGACACCAGTTGCAAGTCTTAGATTGTTTCCAGTACTTCTGACCGACCAGCGATAAGTTGGGGTCCCTACAACATCATATTTGGGTTTGATGATTTGCTTGAATGTCCCACAGAACTCAGGAAGACACATTTACCGTAAGGGATATAGATGAGCAGACAGATGAAAAATACGTATGGTGAGGTTTGGGGAAGGGGTTAGGAGCTTCCATGCCCTCTCCTGGCATGCCACCTTCCTAGCATCTAGCAATCTGGAAGCTCTCTGAACTCCATACTTCAGGGATTTTTATGGAGGCGTCATCACATAGGCACGACCGATTATTGACTCATTTTCCAGCCCCTCTCCAGAGGATAGGGGGTGGGGCTGAAAGTTCCAAGTTTCTAATTGTGGCTTGGTCTTTATAGTAATTGGCCCCCATCCAGGAGCCCACTTGAAGTCAGCTCATTAGAACAAAAGATACTCCTATCATCCAGGAAATTCCAAGGGATTTAGGAGCTCTGTGTCAAGATCCAGGGTCAAAGCCAAATATTTGAACAAAAGATCCTCCTAGTGCTACTATCACTTAGGAAATCACAAGAGTGACAGGAGCTGTGTGCCAGGAACAGGGCTGGGGGTGTGGGGAGGGGGCAGAGAGCAATACATGTATTTTCTGTTATTTCACAGGCACCCAAATCCCTGCCCTGCATTTGCTTCTCTTTTTAGCTATGAGTTCAAGTTTACAATAGTCTGTAAACTTGGATAGCTCATGAATATCCTGCTAGCACCTCCAACTCAACACATCTAAAATCAAACTCATGATTGTCTGTCCCATACCCATTCCATTTTTTATATTCTTTATTCCCAGCTCATCTTTCCAGTTACTAAAGCTGGAAAACTTAGTCATATGTGAATCATTCTCTCCCTCCCCTCCACTCCTTCAGTCAGTCAGCTGCCTGGGCATGCTTATTTTTAATACCTCTGCCATAGACTCATGTATTAATTTATTCTTTTTGTTTGTTTGTTTAAAATAATGATTATGAAATATTTCAGGCAAACAGGGCAGTAATAGAGAAAAATATCATAAGGATAGTATACTCAGCCTAGCTTAAGAAAAACTTGAAATATGAAATCCGTTCAGATCCCATCCTTCTCTCCATACCAAGGGTAATCAACATTTAAAATTTAGTATTTATCATTCCCATTCAAGATTTATAGTTTTACTCCACATGTATCCATATATAGTATAGAATATAAGTCGGTATGTTTTTAAACTTTATATAAATGGTGGTATATTGTTTATTCTACTATAACTTTTTTTCACTCACTATTATTTTTGAGATTTATCCATGATGAATCATCTTTCATTTATTTTAAATGTTATTTAATGAATATACCATAATTTATTAACCATTGTGCATTTTACTGTATATAATGTGTATATATATATGTACACCCATATTTCTATATATAATAAATATATGTGTGTGTATAATTGCTTTTATTTTTTTACTCGACTCTAGAGTTGAAATGGAGTGATGACATGGTGCAGCATTTCAGCCATTTTTTGGGTAATTGGAAAAATTCTATTCCTCAAGGCAGGTAAAAACTCTTTTCAATATTTTCTACAGTTCTATCCAGCTTGCTCTCTGCCACCTCATTCTTTATTTTTTCCTCTTTCTCTTACCTCATCTAACTAGGCCTTGGGCATTGTTGGCTCTTTTTGAGAATAGTTGGTAGATCTGTCTGGCTTATAGAATTAAAGGATAGAAAAATGGAATTCCCTGGCAGTCCAATGGTTAGGACTCGGCACCTCGGCCGTGGCCCGGGGTTTGATCCCTGGTCAGGGAACTAAGATCCCACAAGCCACACCGTGTGGCCAAAAACAAACAAACAAAAACAAAAAATTCCATTATAAGATAGAGATTTAATCATGAAATAAATTTGAATACACTTCATGTTGAAGGTTATTGTTCATCATTGAGAGACACCACAACTTAATGGCATCAGGTTTATTTATTTTTAAGTATTATTAAAGTATATATATATACTTTTTTATAATAATTTTTTAAAAAATAAATTTATTTATTTTTGGCTGCATTGGGTCTTCGTTGCTGTGCACGGGCCTTCTCTAGTTGCGGCGAGCAGGGGCTACTCTTCGTTGCGGTGCGCGGGCTTCTCATTGCGGTGGCTTCTCTTGTAGAGCACGGGCTCTTAGGCACGTGGGCTTCAGTAGTTGCCGCACGTGGGCTCAGTAGTTGTGATTCGCGGGTTCTAGAGCACAGGCTCAGTAGTTGTGGCGCACGGGCTTAGTTGCTCCGCGGCATGTGGAATCTTCCCAGACCAGGGATCGAACCCGTGTCTCTTGCATTGGCAGGCGGATTCTTAACCACTGCACCCCCAGGGAAGTCCCTTAAGTATACTTTTAAGTGTTAATATTTTTAAGTAAAGCTACCTCATAAGTTTGCTAACTTATAACCAAGAGAATTTCTAGCATTTTTATATTATTCAAAGAAAGATAATTCACAAGATACTTTCTAGCACTGTATATTCTTCTAAGACAGATTATTAACAAGGTAGAAATGCATAATCCACCTTTTCTTAGAAAATTGCAACAACTCAGAAATATGGCAGTAGACTAAGCTTCCTGGACTGACATGAAGATGACTTCAGAAGTGTTACGGATACTTAGAAAATTTAGAATACCCAGGGACATCAATAGCCTGAATGAAAAGAATGGGATTTCTTGAATTGTAAAAATATCAGTCCTTTTGTACCATGGTGATATCATTGGTGTGGAACTTGAATGAAAATAAGGGTCTAACTCACTTGGGAAAGTTGATCTTGAAAGAGGTGAACTATTATAAGGTCAAAGAAATTTTATCATACAGTATGTATTGCTTAATTGTAATTTTTTAATTCATCATTCATTTTCCCACAAGATAATTGTCTTGACAGTCTTTCTGCTTAGTATTAATTAAACATCCACAACGTGTTCAGTATTGGTTAGAGCATTCAAAATATATGACCCCTAACACAAGGAGTTCACATTCTAAGAAGACTTGCTTTAAAAATGATCTTCCTGGGCTTCCCTGGTGGCGCAGTGGTTGGGGGTCCGCCTGCCGATGCAGGAGGCGTGGGTTCGTGCCCCGGTCCGGGAGGATCCCGCGTGCCGCGGAGCGGCTGGGCCTGCGCGTCCAGAGCCTGTGCTCCGCAACGGGAGAAGGCCGCGGCAGTGAGAGGCCCTAGTACTGAAAAAAAAAAAAAAAAGATCTTCCTTATAAATATGTATGTTTGATCTACTTTATTGTGTTTATCTTTTCTCTTTTCTTTATTTTTTACATAACGGGTGAGTCTTTTCAGTTGATCATTTAAGAAGACTTGATATGTTGATTGGTGAGACTGACGCGTGGGTTTGAAGCCTGACTCTGCCATTTATTTGAAAATGACACTGAGCAAGTCTGAAAACCTTGCTAGCCTCAGTTTCCTTATCTATACAATGATGAACCTATGATACTTACCTATTAGGGCTGTGAGGATTAAAGATGCAAAGGAGTTGGCACATAGCAAAACCTCAAAAAGCTCTCTTTTTGGTAGACTAAGTAAAAATAAGACAGGAGACACGGCTTTTGAGGTATATATATATATATATATTTTTATTTTTTTGTTTTTTTGCGGTACGCGGGCCTCTCACTGTTGCGGCCTCTCCCGTTGCGGAGCACAGGCTCCGGACGCGCAGGCTCAGCGGCCATGGCTCACGGGCCCAGCCGCTCCGCGGCATGTGGGATCTTCCCGGTCCGGGGCACGAACCCGTGTCCCCTGCATCGGCAGGCGGACTCTCAACCACTGCGCCACCAGGGAAGCCCTTTTGAGGTATATTTTTGAGAAAGTAGGGAAGATATGAAATATGAAGGAGGTTAAGTACACCTAGTCAATGTCAACTAGAATACTTCTGAAATATGATAGTGATTAAGTAGAACAAACTTGAAGATTCTTGAAATCCAGTGTACACAAGCTGAAGAGATTCAGAGGTGGGTAAAAGGAGGGTCACAATCACAGCAACAAATTCAACAAATTTTATGTTAAATAGACATTGACTTAGGTGGAACTATACAAAATTGCCACCTTTTTAGACAAAAAATGGGTGAATATTGGCAATTTAATACTGTTCACTTAATAGATGTTCAGAAGGGAAGAAAGGCAGTAGGGGCTGTGAAGGAAAGGGCAGAGCCCTTTAGCTGTGGTGCAGTTAACCAGGGCTGTCGCTGTTTTTAATACAGAATGGCTAGGCTCCTGCAGATGTGAACCAAGTATTATTTAGTGCCCTCTTCTCTTTGTAGAGAAAAAGGGGATTGAAGATGTCATGCCAGTGGGTCTGTAGGTCTTTGAGGCCCTTTGACATTCATCACGGTTTCCAAAGGATTTAACTTACAAAAACACAAATAAGATTTAAAAAAGTAAGTGAGGAAATTGAGAAAAAGGGAAAATAAAGTGACATTCAGATCTCCTGCTGTGATGTAAACAGTGACCAGCATAGAGCTTCCTCAAATCATCTTTGGAAAGGAGAAAGTATAAATAATATCCAGCACAGCTCTTCCCTTCTTGATAAGCAACTGCAATTTCTGAGTTCCTATGTAATGTAGCAGTAAGTGCCATTGAGAGGCCGTCTTCTACCGAAAAACAAATCTTTTAATTAACACAAATTGTATTTCAAGATTTGACTACAGTACTGGAATAGCTAAGAAAAGATGTTCTTTCCAGAGACTACCTTCATTTCCAGTCTTCTTAAGATATTCCATGACAATAACTCTTTTCAGTGTGGTCTGAGCAGGTCCTCTGAATCTGATTATGTAGTAGTGATACTTTTGGTATATGTGTCTCTTAAAAGCATTTCATTAAAAGCAGAATAGTTAGCTCTGGTAGGTTATTTCTCCAGTTAGATTAGATGAACTGTTTTTGCATCTTGTCAGAATGGTATATGGACCAAAAATGTTTGAAAATGATTTTTTATTTCCATTTGTCAATTGGTATCAGTGAGGAAATGAACTGAATTTCTGTGGCCAAGTACTTTGCTTTCTATGGGTGGCTAGACTAAGACTTTGTGAAAGGGGCATGGAGGTAGTATGCTTAGACTCATAAAACACATCCCCACTCCTAGAAAAACACCTGAAAATGTCTGAAGTATCTCTTCTAGGGAAAGAGCTATTCTCTATCCACTACATCCATGTCAGTAGAAAGAGTGACAATACTGTGACTTCCCTCCCTCTCTCCCACTCCACTTGTTTTCACTTGTCCTCCCCTGAAGCCTCCCATCCCTCTTTTTCTTCTTCAAAAATCAGCTTATTCTATAACACTTTAATTTTCCTTTAGAATTTAAGTGTAAAATGGTACAGGGAGAGTTTATACAATTTACTTTAAAAAGTGATTCTTCTACTTATGAGACAAAAGTTCTCACTGTTAGAAGACATCAACTTCATTCTTAGATGTAGAATTTCAAGTCTTGTTTTTGCATGTTTGTGGTTTTTAGGTCATTTCCCTGGAAATTCCGTCTTTCGTACAATTAAGTGCCCATTAACCATGCAATGTTTCTGATCCTATGAGAAGATGAAAATATAAAAACTAAGATGCAAGCTCTGTCTCTCATAAAAGAATTCTTAAATTCTTTTCAGTTAGCGCACACAAAATCTAGTTCAAGTGCTTGGGCTTTACAACTCCAGCCCCCAGCACAACTTTATTTACGAAACAAATATAATAATCACAGTTGGAACACTAATTCTTGGAGTCAGATTTCTAACAAAAAGCGTATGGTGGACAGCATTTCTACCTCTTGAGCTTAACCTCTCTCTTGGCAATTAGATCTAAAGGTAATAGGCAGAGATGTCTCTTAGTTGGCAACATACAGACACACACACACAACTTGAGTATTTCTCCCACCCAGGATGACATCAAGATGTCAAGCATGCCAAAGAGCAAAGGAGTGTTAACCTAATCCAGTAAGCGAAACGGGATTTTTAATTAAAGTGTAACTAAAATGTTCCAAGAAAAAAAAACTTCGCTGAGATTCACTATTTTAAAAATGCTGGCAATTATTGATGGGCTTTTTCAGATATTTCACTCGTTACCAAGACGATTAAGAAGCAGGGAATAATTTATGTTTGTGCAACAAAATGATTATGTGGCCGAAAAAAACATTTTTTTTAAAGGATTGTGTCCCTTTGAATATACGCACTACGTATTAAATGAAATATATTTGTCTGCTTTGGTGCCACTGGCCAGAATGAAAGCTCTCCTATCTGTGAGGTGAATTGAGATTTCTTTTCTGCTTAAAATGCCTGCTTCCAGGGTACGTAAAAGTGGGAGACTGGTTGGGAAACCAAGGGCTAAGGGGGATGGGAACGAGATGGCTCAGACTGAATCTAAGAGCTGAACGTGTACGAGAGAAAATCCTCCTCCAGCCTCGGAGGGGGTGTCTCCCCCAATACCAGCTCCCTCCTCCCGGGCTCGCGGGGCGGGCCCGGTTTGCTCAGTAGCAGCAGCGGTCGCAGCAGCAGCCCCGGGGCTGAGCGGCGGCGGCCTCCTGGCAGCGCAGGGAAGCAGAGGCTCCGAGAGCGCCCTGGGGAGATCCGGCTGCCGCCGGGATGGAGGAAGCGTCGAGTGGAGCCGGATCCTCCGGGGACGGATTTCCTCCCCAGCTCAGCCCCCCTACAGCTTGCTGGGGCCTGCTCCGAGCGCCTGCAAGGTGGAAGAGGCCTTCGCCTCGGCCTGGCAGCGGCAGCCGGCGAACTGGGCGGCCACAGCGGGGTAACAGGCGAGCCGTGGCCGCTCTCGGGAACCTTCGCCGCCACGACCGCTCATTGTCTCTCCCCTTCCACCCGGGGGGCAAACAGGAAGCGCGCCGCCTGGCCGAGTGACGGACGGGCATCCGGGCCAATGAGCACTGCCTACGAAGAGCGTGGTGGCGAATGAGCGCGGAGAAGAGGGGCGGAACTTCCGGGCGGGCTGTCACCCTCTTCCCCCCTTTTGGGCTGGAGGCTCCACCTTTTGTGTTTCCCGCACAGTCAATCAAAATAGGAAAAAAAAATCCCCGGACCGCTCCGGCCGTGTCCGCCGCCGCTTCCCGCATCCTCTCCCGCCGCCGCCGCCTTCGCTCCTCACCATGTGTAAGGCGGCGGGGAGCCCCGCCTGAGGTGCCCTAAACACACTATGACCGGTACGTAAAGCCGAGAGAGAGCAACCCTTGCTGCTGCCGCCGCCGCCGCTACCGCCGACCACAGCCAGCCGGGGGCCACCGCCGCCGGCTCCCGGCCCCCTGTGTGCGACCGAGTGTCTGTGAGAGGCAGAAAGCCGCAATCCCCTCCGCCTCCCTCCCCTCCCCGCCAGCTACCGTCCACCCCTCAAGCCCCAGCAACGCAGTGTCCCCGCCGGGCCCGGGGCTGGCGGCCCGGGCCGCCGGGAGCGTATCCCCCCGTGTGCGGGCGCGGGCGGCGGGCGAGCGTGTGAGTGACTGACGGTGCGAGAGGAGCGAGCGCGAGTGAGAGCGAGCGGCGCGAAGGGAAAGGGGAGGAGAGGAGAGGGGGCAGGGGCAGCGCGGGGAGGAGGAGGAGGAGGGAAAGAGGAGGAGGAGGGTTACAGGCAGCGGCGGGCGGGGGCAGCAGCAGGAGGGGAGGAGGGAGCAGCCGCCGCCGCCGCCGGGGGGCGGGTGGGGGAGGGGAAGGGGACTCGGTCCGGGCTTTCGGAGTAATTTCGCCTCGGCCCGCGGGCCCCCTCCCTCTCCTCCACCCGCCTTCCTCCCCACCCCCACCCCCCCCGCGCTGTGCCTGCAGCTCCCGAAAAGCCCGTGAAACAAGAGGAAATGGCTGCCTTGGACGTGGACAGCGGCGGCGGCGGCCACGGCGAGTATCTGCAGCAGCAGCAGCACGGAAACGGCGCGGTGGCGGCGGCGGCGGCCCAGGTGAGGAGCGGCTTAGCCCCGGCCCGGCTCCCCCCTCGCGCCGCTTTCTCCTCCCCTCGCCTCTCCCCTCCCTCCGCGCTTCTCTCCTCCCCTCCCCCCGCCCCGGGAGCTGCCCGCCCGAGGCGCCAACGCTCCGACCCCGCCCGCGCTCCCCCGCCCGCCGTCTTTTTGTGTGTGTGTGAGTGTGTGTGTGTGTGTGTGTGTGTGAGTGAGAGAGAGAGAGTGTGAGTGTGTGTGAGCTTGCGCCCTCCCGGGGCTGGGTTCCGGGCGGAAGGTGGAGGCCCGGCGCGCGGCCCGCCGCCCGCCTTCCCGCGGACGGTGGAGCCCGTGTGCGTGCGAGCCGGAGGCGAGGAGGAGGAGGAGGAGAAGGAGAGCGCGGGCTGGCGCTCGCCCGGGTGCAGCCTGCGAGGCCCGAGTCGCACTTCCTGTGCGAGCGCGGCCCGGCCCTAACCGCCACCCCCTCCCCCTGTCTTCCTCTCTGAACCCGCCCATCGGGGGTAGGACACTCAGCCGTCACCGCTCGCTCTGCTGGCCGCTACCTGCAGCAAGATAGGGCCACCATCGCCGGGCGACGACGAGGAGGAGGCGGCCGCCGCAGCCGGGGCCCCCGCCGCCGCCGGAGCGGTAAGTCTCGCGCGCGGCCCGCCCCCGCCGAGGCCCTGCGCCCGCCATCCCGGGCCCGCGGCGCGCCCGCCATCCCGCCCGAAAGGCCTCCCCGGCGCCCGCGCCTTCCCGGAGAGGGACGGTCGCGCGGCCGGGGCGCCCTTTCCTGCTCTTTCGCATGCTTGTTCGGATTAGAAGCCAGACCAGGCTTTCTCTACATTGTCACTGCGGCACCTCCATCCAAATTCACTACAAAATGAAGTCTGAGAGGGTGGGGGTAGAGGACTCCAAAATGGATGTTAGAGCAATTCGTATCAGTGCTGAAAACTCCTTCGCCGAGCGCTACGGAAATTTCAGGCACAGCCTATCGGCCATAGATAGTATCAGCTACGGAGGCAGTGTCTTCAGTTTCTAGTATTTTTTGAACTCGGGGCTTTTCCTGCTGGAAGTTACTAGATCTTACCGATTTAAGTGTTAAATCGTTTTTTTACAAAAAGGAACAAAGGTTTACTCTTTGAATTACTCCTGTATACAAGAATGAACACTTGAATACTTTTTGAGTGCTTTTTTGATGGCCATTCTAAATTGTCGAATTTTAGTTTTTGCAGACTACTTAAATTTACAGTAATTTTTCATAAATGGAGTTTAAGTGATCGTTGAAATCGGCGAAGTTACGTAGTACTTTGGCTCTTGAATAGGTATACCAGTGTTAGAAACAAAAGTACGTGTATGGAATTATATCAATATTTACATTAATGCTAATGCATACCATACTTAGTTGAATTTGGTTGGCAAAGCTATATTTTCATTTTATTGTGATTGCCAGTCTGATAAGATGTGGTGGGATTCTCTTTATAGGATTTTTAGTTTGTCGGGGGCAGGGGGAGGAGCTGGCCAGTGTTACAGGAGGGCTTCATACCAATTAGCTATAAACTGTTTCTAAGATTTTTGTGAATTTTATATTCGTTTGTATCTTTGTTGTTGCGTTAGTTTAACATGTAGATGTGTTCACTTATTAAAATAATTGGAACTTCTCCCATCATTTTTGCGTGTTTTTTTTTTTTTAATGTGGATTATGGGAATCGGTTTGTTTCGTGATATTTTGAATTGTCACTGTGGACAAAAAAGTTTGATATTTGGTATAGTCTGCAGGAAATTCTTAGTATTCCAAGGCATTAAAAGTGAAGCTAATGTTAAGCTATATTAAATATTGTATTTTTAATTTTAGTGTTTGAAATTATACTGTAGAGGGATGTGAGTAGATTTAATGACTTAAAAGTATGACTTTAGGTTTTGTCCTCTTGTAAGCAGATTAAAATGTAAAGGCTTAAAATCATGTATGTGAGAGGCATTGTTACTTTTTAAACAAATTTATGGACTGGTAAACCTCTTTTATGAACTATATCCCGTTAGGCCCACAATGCCACACACACACACAAAAAAAGTTTATCTTAAAAACCATTGCATGAGTAAAATTGCAAAGCAGATTGCTTCTACTTATCTTTTTTAATCTTTCAAATAGAACAAAAAACTTTTTGTAACTGCAACTTACCAAGTTTTTAGATATCAGTTCAGTGATTGGGGGAGGAGAGAAGTGAAGGAGGAAGTTACAGGTAAAAAATATGTGTATGTACATGAGTCTCACCCAAAGAATAGAATACTGTCTCCAACCTTACCCTGCTGTGGCCATATATTTGTAGGGAAGTTGTTTCCATGCCTCTTCAGCTCCTCTGAACTGCCAAATCTCTACTGACATCACATTTCCCGCCAGATGAACATGAACCAGAATCAGTCTGAGCATTTTTTCTTTGTATGTTTGGTACCTGTGCATAACATTTTTCACTGAGTAAAAATTAGTAAGACTGCTTGAGTATGTTTGCCTTAGCGAATGGGAAAATTATTTTTCCAGTTCAAAGATGAATTTTAGACATGGACATCTCAGAAAATGAAAGAATTTAAGTGATTTCATAGTAGTTTTCCCCACTTAAAAATGTGCTTGGATAATGTTACTTTATTCAAATTGCTGGGAATTATGAGAGGTTTAGGGAGAGATTTTTTGGAGCTGTGCTTTTTAAAAATTTTATTTTGGGTTTATTTCATATTTACACAAAAGTTTCAAAGATAGAACTGAAAGGTACCTTTTACCTTTCACCCAGCTTCCTCTAATGTTAATATAACCATGGTACATTTGTCAAAACTAGGAGATTAACAATGATACAGTGTTATTAGCTAAACTATAGATTTTGTTCTGATATCACCATTTTTTCACTAATGCCCATTTTCTGTTTCAGAATCCAGTTCAGGATACCACATTGCATATAGTATTGTTGTGTTTAAAACCAAGGGGAAATATACACATAAAATGCAACTTTATACTAGTTTAGTTTGGCATTTTAAAAAATTTTTTATTTATTTATTATTTTTGGCTGCGTTGGGTCTTTGTTGCTGCGCGCAGGCTTTCTCTAGTTGCGGCGAGCAGGGGCCACTCTTCGTTGTGGTGCGAGGCCTTCTCATTGCGGTGGCTTCTCTTGTTGTGGAGCATGGGCTCTAGGCGCGTGGGCTTCAGTAGTTGTGGCGCGTGGGCTCAGTAGTTGTGGCTCGCGGGCTCCAGAGTGCAGGCTCAGTAGTTGTGGCGCACAGGCTTAGGAGCTCCGCGGTATGTGGGATCTTCCCAGACCAGGGCTCGAACCTGTGTTCCCTGCATTGGCAGGCGGATTCCCAACCACTGCACCACCAGGGAAGCCCTAGTTTGGTATTTTAAGATTAAAGGGGCATTGAAAAGCCAATAGCTGTACTGCAGATTTGCTTTACATATTTTCAATTTAGAATTTGTTAGAGTATGTTATGTGTTCATCCTGGATCCTGGCCAAGAGTGTTTGGTTACCCTCAGTACAGAGCTGAATAGGTCTAATCACAAAGCAGTCTCACCTGTAATGTCCCACAGTGTGGACTCTCAAAATTGGTTTGATGGCAAGGCTTTTATACTTATTATTAAGAGTTGTGTAGTTTTAGTAATAGATCAAGGTATAGAAAAAGTAGACCTTGGGCATCCCTGGTGGCGCAGTGGTTAAGAATCCACCTGCCAATGCAGGGGACACGGGTTCAAGCCCTGGTCCGGGAAGATCCCACATGCTGCGGAGCAACTAAGCCCGTGAGCCACAAGTACTGAGCCTGCGCTCTGGAGCCCGCAAGCCACAGCTGCTGAGCCCGCGTGCCACAACTACTGAAGCCCGCATGCCTAGAGCCCGTGAGCCACAACCAGAGAGGCCACTGCGACGAGAGGCCTGCGCACCGCAACAAAGAGTGGCCCCTGCTCGCCGCAACTAGAGAAAGCCTGCGCGCAGCAACGAAGACCCAACGCAGCCAAAAATAAAATAAATAAATTTATAGAAAAAAGAAAATAAAAAGTAGACCTTTATGAGATATTAACTTGTCCAATCTACATTTGTGTGAACCTGTGAATTACTAATTTGTTTATTTCGTTTGTAATTCAGTGTAATAAATTGAACAAGTAAATATTATGAAAGGCATTGCCTGAATTTCAGTTTAACTTGTAAATTTAGTGTTCATTTACTACGTAAATGTTGGTGAACTACAAAGTGAATAATAGCTTATTTCAAAAAAAGGTTATTTTGGCTGTTATTTCAAATAAGACTTACACTGTCATTGTAAGGAATTCATTAGGTAATTGTTTTTGTATCTGCAGTCTGTGTTCTTTACCGTTCCTTTGAAGATTTTAAGAAACTTTAGTACTTGCCTAAGAGTGGTTCTTAAGTTTGTTTTCACCTTAGCTTCACACTTGTTTCCAGTTATATTCTTTCCTTGCCCATTTCTGGCTTTCATAAAGCCATTAACTGAGAGGTTAATAATCCTTTCTAAATGTGATGTAACAAGTTGGTATGAAGTTTATTTTTTTCCTTTACACAGCTGTTATGGAGAAGATATCCTTGGGTGGGGTGTGTGTGTGTGTGTGTGTGTGTGTGTGTGTGTGTGTGTGTGTGTGTGTGTCCCCGTCCATTTTATGCCTGGTTGTAGAATTTGCTATAGCAGTGTCCCAGGGCTACTCTTGGATGTGGTCTTATTTACCATGTGATTATGTGTTTGTATACAGAGGGAAACTCGGATTACCTTCAGTTACAACCTTTTACAGTAATGCCAGTGTCCATGTTAATAGGTGTTTTGTTTGTCAATAAGAATATTAGAATTACTGAGAGAAACACTGGTGGATTTTTCTTTTAATGTCTAGGCTTAATGAAGAGGGTTATCTTCAATCCAAACCAAATACTAATTCTTGCTTGGGATATGTATTTTTATGTCTCCCTCCCTTTGTAGTGTTTCCAGTAGCCTAACACCACACATTTAAAAATAATTAATTAATTTATGGCTGTGTTGGGTGTTCGTTGCTGTGTGTGGGCTTTCTCCAGTTGCGGTGAGCAGGGGCTACTGTTCGTTGTGGTGCATGGGCTTCTCATTGCGGTGGCTTCTCTTGTTTTGGAGCAAGGGCTCTAGGCACGCGGGCTTCAGTAGTTGTGGCTCATGGGCTCTAGAGCACAGGCTCAGTAGTTGTGGCGCACGAGCTTAGTTGCTCCATGTCATGTGGGATCTTCCTGGACCAGGGCTTGAATCTGTGTCTCCTGCATTGGCAGGCAGATTCTTAACCATTGCGCCACCGGGGAAGCCCCATCACACATTCTTACAACTGTTTTTTGGTCTCAGATTCTAATTTACCTATTTTTTTGGTATGCTGCTGATGAAATTTCTCTTACAAATGAATGGTTTTAGTAGGCTTTGTAGTTTTGAAATATTGGGGGGTTATTGTGGAATTGGTTTAAAATTGGTGTAGAGTTTTTCATTGAAGACTGTAATATCTCAAGGTCGGTTTTATTCATTTTTCCTATCATTTCCTTTGCAATAATTTTAAAATACTTTTATTCATTCAGTAAGTATTTATTGCTCATTATGCTAAGCGCAATTGGATGTTTTTCAAATCTGTCTTCATAATCTTAGTTATCATAAGGATAATATAGGATTATATAGTGCTTTACAGTTTATGACGCTTAACACTTTCTTTAGGATCTTATGACCCTGCAAGGTAATATTTTTCCCATAAGGTCCTGCTCTAAATCACACATGATTCCACAGTTCTAGCTAGGCTAGAACCCAGTTATGAATTTTTTCCTTTCTAGTGCAATGTACTCCCTTCTTCTAAGCATTTATAGTCTTAGCTTATATATGTTTATAAGTCTTAGCTTATATATGTTTAGCTTATATATGCTTAGACTTATATATAAGTCTAAGCTTATATATGTTTCAGTGTTCATAAATAGTTTTTATATATGCTCTTAACCTTAGGTTTACTCAAAAAAGTTCAAGTATATCATTTTGTCCTAGGTTTGGAGATTTCCCTTCAATTAATGGCCTGCATTGTTGGGAAAAGTGGTACTGTAGTTTATTTTTATTTAGCTTCTGGAGAAGGGGGTTCTAGTATTTATTCAGACTTGTCATTTGAGTAGTTGTAAGTATTTTCAAGGAATTTCTTGAACTAGAAAGCTGTTCACTTATGGTTGAATATCTGCTCTTATTAAGATTTTGTTAAAAAAAAAACTCAGATGCCATAAATTTGACTTTTTATTTTAAGGATGAAAAAGAGACAAAATGCCAGTACGGTTGTCTCTCTATATCTGTGGGTTCTGCATCCTTGGAGGTCTGCCTGTAGTATACATTTTATGTAAGGGAATTGAGCATGGGGGATTTTGGTATCTGCAGGGTCCTGGAACCAATATCCTGGGGATACCTACGAATGACTGCATTGTAAAATTAATTTGTATGTAAGATACTATATTTGGTATAAGTTGAAAAATTGTATATTTAATGCCGGTCAGAAAAAATTCAAGGTTGGTTCTCCATAGGTGAACAATAACCTTAAGAAGATAAGAATTGGATTTGAAGCACTATACTTTAGTGTAGATTTCAGTATAAAGGATAGATTTAAATATCTTTAGTTTATTTAAAATGCCAAGCGACTGGGCTTCCCTGGTGGCGCAGTGGTTAAGAGTCCGCCTGCCGATGCAGGGGACACAGGTTCGTGCCCTGGTCCGGGAAGATCCCACATGCTGTGGAGCGGCTGGGCCCGTGAGCCACGGCCGCTGGGCCTGCGCATCTGGAGCCTGTGCTCTGCAACAGGAGAGGCCACAACAGTGAGAGGCCCACATACCGCAAAAAAAAAAAAAAAAAGCCAAGAGACTGAAGTGAAACATGAATTGTTACTCTAATATAGGGAAAGATTACTTAAGCTTGTAATTTTTATACCAGGTAGAATTTGAAGAATGTAGGCTACTTTTAAAGTCTGGTGCTTCATTTTAACAATTTAAGTTTGATAAGTTTAAATGTTTGTGTTTAAAAGATAGATCACTATTTTAGTTCAGGCCTGGACATTTGTACTGGGTCCTACGGTTTCTCTGCCTTTATTGTCTTCAGCCTTTCAGTCTCCTTCACTAGGTCTTAGTTTATCTTTATAAAGCACAGATCTGATTGCGCCACTCACTTGCCTCAAAACGTTTTATAGCTTTCATTCACTATCTGTAGGATAAAGTCCAAACTTGTTAGTAGGACCTGTGAAACCATTTACTACAGGCCCTGATAAAAATGTCTAGTCCTGTTCCCCATTACTCTTTTCTATGAATATGAATGTTTTCTGGATCCTCTCGAACTCCAAACTATACATTATTTTTTTAGAGTCTCTTAAAAGTCTGTGACTTTATTTCTATACTTTGTTAATGCCTGTATTTCTGCTTCCTAACCACACACAGTGAAATCTTAAATTTTATCCACAATTACTTAAAAATCTCTTATGTGAAATCTTTTTTTTTTTCATTTTTCTGTGTTCCCCCAAAGTGTTCTGATTATATGCCTAGTGTACACCACTATTCACATAGTAGTAGCTTGTATGTGTATGTCTGCTTGGATAGATTGTGAACCACTTGAAGATGACCTTACATATCTCATGGGCTTACTCATCCTTATTTCATCTTGGCAGATAGGCTCAAATGTCTTGAATGGAGTCATTACACTGTGGTTCATCTATTGAAATATATACTCTTCAACTGTGTGTGTACATGAAAATTAGGTAGTGAGTCTTCTTAAATTTTTAGGTTCATCTGGTTGTACAATATTTGTATTAAATTTTGTGGAATGGTTTATGTTGAGAGAACAGTATTTGTCTTAACCTTTTTTTTTTTTATGGTCACAAGACCCCCCTGTGAGAATATGAAGAAACTCTAGATACCATTGCCCCCACCCCCACCCCAGGCCCTCTATCAAAAAGTTGGTATGCTATTTTAGAGGATTTAAAGATCCCTTGAATCCCAGGCATGGATCCTAGGTTGAGAATTCTGGGCTAGATATGCTCATGTTCTCATTGTCTAGTGGTGTGTGGAGTTATGGGAAATCATATACAGATCTAGAAGGAAATGGGTTAGGGATGGCATTATTTTGATGGTGATTAATTCATATAGGGTCTCATTCCCCACATCTTTACCCCTGGTCTTAGTGGGAGACAAGTATGGTATAGTATTTAAGAGCCTGGCTTCTGGAGTTAGACTGGCTTAGTTTTAAATCCTGTTTTGGCCATTTGATAGCTGTGTGATTTTGTCTGTCAATTTTGTCATCTGTGATATGGGGATAGTCATAATACCTCATAGGATAGTTGTAAGCAACAGGTGATATAATCTTATAAATCCCTATCATGGTTCTTGGCATATAAAAGTGGTTTTTGGCATATAAAAGAACGGTTCAAATGTTAGATGTTACTGTTATTATTCCTTAAAAAATTTACCCTTTGAATGTCAATGTCAAAAAAAAATTTGACATTGATTTGTTGGGTTTTATTGCTTTCTACTTTCCTTCATTGGTATTTTTCTAGTCTTGTCTAATCCATAAAATATGGAGATGATATCTGAGATTCTAGCAGGTCACAGAATACAAAATATATATGTCTAGCATTCTTCTGCAGACTTAGGTAGAAATAGTAGGTAAAGCAAGTCTATATCCTCCAGCTTTTAGATTCTAGAAAAACCTTTCAGATGGGCTGACTTTGCAGTGGTGGTCACAGGGCAATAACCTTTCCTCATTAAAATTTTTTAAGGTCTCATATTTTTTTAGTAGTTCATGGGAAAAAGAATTTGATGGGTCACTAAAGGAATCGCCCTCACCCTGAGTTTACTCTGGAGTACCTTAATACATGCCATGAAAGAGTAGCTTTAATTGTTTGATTTAAGGTTGCTATCAATTACATTGATAGCAGTAATATACAAATCTTAACTTTTTCTAACTCAGGGAACTGATGACACTGCTCTGATATTTCTTTTTCGTATGCGTATGTAATGTACCTGATTTAGTGGTATGTTGTTAGTGAGTTTTATACCTTTTGAACTCTTTTCAGTGAGGTATGTTTGGTTTGAGCTGTCCGTAATCTTTTCTCTAGCTACTTCTACTTTTACTTATTTATTTTTAACTGTAGATCATAGGTGAGGGATTAGAAAATCAGTTGGTAGTCATAAATAATATTCTAATTGAACTTTTTTCCTGCTCAGATAGCATGGCTTATCTTTGCAATAACTAACAAAATTGGAAATGATGATTATTGTAGTTTATATAGTACTTCTGTATTTGAGCTGTGTTGTGTTACTAAGAGAACTTTTATTTTCAGGTGGTAGGATTTATATCAGTTTTTTGAGGATTGGATTAAATGTACCACAAATACATATCACATAACATTTTTTGTTTTCTTTATCCAGACAGGTGATTTGGCTTCTGCACAGTTAGGAGGAGCACCAAACCGATGGGAGGTTTTGTCAGCCACACCTACAACTATAAAAGATGAAGCTGGTAATCTAGTACAGATTCCAAGTGCTGCTACTTCCAGTGGGCAGTATGTCCTTCCCCTTCAGAATTTGCAGAATCAGCAAATATTTTCAGTTGCACCAGGATCAGATTCATCAAATGGTACAGTGTCCAATGTTCAGTATCAAGTAATACCACAGATTCAGTCATCAGATGGTCAGCAGGTTCAGATTGGTTTCACAGGCTCTTCAGATAATGGGGGTATAAATCAAGAAAGTGGTCAAATTCAGATCATTCCTGGCTCTAATCAAACCTTGCTTGCCTCTGGAACACCTCCTGCTAATATCCAGAATCTCATACCACAGACTGGTCAAGTCCAGGTTCAGGGAGTTGCAATTGGTGGTTCATCCTTTCCTGGCCAAACCCAAGTAGTTGCTAATGTGCCTCTTGGTCTTCCAGGAAATATTACCTTTGTACCAATCAATAGTGTCGATCTAGATTCTTTGGGACTCTCGGGCAGTTCTCAGACAATGACCGCAGGCATTAATGCTGATGGACATTTGATAAACACAGGACAAGCTATGGATAGTTCAGACAATTCAGAAAGGACTGGTGAGCGGGTTTCTCCTGATATTAATGAAACTAATACTGAGACAGATTTATTTGTGCCAACATCCTCTTCATCACAGTTGCCTGTTACTATAGATAGTACAGGTATATTACAACAAAATACAAATAGCTTGACTACTACTAGTGGGCAAGTCCATTCTTCAGATCTTCAGGGAAATTATATCCAGTCGCCTGTTTCTGAAGAGACACAGGCTCAGAATATTCAGGTTTCTACAGCACAGCCTGTTGTACAACATCTGCAACTTCAAGAGTCTCAGCAGCCAACCAGTCAAGCCCAAATTGTGCAAGGTATTACACCACAGACAATCCATGGTGTGCAAGCCAGTGGTCAGAATATATCACAACAGGCTTTGCAAAATCTTCAGTTGCAGCTGAATCCTGGAACCTTTTTAATTCAGGCACAGACAGTGACCCCTTCTGGACAGATAACTTGGCAAACATTTCAAGTACAAGGGGTTCAGAACTTGCAGAATTTGCAAATACAGAATACTGCTGCCCAACAAATAACTTTGACGCCTGTTCAGACACTCACGCTTGGTCAAGTTGCAGCAGGTGGAGCCTTGACTTCAACTCCAGTTAGTCTAAGCACTGGTCAGTTGCCAAATCTACAGACAGTTACAGTAAACTCTATAGATTCTACTGGTATACAACTACACCCCGGAGAGAATGCTGACAGTCCTGCAGGTGAGTTTTCCAAGTCATGTCATGCTATAGATAAGTTCAGTGAGGTGTTCATCAGTATCTGGCTGTCTTTAAAGGTGATGATACATTTCCCTGTGTCTTTGTGAAAAGTCAACACCAAAACGTGTTTCAAATTGTTCTTCATTGAAAGATTGTAGTTTTTGAAGTCAAAGATTCATTTCTCTGTTATGCCAATTACATTTGTTTTTCGTCACTTAGTTTTGTACATTTTTTCACATCTGATTGGTACTCTCAAGCATCACAAAATTTTTATTTGGCATGTAAGGTGTCTTGGCTGTTCTTGGTGTGATGTAAATTAAATGTTCTATGCATTTTATTTGGTTGGGCAATCAGGTTGGTATAGTGAAAACATGGTACTGGGAGTAGGTACTGTTTATGCTGTCTCACCCATTAGCTAGCCTGTGTGGTTTTGGCTAAGTTACTTTTTCTCTTGCAAACTCAGTTTTCTCAGCATGTAAAATGCAGCTGTTGGCCTAGGTAACTATATCTAGGGTACCTTCTAGACCTAAAATTCTTCAGTTCTGTGATAGTTTATTCTTACAAGTGTGAAGTACTTAAACCTAGCTGTGTTAGATATGTTATTATTGATAGCCTGGGTAGAAATTTTGGAAGTCTACTCTTTGTTGTGTTAAGAATTAAGTAGTACATAATTATTTAATAATAAAAATATAAATCTCTTTTAAAAGATAGTATCCTCATTACCTTAGTGCTGTTATTTATTTAGATAGTGTTTTATTGAATCCTTTGTTGTACACTAAATTCTTACTTTTACTCTTTTACGTCATTATTTGGGTTTTTGTGGAGATTGTGCTGTTATAACCTTCCACTGAGTCAGTGATTCTAAACTCTTAAATTGGGACACTTGGATTTAATTTTTTGAAGTAATAGTATTTTTTCTTTTGAGGAATTTGTGATATATACTTAGAAAATAGGAATTGTCTGTGCTTAGAAAGCCTTTAATTGCATTTGAGCCTTCTGAAGCTATGGTTTAGAGCAGCATTCTCAAAGTGTGGTCTGTGGATCTCTGAGGATCCCTGAGACCCTGTCAGAGGTCCTTGATATCAAACTACTTTTCATAAAAATAGTACAGTTTATTTGCCTTTTTTCTTGTATAGACATTTTCACTGATGGTGGCTAAAACTGCTGTGTTTTAGCGCAAATCAAAGCTGTGATGCTAAACTGTACTAGTAGTTGTATTCTTTATGACCATCCACTTGCAGTTAAAGAAAAATGCTAGCTAGCTTCACTGAGCAATGACCTTGATGAACAAGTCAAAAGAGTTATTTTTACTAAACCTTGACCCTTGAATGCTGCATGTCCTTTTTAAAATAATAGCTTTATTGAAATATAATTCACATACTATAAAACTCGCCCTTTAAAGTATATAGTTTAGTGGTTTTTAATATAGGCACAGACTGATGCACCCATCACCACTCTCTATTTTTAGAACATTTTCAGCACCTCCCCCAAACCCCGTACCCATTAGCAGTCACTCCACATTCCCTGCCCCGTCCCCTGAGCCCCCCAGCAACCACTAATCTACTTTCTGTCTCTTTAGATTTGCCTATTATATCTTATCAGTGGAATCATACAGTATGTGGCTCACTGTGTCTGACTTTTAATTTACCATAATATTTTTAGGGTTCATCTGTCTTGTAGCCTTTAAACGTACTTTGTTCTTTTTTGTGGTTGAATAATATTCCATTGTATGGATATACCACATTTTATTCCTTTATCCATTGATGAACAACATTTCCATTTTTTAGCTATTAAGAATAATGCTGCTATGAACGTTCGTGTACAGTTTTTTGGTGTGGACATGTTTTTGTTTCTTTTGGGTATATACTTAGCAGTGGAATTGCTGGGTTGTATGTTTAACATTTTGAGGAACTGCCAAACTGTTTTTCCAAAGTGACTGTACCATTTTACATTCTCACCAGCAAAAGGGTTCCGGTTTTTCTATATCCCCACCAACATTTATCATTGTCCTCCTTTTTGATTTTAGATATACTAAGAATGGGTGTGAAGTGGTATCTCATTGTGTTTCTGATTTGTAGTTCCTGCTGCATGTCTTTGTAATATTCTTTATGACAAAATGGGAAGTATACTTTAATAAAGCACTTCTGCATACCAAAATAAGATGATTATCTTTGAAAATATATATATTGTTTTCAATTGAGCAATTGTATGAGTTGCAAGCTGAACTAGGTGCTATTTTTTGGAAACACATTTTACTTGAAAGACTGACAAACTATGGTTATTGAGAGACTCATGTACTTAAGTGACAGATATTTTCTAAAAAGTATAATGAATTAAGTGAGCCTGTCCTTAAAAGGAAAAAAACTTGACTGTTTGCTACCAATGATAAAATTTGGGCTTTCCAGTGAAAATCAGAATTTTGGAAAACTTGAATCTACTACTATGAACTTGGTAACTTGTTAATAATTACATACTTTTATGATGAAATGGACAGTGATATTAATATTAATAAATAGCATTTTGGGGGATACTGTATTATAATGAAATATGCCATCATTTGGAAGATCTTTATGATAACTGAGTGAACCAGTAGTTTTCAGATGATCAGCTCATGTTACAAAATCCTGCATGGGTAAAAGATCCATCTGTTCAGAGTTCAAGATAGGCCAACAACAAGCATGTGGAAAGTTTACCAATATAGTTTCAGATTCTACATTACAACTGACCTTTAAGAAATTTAGCACTTGTCAGATTTGGTATAGTATCCAAGAAGAATAACCACAATTGGCTGAAAGACTATCAGATTACTTCTTTTTCCAGCCACATATCTTTGTGAAACTAGATATTCTTCATATGCTTCAGCCCAAACCACGTATTGCAACACACTGCAAAAGCAAATATGAAACTCCAGTTGTCTTCTTTTAACCTAGATATTAAAGAGATTTGCAAAAAATGTGAAACATGACCTCTCTCCTCATTAAACTTTTATGTATGTTTTTGGAAAATAGTTGTTTTTCATAAAATCTTAATTTGTGTTAACATTTAATGGATTTATTGTTTTCAAATGAATCAAAACATTAAAAATTTCTCTTCTAATTCCTAATACAGTAAATATCAAAATAAATACCCTACATTAACAAAAGCTTTTTGGGGACCTCAGTAATATTTAAGAGTTTAGAAGGAGTCCTGAGACCAAAAAGTTTGAGAATACTGGTAGATGACAGACTTCTGAGGACATAGGAGATAGTTTTTAGAAACCAGTTTTTAAAGCTTCCACAAAGTTAAAGTTATGGAGATCTATACATGTTAGAAAAACACCTCTAGAGAATTTATTTGTAATTTTGTGGATTTATGTTGGTCATGAAATTAGATTGATATAAAGCACTAAGTGCTCAGTACAATAATTTATTTCCAAAATACTATCAAAATAGCAACAGTGTTTGAATTAAATACAAAATCGAATTTTTAGGATGATAATTTAGTTTATTGTATGTTGGCAAGGGAGGGTAAAATAAGCACTCCAGAAGGCCATTAAATTTGAATTTTTTTCCAAATTTTAAAGGAATGGGGAAAGAACTTGAGAAAATAAAAGTTAAAGAGAATCAGAGTAAAAATGCTGCATAGTACATAACAGCATATTTAGAAATAAAAACCAGGAAGTTGTAATTTGGGGATAATTTGGTAATAGGAAAACTACCCCTTGGTGTACTGTCTTTTTAATTGGCAAGAAGGAAGAAATTATTTTAGGATGTGTTTTCTTACATGAAAAATCAGTAAAAAAAAACTTTATCGATGTTAGAGCATAGTATGCACAGATGAACTGCTTAAAATTTTGACACCATTGGTTTGCATTTTGGTGAGTATGGAAACAACGTAACACATTTCCCAAATAAATGAGACCACACCGTTTTTTTTACTAGGACTCTGCAATTTCTTTGACCTTTTTTCTAAGATCCTCTTTCACAAAAATGACCTCTATTCCAACCTGTTTTAAGAAGTGAATCTGATTCAGGGTCTCTCCTCATGAGGGGTATGTTTAGTGCCTCTTATCCCTTAGAAACCAAACCCCCATCTTCCTTGGAACATAGAGCTCATTGGGCCCCAAGCTGCAACCCCACTCACTCCCTTTATTTCTTTTCCTTGCCCACTGAGAAATGCATGCTGTTTTTGAAATTTAATTTTTACTCTACCATTTGCTGTGTATTTGAAGCTAGGCGATCTTTCTGACATCTTTTCGGGTGAGAAAATTTCTCCCAAATTCAAGCCAAGACTTAGCCAGTTTCTCAAATTTTAGTTCTCTACCCGATTTTGGCTTATCCTCTAAGATTGGGTATATGTAAAGCTTGGTGTCATGCACATTTTAAAATATTGTCATAACTATACTGGTTGTACAGTTTTTTTTTTATCCTGCTTAATTTTTAGTTACTTTTTTTGGTAGGGTGACCATACCTGTTAAGTATTTAGGTCAGGAATTATATTCTATTTAATTATCTATTAATATAGTTAAAAAGACCCCACATGAGAAAGAGCTAAGAGTCAAATTCACTGCCTAAAACCAGGGCCTGGCGTAGGATTCCTTTTTGTAGAGGTGAGCTTAAAAAAAAAAAAGTTTGTTGCTGTCTGTTACTCTAAGGTACAGCTTAAATGAGGCTGTACACTTACAGAAATGAGAAGAGGACATGGGGAAATAGGAGGACATCAACAATCTTGTGATCAGATTCTGAACCAGTCTGAACCATTGAGCGATTAACTTGGTGTCTAGATTTATGACATCTCCAGTATTAGCTCTGAAGCCAATAAAAGACCTAGGTCTACATTAGGGCCAGACAGACTTGGTGGAAACACTTGGAAAAATGCCAGGCATGGAGGTATAATGCAGAGAGAAAAATTATACTCAGTATAAGCCTGAAAACCAAAATTGCAAAATACATGATGAAGGGAAAATCTATGAAAGATAGCCAGTAAAATCAACAATCAAGAGATGAATTCATGTCCAATTAAAGAAAGATAATTTAAAAATCTGTGAAAGACTTTAAAATCAGTATGTTTATACCTGTCAATGAGATAAAGGAAGCTGTAGCATCTTTAGAAAAGAAGTTGTGAAACAAAAAAGGTAGATGTGTAAAAGAAACAACCAGAAATCCTAGAAAGGAGAAGCATATTTCATTGATTCAAAGACACGAATTGTTTAACGTTTTAACATTTCTTCTGAGATATGAGTATATCTTACCGACCATGGCATGTCAGTGTTTAATTTACAGTGCTTTTTCTTTTTTACTAGTAGTGGTATGTCTTGATAGCATTGTTTAGATGAAATAGAAAAATTTGGCGGGACAAACAGGAGAATCTTTAGGCTGGACATAGAAAAAAATGAGTGAATAGTAATATACTTAGAAATTTACCCAGAATATAGTTTAGAGATAATGAACAGGTAGAGACTTGAAAGATTGAGAGTCACCAACATAAGATTTTCAGAAAAAGAGAATAGAGTGAATGGCAAGAGAAGCAGTGTTGGATGAGATAATGGCTGAGAGTTTTCTGGTGTTGGAGATACGTAGTTTACAGATGAAAATTTTGCTTCAAGTATTAAGAAAGATAAACAAAAATAAGTCCACCCCTGTCTTAAACTAAAATTTTGGAGAAAGATAATCTTAAATTTTAACAGAAAAGTCATATTGCTAACAAATTACAGACCTACAAACTTCTCAACAGCCACACACATACCAGAAGATCATGTAGTAGTATCTTTATAGCACTGAGAGAAAGTAACCAGCAGGCAAGAATTCTGTATGCAATTAAAAATCCTACTTAAGAGTTAGAATATAATGAAGATATTTAAAATAATCAAGGACTGAAAGTTTATTATTCAAAGACCCTTATGAAACTAACTACTGAAGTGTTAAGTAGAAAAATGGATCCAGAGGAAATGAGGACATAGTAGTGATTACAGTGGGTAAAAAATTAATAATTTAACTGACCGTAAAACACTAGTAACTTTAAGTTACAGAAAATTTCAGAGATACACCAAAGCAGATAAATGTATGATGAACCTTAAGGTAACCACCTCGCAGCTTCAACAGTTATCAACATTCTGCCTTTCTTCTTTTCCCACTGTTTGAAATTTTACTCTTGCTGGAGTATTTTAAAGTAAATTCCAGAGAGTGTATAACTTTACCCAGTAATACTAATGGAGTGATTTGCACGGTGTGGTCTAGGAGTCCCAGACCCTTTTCATAGGTGTCTGTGAGGTCCAAGTTATTTTCATAATAATACCAAGATGCTATTTGCTTATTTCATTTTTGCCTCACAAGTGGTGTACAGTAGAGTTTTTCAGAGGCTATATGATATATGATAACACAGCAGATTGAACACAGAAGCAGATATAAAGATCTAGCTTTTTTTTTTTTTTTTTTAAATTGAAGTATTGTTGATTTACGATGTTGTGTTAGTTTCAGGTGTACAGCAAAGCAGTAAAGTTATATATATGTATATATCTATTCTTTTGCAGATTTTTTCCATTATAGGTTATTATAAGATATTGAATATAGTTCCCTGTGCTATACAGTAGGTCCTTGTTATCTGTTTTATATAGAGTAGTGTGTATCTGTTAATTCCAAACTCCTAATTTATTCCTTCCCTCTCCTTTCCTATTTTGTAACCATAAGTTTGTTTTCTATGTCTGTGATTACATTTCTGTTTTGTAAATGTTAATTTGTATCAGTGATCGCATATATTTGTCTGTGTCTGACTTATTTAACTTAGTATGATCTAGCTATTTTCTAAGAAGCCAGATATTAAAGATATTTGCAAAAATGTCAAACTATTCTAATTTTTAAAAATATATATTTTTCATAAGAGGATGTTACTTATGTTAACATTTATGAGTTTGTTACTTTGAAATTAATAAATCAACCTTTAAAATGTTCCCAGTTTTGATTCTTAATATGGAAAATATTGATATATAAGCAGAGGACAACTGAAATCTTCATTCAAATTTTTTAAAAATGGATTTTTTTCTATTTTTTTTAACAACATAATTTACATACAGTAAAATTCCTTCTAAAATTTTAGTGCACCATTCTGCACTTTCAGTAACTGAACACAGTTGTATAATCACCACCATAATTAAGATATAGTATCATTTTACCACCTCTCTCCATTCCCATATGCAACTTCATAGTCAGCCATTCTCCTTTACCCTTGTTCTCTGGCAAATAGGTGTTACTCACATAAACAAAAACTCTTTGAAGTCCTCAGTAATTTTTAAAACTTAAAGTGATTCTGATATCGAGAAGTTTGAAAACTGCTGCGCTAATGTTAAGGATTTTAAGAAACATAACCAAAGTACCATTATTTACAATACCCTAAATTTATAGTTATCCTTTAGTATTATTTAATAGCCTTGTAATGTTTAGTTTTCCCCAAATGATTAAAAATACCTTTTTAGAATTGATCAAGTTAGGATTCAAACAAGCACTGTGTCTTTTATTGGTTCATGTGCCTCCAAGTCTCAGCTTTTCAAATAATAGTTTTAGCAGCTTTTCATTGTTGTAACTTGGATTCATTATTTCATTAAGATTTGCAAAATGGTGATTTTTCTGATTTTCTCAGTCCTTTTGTGTTAAGCTGTGATTTTTTTCTGAAAAGATCCTTCCCTTGTTAGCTATTTGGTTACCCCCGAAGCACAGTTTGTACAAGAAAGGCAGGATAAGCTATTAAATCCATTCCTTTTATTTATCTGTTTTCAGAATGAGTTGGTGTCTTAGCTGCCATCAGAGGTTCTCTCTCTCTCTTTTTTTTTTCCTTTGGTGTATCATGGTGAACTCATTTTTTATCAGTTGTATTTTAATACATGGTATTCATTATTCTTGGAAATTAATATTTATATTGTTAAGAAATGGAATACTAAGCCTAAAAAAGAAATAGCGGTGTGGGACTTGTGGGGATTGGTTCCTGGGTAGAGGTTCTTGTCATTTTTAGGAGGATCAGCTTTATAGAAAATAGTTTTAGCCATTTTACATCAATTTATAATTTGGATATAAGTAATTAAGAGAACAAAAGTGTGATTTTATATATATATATATTTTTAAATTAAGACTGTTTTTTTAGAGCAGTTTTAGGTTCACAGCAACATTGAAGAGGAGGTACAGAGATTTTCCATCTACCTTCTGCCCCTACACATGCATAGCATCCCCCATCATGACGTCTCTCACCATAGTGATACATTTGTTAAAACTGATGAACCTACGTTAATACATCATAATTACACAAAGTCCATAGTTTACATAATGGTTCACTCTTGGTGTTGTACATTATTTGAGTTTGGACAAGTGTATAATAACATATCCATCATTATGGTATAGTAAGAGTATTTTTACTACCCTGGAGACCCTCTGTGTTCTGTCTATTGCAAAAGTGCAATTTTTAACTTCTAAACTGGGGCAGGAGGTAGAAAATCATCAATCCAACAGAAAATAGGAAAGGAGAAGAAGTATAGCAAAGAAAAAGACTAATATCATGTAGAAATTCAGGACAGTCCTGAGAAGAAAAAAAATTAGTAATCCTACAACCAATAAAGTTGGTAAATTGCCTGTATAATCTTCTGGTCTTTTTTTGGTGCATATTGCATACTGTGTCTTTACACTTTGGGGTCACTTTAAAATTGAGGTCATATACACAACTTTATCTTTTTTTTCCAAATAATATATTGTGTGCATTTCCCAGATCATTAGTTTTCCACAACATGATTATTTAGTTTCATTACTAAGTATTTTGGTGAGGATATTTCATGATTTAACGAATCCTCTCTTGTTAGGTGTTTAGGTTATTTTTCATTTTTTTCCCGTTACATAGAAATCTTTGCTCACACTTCTGATCATTTCCTTATGCAGAAGAATTTAAGGCTTTTATATATACTGCAGAAACGCTCTTTCACCCCCATTGTTTGCGAGGATGGGGTTTTTTGTACTGGGATGTCATTTTATCAAATGGCAGTTTTGGGGTGGTAAAAATAGACTCTAATACATTCATTTATTATTGGGGAACTTGAACATTTTTGCATGTTTATTGTCTATTTGTGTTTGGTCATTATCCTTTCATGTTTTTTGCTTGTTTTTCCCTCACTACTGATTTGTAAGACATTTTTAAAAGACATCTTTATGTTAAGGACATCAGTCTTTTGTCACACACCACAGATATTTTCTCCATTTGTTTGCCATTAAGTTTGTTTAGTGGTGAGTTTTAGTACATGTAAGTTCTTACTAGACTTTTTTTTTTTTTTTTTTTTTTTTTGCGGTACGCGGGCCTCTCACTGTCGTGGCTTCTCCCGTTGCGGAGCACAGGCTCCGGACGCGCAGGCTCAGCGGCCATGGCTCACGGGCCCAGCCGCTCTGCGGCATGTGGGATCTTCCCGGACCGGGGCACGAACCCGTGTCCCCTGCATCGGCAGGTGGACTCTCAACCACTGTGCCACCAGGGAAGCCCCCACATCTTCTTTATCCATTCGTCTGTCGATGGGCATTTAGGTTGCTTCCATGACCTGGCTGTTGTAAATAGTGCTGCAATGAACATTGGGGGTGCATGTCTCTTTTTGAATTATGGTTTTCTCTGGGTATATGCCCAGTAGTGGGATTGCTGGATCATATGGTAATTCTATTTTTAATTTTTTAAGGAACCTCCGTACTGTTCTCCATAGTGGCTGTATCAATTTACATTCCCACCAACAGTGCAAGAGGGTTCCCTTTTCTCCACACTGTCTCCAGCATTTGTTGTTTGTAGATTTTCTGATGATGCCCATTCTAACTGGTGTGAGGTGATACCTCATTGTAGTTTTGATTTGCATTTCTCTAATAATTAGTGATGTTGAGTAGCTTTTCATGTGCTTCTTGGCTATCCGTATGTCTTCTTTGGAGAAATGTCTATTTAGGTGTTCTGCCCATTTTTGGATTGGGTTGTTTTTTTTTTTAATATTGAGCTGCATGAGCTGTTTATATATTTTGGAGATTAATCCTTTGTCCATTGATGCGTTTGCAAATATTTTCTCCCATTTTGAGGGCTGTCTTTTCGTCTTGTTTATGGTTTCCTTTGCTGTGCAAAGGCTTTGAAGTTTCATTAGGTCCCCGTTGTTTATTTTTGTTTTTATTTCCATTACTCTAGGAGGTGGATCAAAAAAGATCTTGCTGTGATTTATGTCAAAGAGTGTTCTTCCTATGTTTTCCTCTAAGAGTTTTATAGTGTCCAGTCTTACATTTAGGTCTCGAATCCATTTTGAGTTTATTTTTGTGTATGGTGTTAGGGAGTGTTCTAATTTCATTCTTTTACATGTAGCTGTCCAGTTTTCCCAGCACCGCTTATTGAAGAGATTGTCTTTTCTCCATTGTATATCCTTGCCTCCTTTGTCATAGATGAGTTGACCATAGGTGCGTGGGTTTATCTCTGGGCTTTCTATCTTGTTCCATTGATCTGTGTTTCTGTTTTTGTGCAAGTATCGTATTGTCTTGATTACTATAGCTTTGTAGTACAGTCTGAAGTCAGGGAGTCTGATTCCTCCAGCTCCGTTTTTTTCCCTCAGGACTGCTTTGGCTATTCGGGGTCTTTTGTGTCTCCATACAGATTTTAAGATTTTCTGTTCTAGTTCCGTAAAAAATGCCATTGGTAATTTGATAGGGATTGCATTGAATCTGTAGATTGCTTTGGGTAGTATAGTCATTTTCACAATATTGATTCTTCCAATCCAAGAACATGGTATATCTCTCCTTCTGTTGGTATAATCTTTAATTTCTTTCATCAGTGTCTTATAGTTTTCTGCATACAGGTCTTTTGTCTCCCTAGGTAGGTTTATTCCTAGGTATTTTATTCTTTTTGTTGCAATGGTAGATGGGAGTGTTTCCTTAATTTCTCTTTCAGATTTTTCATCATTCGTGTATAAATGCAAGAGATTTCTGTGAATTAATTTTGTATCCTGCAACTTTACCAAATTCATTGACTAGCTGTAGTAGTTTTCTGGTGGTATCTTTAGGATTCTCTATGTATGGTATCATGTCATCTGCAAACGGTGACAGTTTTCCTTCTTCTTTTCCAATTTCTATTCCTTTTCTTTTTCTTCTTCGATTGCCGTGGCTAGGATTTCCAAAACTGTGTTGAATAATAGTGGTGAGAGTGGACATCCTTGTCTTGTTCCTGATCTTAGAGGAAATGCTTTCAGTTTTTCACCATTGAGAATGATGTTTGCTGTGGGTTTGTCATATATGGCCTTTATTATGTTGAGGTAGGTTCCCTCTTTCTTTTTCTTTTCTTTTTTTTTTTTTTGCGGTATGTGGGCCTCTCACTGTTGTGGCCTCTCCCGTTGCGGAGCACAGGCTCCGGACGTGCAGGCTCAGCGGCCATGGCTCACGGGCCCAGCCACTCCGCGGCATGTGGGATCTTCCCGGACCGGGGCACAAACCCCTGTCCCCTGCATCGGCAGGCGGACTCTCAACCACTGCGCCACCAGGGAAGCCCGAGGTAGGTTCCCTCTGTGCCCACTTTCTGTAGAGTTTTTATCATAAATGGGTGTTGAATTTTGTCAAAAGCTTTTTCTGCATCTATTGAGATGATCATATGGTTTTTATTCTTCAATTTGTTAATATGGTGTATCACATTGATTTGCGTATATTGAAGAATCCTTGCATCCCTGAGATAAATCCCACTTGATCATGGTGTATGATCCTTTTACTGTGTTGTTGGATTCTGTTTGCTAGTATTTTGTTGAGGATTTTTGCATCTATATTCATCAGTGATATTGGTCTGTAAATTTTCTTTCTTTGTAGTATCTTCCTCTGGTTTTGGTATCAGGGTGATTTGATGGTGGCCTCATAGAATGAGTTTGGGAGTGTTCCTTCCTCTGCAATTTTTTGGAAGAGTTTGAGAAGGATGGGTGTTAGCTCTTCTCTAAATGTTTGATAGAATTCACCTGTGAAGCCATCTGGTCCTGCCTGGACTTTTGTTTGTTGGAAGATTTTTAATCACTGTTTCAATTTCATTACTTGTGATTGGTCTGTTTATATTTTCTATTTCTTCCTGGTTCATTGTTGGAAAGTTATACCTTTCTACAAATCTGCCCATTTCTGCCAGGTTGTCCATTTTATTGGCATAGAGTTGCTTGTAGTAGTCTCTTAGGATGCTTTGTCTTTCTGCTGTGTCTGTTGTAACTCCTCCTTTTTCACTTCTAATTTTATTGATTTGAGTCCTCTCCCTCATTTTCTTGATGAATCTGGCTAATGGTTTATCAATTTTGTTTACCTTCTCAAAGAACCAGATTTTAGTTTTAGTGATCTTTGTTATTTTCTTTGTTTCGAATTCATTTATTTGTGCTCTGATCTTTATGATTTCTTTCCTTTTGCTAACTTTGGCGTTTTGTTTGTTCTTCTTTCTCTAGTTCCTTTAGGTGTAAGGTTAGATTGTATATTTGAGATTTTTCTTGTTCTTGAGGTAGGCTTGTATAGCTATAAACTTCCCTCTTAGAACTGCTTTTGCTGCATCCTATAGGTTTTGGATGGTCGTGTTTTCATTGTCATTTGTCTCTGGGTATTTTTTGATCTCCTCTTTGATTTCTTCAGTGATCTCTTGGTTATTTAGTAACATATTGTTTAGCCTCCATGTGTTTGTGGTTTTTACGTTTTTTTTTTCCCCCTGTAATTCATTTCTAATCTCACAGAGTTGTGGTCAGAAAAGGTGCTTGATATGACTTCAGTTTTCTTAAATTTACTGAGGCTTGATTTGTGACCCAAGATGTGATCTATCCTGGAGAACGTTCTGTGCGCACTTGAGAAGTGTAATCTGCTGTTTTTGGATGGAATGTCCTATAAATATCAATTAGATCTATCTGGTCTATTGTGTCATTTAAAGCTTGTGTTTCCTTATTTATTTTCATTTTGGATGATCTGTCTATTGGTGTAAGTGAGGTGTTAAAGTCCCCCACTATTATTGTGTTACTGTCGATTTCCAGCAGTTGCCTTATGTATTGAGGTGCTCCTATGTTGGGTGCATATATAATTGTTATATCTTTTTCTTGGATTGATCCCTTGATCATTATGTAGTGTCCATCCTTGTCTCTTGTAACATTCTTTATTTTAAAGTCTGTTTTATCTAATATATGAGTATTGCTACTCCAGCTTTCTTTTGATTTCCATTTGCATGGAATATCTTTTTCCATCCCCTCACTTTCAGTCTGTATGTGTCCCTAGGTCTGAAGTGGGTGTCTTGTAGACAGCATATATATGGGTCTTGTTTTTGTATTCATTCAGTGAGCCTGTGTCTTTTGGTTGGAGCATTTAATCCATTCACGTTTAAGGTAATTATCGATATGTATGTTCCTGTGATCATTTTCTTAATTGTTTTGGGTTTGTTTTTGTAGGTCCTTTTCTTCTCTTGTGTTTCCCAGTTAGAGAAGTTCCTTTAGCATTTGTTGTAGAGCTGGTTTGGTGGTGCTGAATTCTCTTAGCTTTTGCTTATCTGTAAAAGTTTTGATTTCTCCATTGAATCTGAATGAGATTCTTGCTGGGTAGAGTAATTTTGGTTGTAGGTTCTTCCCTTTCATCACTTCAAATATGTCATGCCATTCCCTTCTGGCTTGTAGAGTTTTTGTTGAGAAATCAGCTGTTAACCTTATGGGAGTTCCCTTGTATGTTATTTGTCATTTTTCCCTTGCTGCTTTCGATATTATTCTTTGTCTTTAATTTTTATTGATTTGATTACTATGTGTCTTGGCTTGTTTCTTCTTGGGTTTATCCTGCATGGGACTCTCTGTGCTTCCTGGACTTGGGTGGGTTTTTCCTTTCCCATGTTAGGGAAGTTTTCGACTATAATCTCTTCATATATTTTCTCTGGTCCTTTATCTCTCTCTTCTCCTTCTGGGACCCCTGTAATGCAAATATTGTTGGATTTAATGTTGTCCCAGAGGTCTCTTATGCTGTCTTTATTTCTTTTCATCCTTTTTCCTTTATTCTGTTCTGCAGCGGTGAATTCCACCATTCTGTCTTCCAGGTCACTTATCTGGTCTTCTGCCTCAGTTATTCTGCTATTGATTCCTTCTAGTGTATTTTTCATTTCAGTTGTTGTATTGTTCATTGCTGTTTGTTTGTTCTTTAATTCTTCTAGGTGTTTTTTCTTTAATTCTTCTAGGTCTTTGTTAAACATTTCTTATGTCTTCTTAGTCTTTGCCTCCATTCTTTTTCTGAGGTCCTGGATCATCTTCACTATCATTCTAAATTCTTTTTCTGGAAGGTTGCTTATCTCCATTTAGCTTTTCTGGGGTTTTATGTGTTGTTCCTTCATCTGGTACATAGTCCTCTGGCTTTTCATTTTGTCTGTGTTTCTGTGAATGTGGTTTTCCTTCCACAGGCTGCAGAATTGTAGTTCTTGCTTCTGCTGTCTGCTCTCTCTCACAGGGAACTTTTTAAAAATGCCAACAATTTGTGTTGAGCATCCTCCCAATTCTAATTTAATTGCTGCATTAGGCCTAGGAAAGATGTATTTTAAAAGCCCCCAAGAGATTTTGAAGTACAACTGGTTTGAAAATTAGTAGCTTAATACAGAAAGAATATAGATAAAGAAGAGATTGGAAAATAGTATCTTGAGCCTCAGATTATTTTCCTTGATTTTTCAAATGCAGTGTCTAGCACAGAATCAGAGGTAGTTGGGCGTATGAGGAGACGACATGCCATGAGTGAGAACCAGCAGAAACATCAGACAACAGAAGTAAGACTTACTGGGACTTTATATACCACATATGGATTTAAACAATTGTTTTACTATGGTCTGGAAGGAAAAAGCCAAGGTTGAAAATTTTTAACAGAGAATTGGGGATTGTTATGAAAATGACATGGCAGATTGTAAAAGGACCAAATACAAATTCAGGAACTGAAACTTAAAATGACCAAAATTGAGGGAAATCCTTGGCTGAATCTGAGGACATTTTCAACATTTAGAGGGCAAGAAGTAGAGGAGCAACCAGTAAAGGAAATGGAAGGCGCTTCCAGCAGAGAGGAACATCCTGGAAGCCAAGTGAATGAACCACTTAAAAGGAAGAGTTCTCAACTTTTCAGATATTGTGGAGGGTACATAAGATGGTAAAGAATGGGAATCCAGTTGTTGTGGTTTCAGTGGAGTGTTGGGGAGAAAAGTCTGAATAGAGTGATTTAAAAGGAGATGAAGGGAAGAGGGAGTAGCAACAGTAATTACAGACAAATAATTTAAGGGTTTTTTTCTGTTAAGAAGAAGAATGTTGAAATAAGACATGGTAGTTGGAGGTAAGCTTGAGGTCAGGGTGGGTTTTCCTGGGAATGTCTCAAAAAAAAGGAAGAAATTGATGATGCAGGAAGAAGGTATAATGGAGGAAAGTTATTACGAAGGCAAGCAAGATGAAATACAGGACACAGGTATAGAGGTTGGCCACAGAGAAGAGTGGGAATAATCATGTTTTAATGGGAAGGGCATGGGATAGGGCTTTGCGGGTACAGATGTGTTGGTAGGAAGATAAGGTCATTCTTGTCAGGTTGCTTCTGATTTCCTTTTGTTATAAGAAGCTGAGATGGGTGAGGAGGACAGGTTTTAGAAATTTAAGAAGGAAAAAGGCATGAAATGGTCATCTGAGACAATTGCAAAGTGAAATTATTGGTGAGACAGTTGCAGGTGTTACTGGGTGCTCAGTTGAATAATTAGTACAATTGTGTTTTTTCTCCAGTTACCTTTAGTTGCTTGCATGCAGGTGCAGGGTTAACTCTTTTCTGTTTCCTGGTAGAAAGTTCCAAGTCCTTTTGGTTTTATCTCTGCCATGTTTTTGTGATCTGTTCTTCCTTTCCATTCTCATTTTATTAGTCTGGCTTTTACTGTTCTCCTAGGCTGTTGTTACAATAATTTGTTTTCCATGCCTCTAACCTTTCCTCTTTATAGTGCATTTAAAATTCTTTTTCGAAAAATTTTTTCTTGAATAATAAGTAATACCTGCACAAGGCATGCATTCAGAAAATATATTAAAGGGTAATCATTAAAGAGTTAGTCTCTTTCCCTCCTTATCTTAACCCCCCAGTTTCTCTCCCTAGAGATAGCCATTGTTACCAGTTTTTTGGTTTTTTTTTTTAACTGTATGGAATATCTCTGGTGGAAGGATACATTTACAAACACTACCATACCTATGTATTCTCTACCATTCCCTGAAATTGTACCATTCTTCTGCATAAAAAATTTTTATGTTGGATCTCTTAATATTACAAGTAGAGAGCTATCTCATTCTTAGCAGTGACAGTAACAGTGTTCTATTGAACAAGTATCTTGTCATTTAGTAAGATCCTTATTGGTGGGTATTTATTTTCTATCTTCAAATTATACTGCAGTGAATATCCTTATACACATATTTTTTTTCACTTATGGAAAATATGTGTATCTGAAGAATAGATATATATCTAGAGATCATATACATCTTTAATTTTGGAAGATACTGGAAGTTGTTCCAGTATATCCTTTACATCAGTGAACACAGGTCATGTTGTTGCCTTCTTTAAAATCTTCACTGGCTCTTCCATTGCTTTATTTTTTATTTCATTTGTATTGAGGTATAATTGACATGTAAAATTGTATTCCATTGCCTTTAAATTGAGGTTTACTTACCACTGTGTATAGAGTTCCTGCTGTGTCCAGTGCTGGGCATACAAAGGTGAATAAGATACTTCTTGCACCAGAATTGTTGATAATCTAAAGATTAGACTGGGTATTCTCAGTCTCCACGTTACTGATATTTTCGACCTGATAATTCTTTGTTGTGGGGACTGTCCTTTCCATTGTAGGATGTTTAGCAGCATCCCTCACTAGATGCCAGTCGCACCCCTTAATCCTTCATTCATGACAATAAAAAAAGGGCTTTAGACATTGCCAAATGTCCACTGGAGGGCCAAATTTCCCCCCTTTTCTTTGAGAACCATTGGGTTAGGCAGTCAGGTAGAAGATTCTGATGTAATGTGGTAAATGGTACACTAACATTGAACCACAGTTGGGAACGGGGAGGAGTAGAGGAGTAACCTTTGAGTGGACATCTTCCAAGGCTTAGCTCAGATACTACCTCATCCCATAGCCTTTCCTGACTCCTGCCTCCTTTATTTTTAATAGCATGTTTCTGTATTACAGTTAACATGTTTGTCTTCTTTTGGAAATCAGCAATTATTTCTTATTCATCTTTTGATCTCTGCATTTTTTGAGAGTGAATGAATGAAATGTCAGTAATAGGTACAGGATAAACATAGGTTTGTGTGGTAACATATAATGTAAATTTTACCTGCTTGCTTCTGAAATGATTAACTTGGTTCAGTTGTGTGAGATTCCTGGTACTTGTTTATTTTATACTGCTTCCAGTTGTGTAATTGTGTTAAATGTGTAGCTTTTTAAAGACTCTTGGCATTGAGAGTTATGTTTCAGAAAGCAATCTATAAATCTGTGGGGGGAAAAAAACAAGAGAAGCCAAAGGAATTTAGATTTAGTCTTGTCTGCATATGAGGAAATTTAGAAGAATTAAAGTTCAGAGAAGTCTTAGATCAAAGAGGGTTCCAGCTGTCAGGGAAGATTTTATGGAAAAGAGAGAACTTCAGTAGAGGAATATAGATTTGTATAGGTAGAAAGATGAGGGGAAGGTATGTTCTAACAAGGCAAAAAGCCGTATAAGTGAGAATAGAGACAGTCTATCCAGAAGACAGTTTAATAGCCCAGCATTTCCCAAAAAATGGCTTGTAAGATATTAATGGGTATTATTAAATAGGTTATGAAAAATTCTCATTAGCTTATTAAAGTCTGAGAAATCCTGTGGAAAATAAACCTGACTGTTTAAGGAAAGGAAGCAGCATCCTTTTTCTTTTTTAGACTATACATCTCTGGAGATAAGTATTTCATTGGGTTAATTGTGAGAAACGCTTTGGGAAATGCAGTAACAGCATAAATAGAAGGCTTTGATGTTGTCTGGGGACCAGAGACTGTTAGGACATGTTTGGGTAAGAGTAGACAGCGCTAAGTACTATTGGTGAGGATTTTAATATTTTTAACGTAGGTCCTTGAAGGTTTTTGAACAAATGAATAACATGAATAAGTCAACTCTTTGTACTTTAAGAATATATTGGAATGGGAAGAAACTGGCACTGTAGATGATAGGAAGCTATTTCAATTATACAGGGATAAAGTAAGGAAGTAAAAATGCTCGACATTTCAAAAGATAAATCTACAGGATTTAGTGATAAGCTATCTGGAATAAAAGATGAGTCCTTTAGGGCTTCCCTGGTGGCGCAGTGGTTGAGAGTCCGCCTGCTGATGCAGGGGACACGGGTTCGTGCCCCGGTCCGGGAGGATCCCACATGCCGCGGAGCGGCTGGGCCCGTGAGCCATGGCCACTGAGCCTGCGCGTCCGGAGCCTGTGCTCCGCAACGGGAGAGGCCACAACAGTGAGAGGCCCGCATACCACAAACAAACAAAAAAGATGAGTCCATTATTTTAAAAAGATCATACCATGGGCAGAGTTCGGAAGGGAAACTGATCTGGGGGAAGTAAAGGGATACCAGTTTTAATGGATTGAATTTGTGGTGCTAGGTTGCAATGACTATTGGTGGTAGAGATAGAGGACTGAGCTCAAGACAGAGGACTGGAATTCTGTAGAAGAGAGGTGATAACATGAAGTCATAAGTAGGTAAACTGAATGAGAAAGTTATAAGTAGGTAAACTGAATGAGAAAGTTATAAAAAAGATTTGGGGGAGATTTTTGGGGATGGGAACTATAAATTAATTAGGTACTCTGTTAGCATTAATAAAAATGCATGAAAATGTGTATATTTGGTACCATTTCTAAGATATTCTTTTAGGATTATAAAGTTTTAGTGGGTAGTAGATTTCTTTGGGTAGCAGAAAAACAGGTATTTCTCTTCGATGTCTGGCATCAGAAAGTTTAGTTTGGATTCAGTATAGTTTTGGTTTTGTTTGTTTGTTTGGGGTTTGGCTTTGTCTTATTATTTTCTCTCAGAAAGTCGTCTACATTGATTGCTTATTAGTTCGAGATATTATCACTTATTCTTTATTTAAGAGTTTATTTTACCCTGATTCATAATTAAGGTAGAATACCCGGCTTCAAAACAAGGATTTTATAGGGCGGTATTAATGGTTATATGAAACCAATCCCCATATATACCAGCACACATGTATTCCCTAAGCAAAATTTGCTGTTTTATTTACATTAGTCCCTCCTTGTGATGCTTTTTTTTAATTAATTTTGGCTGCGTTGGGTCTTCGTTGCTGTGAGCAGGCTTTCTCTGGTTGTGGCGAGCAGGGGCTACTCTTGTTGCGGAGCATGGGCTCTAGGCACGGGCTTCAGTAGTTGTGGCCCGTGGGCTCTAGAGTGCAGGCTCAGTAGTTGTGGCACATGGGCTTAGTTGCTCCATGGCATGTGGGATCTTCCCGGCCCAGGGCTCGAACCTGTGTCCGCTGCATTGGCAGGTGGATTCTTAACCACTGTGCCGTCAGGAAAGTCATGATGCTCTTTTATTGCCTACCACTTATACCTCACTGAGATACCGTTTAATACCTAAAACTTCATGTAATCCAGCCAGTATCTTGGGTCCTCTAATAGGGTAAAATTCTTTCTTTGGATGCTTAAGTGAAGGTGGAATAGAGTGTAAGAGTTTATTTTTTAGAAGAAAGGGGTTTCAGCCTTAGACCTGTAAAAGTAGAACTTTAGGCTTTAAAGTAATACCTTTATTTGGGATGAATAAATAGGCAATTGGTGTTTTTTTTTTTTGGCGGTACGCGGGCCTCTCACTGTTGTGGCCTCTCCCGTTGCGGAGCACACGCTCTGTACGCGCAGGCTCAGCGGCCGTGGCTCACGGGCCCAGCCACTCCGCAGCATGTGGGATCTTCCCGGACCGGGGCATGAACCCGTGTCCCCCTGCATCGGCAGGTGGACTCTCAACCACTGCGCCACCAGCGAAGCCCAGGCAATTGGTTTTTATGTTACAGTGTTAAATGGCGGAATGTTAACTTCTAAAGGAGATAAGGAAATCTTTTAGAAAAAAGTAGTAGAAGTATCTTTAGTTTTGATTAATGTTATTTTCCTCTCTTTTGTCCATTTTGAGGAATAAATGTGGCTTTTCCTCTGTCATTTAATTTTTCTTCAGCCTTGTTTCAGTGGCAGTAGTCCCTTGGAAAGGCTTGATAAGAAAAGTTAAAGAGGATTTGAAGTACTTGTTTGCCAAAATGAAGTAAAAGGAATAGTATTTGAGATCTAGTCACACTTTTTCAATTGCTTTTACTGACTCTTCAGAAACTTTATTGAAAAAGTTACGTTTCATAGCAAAGAAAATGCATTTGTCCTAGAGTTCTAACTATCTAGTAGTAGCTTACTACGTCATTGCTTTATTTGCTTTTTGAAGTAGGTGTCTATTGGGAAAAAAGGAAAATTTAAAAGATATAGTTCTTTGAAGACATAATTTGGAAGTTTTTAATTGCACTTTAAAAATTGGGTGTGATGATCATTAGAGCTATCTACCTGTATTTCCGGATTTCTTTCCGGGCACAACCAAGTTGGATGCAGCTGTGTAGCTTGCTTTGGCCAGTGAACTATGTATGCTCTACTGACTGTTCTACCAGGCTGGATCTGTAAGTGAGGAAAGCATACAGAACATTCTTGGCTACGGTGGACATGAATAAAAAATAAGCCTTCGTTTTAAGCCACTGAGATTTCAGGGGCTGTTAGCTACTGCAATTTTATTTTGCCCTGCATGGTCTAATATGGTGGCCACTCGCTCCATGATGCTGTTAATAAGCACTTGAAATGTGGCTAGACTGAATTGAGGTGTGATTAAGTATAAAAATATAAACTGGATTTTAAAGATTTGGTATGAACAAAATGTAAAATAACTCAATAATTTCTACATTGCTTGCAGGTTGAAATGTAATTATTTTGGGTATATTGGGTTAAATGAAATATATTAATTTCACTGTTTCTTTTTACCCTTTAAATGTGGCTACTAGAAACTTTACGATTGCATATGTGACTTGAATTATATTTCTATTGGGCAGCATTTATGTAACCTATCCTGACTAAAATCAAAGTTGGTACAAGCAGTAGGGTACTCTAACAGAACCCCTCAAATGTTGCATTGGTCAGGGGTCAGGTAGCAAGGAAACTGATATTAGAGGCTGGGAAGATGCGATGCAGAGAAGCATTTGGTAAAACTTGCCTGCAATAACTTGGAAGGCCAGTAATGTACCTAATGCATTTATAGCTTTAGGGACGAGGCTGGAAAACAAATTGTATTTTAGCTGTTGTTGGCTCCATTTGACAAGATGGAAGAAAAAAAAATGAGCTAGAACATGATTGGCTAGTTTGCAAGTGGGAATGAAGAGCAATAAAGAGAGGCCAGAAATTTGGGGAATTGTAGGATTGGAAGAAGCAATTGTTTCTCACTGTCAGTCAGTAAGAGATGAAACTAAGAAGCCTTTTGAGCAGATAATTAAAACTTTTCTGGCAATCAGCGTTATGACGATCACTCATTGTTAAAAAGTCTGAATGGATTAAGGTGATTCAGAGTAAAGGTCTACTTAAGGGGGTGGTGCCTTTCTGTTGGGTTAGGGAAAAGAGACTTTTTTTTAAAGGTATGGATTCCCTACTAAAGCCAGGTAGTTCCAGGGCACCCACAATTAAATAGAGAGAAATAGATAGCACACAGTCTCTTGGGGCAAGAAAGCAAAGAAATGTAGAAAGTCTAAAAGACATATCTAGAAAAAAAGCTATGGTTCTAGACATTGGCACTTGGCAATGGCTAGAACAGATAAGAAGTGTCTAAGTTTTTCAGGGAGTTGTACAGCCCAAGAAACCAGCATGGAAAGTGTGAAGAAAGTGTGATTGCATGAGTTGGTCACCACCCCCTAACCTTCTACCAGCAGGCTGAAAATTCCTCTTAGCTAAGGATGTACACTCCCTGTGTTCACTTCACTTGTGGTGGAGGAGGATAGCAGGCAAGAAAAAAAATCTCCTGGAAGGTAGAGCCAAAAGGCTCAGAGAATACTAGACTGAGAAATTCCTCCCAGTGATCAGTCAGAGAATTCTCTCCCCCAGAACTGAGAGCACTTACACTATCTGTTCAGCGGGGTATGTGAATTGCTATGAACTATTGACTATTTTATCTCCTGTTCCTCCTCTTTTGAACAGGAGTGTTTTTTATGGTTATACTTAGCTTTTTCTATCATTGTATATTGTGTCTGTGAAGGGAGGTAGGTAACTTGATTTAGTAAACGGGTCTTTGTGAACAAGGGCCACGTCTGGACCTGAGAGCTTTGAGCTTGGTGCTATAACTAGGTGGGATTTTTGGGTTATCTTCTGCATGAAAGGGGACAGGTGTATCCAAATGTGGGAGGAAAAGTAAATTGAATATTTGATCAGCACAGGGACTTGGGAATCATGCTTCTTCATAAATAGACCACTTCTCTTCTAAGCACATGATAGGATTGCCCTTTCATGCCATTATTGAAATCAGGCATGGCTCTCTGACTTACTGTGGCCAATAAAATGTGAATGAAAGTTTAAGAGCAGGATGTGATTTACCACATTACCTTTTACCTTCCTTGGCAAGACAATCTTGGAAGCATGTGTCAAGTGGAGGGACTGTGATAAGCAGATCTCTCCTGCCAACCAGAGTTGGACATGTAAAATTAATGAGAAATAAACTTTTGTTATGTCAAGCCACTGAGATTTGGGGATTGTTTGTTACTGTACCACCACCTCACTAGTTCCGATTGATGTGTTAGGTTATAATTTTAGTCACAGTAGGTGCTCAATAAATGTTTGAATTGAATACATTGAAATTTGAGGGCAGAAGAAAATGTACAAATTCTGAAACTGCCAAAATACAGCTTTTTGGCTTATATTCCTTATAATAGCCAAGCCCACACATGGACTAAGTGCTCTCTTTTATGTAGAGGTAATATGGCAGAGAGATTGTAGAAGACACAGGAAAAATTAGAGAACAATGAAACCTGTAACATTTTAACTAGAAATAATTGTTCAAAGCTATACGTAGCATCATTATGGTTTACTGGATCATTTAAAGCATTGTTTCCTCTTTCTGGTGGTAAAAGCTCAAATTAAGATTGTTGAATCTATAGAAAGTGTAGTGAATAATCCTTAGAAAAAGTAATATGCATTTTAAACACAGAATTGAGGAAATCAAGGGACTGTTTTGTTTAAAGGGAATATTTTTTTAAATGAGGTGAGTAGGGGAAAAACCCTAAACCATTATCTTTTTTTAACCCTAGTGTCAGTGGCAGCAACATCAGTTTTAGTTCAGTGCTAGAGCAGAACCTAACCTCAAATGAAGCCTTAGGTAGAACTCCAGTGTATAACACTGATCTTATGGGGTTGCTCTGATTTATATGAGGATCTGAGACTTTATACATAGTCATCTTTTCTGCTGACACCTGTAGTGTCTTTTAAGAAACTATAGTTTGAAAATCCCTTTGCTGGAGCAGGTATAGCCACTGTGGCCATCTTCATTTTTTTTTTTTTAACATTAAAAAAAATATATTTATTTGTTTGTTTGGGTTGCGTTGGGTCTTTGTTGCTGCACGGGCTTTCTCTAGTTGCAGTGAGTGGGGGCTACTCTTCATTGCGGTGTGCGGGCTTCTCATTGTGGTGGCTTCTCTTGTTGCAGAGCACAGGCTCTAGGTGCATGGGCTTCAGTAGTTGTGGCTCGTGGGCTCTGGAGCGCCGGCTCAGCAGTTATGGCGCACAGGCTTAGTTGCTCTGTGGCATGTGGGATCTTTCCGGACCAGGGGTCAAACCCATGTCCCCTGCATTGGCAGGCAGATTCTTAACCACTGTGCCACCAGGTAAGTCCCCATCTTCATTGTTTTCAGTTTGGGTTTCTTAGGAAAAGCTTTAGGTTCTTTCTGTAGACCTAATTTATCCAATATTTATACACAGTTTTAAGAATCCTGGCTGATTTCCAAGTTTAAAACTGGCTTGGAAGATAAACATTAGAATGGACAATGGATGTGTAGCCTGAGAGATGGAGGATGGAAGAGTTGGGAAGAAGGCAAAAAAAAAAAACCCCAAAAAACCCACAAGTAGATACAAGAAATAAAAAGCCAGAATTCTGTATATGTTTTTAGTACAATGTTCTAGGGCTTGTTTACTACCATAAATTATTTTTACTAATGAATTTGAGTCATTAGACTGAGCTTCCCACTAAAGAAGGTAGGTAAATATATAATGAATTCTGGAGAGATGTCCATTCAAAATATGGTAACCTGTAGTTATCTGGTAAACTACCATCCTAAACAACTCATGCCCTGAAGGTTTAAAATTTTAGACGTTTTCTATGTATTTTTAAAGTGATATACAAATAATTAAACATTGAAGTAGTAGATCATACTCTTTTCTTTTTTTTTTTTTTTTTTGAGACTTCCCACGACTGGCTTTAATTTCAAAAAAACTGGTTGGGGTCTTTTCCCACATCAGGGAAAGAGTATGCCAAGCTGTGCCTCCAGGGATTCAGCACTGGGCCTGGTCCAGTCACATTCCAGCCACCAGGCCCTGTCATTTCATCACACGGGCCAATTCCAGTCTACCCCCATCAGCCAGAGACCAGAGGACGGAGGTGAAGTTGCCCAGGACTGGATTCTTTCTCTCCAAAGCCCCTCTCTAGGGAAGCCAGCTGTGTCTTTCAAAGGAGAGTTGGTCCAGCCACCAGGCTCAGTTTGGACACCAGATCAACATCCCAGCTCTGGGGGAGTCAGCACCCTGGCCCTGGTGGCCGCTCCAGTGCCTGTGTACCCACCAGCACGTCCATGAGGTAGTCCAGTTCGGCCTCATCCAGCTCTGGAGCTTCTTCCTTGCCTGGCCCATCCTCAGGGCTGGATTTGTGGCCGTCAGAGGCTGGTGCCCAAAGTTCACGGTCATACATTGTGTCAGTGTCCTCAAACAGGCCCTCAAGCCCATCGACCAGCAGACATCCAGTGGCTGGGCCGAGCAGGTCCAAGGCACCCAAGCTGGGTGCGGCTCCCCCAGTGGGGTGGCGTGGTGGCCCCTCATCTACCAGGGGCTGGGGAGCCTGGCTCAGGCCCTCAATATGGCTGAGGTCCTCCAGAAGGCTGGCCATGGAGGCTGAGAGGGAGGCATCAGAGCTGGCCAGCAGGTTGTCAGCTATGCCTGGGGCTGTAGGCAGGCTGGGCATAGGTGGCAGAGCAGCTGTGGGTGCCATGCACGCCTGAATTCGCTGCAGTGTGTTCACTACCAGCACCAGGTGCTGCAGGTCCGGTTCACTCTGCCGCAGGCTGTGGTGGAGCTTGAGCACCGAAAGGTCAAAGAGGGAACGGGAGGCCACGGCTGGGGGTGCGTGTGCCACTGCTGGGTGGCCAGGATCCAGCCACCAGGTGTCGACTGCCAGGGCTTCTTTCCCCTCCTCCTCCTCCTCTCGCTTTTGCTTCAGGCCCTTGCTCAGCATCATCCAGCTCACCAGCTGCCAATCAGAACGAAGAGGGAGCCACCCGCAGCCAATCAGGAAGCGGTGGCGGCAGCACTGCTCGCCCGGTCCCCTTCAGCAACTGGCGCCTGAGTTGAGAGACAAGACGCAGTTCTCCATACTTTTTTCCAACGTTTAATTTTTTAAAGAGTTTTGTTTGTTTGTTTTTGGCTGCGTTGGGTCTTCCTTGCTGTGCATGGGCTTTCTCTAGTTGCGGTGAGTGGGGTCTTCTCTTGTTGTGGAGCACGGGCTCTAGGCACACGGGCTTCAGTAGTTGTGGCTCGCAGTCTCTAGAGCGCAGGCTCAGTAGTTGTGGCGCACGGGCTTAGTTGCTCCGCGGCATGTGGGATCTTCCCGGACCAGGGCTCGAACCCGTGTCCCTGCATTAGCAGGTTGATTCTCAACCACTGTGCCACCAGGAAAGTCCTTTTAAAGAGTTTTTAATAATTAAAACTTACAAAAGAAACCCAGGTTATATAAATTTGAGATGAGCATATAGTATACTATATGCTATTGCCATTGTATTTCAACAAATTATGATAATACATAGTATTCAAACAACTATCTGTTCTTCCATAGCTATTTTTTAAAATAGTGTTTTAACAGATGACTGCAAACCAATTTTTTTTTGACTGTGCTGCGAGGCTTGCAGGATCTTAGTTCCCCAACCAGGGATTGAACTTGGGCCCCTGACAGTGAAAGCGCCGAGTCCTAACTACTGACCCTCCAGGGAATTCCTGACTGCAAACCAGTTTGGAAGAGAATTTTCTTGCAACATGAAATTAGAATGGATTAGTAGTAGAATTAATGTAGAGCTATATTTTGCACCCTTGGTGAGTAACATAAACATAGCTTTGTGAACATGGGAGAAGATATGTTTATCTACCGGATGGATGATATAAAAACTGAGAATAGGATTGTGAGAGGTGAGGTTAAAAAACAAAATCATGTATAACTTACTACGTTTTTGTATATTTCCCCTCTTGGCCTTCCTAAGAAGACTTAAAAAAAAAATTGGTCCTGAATTGCTTAGGCTGAGGAGGTGTTCTGCTTGTTCCAATGATGATTAGGTGCTAGGGAGGTAAACTACTGTAGGGATCCAATTTATATTGTGGTCACGGTTTGTTTTGAATGAAGAGCAAAATTATATCTTCCAGTTTAAATACTAGTATTCATAACATGTGACTTCTGGTTATCATCTTGTCTCTAAAAATTGAATCTACTCTTAGTATGAATGTTTGGTACTGTTAGGATTTGAATAGTGAGAGTTGTGAGAGCTGCTGGTAACAAATCACTTTCTTATTGTTTCTTAGAGGGCAATCAGGACTTTTTGAGAACTATCTTTTTGGTATTATTTTAACCTGGGGGAGTGTTGGAGGAAAACAGCTTTTACTTTTTAAAAAACTTCGGAATAGTTTTAAAGTAGTCTTTATAAATCTGAAATTAGAGAGGAAAACTAGTCTCTGCAGCTAATGGAGGAAGGGATGAATCTTAGCAAAGAGTACCATTTGCAGTAATATCTTATATTGATGTGTATCCTTCATAGTTAATTTGAACTTCTTATCTGTGACACTGAAGATTTCATCTGTAAGATTCCTAACATAAGTCATCTCTGAGAGTGGGAAGTAACGGGAGATTTTCCCAGATTTTTAAAAATTATAGTAAAAAACACATAACATTAAATTTACCATTTTAAGTGTATAGTTCAGTAGTGTTAAATATATTCACACTGCTGTGCAACAGGCTGTAGAACTTTACATAATGAAAAACTGAAAATCTGTATCCATTCCCCTTCTTTCCTCTTCCTAGCCCTTGGCAACCACCATTCTACATTCTGTTTCTATGATTTTGTCTACTTTTGATACTTCATATTAGTAGACTCATAGAGCATTTGTCCTTTTGTGATTGGCTTATTTCACTTAGTGTAATGTTCTCAAGGTTCATCCATGTTGTAGCACATGACAAGATTTCCTTTTTAAGGCTGCACAATATTTCATTGTATGTCTATACATTTTCTTTATCGTCCCCAGATTTTTTAAGTCGCACTGGTTTGAACAAACTACAATTAAAACTACATATTCATATGTAAGGAGGCTAGACTGCTATTCCTGGGAACTAGCCCTGGGAGGGAACTGATTTTTATTTTTTTGGTGGTACGCGGGCCTCTTACTGCTGCGGCCTCTCCCACCGCGGAGCACAGGCTCTAGACGCGCAGGCCCAGTGGCCATGGCTCACGGGCCCAGCCGCTCCGCGGCACGTGGGATCTTCCCGGACAGGGGCACAAACCCGTGTTTCCTGCATCGGCAGGTGGACTCTCAACCACTGCGCCACCAGGGAAGCCCCCTGGTTTTTTTATTGAAGTATAGTTGATTCACAGTGTTGTGTTAATTTCTGCTGTACAGCAAAGTGATTCAGTTATATATATATACACATTCTTTTAAAAATTATTTTCCATTATGGTGTATTACAGGATATTGAATACCATTCCTGTGCTATACAGTAGGACCTTGTTGTTTATCCATTCTGTATATAATGCATCTGCTAACCCCAGACTCCCAATCCATCCCTCCCCCGTACCCCCTCCCTCTCGGCAATCACAAATCTGTTGTCTAAGGACATGGATTCTTTGAATAAGATGTTGTCGGGCCCTTGACATCTGCCCTCCATTGTGCTCTACTCTACATTGTGCTCTACCTCAGAGGTCTCAGACTTTGCAAAGTTACACACAGGTAATGTTTCCCATCCCAGTTTTCCCCAAATTATTATAGTGACCACCGTAGGGTTGCCAGTATTTGGATGGAGGGGCGGTGCTAGGTACGGACATTTTTAAAAGCGCGGGAACTGATTTTTAGCAATGTTTATAATACGGTTTTGCATAATTCTTTGTCTTATGTCCTGGCTCCACCACTTTTTAGCTGTGTGACTTCAGGCAAATAACTTAACCTCTTTGTTTTCTCATCTAGAAAGTTGGGGGAAAAGTATGACTAAAACCTTAGGGTAGTTGGGAGTACGAAGTAAGTCAGTGTATGTTAAGTGCTTGTAATAGTGTCCAACAAGTAGTAAATCTTATATGTTATCGTCATCATAGAGTAGAACACTGTTCCTTTTTTTTTTCCACACCTTTATTGGAGTATAAATGCTTTACAATGCTGTGTTAGTTGCTGCTGTACAACAAAGTGAATCAGCTATATGTATACATATATCCCCATATCCCCTCCCTCTTAAGCCTCCCTATCCCATCCCTCTAGGTTGTCACAAAGCATCAAGTTGATCTCCTTGTGCTGTGAAGCATCTTCCCACTAGCCATCCATTTTACATTTGGTAGTGTATATATGTCAGTGCTACTCTCTCACTTCATCCCAGCTTCCTCCCCCCGCCACCGTGCCCTCAAGTCCGTTCTCTACCTCTACATCTTTATTCCTGCCTTGCCACTAGGTTCACGAGTCCAGCTTTTAAAAAGTCCATATATATGCGTTAGCATATGGTATTGAACACTTCCTTTAACAGTAACTTATTTAGTACTTCAGATTAAAGTGAAGTTAGTATTTCACTGTTCACAGTGTATTAATTGCAGGTCATAGTCTCTCTCATATATTTGTGGTATGTCTGTAAAATGAGGTCTTCTGTAAGGCATATTAGAAAATCAGTCATTTCCAGTTATGTTTATATCTATGTGTGTGTATCTTACAAAAGCTTGTATTGTTTAGATTTACTAGGAAGAATACTCCTATTAATGTATAATCTCCAGTTGGGTAGAAAAGGTTTGAAAATAATTTGGGAAACTGCTGTAAAAAAAAAATAGAAGGGGGTTGGATTTGAAAAAGATTAGTAGAGATGAAATAAAAGATTAAATTTAAGTGGGGGAGGGGGAAGGGAGCAGTCATAGAAGAGTAATGATCCAATCTAAGGAGATAGGGTTTATGGGAAAGAGATTGCTTCATGTTAAAGCAGAGATTTTATATATATAAAGTTTATATTTGTTAAAGAAAATTTGGTTTTAAAACCTTCCCCTAAAGTGTTAACCTCTTTTGATCATATTAGTGAACTTATATTTTTAGGAATCCATGTCTATAGTTTAGAACTATCCCATTGAAAGAAAAACTAGAAAAAAAGACTTGGTAGCTCTGAAATGTCCATAGGAATCTAAATAGTTATGAACGTGAAAATGTAATTAAACAATATACGAGATCTTGTAGGATTATCCTGTAATTCTCTTTAGGTGATTTTTATAGCAGGTGAAACTGATTAAAGAAAAATGTAAGGAAAATAAACTTTCAGAATCAAATGAAGTAATTTCATCAGTACTTTAAAAATTGAAGGCAGAGAACATGAAAGCCTTTGATAAGAACAACAAAATCCTAATGATGCGCTATTGATAAAGGAGAATGTCTCATTTTATCAATAGTACTGTAATTCATATTTATCTGGTATTATTTAAATATGCATGTTTCAGACTTGATAAACCAGTAAATAATTTATCTTAAATATTCAATTAGCTCTATTGACAAATAAGTAGCAAATAGTCTCAGGAGGAGGCATTTAACATTTTCTTGTAATATTTTTAATAGAAATCTAAACATACTCTTGTTATTAATGCTTAACTAATATTGATTATACAGATTGCCATTGGTGCCTTCACTAATTCCATGTCATTTGTGTTTGTGTTACATATGATAAGCCTGCTCACTTACCCACTTTTTGTTGCTTTTAGCATGCTGCTGCATATTGCTGTTTATATGTACTTGGATATGCTTGGATTAAATGGAATTGTATTTTTTGGTTTTAACTGAATGTCCTTCAGAGTGGACAAGTGGCTTTAATATTCATGTAAAGAAACCATGGATTGAATAGAAAAGAAATGCAAGTATCATTGAAAATGGTAGAGTTTCCATCTGCTATTGATAACACTGAATCTTACCTAAATATTGTTGTGACATTATCTAATATTGAGCTATCGCAGTTAACAATACATTTGTTTATCTTATATAACTATTTGTGTTTTATACTGTTTAATAATCAGTTAGAATAGTATTACTTGTATATACTTAATAAACACATTTACGGGGTGCATGTTCACAACTTTACTAATAGTGTCGAGCAATCAAGAAGATTTGGAGACCACTGGCTTCATCCTCTTCCTAATCCACAAAAACAGCCAAACTCTTTGAAGTCATCAGTGCTATATAGTGGTGTCTGTGGGAAGTTGGATCCATCTACACCCTCACCACCACACTTCCGTACGCCAGTCTCTACTTTTTTGGTATTCCTCTACTTAAAGTGTATTAATGACATGTTAAAATAATACCTTTCTGTTATTTTGTGTTTGTCCATTGGCTATACAAGAAAATTAGTCTTATCTTTGTAACCATACTGTGTTGTGTGTGTGTGTGTGTATTTTTTCATCATTTAAAGTCTCTGTTTCTCTCTCTTTTCCTTTAGCTCTTACCGAGGTGTGCAGGAAATTGGAAAAAAATTTTTTTTCATTTATATATCTCTTTCACAAACTTGTTTTATTGGGGTAGGCCTTGAAAACAACTATAACTATGGCACAAAGATACTGTCAGTCATATACCAGGCCAGGTGAAGTGGACATTTAAGCATTTTGAGGTAGAGAATAGATATAATCAAAAACCAGTGCTGTTAGTTTATAAAGTTCTTAAATGTATACTCAAATGTCCTTGAGAATTTGTTTCCATTGCTTACATTTTTTTCTTGCGTTTAAAACTTGTTATTCCTTAAGTACCAAAAGTCAAGTTTAAATAAGCATGTTCATTTTTATATTACTAGTGTATATTATATAGGTAGTGCTACTGAAAATAAAGGTGAGTTTACACTATTTCAGGTAGTGTTATGTGTTAAATCTACCCTTGTGGGCTAGTTTAGGACCTTCAGTGCCCTTTTTATAATGCTTACTTTCCCTGCAGAACTCTTGGAAAGACTTGTATATACTTGTTTCTAGTTCATTTCCTTCCATTTTCTTGAATGTACTTTGGGCAGGGTTGTATTCCCACTTCTCTATTGGAACAGCTCTTGTCAAGATATTACCACATTGTTACATCCAAAAGTCATTTCTCAATCCTCATTTTACTTGACTGACAAGCATTTGACATCTTTGATTATTTTCTTCTTTTCTTTTTTTTTTTGTGGTACATGGGCCTCTCACTGTTGTGGCCTCTCCCGTTGCGGAGCACAGGCTCCGGACGCGCAGGCTCAGCGGCCATGGCTCACGGGCCTAGCCGCTCCGCGGCATGTGGGATCCTCCTGGACCGGGGCACGAACCTGTGTCCCCTGCATCGGCAGGCGGACTCTCCACCACTGCGCTACCAGGGAAGCCCCTGATTATTTTCTTCTTGAAATGATTTCTTCACTTGGCTTTTGGATACCAGCTTCCTCCTGTCTCACTGGCTTTTTTTCTTTCTTTCTTTCTTTTTTTTTTAATCGCTGCTTGTCAGCTTTGAAGTGCCTAGGGTTTCTTCCTATAAATATATATATATACTACATTCCAGGTGACTCTCAGTAACCAACTGTAAATGTTGATGATGCCCAAATTTATATCTGTGGGCCATACTTATGTTTGAACTCCAGATCCGTCAGCCGCCTAATCAACATGATCATTTGGGTATTTCATAGGTACTTCAAAACTTTCATATCCAAAAATGGACCCCTGAATGGCACCCCTCTCCCGTAATTTTTTCTACCCCCACTCTACTCTGTTTCAGTTAATGGCAACTCCATCTTTTTAGTTGCTCAGGACTAAAACCTTGGAGTTATATTTAACTCCTTGTTCTCACACCTCACATAAAACCCTGTTAGCAAATGTCTTTGACTCTACCTACAAAGTATTTCCTGATTCTGACCATTCCTTACCACTTACTCATTAACAACTAGTTTTACGCCACTGTATCACCCCTCTACTCTCAGTGGCTTCACTCACTGAATAAAATGTAAACTTTTATTTTTTTTTTTGCGGTACGCGGGCCTCTCACTGCTGTGGCCTCTCCTGCTGCAGAGCACAGGCTCCGGACGCGCAGGCCCAGTGGCCATGGCTCACGGGCCCAGCTGCTCCGCAGCATGTGGGATCCTCCCAGACTGGGGCACAAACCCACGTCCCCTGCATCGGCAGGTGGGCTCTCAACCACTGCGCCACCAGGGAAGCCCTAAAATGGAAACTTTTAGTGGCCTACAAGGTAGTACACAATGTATAACATCATATATAATCTTACCCCACCTTTACATTTTTATCTCTGCTATCTTGTTACTTACTACTCTTCTTTCACATTCATTTCTTTCTAGCCACACAGGCCTCCTTGCATTTCTCTGAACACACCAAGCATACATCCACCTTGCTCTTCCTTCTACCTGGAATACTTTCCCCCACCTTCTTGCTCCTTTGCCTCCTTCAGGGTCAGATGTCACCGTATTAGCAAAACCTTTTCTGGCCACTTATTTAAAACAGCAAGTACTTCTCTCCTTTCACTTTCTGTCTATCCTTACCTCACTTTATTCCCATAACAGTTCACCACCACACAAAATGCTGTGTACAGTTGACCCTTGAACATGGGTTTGAACTGCTCAAATCCATTTACACGCAGAGTTTTTTCAATAGAAAATACAACAGTATTACACGATCTGCAGTTGGTTGAATAGGCAGATGTATACGGAAGGAGAACTATAAGTTACACAATGGCACTCCTAACTCTGCATTGTTCAAGGGTCAGCCATATTTACTCGATTATTTGTTCTGTCTTTTCCCACTAAAAAGGAAACTTGATAAAGACATGAGCTTAACTGTTGTTCACTTTTATCCTTAGAACCTAGAACAGTGACTGGCATATTGTAATCACTCACATATTTGTAGAGAATAACATTATGTCCTAAACTTCAAATTGAGTTAATTTTTGGAGCACAGTCATCTTTTTTTTTCTTTTGATTATGACTTTATTCTTTTACAATAAAATCCCTTAGACATTTTTTTTCTTTTTCTCTTTTTTCCCTTTAATTCTTTGTCCCATAGCACAGTGTCTGATATCCAGTAGATTCTTAATAATTACTTACTGAATATGGAAGTGTATTATCATGCGTTTAAGACACTGGAAATTCAAATGAGAAATAAAATGTGATTAATTTCTTGGTCTTGCTACTGCGTTATCTTAACGAGGGGTTTATTAATTTCATATGGACTAGTGCTTAATAGTGCAGGCTCCGAAATTCAAATGCCTGGGTTCAGATCCAGTGCAATACTTTGCTGGGAGCCCAGTCATCTTAAGGTTTTGTTTGTTTATTTATGTTTTTGTTTTTAATTCCAGTGGTGGGAGAAGGGGCTAGTTGGTTATACAGGAACTAGAGATGAAACCACAACAAACATTGATTGACTGTCTTTAACAAATTCCCTAAGTCATCTCCTATAGATTACTTTAAATTTTTTTATTTAGAATGATCTTTCAAAGTATAGTATACACTCAGAAAAATGTACAAATCATAGGTGTGTAACAATGATTTTTTATAAAACAAACACATAGGAAAAATTACTACCTGGATCAAGAAATAAGATATTGCCAGCAGTTCCTCAATCTCCCTGTACCCAGTCATTACGCCTCGTAAAGGTAGGCAGTCACTGTATAGTAGTGTTTCCTGTTGCTTTGAGCTTTATTTAAATGGTATATCTGTCTCTCTATAGATAGAGGTATTATATGTAAGAGAGAGTGTGTATGTGCCTTCTTTTGTTTAAAATTATGTCTGTGGTGTTCCTGTTGCATGTAAGTTGTTAATTTTCATTGTTTTAACATATTACACTGTATGAATGAATATATTATGATTTTTCTATTCCAACACTAGTGGATATATGAGTTACTTCCAGTTTAGGATGAATTTCTGTACTTTTGGTGTCATGTGTATATGCCTTTCCGTTGGAGTGAAATTGCTTCCGTTATAGGGTATACATAGGTTCATCTTTAAAATATACGGTCAAAAGATTTCCAAAGTTGTTATACTGATTTACACACCCACCAGCAGTGTGGGAGAGTTTCAGTTGCTCTATTACTTTGCTAACAGGTGACCTGTTAAAAAGTTTTAGCCATCTTGGTGGATGTGTAGGATATTTCACTATGATTTTAATTTTAATTTTCCTGATATCTAATAATATTGAGTACCTTTTCATACTTCTGTGGGCCATTTTGATGGGTATCACTTCCCCTTCTCCTGAGCTTTATAAACAGTAGATTTCTGAGGATAACTAGGTACCATGCAGGACACTAATGCAGCATGGTAAAAAATATTTTGCTATTATCTACACTAAGATATAGAGGAAGATACAAACTTGACTGCCTAGTACTGAAGACCTATTTTTTTGTTTTTTTGGTTTTTTTTGCGGTACGCGGGCCTCTCCCTGCTGTGGCCTCTCCCGTTGCGGAGCACAGGCTCTGGACGTGCAGGCTCAGCAGCCATGGCTTATGGGCCCAGCCGCTCTGCGGCATGTGGGATCTTCCCGGAACGGGCACGAACCTGTGTCCCCTGCATCGGCAGCGGACTCTCAACCACTGCACCACCAGGGAAGCACTGAAGACCTGTTTTTAAAGGTGTCTGTATTAAGTTGATAATGCAGGTTGGCAAAGAGGAATTATTTAAGATTTACTAGATGGGTGAAATTTATGATTAAGATTCTAAAATACCCCAGATGTGTATGAGCAAGAAAAATGATTAAAAATTGGGTATAACACTTCTTGGGCAAATAATTTATTGTCTTTAATGAGCACTTTGTGGTCCTGTCCATATGAACTGACTCTTTTTTGTTTTCAGTAAGTAATGCTAGAAAATTAAGTATCCATTTGAGATAAAATTAAATTTTTAAATCTTCTCTATATGTATTATTTGCAGATAGAAGGAGCATAGAGAAGTAGAGGGCAGAGTTTTCCAGGTAGATTATTACCTAGACTGGAAGTTCCTCCTTAAGGAAGGGTTTGTTCATTTAGTCAGATTGTATTTTCTGAGCACTTTTGAGTGAAGCATTTATTATCTAAAGGGATGTATGAGCCAGTAAGTAGAACTAATTCTACCATAAGCATGTATAAGGGAGATGACATTTGAACTAATATTGAAGGATAAGTAGATGTTGGTTACATGAAAAAGGAAGAGAGCTAGAAAACAGTCCAGGCAAGAGAGGCATATACTTATGGGTGTGACATTGAGAAAGGACATGGGTTCTGACAGTGATGAGAATTTCAGTATTTTAATACTGAAGTTGGAAGAGCAGTTGCGGCCAGATTGAGAAGGTTCTTGAGTACCAAATTAACAAGTTAGTACTTAATACTGTAGAAAATAGAGAATTAGTGCAGGTAATGAATCAGGAAAGTGATGCCATTAGATTTTGTATTTAGGAAGAAGATTCTGGAAGCTCTGTAGAAGTTGGATTGGCAGAAGCGAGACATGAGAGGCTGGGAATGGACTGACAGGACTCACCTGAAATTGATGGTTTGAGCCATTAGGTGGCTTGCAATTATCAATAAAGGGGGAAGCAGGAGAAGGTTTGGTGAGTGGACAAGATGTGTTCAGTTTGGACATGTTATGTTCTATGTGCCTTTGTTTTATTGGAATTCAATAGGAAAGAGAACTAAGTTATAAGTATCCATGGCCATGACACACTCTTTAAAGATATTTTGTAGGTTCCAGTTAAGAGAATTAACAATAGGAGTAGGAATGACCTGTAATATCGTTATCCCCTCAGTCAGGTTGTATTTCATTCTTGCCCTCTCTCATCAGTTGCTTTATTTGTTCTCTACGATTTCTTTAAATCTTCTCTCTCTCTAGACTCCTTTATCTGCTCTTAATATTATTCTGTCGTCCTTTTTCCTTGTTGTCTTGTCACAAATAATGTAAGATGAGTAGCTTTAAAAACATCTGACAAAATTCCTCGTTTTATGGACTTAAAATTTATCCAACTCTGGATATGTGCTATCCATATGCTGTCTTTTATTTGACTTGTAAAAAAGCTAATACTATGTGGTATTTGTGCATATATTTAAATGTCTTGTCATAATGATGCAGGTGGACACCTGATTATAAAGGAACAGAGGTCAGTACTCATTTTTGTTGTGTGTTTGGATGAATTTTATACATATCTAATTCTTCATGCTTTCACTGAGGAAATAGAAACCATTTCCCCTTAATTTCTAGGCATCAAATTCTCTCTGCCTCTGGGGTCTAGCACAGTTCATGGCACATAGTAGCTAATCACTTATTGAATGAATGTGCCTATATCTTTTCTTCCCTCATGTAATAGAGGAGGTGGCTGTGCTCCAGCAGTTAAGCCTGTAAGTGCTATGGCTCATCATCTCCTCCTGACTTCTTAGGGACTTTATTCTTGTGTTTTCAGTCTCTCCCTCTATAGTGGATCTTTCTCATGAACATTTACACACGTTCAGGTCTTCCCTGTCTTCAAACATAGAACAAAACACTTCTTCCCCCAGACTCTCTTTTTTGGTCCCCTTTAGCCTGTAGTGTCATGTTTCTGTCTCCCTCTCAAGCCAGACATATCTGTACTTGTTATTAAACACTTTTTCACTTCTTGCCCATTTTCTTAGTTTCCTTCTTGAATTTTCTGCAGTATTTGATGTTGACCACTTTTCCTTTCTTTAATGTAGCACATTTTTCTGGGTACGCCTTTCCTGCACAGGTTCATCCTCTTCTGCCTGTTCCTTAAATGTCTGCATTCCTCATAGGCTGCTTTCTCTCCTCATTCTACTTATAGTCCTTGAATGATCTAACCTACTACTTTGGATGCACTCCATCTGTGTAGATCCAGCTTTTTTACTGTTTTGTCTCACAAGCTGTTCAGACTCTGTGACCAGCAACCTTGAATTAACTGTCCTTCTTTACCTCCACCTGAACCTTCTCCAGTGTTTCCTATTGCAGTGAATGGCACCACCATCTACCCTGTTGCCCAGGCCAGAGTGCCCTCTCTTCCCATTTCCCCCCTTGATTCTTAGTTGTAGTTTTTCTGATAAAATAAATTAATTTTAAACTGTTAGAGGCATTTTTCTTGGTTGCACATTCTAGTTTTCATTAGTATAAATTCAGGAGCTATTAGGGCACATTTGATGTCTTTAGGCTATTTTTGGCTCCAATTATTAGTGACTGGTGTAAATCTAAAATAAATGTCCATTAAGATTTTTAGTTTACATAAATCAAAATTAAAATGTGTAGGAATTTATGTTTTATCAAAGATGATTATATTCAGTGTTTGTTCTAAATCATGTATTGTGGGGGTTTTTGTTTTCATTTTAATTTTTTTTTATTGGGGAATAGTTGCTTTACAATGTTGTGTTAGTTTCTGCTGTACAATGAAGTGAATCAGCTATATGTATATATATATCCCCTCCCTCTTGGACCTCCCTCCCCCGCCCCCAATCACGCCCATCTAGGTCACCACAGAGCACCGAGCTGAGCTCCCTGCGCTATACAGCGGTTCCCATTAGCTGTCTGTTTTACACATGATAATGTGTATGTATATGTCAGTCCCGATCTCCCAGTTCATCCCACCCTCCCTTACCACTCACCCACCATGTCCACACGTTTGTTCTCTATGTCTGCATCTCTATTCCTGACCTGCAAATAGGTTCATCTGTACCATTTTTCTAGATTCCACATATATGTGTTAATATACAGTATTTGTTTTTCTCTTTCTGACTTACTTCATTCTGTATGACAGACTCTAGGTCCATCCACACCTCTACAAATGATCCAATTTTGTTCCTTTTTATGGCTGAGTAATATTCCATTGTGTATATGTGCTGCATCTTCTTTATCCATTTGTCTGTCGATGGGCATTTAGGTTGCTTCCATGTCCTGACTATTGTAAATAGTGCTGCAGTGAACATTGGGGTGCATGTGTCTTTTTGAATTATGGTTTTCTCTGGGTATATGCCCAGTAGTGGGATTGCTAGGTCATATGGTAGTTCTATTTTTAGTTTTTTAAGGAACCTCCATACTGTTCTCCATAGTGCTGTATCAGTTTACATTCCCACCAAACAGTGCAAGAGAGTTCCCTTTTCTCCACACCCTGTCCAGTATTTATTGTTTGTAAAGTTTTTGATGATGGCCATTCTGACCAGTTTTGATCTGCATTTCTCTAATAATTAGTAATGTTGAGCGTCTTTTCTTGTGCCTCTTGGCCACCTGTATGTCTTCTTTGGAGAAATGTCTATTTAGGTTTTCTGCCCTTTTTTTTTGGCGTTACGCGGGCCTCTCACTGCTGTGGCCTCTCCCGCTGCGGAGCGCAGGCTCCGGACGCGCAGGCCCAGCGGCCATGGCTCATGGGCCCAGCCGCCCCGCGGCATGCGGGATCCCCCCAGACCGGGGCATGAACCCGCGTCCCCTGCATCGGCAGGCGGACTCTTAACCACTGCGCCACCAGGGAAGCCCTCTGCCCATTTTTTGATTGGGTTGTTTGTTTTTTTGATGCTGAGTGCATGAGCTGTTTGTATATTATGGAGACTAATCCCTTGTAGGTTGCTTCATTTGCAAAACATCTTCTCCCATTCTGAGGGGTGTCTTTTCATCTCGTTTATGGTTTTCTTTGCTGTGCAAAAGCTTTTAAGTTTCATTAGGTCCCATTTGTTTATTTCTGTTTTTATTTTCAGTACTCTAGGAGGTGAGCCAAAGAAGATCTTGCTGTGATTTATGTTAAAGATTGTTTTTCCTATGTTTTCCTCTAAGAGTTTTATAGTGTCTGGTCTTATATTTAGGTCTTTAATCCATTTTGAGTTTATTTTTGTGTATGGTGTTAGGGAGTGTTCTAATTTCATTCTTTTACAAGTAGCTGTCCAGTTTTCCCAGTGCCACTTATTGAAGAGACTGTCTTTTCTCCATTGTATATTCTTGCCTTCTTTGTCATAGATGAGTTGACCATAGGTGTGTGGGTTTATCTCTGGGCTTTCTATCTTGTTCCATTGATCTATATTTCTGTTTTTGTGCCAGTACCATACTGTCTTGATTACTGTACCTTTGTAGTATAGTCTGAAGTCAGGGAGCCTGATTCCTCCAGCTCCGTTTTTCTTTCTCAAGATTGTTTTGGCTCCTCGGGGTCTTTTGTGTTGCCATACAAATTGTAAAAGTATGGAATGCTTCATGAATTTGTGTGTCATCCTTGCACAGGGGCCATGCTAATTTTTTCTCTATCCTTCCAATTTTAGTATATGTGCTGCCAAAGCTAGCACTCATGTATTGTTTTCTTTTTTTTTCTTTTAATTAGTTTTCTGAGTTGAAAAAACCTCTTAGTTTCACATAAGGAAATGATGTTATATCATTATCGATACAAAGAAAGATGTTTGGCTATGCTGACAGAACAATGTAACTTCCTGCCATATCCACTCTTCCTCACCATTGCATGCTCATTTTGTTTCCCAGTCTGCTTTATAATAAAACTCATTGAAAATAGAAACTCTCTCATACTTATGCACCTCCTTCCACAATGATATTGTGGTTGTGGCCATTATAGATTTTTAGTAAGGATTGACTTTAAAACTTAAGTTTATGAGTAATAATTTCATTGTACCTACTGATAGGCATAATTTCATTCCCATAGGACCTACATTTTGCATTCCCATAGTATCTACAAATATGCGTAATTGATACACGCTGTAAAAAAGAGGTTTAACAGGCATTAGAATTTGTTCTATTCTGAGTTGACCATTGATTTATTGACTATTTGAACAATTATAACTGAAGTTTCAGATTGTTTTATGACTCAGCTTGCTCAAAAGAAATTGGCTTTCTTAATGAATTTTTAAAAGCAAGCTCTCATGGTGGCTTTATTCTCTTTTTGGCTTAATCTCTGATATTTAGAATAAAATAGATTGTTTTAAAAGAATAATCCACAACAAGGAGCAATGATTATGCTCCACAAACAGATGATTTTTTACTTTTACATAGTATTTATTCATTTTACCTTAGAGAGGCTCAGATCTCATGCTATCTTTTTGGGCCAGTGGGCTGCTTCTCATCTGTATTTGTTTTCTTCTTTAGATATTAGGATCAAGGAAGAAGAACCTGATCCTGAAGAGTGGCAGCTCAGTGGTGATTCTACATTGAATACCAATGATCTAACACATTTAAGAGTACAGGTGGTAGATGAAGAAGGGGACCAACAACATCAAGAAGGAAAAAGACTTCGAAGGGTAGCTTGCACCTGTCCCAACTGTAAAGAAGGTGGTGGGAGGTATGCACACACGAAACATACTTTTCTTTTTAGACTGTTAATATCATCACCCTAATTTTTGAAATGCTGCATGCCATGTCACTTAACTAAGGGAAATTATTCATTACATGATCATCTTGTGTGTTTGTCTGTATGAGTGTGGCAGAAAAAGTTAGAGAACAAAATATATGAAATCAAATTTTCAGTTCTAAATGCCTGTTTTAAAAAAACTAAAATTACTTAGTTTACTTAAAAAAAAAAAAGTATAGTAAGATGCCATTTAACAGGCCCATATTGGATATTAGTCTGTTTGCAAACCAGCAATGGATTTGCCTAAATACTGATTAAAAAGCTGATTCTTCTCTACAGTAGAAACTAACACAACATTGTAAAGCAACTATACTCCAATAAAAATAAATTTTTATAAAAAGTTGATTCTTAGCTTGAGAATAGCAGTTATATAAGTTCAGAAATTGTTAATAAAGCATAAGTATTTTCCATTTTCAATAGAAATGAATAATAAGCCTTAATGATGGAATTTTTTAAAAAGTGGAACTGTAATATCTCCATTCAGTGTTTCCAGAAATATTAAGAAATAATAACATGACAGGAATAAACTCAAAACAGATCAGTAATTACATTAAATGTGGATGGATTAAGCTTAATAATTGAGAGATTGACTCTCAGATCATATTTAAAAGACATAAAGCCCAGCCTTATATTGATTATAAGGAACATCTCAAATTGGTGCAGGAATGTTGAAAGTAAAGGAATGGAAAAGACTTACTAGGCAAATGTTAACAAAAAGGAATCTTGGACATGGTAAGATTAAGGTGAAAATATCAAATGGATAGATAGGGATATATTTCTTTTTTTTTTTTTTTTTTTTTGCATTATGCAGGCCTCTCACTGTTGTGGCCTCTCCCGTTGTGGAGCACAGGCTCCGGACGCGTAGGCTCAGCAGCCATGGCTCACGGGCCCAGCCGCTCCGCGGCACGTGGGATCTTCCCAGACCGGGGCATGAACCCGTGTCCCCTGCATCGGCAGGTGGACTCTCAACCACTGCGCCACCAGGGAAGCCCAGTGATATATTTCTTAATAATATGAAGTTTTCACCAAGAAGATTTAATAGCCATGGTACCTTTTCCCCACAACTTTGAAATACATAAAGCAAAAACTGATAGAACTCTAAAGACATTATAACCATGTCCTCTAGTCATAGTGAAAGACCTTAATATAACTCTCTCAGAAATGAACTATTTAAATAGACCAGAAAAAAAAAAAAAAAACCCTGTTAATGAACTTGACCTAGTAGAGCCTCTCTGCCTTTTGAGTTGTTTTGTACATTGGCCAGCCCATTCACAATGATAGTAATGACTAGTAACTGTTAATACTGAGAGCTTACTGTGTTCTAGATGGTCTTATAAGTGAGGCATGGAGAAGTTGAATGATTCTTTACAGCATACACAGCTGGGATTTGGACCCAGTTTCTTATCAAGGCCTTAACCACTGCACTGTACTGCCTCCCAGGTGAATTTGCTTCTTCTCCATCTGATCCTTAGGCATTTGTATTTCCTACTGGTAATTATTCACTTGTTTGAAGTTTTACTTATTCTTTGAAATGTTTTGGTCAATTTAAATAAGTTAGTGTGGAATTCTGGTTAGACAACTTTTCTGAAATTTACTCTCATTTTTACGGGAACTTTCAAGATAAATTTTCATGAAAGTCAAATGTAACTGAGGGTCAAGGCCTTGCCTGTATTTTGCTTATTCTTTTCTTTAAATTGAAAATCTTTAAAAATTATTTTTATTAAATTAATACATGTTCATAAAAATTCAGAAATATAGAGAAGTTTTAAAAGAATACCAAACTTCTACCCTACTTCAAGATGACTATTGTAACATTTTTGTATATATCCTTCCAGACTTTACTCTCACTGTTTTATGTGTCTGTTTTTCTTTTGAAAATTTTTGTGATCATATTTCCAAGTGTACATAGAGTTTGTATCCGTTTTTTATGACCGTATGGTATTCTATGGTATGGATGTGTAAGAATTTAACAACTTTTGGGAGTTTATTGTTGAAATTCTAATTCTTACACATATATCTTTGCACATCTGATTATTTCATCATTATAAGTTGGCAGTGGTGGAATTGTTTTATCAAAGGGAATTGTCTGCTAGAAAGGTTGTATCAATTTATACTCCCATCAGTGGTGTATGAGAGTATGTTTTCCCACACCCTTGCCAACAATGGATTTTATAATTTTTAAAAACCTTTTAAAGTCTGAGAGATGAGAAGTAATTCCTCACTATTGTTTTATTCAGTATATTTTTGTTACTTTATTTGAACATTTTTTGTTGTGTTATTTTACCATTTCAAAATTTCTTTTGTGAATTATTTCTTTGTCTTTTGTGAATCTGTTAATTTGTCTGTCATATGTGCACATATTTTTTTCCAGTTTTACATTATCTTTCAACTTTGTCAGTGGTTTGCAAAATGCATTTATTTACACAAGTAAAGAAAGTTCACACTTAAAGCTTGCAAACCTTTTTTTAAGCACAAAATTTTTAGTTGAGATGCATTATTATCATGCTATTAAAAGTCTTCCTTAAACTGAAGATTATAAAAATACTCATATTTTTCCAGAACTTTTGTGAGTTCACTTTTTAATAACTTATTCTAACAATTAAAATTGAAGTTCTTAAGAAAAACAACTGTTGTTTCTTAGAGCTCATTTGAACAAAATTCAACTAATATACTCATGATAGGCACAATTGTATCATTGACAGTTGCTGCATCTAATTAATAGAAGCACAACATATAGTAAATCCTGTTCTGCAAAGGTGAGGTAGGTGGCACTTTATACATTTTAGAATATTAGCCTTTCCGCAACAGTATTCTTTTAAAAAAATAATAGTACGTATAAAGTGGCATCTTTAGAGAACTAAATTTTATTTTTTTACCTTTTTGAGCAAGGTGTAAAATATAATTAAATATTTAAAAACTGTATTCATTTGGGCATTTAGCCAATATTTATTAAGCAGAACCAGACTTCAGAAACTTTATACTCTAGTGGAAGAGACAATTTTATAAAGTAAAATAAATTCTAAAGGCGTTATTGTTATATAGGTTTTGTGTGGTTTAGACAACCTCAATCCAGTTTTAAAAAATTTAAGTTAATTTGTAAAATCTGTTTTCTTCCCTGTTAGCCTTTCAGTTTGTGTTCCGTTTCTCCTGTCCCAAGCAAAAGACTCGATTTACTTAACTTTTCTTAATCCCTCTACTCAGAATTTAGCTTTTTTTATTGTGTCACTCTGTCTTTGCATTATTAAAATTTTGGGAGCAAGTTTAAGCAGTCAAGAAAATGAACTTAAAATTGTTAGTTTTGTAAGATCATGTAATAGGTATTAGTGGTGTAACTATATAAATCAAGAGGAAAACTTACGGTAATCTTTTACTACTTGAAGTTTGTTGATAAATTCACTTCAGTTCTCTTCCTTCACATCACATGCCATAAATCCATATCTGGCATATCTAGATCTTATCTTGAGTAAAAAAATTTTTTTTAAATAAAAACTTGGACCTCGGTATTGGACTTTTTCCCTTATATTGTATATTTTTGTGTGCCCCGTCTCCATTTTTTTTTCTTAGTTGCCTGTCCCATTTTCAGACGAGTATGTCTTGTTACCTTATAATTCAGTTGATGAAAACATCTTTCCCTGGATTTTTGGTTCTTTGGGAACTCATATTTGTTGCTGTAATTTGTTATAGTCTTGTGCTTTGTTCGTGCTCTCAAAGCTAAATTTTGCTAAGTTAGTAAAATAGCACTTTTGAATTTATAAAAGCACATTGATTCACCTGAGTGATAGGATTAGAAGAGAGGCAAGAAGATAAGAGTGTAGAGTGAACTGAATTGGGTTCTCTGTGAAATTGCTATGGTGAACACAATATGTAAAATCGGTTTGTACACCAATAGCCACAGACATTGCTCTTTTTCTTAGGGCCATTTAAGAATAAAACAAATTTAAAAAGCTAAATTAAATGGAAATATTATTGGCTTTGGTTAAGACTTTGGCATTGCAGGTGAGCCAGCAAAACCTGTTTCACTCAACTCAGCTCTTTGAAGAGAGTAGAAATTGGGGGTGGACTGGAGCAGAAACTAGAATTGTGTTAGATTATGACATCCTTGCCCTTGAGACAACAGCATGACTCCTCCTTGTCTTTACTTATGCTATTCCTCTGCCTGGAATGCCTTCCCTCCTTTCTATCTAAATCCTACCCACCTCCTCCACGAAGCCTTCTCTAACTACTGGAGCCCACATTGATGTCTCCCTGTTCAGAACACCTATGGCATCTAACAGCCAGCACTGCACCGTTTAGCACTGTTTGTCCTATGGCAATTTCACATGCTACTGAGTGTGAGTACATTAAAATATAAATGTGGGGAAATATGCATTTTTCCAGTAAAATTTGAAAAACGATAGGTATATTATATACAGGAGGATTTGCAGGCTTATGGAAGGTTTACAGGCTATACCTAGACTGTGAGATTGTGGGAGGAGGGGAAGTTGGGGGGGGTCTTAAATGTACCTTTTTGTAATCTCAGAGAAACTGCAAAGTTTATATAATATGATTTTGACAGTTGATGAGTCTAAAATGTCAGTTTTTTATAAACTCATTTGTTTTTATTCAGTAACTAGCCTTTTTCTTTTTTTTTGAGGTTGAGTAATAACATTTTCTATAGTGTTTAATATGATTTGAATATCAGTTCTGGAATCAAAATCGTTTTCTTCTTGCTTAGGCTAAGATACCTGTGTTCACCCATCTAATAAGCACATATCTTCTAAACCCTGTTCTTGGTATCAAATACTGAAATGTAACAGATGTCAAATTTTGCAATGTGGAGAAACTGCATTTTATTATTTCTCTGATTTATAATTTTGGGTATCTTTGCATGGTTAATAGGGAATTTTAACTGTAAAGATAATTTTAATTTATTTCATGTAGTTCTAGGGATCTAAGACAATAGCTTTGTCTAGATTTTTTTCTCTGATTTTCTCCAAGTCAGTGTATATTCAGGGTGTGGCCATACAAATATGTGAATAAATAATGCTTATATCATCTTAATTTAAAGTCTTCTTAAGGTGCCTTAATTGTACCTATGATTAGTTATGCATTTATTGTTGGTTTATTTACTTTTTAAATTAGCTGACATCATGACTTTGAATAGGCCATTTAGTTTCTGGTACAACTAATTTAATCAGATTGGGCCTATGCATAGAATTTGGGAATGGTTCTGACCGAATAATAAATAACTTTACTATACTCTTTATGTATGAAGTGTTCTTTTAAATTATGTATTTCTTGAGCATATTTACATTTGGACAACACTCACATTAGTTGTGGAGTAAAATGAATATGTAAAACTTATTAATTTTTCTTTAAATTGATTTTAAATGGTCTTGGTTTCTGATTGACCTCACAGTGATAATGTCTTCTATTTGAAATTCAACATGGGGAGTATGATATGAGTGATAATGTCCATTTGAATATTTTCATATAAGTATATATTATTCTGTGTGTGTTTTTTAGAGGTACCAATCTTGGGAAAAAGAAGCAACACATTTGTCATATACCAGGATGTGGTAAAGTCTATGGGAAGACCTCACATCTGAGAGCTCATCTGCGTTGGCATTCTGGGGAGCGCCCTTTTATTTGTAACTGGATGTTCTGTGGTAAAAGATTTACTCGAAGTGATGAATTACAGAGGCACAGAAGAACACATACAGGTTACTAATATTTACTTTTAACAGATAAAAATTAACTGTAAGGCTACATACTACCTTGAAATTTTTTTTAAGCATACCTTACTGAACTGAATCTTTAAAAATATGACCAATTACATCATATTTCTATCTTCAGTAACACCAATTTAAAAACACTAATTCCAAACAAGTCAGTATGGCTTATTTTATAAAATAATGTTTCATTTTATGCAGACTTTGGTTAGCTTTTGTTTTCATATTATTCAGTGTCTTAAGCCACATTTATCTCATCATTGTTAATTATGTTAATGTTTTAAATTAGTTGTGTGTTTTTACTCTTGATCATTATCTTCTTCTTCCTCCTTAACACTGTAATAAATAATAATTCCTTTTCCTCTGATAAATTCAGGCATTTCACCCTTTCTTGTTTTAATGTGTGTGAGGTAAGCAAAAGATATTTCACTGAGGAATAACCAAGGCATTGTTGATGTGAAGACTCTTTCATTTAGTTGTTTTAACACATAGTGTTGTGTGGTTGTTACATGAAATGGACCTAGGAATGACCCAAATTGAATTCTAACTTAATATAACATATACAGATATTTTTCTTCTACTGCCATTAATGATCAAGGTGTTGATCAGTCTATGCTCAATACTGAAGAATTGAAAAATATATAATGCATTTACAAAGTTTAGAGAGCTTAGAAGAAAGAACTATGGTGAAACGGTGGACGATATGGATTTTGAAGTCTCTTAGATCTAAATATATAAAATAACCCATGAAGTATGTAGTATTATGTTACATGCTCTCCTCGTTTTAATTTCTGTCTCATCAGGTAGGTAGACAGATGAGCTTAACCTGTTTGAAACTGCAACGGACAATATAAGAAAGTAGATAAAGTGTGCTTGGAGGCAGAGATCATTATTGTTGGGATAGTAAGGCATTTTTGAGCATGGCCCTATAATAGAATTTTCCTCAGTGGAATTTGATCAGCAGGATATAAAAAGAAATAATGTAAAAGGGAAAAAAGGTCTATGATCAAATAAGTGTAGGAAACACTGTGTTAAAGAGGGTTACTATACAAGTACCTTCAAGGAATGCCTCTTAGGACCTTTAATAGAATGTTAATGAGCACTGTACATCTCCCAAGTCGCGGGAGGTAGTGGCAACCTCTCATTGTGCCATTTTGCCATTTTGCCATGGAGTATGTCTCAGGACTAATGTTCCAAGAGAAGCTTTGGGAAATACCTTCCCAGAAGAATAGAATAGTATATGAATAGAAGAAGTGAGATCATTTGTCACGAGTGAAGATGAGATTTTATTTAACACATTTCTGTTACGTAGGATTGAACCACGTTATAGAAGTCATTGGAAGTTAGGTAATGGAGAGTCTGAACTGTTTAGTTATCTGCAGGTTACTCTTGCATTCCCATACCACTTAGTACAGTGGTGAAGTTTTGTACTGTAATAAAATTTGGTATTTAAGGAAGATTTGTCTGGCATTGATTTGTTGGATTGGAAAGGGAGAGACTAGTGTGCCATTGTAATATAGTTCAGGCATGAGGTCTGATGAGGACCTGCTGAGAGGAGAGGTGCTGGAACAAGAGATACGTAAGAAAGACATTTTGAAGAAAATAAATTAAGAAAATACTGGATTTGTTTATTGGTTGAGTTCTCCTTAGATTCCTTGTAGGTTGGCCTTTTGCCTTATCTTCTAATTGTCTTACATAGTAGGTCTTCAACATAATAGAAGTTCTGTCTGTCTTTTGTATTTAAAATAAGTATTTAAGCTGGGAAACAAATTTAGGCATCATAGAGTCTTATTAACTTTTAACACCATGATTTATTAGGCTTGCTCTTGATTATTCCAGCTGAAATCAGGTCATCTGGCCATCTCCATTATTCTTGGGACTACTCAGTCTTTATTAGACTTCAAGCTGGTGTCTTGGCTTTAATCTAGAAGTACTCTGTAGTTACTTAAATTCGCATTTAAGAGTTGAAGGTTGAGTATCAGGGATCTGACATGTTAATAATACCTTAAATATAGCTTAAAACAGTGTATTTTTCTTTAGAGAAGTATGCTACAGATAGTCGTTTTTAAGCTGGTATTTTGTAACAGATGTTTCAAAACTATTAGCATAGTTGAGGTATTAAATTCTTACCTGAATATCAGTGTATAATAAGTTTGAAGATTGCTTTTCATCCAGAAATAAAGGTGACATGTTTATTTAGGGGAAAAGTATTCTATGAGAGAAATCTTGCAGGGACAGCTCATGAAGCTAATATAGTTCTAATTGAACTCTGCTCCCTGTCCCTAACTGTCAGTGTTGGCTTATTTTCTTTCTCAGGGAATGATGAGTCTATTAATGTTAAATTTAAAAGACTAAGTAACGTAATTTCTTCAACAGGTGAGAAGAAATTTGTTTGTCCAGAATGTTCAAAACGCTTTATGAGAAGTGATCACCTTGCCAAACATATTAAAACACATCAGAATAAAAAAGGTATTCACTCTAGCAGTACAGTGCTGGCATCTGTGGAAGCTGCACGAGATGATACTTTGATTACTGCAGGAGGAACAACACTGATCCTTGCAAATATTCAACAAGGTTCTGTTTCAGGGATAGGAACTGTTAATACTTCCACCACCAGCAATCAAGATATCCTTACCAACACTGAAATACCTTTACAGCTTGTCACAGTTTCTGGAAATGAGACAATGGAGTAAATATTACACAAATACTTATTCATCGTGGTTATTTTTATACAGTAGTGAGAAGAACATCGTTCCTAAGTTCTTAGATATCTTTTTATTGATGTGCAAAAATTTTTGGATTGACAGTAACTTGGTTATACATGACACTGAAATGCCTTACTTTGTATGATATTCCATAGTATATTAAAAATGGTAAAATTGCATGGGTTTTGTAGGTACTTTTGGAATCTAGAAGAAATGAAATTTTACCAAGTTATATAAAGAGAAAATTGAATTTAACAATGCGAATGGTAGTCTAACCAAATGCATCAATCCTGTGTGGTTTAGTGTAAAAATGAGAACATGTTGGTATTTATCTATTGTAAGATAAAAAAAAAAGTTGGTGGGTGAAAGAAATCATGTTATGATAAAAAAAATTTTTTGTAATTTTCTTGATGACTGGAATTTTTATTATGCATAACTGACAAATCAAGTTTCCAAGCAAATGTTACATAGTGTAGGCTTTACTTAGCTTATCAATTTGTCATTTTGAAGCTAATTATTTTAATTAGGTTAACTATGTACAATATTTTAAGCATTACTCTTGTAAGATTTTGAAAACTACATTTTAACATGGAACTCTAGGGATAGTCACCTTTTAAATCCTGTTGAAAAGCCATGTTTAAGATTTAATTTGCCAAAATAATGTCTTGTTAATATTCTTTCAATAACGAAGTTGGGCAATATAACCAATGTTTAAAAAAGTTTAAAATGTATAGGTTGAGGCATTTGGGTGGTAAGAAAATGTTATAGTGAATTATCCCTTTTCTTGAGTATTGGAGGACCAAAAAAATAAGGTGTTATTGCGTCTTAGCAGTGATTTTTTTTTTTTTTTTTTTTTTTTTTTTGAATCCAATCTTGTTTCCAAAAACCACATGTCTGCCAGGGCCTTAAAAGCCATCATGTAAATTACCAGTAAAGTATAACATATGCAAACATAACAAAATCACTTCCATAGTGATGATACTCCAACCATATGGATATTAGTCATAGAGAACTAGAGGTTTTATGATATTTTTTTAAGTCTTTTTGTTTGTTTGTTTTGTTTTTGGTCTAGGTAGTCAGTCTGCACTTAAATATCAACCATTTTCCTTTTTTGCTTTTTCCCTTAAAATTTATATGTATCCAGTACATTTAATTGAGAAATGTATGTTTTTTATTATGCTGTATTTTCTTTTTATTTTTTAATTATTGTTTATATTTTCAATTATTAAAAAATGTACAAAATAAAGTTTCATTGCTGGTCTTGTAAGAGCTATACAATTTTCCAAAATGTATACCTATAACTGCAGCAGTTCACTTATTTCAAAAATTTGGGATTCTGTTCATTTGTTATTCTTAAGACCACCTCAAATTTAAAGGCTACCTTATTGTACGTTTAAAGTGTATTATAACAGTGTGGTAGTTAATAAAACACTATTTTTTTTTTTCTTTTGAGTTTGTTGTATTCCTATGCATTTAAAATAATTTCAGTGGTATGGGGTAAGAAAATCAGTGTGGTTTATTTTTCTTAGCATTTTATTTGCAGATTCTTGATTTCAGATGCTGAGATTATTGTAAACAGGTATATTAAAAAGGGAAGAGTAGAGGCTCTAGCAGATTACTATTTTTTTTGCCTAAAAATGAACTTATTAAATAGAACTTTTGAAAAAAATCTTTTAGCCCACATTGATTCATTAGAATTTTATCAATCCATTTTGCAAACCTTATTTTTCCTTTGTTTGTTTCCCCTGTTAAAGCAATGCAGGATATTGATTTATCAAAAACTTGAGTTTACATGAAGATTCTTGAAAATGATAGCATAAGACAAGCTTTGGTAACCATGGCAAGAGTTATTTGAAAGGGTTATGTTTTTGAATTTATATATGTCTAATCATAAAGGCAGGGTAAGAGGGAAGGAAAAATTAACAGGATATTAATACGACTATTTTAGATATTTTAAAATAAAAAATCCAATTACTTTCTACGTGTATACAGTGGGGTTAAAGATTTCCATTGTCTGTTTTCCAGGCCCAATCTGATACTGTCAGTAATATCTTTGAACGCATAGGACAATGCTAGATACACATAAAAACACAAAGTTTTTTCTCATGTGAGACTTAAGCTTGTGACGTGAAATAGGAAGTATTACTTGGAATCATAGAAATTAATGAATGTACATTTATTTTGAAGTTACATGGTTAGAATTTGAGTCTTCAAACTCCTGTAAATAATTTCTAGAATTTAAAAAATTAGGTTGTGTGAAGAGGATTATGTGAGGAGGTTGCTCACTTGAGCAAAAACACCTATTAAGTCAGGAAATTAAAAAACTTTTTAGAGTGCGATAGTAGAGCTGTTTTTAATATTGAAAATTTATAGTAAGCTTATAGAGAGTTTTTGATCCATGAGTTTCCAAGCAAATTTTATCAGTTCTTAGAACATGAATGCAATGAAGATAGTAAGTAGTCTTAAATATTATTTAAATAAGTTTTTAGATTTTTTTGAGTGCCCACCTGGAATATACCTGTGAAGTTTGGATCTTTACCTAACAAAGAAATGAAAGTTATTGTTCAACCTCAACCAAGGTGATTTTAAATACTTCTTGATTTTTATTGAAAAAATGTTGAATATACTCTGGAAACTTAATATTTGAAGAATTACCCTGAAGTAATTTTTTTCTAGTTATAAAATCTATTAGTATTGTGTATGGGTATAATATTTCTTAGTGTAAGTATATTCTTCAATAAGGTGTTTTTGGCAATTGCTTTATTTTTGTAAAGGCTAGAGTTAGTGCATATTCAGTATATTTACATACAAATAATTGCTGTTTATCAGAACATACTCATCTAGTGGACTAGGTGTCTATACTCTATACCTCAATTTAAAGAAAATAAACACTTAAGAAAATTTTATTTTCTGTTGAGACTTAATGCCTTTGAAAAGTAATTCAATTACTTTATTAAATTAAAAGTAATTATTAAATTACTTTAATAAAGTTTTAAAGACATACACCTATTGCAAAAGGCCGGGTGCCCTGTAAGTAACTTTGGGCAAAATAATGAAGATGCTTAAGTTATTTCCGAATAGTGAAAACGCTTAAATAGTAAAAATACATGTACATGTAATTTGAAAGCATGTCAAACATATTTCATAGAAAATAGTTCTTAGCCAGTATTGTTCATCGGAAAACACTGGGACCATTTAAAAATGTCCACAGGCCTAGCTTCGTTCTTGACCTAAATCTACATTTCTGGAGATGGAGAATATACACACGTGACCCGTGAGTGCCGGTGGGTTTGAACTGTGGGGTGTCTGCTTAAACGCGGCTGTTTTTCAGGAGTAAATACTGCAGTGCTGTACAGTCTGGTTGGTTGAGTTAACAGATGTGGATGAATCAGGCATAGTGAGGGCCATAAGTTATATGTGGATTAACCCCCTTGTTTTTCAGGGGTCAACTGTATGTATTTTTAACAGCTCCTCAAGTGGCTCTGATAAACACTCCTGGGTTAGAATCACTCTAAATAGAGCAAGCATCCCTTTAGTATCTTAATTGTAGTAAGGATCCTATTACTGACTTACTCATGATTCCAGAGTTTTTGTTCTATTAAAATTTTTATTGTATTCAATATTGTTTGAAATGTGGGGTTATTAATAATAACATTTGGTTTTAAAATATTGTTGGTCATGCTCCCCTAGTAGACGATTTGGTTTTCAGTTTTAATTATGTTAAGTAGAAAAGAATTGTTTTCAGTGTAAGAGAACAATTTGTTTTACTAAACAGTATTTTTAAAACTTTTTGCCATGAGTGAGCAGTAAGTCTTTTGTAGTCTGATAATCAGCACAGAACAAAATTGGTCAATATCTTGGGAACAAGATTTGATACTTTAGTGAAATCATGTTTTTTATTTAGTGTTGGAGACACAAAGATAATACTGACTTGGCCCCTTGTCTTGTTCAGGCAGATTTGTGTATAATCAAATATATTGTGGTAAATACATGCTAGTGGCAGATAAAAAGCGCTCTAGAAACTTAAAAGAGGGAGAATTCTGCATGGAGTAGTTGGGAAATTCAGGCAGAGGAGATGGCTCTAGCAAAGGAACAGTGCAATTTTGCTATGGATGATAGGGGAAATTGTGAGAGATGGAGTGGGGACGTTTTGGAGGAGGGGCTGTCAAATTGAGAAGGGGATCAGATTTTAATCTTTACCAGTGGTTCCTAATCTTTTTGGGATCATAGGTCTTCATTGTAGTCTAATGTTAAAACTGTTCAAACACTACATGGGGATTCATTTGAGCAAAGGCCTGAACCTTGGAAAATAGCCACGTTAAAGGAACTGGTGGAGAAAGAGGAGTCCTCAAGGAGACTGACATAGAAACTGAGTGTCAAGATGGTGATGAACATCAAATGCAGTAGAGAGGTCAAGTTAGATGAAAACAGAAAAGATTTTGGCAATAAGGAGTTGCCAACTGATCTTTGTTAGCAGTCGATGGGTCAAAAACTGAGGACACAGGAAAAGAGGCTATGGAGACAGGAAGCATAGGATATTCTAAATTAAGTGGTGAAGAGAAGAAAGATGGGCAGATGTGTGGCTCAGTCAGGATTAAGAAAATTGTTGGAAAATTTTCTGATTATATAAGTGATACTTACATTGATAAATATTAAGAAAATAAGAGTATGAAGGAATTTAAATAACCTCTGAGCTACTCAGAGGTAACTATTATTTCCTTTGAAAATGCATATCGAAGTTGGAGTTGAAATTTAGAAAAAGCTGCATGATTTGCTGTCATGTAACATGATTTATATCGTTTTTTTAAATTACATATTTTAAGATACATGATGTGCTGAAAAAGGAGTCTATTGCCTTTAGCCTTCCTCTCCGCACCCCCCAGCTTTTTAACAGCCTTGCTTCTCTCCTAAATCCATATTAAGCTACATACTATATGGTGTGATATTGGGTAGGTTTCTTATCTTCTTGAAACCTCATTTTCATCATCCATAAAAAGGGGATAACTAACAATAGTATCCCTCATAGGATTGTTGCGAGGATTAAAATGTAAGCATTTAGTATAGTTCCTGGCTTACAGTAGGGACTCAATAAATGATATCTTCCCCTGTCCCCTACACGTTTATTAACTGGAGATTTCACTTTTCCGTAGTGAAGGGACCAGTGTTTTGGGGCGTCCATTGTTTAAATATGGTTCATGCATTGATTTTCACCTTCAGAATGAGGGGGAGTTTTCAAAGCAGAAATCTGAAAAGAGAGCTATGGAATCTAAATTGATAGTGGACAATGTGTCTGAAGTGACTGCCTCATCAGAAAGGATGGAATAAGAAGGAAAGAAGGAAACAGAAATTACACCCTGATAGAGAATTCTAGTTTAACATTTCTAGGAACCAGCCAAAGAATCTTGAGGTTCATTTTGATTGAAAGGTAACATTTATAATTTAGTGGTCCCAACCTTAAAATTGGAAGAGGTCATCAAAGAAATGCAGCTTATTTCTCCAAAAGATGTCTAAGCCTCCAATTAATAGGCAACAGTGAAATAACAGGAAGTGTTAGGGTAGATACTTTTTAGGATATCTGCCCAACTTATGTCCCATTTTCTGAATATTACTTCCTGCCACCTTCAGGGGCGAGCTGTTTAGATGATTGGACAAGGAGTGGACATCTGGTCAAATTTGAGCCAATTAGATGATTTCTCCCAGGAGTCGGAAAACTGATGTCTTGGGAAGTTGCATTTGGAACCTGCGTGTGAAGCAGAAAGAGAATAAATCAAAGATGAGAGACCATACAATCCCAGAAGAAAAAGATGAAGAGAGAATGGCTGCCTTGATTCCTGATAACTTTGGTTTTTGTTCCAATGTTTTGTGCCTGTGCATTTCCTGTTCCTGGGTTCCATGAGATACCCTCAAAACCTTCCAGAGACTCCCCCACTTCTATCTTCAGGTTTTTCTTAAGTTTGAGAGGCTGTTACTTGCTACCAAATAGTGCCAACTAAAACATCTTTGAGATACAATTCCTTCTTGAATAAAATACACTGGTTCAAATGGTTGATGACTTGGTGCTGTAGAAAATACCAATGAAAAGTCATGGTTAGTGCCAGATCAGTTAGGTTTAGGTGAGGGAAAACTCAGCATAGAGCCTGAATGAGTCAGAAAGGGTGAGCTTTGGAGGGCCAATAAGGTGTGCCCAGGAGAACTGATTAAAAGCCCTAGAGGTCCATCTACAGTCTGAGGATACTTATCAGAGGGCTGTGTCTATGTTTGTGTCTGTGTTTGGTCTTAATGGAGCACTGACTTTTTGCCAGCATTAGCTTTATGGTTAGTATCTTCCACCACATGGTCTTATATTTTCATGATGTCTTCTGACTCAGGTGCAGTTTGGTTCACTTTTAATTGTGTGTACCCAATTACTTAGCTTCCTCTCATCCAGATCCTTTAAGAATTCTTAGTTAATTGCATCTTTCCCATTTTTACTGTTGGTAAATTTGTGTGGCTTTTTCATCTTGAATCATTTAGTAAAGGTGAAAACTTTTCACAGTGTAACATAGTGCATAGATTTTGGACTTGGGCACACGTGGGTTTATGTCCTGGCTCTGCTGCTTACTAGCTGTGTGACCATGGACTCTACCTTTCCACCCTGGGCCTCAGTTTTTAAAAATGTAAAATGGGGGTAATAGTAGCATCATCTTCATAAGGGTGATGGAGGAGATTAAATAGGTTAGTGCATGTAAACCACTTCCCACAGTGCCTGGCACATAGTTAAGTATTAGTAAATGTTAGCCTTAGAGAAATCAATAATCTTCCTACACTTGGAAATAATTATCCCCATCTTGTATTAATGTGTTCATTCACTTAGATCCCCCTAGTTTTCTGTCAGCAGACATTAACAAAATTCCTAGTATTCGTATTGTGCCTTTTTGATGAAGCATTTCAAATATATAGAAAAAATATAGAAAACAATATAACAAATACCTGTGTATCCACCATCCAGTTTTTACAGTCTTAATCATTTTACACATATTTGCTTGTTTCTTTTAAAGAGAAACGATTATAGCTATAGTTGAAATCTACATAGTCCTGTCTCATTGCATTTCTTTCCTTTCACACGCAGGGGTAACTGCTGGTCTGAATTTGATGTTTATCAGAATGATACCATGAATGGTTTTAAATGCTTACTATATGTGTGCATATATAGGGTTGTTTTCATGTTTTTGAAACTTTATATAAATGGTATCATACTGTACATAATCTTTGGGCACTTGTTTTTGCACTCGTGTTTTTGAGATGTATCCATGTTAACACATGTTCCTCTAAACTATTCATTTTAAATGCTGTAGTTCGTTGAGTATATCACAGTTTATCCATTTTCTTGTTGATGCACATTTCAGTTATTTCCAATTTTTGTCTATTATAAACAATGCTGCAATGAAATACTTGACATGTTTCCTTGTGCATGTGTGTGAGTGTTTCTCTGAGATATGTATCTAGAACTTCAGTCACTGGTCAATAAGATATTCTTATCTTCAAATTTACCAGATATTGCCAAATTGATCTCCACGGTGTATGTGCCAAATTCCACTGCTAGTAACAGTACATAGGAATTCACATTTTCCCACACTCTCCCCAAATCCTTGGACTTGGCAGGTATTTCTTTCCAGTGAAAAAACCAATGCAATTTTATTTTGGAGTCTGACAAAGTGCTTTAAAATCCATCTGGGAGAAAAACAAGCAGGTGTAAAAAGTTAAAAAGGAATCAGAAAAACAAAGCCATGTATATATAAAGATATTGATACCAGTAGGCATAACCAAACAATGTTAACTATAGCAGAAACAATGCATGTTTTTCTTACTGGTTCCACCATTTAACTCTCATTCAACCCATGCCTTGGTGTGGTACTCCCCACAGCCTCTCACTGTAGGGGTTTCTTCACACAGTATACAGCCCTCTTGGATTGAATATTGGAAAGAAGGCTCAGGCCTAGCTAGCTGTTTTCCATGATGTTCACTTTTCCCAGGGGCTGGGAGTATAGTCTGTGCTGTGGCCTCTTGCCCTGTTTTCTCCCAATTCTTCCCCCTCCATCTCCACCCATAGTCCAGCTCAAGTAGTCATAGATCAGCCCATCAGCTGCAGAAACCCACTTCAAACTGGGGAAATTCTTTCTTGCAGAGACCCCAGTGTTGCCACTTAAATATATATTTATATATATATCTAAAATATTTTATATATATATCTCCATTCCTACATGAATGATATGAAATAATTCATGATTTTGATTCTGATTTCTCTGTATTCTGGTGAGGTCGAGCATATTTTTCTTATGTTTATAACCCATGTTTCCTCTGAAAGGAATTATCTATTTGAATTCTTTGCCCATTTGCTTTTATGGTTATTTTTATTTTACATTGATTTTTAAGCATTCTTAATAATATTCCAGATACGTATTATTTTAGATATATACGGGCAGATAATATCTTTTCCCAGTCTGGCTTATCTTTTAACTTTGTTTATGGTGTTTTGCATGTGTGGTAGTGTTCTACAAAAGTTTTATTGAATCTGTGTCTTGTAGCTTTTCTGTCTTAAATTCTCTGGTGTCATAAAAGTATTTTTCTCTAAAAATTTTCTTATTTTGTCTTTCAGTTTGGCTTATTAATCCACTTTGAAATGATTTTTGTTCATGGTGTGAAGTTCCTAACACTTTTCATGTGGATTACCAGTTGTCTCAGCACAGCTTATTGAATGGCCCAACTTTTCCCCACTCATTGTAATGCTACCTCTCATTTATCAAGTTTCCATTTGCGTGTAGGTCTATTCCTTGATTTCTTTCTGCCTTTCCTGTGCTGAGACCATACAATCAATACCATGGGTTTCACTTTTTTTTTTCAGTTGGAGTATAATCGCTTTACAATGTTGTGTTTCTGCTGTAGAACAAAGTGAATCAGCTATATGTATACAAATATCCCCCCACCTTGAGCTTCCCTCCCACCCCACACCCCACCCAATGCCAGCCCTCTAGGTCATCACAGAGCAGAGAGCTGAGCTCCCTGTGCTATACAGCAGCTTCCCACTAGCTAGCTATTTTACACATAGTAGTGTATATATGTCAGCACTACTCTCAACCCGTCCCACCCTCCCCTTCCCCCTGTGTCCACAGCATGGCTTTCACATCTTGATGTCTGGTAGGGCAGGTCTCCTCTGCCCACCCCTTACCTGTCCTTCAAAATAGTTCTGACTGTTCCTACCCACGGACCTTCTTTATCTCCACTTATTCAAGTCCACTTTAATGTCCTTTATTGTTTTCTCTTTGAAAGGTCTTAACACATTTTTACATTTATTCCTATGTAATTTTTTTTTCTGGGGAATAGGCTTTTTTTAAGTTAATTTGTAAATTGATCAGTGTTGGTCTTTATAAATGCTATTGATTTTTATAAATCGATTTTGTCTATTCTACATCTTTTGCTAGTTCTAATATTTTGCCTATAGATTCTATAAGATTTTCTATGTAGACAGTCAAATGGGCCTCAAATAAGAAAAGGTTTGTCTCCGTTTCCAATTCTGATACCTTTATTTAAACAAAAAGTATCTTACTGCATTGGCAGCTTAATATTAACTAGAAGTGGTGGTAACAGACATCTCTGTCCTGTTTCTGACTACCATTTACCTTTCTTTCCCACACGTAACCCTGTTTGAGTCTTCTGATACATACTCGGCACTTGGGATAAAAGAATTATCAATCCATAGTTCCTGTCCTGAAGGATATAGTTAGAGAGGCTGATGACATTCTGACTATAATTACCTTTCTGACTTAAATTAAAAAATTCTACCTGGTTTCTCTAGTTTCATGTACTCTTTCCATTATAGCAACATATTCCTTCTATTTCAAAGTTAGGGGAAGATTAACTTTTTTTTTAATACACATGATCCTCTAAGAGCTACAGCATAAACCTGCTAACTGTCCACAGCTGTGACATCTGGAACATCATACACCAAGCATGCAAGAGCCTGATGTGGGCCCTGTGTCTGCTTGGCACGGGGTTATATACATGAGGGTGCCTAATAAAGCTTCTGTGACATTCAAAGAAAGAACATAGCGGCTGACTTGCTCAGGCTCTACTGTTGAGCTCAAGGCTTACTTGATAGGCCGAGTTTCAGGGTAGGAAAAAAACAAAGTAAGAAAAGTTGCTAATGGGGTCTGTCTTTCTGGCCAAAGTCTTTTCAAAATCTATTCTACTACTGGAGACAGTCAGCCCTGAAGTGGAAACTGGAGACTGCAAGGCAGCAACATATGCACACAACCAACTTTCTCATCACAGTGGGTGAAGAAGGAAAAAAATAATAATCCCGCCCTGTAAAATCATTGCTCTGATGACAAGGTGGAAGGGGCAGTAGGTGTAAACACCACCCAGAAAGCCCAGGGGCTTGTATCTGGCTCCTCTCTGCTGGCCTGCTTCCTTCTTCAACTGGTAAAAAGATTAAAGGGACAGCTTTTGAGATATTTTTTGTGTCCCAAAATTTAAGATTGGGACACAGGGAGGAGAGGCTTGGAGAAAGGAAGTGAGCAGCTAAGAGCCGCTGATGTGGAGGAATGTGCAGGAGAATCATGGGGCAGGGCTCAGCCTTCAGCCCTGGTGCTGGGCATGCTCTTAACCATCTATACGGAAAGAACGTCTGAATTTATTCACAGGAGCCAACTTCTTGCCGCTGGTACAGAGTTTTAACATTATTTGAAGATGGCTCTTGGGATTCTGCCCCAGAGTCTTTGTTCCTGAGGCTCCCCTCTCAACTTGAAAGCTGCTGGGGGGCAAGCTGCAAACTTTTATTCCTCTGGCTTTGCTTTGCAAGGGCAGAGGAGACTGTCCCTTTCCAAACAGACATAAAACTAGCAGGATCCCAGGGTGGCTACTATCAAGTTGCCAGACAGGCCTCCGGCTGCAGAAGGGCCTTGTTCGTGCTTATCACGGATCTCTAAGAATCAGCAGCGCCAGGTTGCTAGCTCCTTTATTTCTGGCCAAGTTTCTTCTGCCTTCATTTCTCTCTTGCCAGATGGACAGGCAGCGAAGGTGAGTGAAGTCAGCTTCTTGAAAGAGTGGTCCACACTCTCTACCTACCTTCCTTTCACTCTTTTCAGTTTCCTCTCAGTTTCTTCTGCCCCATCACTCCACTGACAACGCTCTTGACAAGTCTTGAATGACCTCCATGTCACTAAATCCTGTGACACAAACATTCACATCCTGCTTGACAAGAGTGTTCGGGTCAGTTGGCTATTCTCCCCTTCTTGATACAGTCGCTTTCCTTGACATCCACGGTCCTCCTGGGTTTCCTTCTGCTTCTTTCCACGTCTCCTCTTCTTTGCTGGCTTTTCTTCTTTTTCTACCTGACACTTAAATGGTAGGTGTTCTCCAGGCTTGCTCCTGAGCTGATTTCTCTTCTCACATTACACTCTTACTGGATGACCTCATTCATTCTGGGGATTTCCTTTTACTTCAGACATGGGCAACTCCCAGAGTTCTGTCTCTACTCCTCACTTGAGTTGCAGCTAAGATATTGAACTATCTGTTTAGGCTCCTCTGTTGGCAGTTTTGAAGGTACCTCAAACTTTATGTATTCAAAACTCAGTTTCTGCGTGTCTTCCCCTAAACTTGGACTTTCAGGATTTATCTGAATGACTAGCATCATCATATGCATCTAGATGCTCATGCCAGAAAAGTGAAAGTTAACCTGGACAGCCCCCTTCTCATCCCCCATATGGGTCCCGTTGATATTCCAGGTGTCTCAAAGGCATGGATCGCTCTACATCTCCTCCGCCAGTATCCTGGCCAACAGCCATCATTTTTGCCTGGATTATGACAATGTCCCCTAATTTGGGCTCCCCATAACCACTCTTCTTGAACCCCTACTAATCTACTCTCCAAGTAGCAGCCCAGAATGATTTTTTTAAAAAATATATCAGTCTCATTAAAACTCTTGATTGGCACTTCAAATAGCATCCTGAGTCTTTGCCGTGGCCTGGTTGGTCCTCCTCAGATGACCTCAGATGAGTCTGTACCTCACTTGCTGTGCTCCGGCCACAATCCATCTCTCACTTCCTCATGTTCCTTCCGGCTTGCCTCTGGGATCGTGTATTCTGTCAGGGATGCATTATGACTTCTGTGGGCTCTAGGCACTCTTGCCTTTAAGGGCTCCTTCATAAGTAATAATAAAAAACCATATATTTTATGACTACATTGGTACCAAGATGAATATAATCCAGGTTGGATTTTTTTTCTTTTTCTTTTTTCTATCGAGATTAAAATCACATAACATAACCATTTAAAAATGTCCAATTCAGTGGCATTTAATATAGTCACAATGTTGTGCAACCACCCCCTCTGCCTAGTTCCAAAACATTACTGCAAAGAGAAACTCTGTACCCATTAAGCAGTTACTCTCCTCCCAGTCTCTGAGAACCACTATTCTGCTTTCTGTCTCCATGGATTTACTTATCCTGGATATTTCATATAAGTGGAATCATACAATACACGGCCACTTGTATCTGGCTTCTTTCACTTGGCATAATGTCTTGGAGGTTCATCTGTGTTGTAGCATGTATCAGTACTTGATTCTTTTTCACAGCTGAATAATATTCCATTGTATGGATTTACCACATTCTGTTTATCCTTTCATCCACTGATGGGCGTTTGGGTTGTTAACCTTTTTGCTATTGTGAATAGTGCTGCTGTGAACATTTGTGTGCAAGTATTTATTTGAATGCCTGTTTCAACTTTTGGGGGGTGGTATATACCTAGGAGCATAATTGCTGGGTTCATTATTCTCCTGATTTTAAAAGAAATTGAAAACATTTTCGTGGACCCCTAAACATATTGTGAGCCTAGGCACTACCGTGCCTACCGTGCCTGACATTAATTGCACCCTGAATTCTTTTCCTTCTGTCTGAGATGCTTCTATTGCATCTTTGCTGCACCAGGAGAGGGGCAGCTCCAGTTTGTGAAATGTCCACTGGGAAGACCTCCTGTGCCTTGTAGAGCAGATGGGGCTCACTGAGTAGGGCAGAGAGTGGATTTATTTTCAGCTTCCATTCCAGTGAGAAATGTGAATTGATGGCAATGGTCAGTCTGAGCTCAAAGCAGAGAACTGCCCTGCATATCTGTATCATCAGCTCACCTTCTGGCTCCCTCAGCTGGAGCCTATCCAGGTCCCCAGCTCCTGGCACCAGGGTCCTCTTGGTTCTCATGCTTTCACCCTATTTCACTACTTCCCCTTGGGGAACCTGACCTTAACAAAAGAAAAAATGACCAATCTCTCTAGTCCTGAGGATGGCACTGATGGTGTTAGATAGTAAAATATAACCATGTGATGCTGCCCTAAATATTTTTTTCAAGACCTTGTGCTTTTTGGAAAGTCTCAGGTAAAATTGGAACTTTATGAAGAAAGAAATTCCAAGTATCAATAGAATAATGTATAACAGAGAGTGTGGTGATTTCCCTAGCATTATATCATATATCTCCTCTGGCATTTTTGCAGCAACCTGCTGGCAGCAGAAGGGGGTGGGCAGGGATAGCCATGTTTTGTCGAAATACGTCTTTCTCTTTTTATGTTAACCTCCATGTTCTTTGTTTTCCTTCTCTGGACTTCTTTTTCTTACATGTTAGTTCAGCAAAAGACTGAAAGGGGGCTGGTACAGGGCTTTTATCGGAGGGGATGAAGTATCTGAATTTACCAGCTTTACCATTTAGAGTTATCTCTGTCTTTCTCACTATTTGTCTGCGTACCAGGTGGTTAAGAGGAAGAGCCTGGACAGATCTACCATCGTTTCATGTTCTTTGCATCCATACTTCCTTATGCTGACATTTGTAACAAGAGACAATTTTAGTCAGGAAAAGTCCCTATCCAGTTTTTTTTTAAGTCAAACCCACAATATTTTCCATTCCCCCTTTTAATTACATTTGCTCTGTGGTTTGGGAAAGCAGACCACATTGCTTGCTGCCTAAATTATTTTCTAACTACCAAATTGCTCTGTCCCTGAACACATGCCCAAATCATCTCCTACATGTTTTCAGGCAAGCTGGCTTTTAGGACATTGAATTATATATATCCTTTATTATGATATATAATTACAGCATCAGTGTCTGTACACCTTTGGAACAAATATATGTTAATGACTTTTTTCCTGTTTCAAAAATCTTAAAGCAGTTCTTAGGCATTAAGAGGTATTGTCAACAGAGTAAATATTGAACAGAAGATTGTGGGCAGGGAGACTCCAGAGAAATCAAAGTTTCTGTAGATTAACCTAATAACTTTACTCTTGCCATGATACCTCTTAATATATTTTGACAGTTAGTAACTAGTGCATTTCCCTTCCTCCCTTTGAATTATTTTTGTGAAATCAAATGGGTCATCACGAATAATAAGATTATTATGACTAAAGATTACTCTGTAATCTTTTATTTTATCACATCAAAAGTAGCTCCTCTTGGAGATGTTTAAATAGTATTTGTCAGTACTTAGCAAATGTTTCACCATGACGGAGAATTGCCTCTGCTTTTGTCAAGAGCTCAAGATGATGATAAACACCACGGTAATACAGAATGGCTAGTGGGTCTGGGAAACCTAAGAACATAGGCCAAGATTATTATGGATTAAAAAGAAAAATGCAAAGAGGAGAAAGAGTAAAAAAGGGCTGGGGACCCCAGATGACCACGGGTCCAAAGTGAGCCTCAGCTTCTGCTATTGGCCAGAGAAAAAGCTGTAGAAAAAAGTTTGGGCAAAACTAGAATGAACATTTGCTGTTTATCTTCATCAGGTAAGATACTCTAAGGCCAGACAAGATTTTCTCTGAGCCTCTTGGCGCTGCTCAAAGAAATAATGAGCTAATTGGCCACTTCTTCCTTGTCAAAATATGATAGAAGCAACCCTGCAAACTAACGTCCTGAAAGTGTCGGGAGAGATAACTTACAGGGCACAGGGATCTCCCTAACGTTGATTCTAGTTGTTGTTGTTTTTTCCAGTAAATAACGTAGCAGAAACGAGAGAAGATAAAAATGTTTCATTTTTGATTTCCATTGAATAGGATTCTTATAAAATGGAAGCTTCCTCCGCTGTCCTTCTCTGACCACCCTGATGATAGATCAGTGCCCACAATGTTTCCAGTACAGACTTGGCTCCAGTAGCTCTGTCATTGAAAGTAATTTGATAACTGCTGCGATATTCTTTCCTGGGCTACAGTCCTCTGCCTTCTGTCACCTCCCAGACAAACCTGAATGTCAGGAGAGGGACTGGGGGACATTGCCCTGGGTGTACCATTGACGTGGAAGGCGATGAGGTCCCTCGTCACTTTCCCCAAAGTGGGAGAAGATTGTGCCACCAGGAAGTGTCAACATGCTCTTGTCCCTCCATGGGTGAAAAAAGGCTTGAAAATGATTTTGATGCAGGGCTCCCACTGCCAAGTATTTGCACCAACCAGAGAAAGGCACTCGGGGCAGATGCAGCCCCTCTAGGACTCAGGGCTTGGCAAGGGGACTTGGCTAGATTTCAGTCCCTACTTGCACTCTTGTCCAGGTTCTGTCCTGCATAACGGCGCGTGGTGGCTCTGATCCAATACGCCCCTTAACCAAGGCTGATATGATTCCTGCAAACGGCAGCTGCAGACAGGAAACTTAGGCGGATTGTTCTTGGCACTGTGCCACTCTTCTTTCTCTAGTCCTCTTCTCTCTGCATCTCTCTCTTCTCTCCGCCTGGGTCCTGCTACCTGGCCCCCCAAAGTCAGCACACAATCCAGGTCTCTCCTCTTAGACTTCTAATCTGGTTAATAAATCGATGCTCAGTTGCTAATGGTTAATAATATATTACTCTTCCAGATACAAACTTGGATGAATATTTATAGATTGGGCCACAGCATTTGCATTTTAGTAGAGACCTGCCAGACCTCAACCCAAAAGGAGAAACTATATGAAATGGCTTCTAGACTCTGTTTACTTCCAAAAGGTCACTTAACCAAGATTTGGGCAGCTGCCACCTTGTGGCCAGGACTGCCCCCATGAGATTGGAGGGGCCAGTAGGCCTTCTGGAGTTGCTGCCCTCAGATTTCAAGATCACTGTTTTATGTTACTAATCAAATGGCTATAGCTTTAAGCTTCTACACAGTAGGAAAACTTTGAGATTCAGTCTGTTTTTGTAAGATTGGAAAGCCACAGAAAACTTAAGTAAGATGTAGAGTTTTGGGAGTTTCTTTTAAAAGACGTAGAGTTATCCATTGCTATTTAGTCTTGGGCTGTGAATTTATTCTAAATCTTTCCTTCAGGCCAGACTTCTTCGGGGTTTTTCTTGCTCTGGTCTTCAGCCCTAAAAAGAAACCAGCCCCTGTCATGAGCTTGAGAGAGAGTTGCAGGGACAGGCTCCGTTAACCTCATGCAGGCAGGAGTAATATTTTCCTCGGCCTGTTCGGTAACCATGCTGCTATCACTCCCTCTGTCACTGCCTTCTGTCTAATTAATACTTCATTTACATAGGAAAAAACTTCTTTAATTAGACATTGCATTTCACTAATCCAGCCTTCTGCTAAAAATCACATTTTAGCAAAACTTTGTATTTCCTAGACTCTTTTAAAAGTCATCTGTATCTTTTTTTTTTTTTGTAATTAGTAAAAATTTATTGTGCACACACTGAGAAGAGAGTTTGAAAACCAGGACTCCAACCAAGGCACAAAAGGGGGGGAGGGATAAATTGGGAGATTGGGATTGACACATACACACTACCATACACAAAACAGATTAATAAGACCTACTGCCTAGCACAGGGAACTCTACTCAATACTCTGTAATGACACATGTGGGAAAAGAACCCAAAAAAGAGTGGACCAATGTATATGTATAACTGATCCGCTCTGCTGCACACCCAAAACCAACACAACACTGCAAATCAACCACACTCCAATAAAAATGCAAAAACAAACAAACAAAGCTTGGCCCCTTTTCTCTTCTGAGTTGTTAGAGTGTATCTACCATAGAATACAACAGTTTTTGTGCAGCTCCTCGGTGTTTTAATCACAATGCAAAAGCAACATGGCTAATCTGCACAATCTACATGGATGACAACTCGCTGAAATAACTATCAATTAACAACATAATTGTCACTTATACGTTGCCAGCATTAAAGTAGGCAATTGTTACTTCTGTGAGGCTTTTGTGCTTTCTTTTTCTTCTCTTCTCAGGGTGTGGATATAGGGCAGGGGCCTGGGTTGAAAAGTTTAAACTGATGACCAAGTTAATTGTTGTTTTAATCACTGTGTGTGTTTTTTAAATTAATTAATTAATTTTATTTATTTACTTTTGGCTGCGTTGGGTCTTTGTTGCTGCGCGCGGGCTTTCTCCAGTTGCAGCGAGCGGGGGCTACTCTTGGCTGCGGTGCGCAGGCTTCTCATTGTGGTGGCTTCTTTTGTTGCGGAGCACGGGCTCTAGGCAAGCGGGTTTCAGTAATTGTGGCACGCGGCTCAGTAGTTGTGGCTCGCGGGCTCTAGAGCGCAGGCTCAGTAGTTCTGGCGCATGGGCTTAGTTGCTCCGCGGCATGTGGGATCTTCCTGGACCAGGGCTCGGACCCGTGTCCCCTGCATTGGCAAGAGGATTCTTAACCACTGCACCACCTGGGAAGTCCTAATCACTGTGTTTTAATCACGACCTTTCTTATAGGTCGTTGTAAAGTGAAAACAGTGGTGCTAGTCATAAAATTTCACTCCAGCTTTGGTGGGTGAACCTTGCTTTGGTTCTGAAATCTCTACAGCATCAAATGCTTTGCCAGGTCTATAGTCTCTTTCATCGGGAGCTATTGCAGACAGAGCATGACATGTGCTATTTTGTTCGATCAAGACGATGGCAAAGAAAACGCATCCTCTGTGTGAAGGCAGAGTCCACTTTTGCTAAAGCAGCTGGAAAGAATTGAGCCAGTGTGGTCAGGATGATGACCCTGGTGTCTTCCTCTCTATGCCGTGTCAACAAGAGCACCTGGCCACCACAGCCTCTGTGAGTGAGTGGGCACCAGTAGAAGGAGGAAGGGCACCAAGAAGATCTAAAGTGCCAGGCCCTCCTTATGTGTTGTGTATATCTCTCACTTGGCAGAAGGCAGTCATCCAGGTGGAACCAGGTTCCTGGTCCTGCAGGAACACCTTCAGGAAGAGCTGCTTCAACGTAAGACTCCAGCCTGTGTTTGGGTGCAAATAACTTCATGGTGCAAAATCATGTTCTACTAGCCAAGACCTGGAGCTGGCTAAAATAGGAATTAGGACATAAAGAAACTGGTTGTTTTGCATTGGGTCAATTCATCTGCACATCAACAGATAGCACTTCTTCATCTGAAGGCAAAAGTCTGACTTAGAACTTGCAGGAAGCAGCCACTCCCTCCTTGAGGGCGTTGCAGTGGCATGGAGAGAAAACAGCCTTCCAGCTAGACCCCGGGGTTTGGAATATCAGTGCTTTGAGTTATTGCTGCTGTGGCCAGGCTCCTTTCTAGGATCTTTAATTTATTACCTCTAAAATGGTGAGAATTTTTCCATTTTGTAGGGCTGTTTAGAGGGTTAAGTAGGTTGACACGTGTAAAGCGTCAAAGATTGTGTACTGTTGGTGCTTACTAGTGGCTTGGTCACTATTAATTTAAAGAAATAGCGACGAAGTCACTTTTACTGACCTAAAAATATTTCAGTTAATGAAGTAGGTTTGCTTCTTTGATTTTAATGAAAGCGAATTTAAATTCTTAAAAAGAAATTTAAAAGTCGTCAATTAGTGTTTACATTTTTGAACTCACTTTTAAAATCCAATGAGCTATTACTCTTATTACTATTCATAATAACTTCACTGATCACCAACCCTGAATCAAGCTTTTCTGTGCAGCTGGGTAGGTGCTGTTTCTAAGTGAGCCAGTTTTGCAAACAGACTGTGACATGTACAGGCGGCATTTAATAATAGTATAACACATGTTCTTTGTCTTCCCCTTGTGGTTACATCATTCAAGTGTTTATAGTATAGTCAGTATTCCAAAGAGAGCAAGAACTATTATCCTAACTTAGCAATCATGTCTTACTTGGAGAAGATGTGATTCTGCTTTTTTATGCCCATTGGCTTAGGGTTGGGGGCGCACGTTTTAGGTGCCCAAAACCAAGGTTTCTGGTTATTTAATATTTTGCATATTTTCCTTCTGTAAATGCTTCCCCTTAAGCAAGCCCATTGTCGTGCTTGTCACTGACTACTATGGTGATTCTGGATATGTGTAGGCTTCTCCAGCTGTGTGGAGATGCACTTCAACTTGGGGCTCCTCCCTTCGAAGGGTACGTTTGCTGCACGGAAGAACAGTTGCCTCTGCTGATAGGGAACGTCTCATTGCACCTCTTTTCCACACCATCTGTCAGACCTGGACCCATTCCAAATGCTACGGCTTTGTTGGCAGAATGGCCTTCCTGCTACAGAAGTTTTGTAATCTGCTAATTGATGGGGTAAGGAAAATTTATATTTGGGTTACAGCTGAAAAGTTGGATGTTTCTTTGATGGGCCTTTAAATACTGACATATGCTGCACTGGTTTTTGATTTTAGGCATCCTCGTTTGTGCACGAGCACACACTCTCCCCTGTGTTCTCTGCCTCATTGAGAATATGGCATCCTTTGGAGAAGAACACCAGTATGATCTACTGGGGAATTATCCTCTACTTAGTTTACTCATTAAGCAATGATTTTAGTATTATTATCCCTTTGTAGTATGAGACAGATGGCAAAGAAGGAGTTTGCTTTACTGCACAAGATGCATTGCTGGACATGGCAGATCTCCCTGAATGGTTAATATCTGCAGTATTCATTCTTTCTAATAAGCATCTTGGCCTTTGCACAGGGCCTGCTTCTACACTCATCTTTTTTTTTTTAATTTAAGTTTTCTTTAAAATTATAGTTTAAGTGTCTCTTTTTTAAAACATTTTTATTGGAGTATAATTGCTTTACAATGGTGTGTTAGTTTCTGCTGTATAGCAAAGTGAATCAACTATACGTATACATATATCCCCATATCCCCTCCCTCTTGTGTCTCCCTCCCACCCTCCCTATCCCACCCCTCTAGGTGGTCACAAAGCCCCGAGCTGATCTCCCTGTGCTATGCGGCTGCTTCCCACTAGCTATCTATTTCACATTTGGTAGTGTATATATACATATATGCTACTCTCTCACTTTGTCCCAGCTTCCCCTTCCCCCTCCCCGTGTCCTCAAGTCCATTCTCTACATCTGCGTCTTTATTCCTGTCCTGCCCCTAGGTTCTCCAAAACCATTTTTTTTTTCTTAGGTTCCATATATATGTTAGCATACAGTATTTGTTTTCTTCTTTCTGGCTTACTTCACTCTGTATGACAGACTCTAGGTCCATCCACCTCACGACAAATAACTCAATTTCGTTTCTTTTTATGGCTGAGTAATATTCCATTGTATATATGTGCCACATCTTCTATATCCATTCATCTGTTGATGGGCACTTAGGTTGCTTCCATGTCCTGGCTATTGTAAATAGAGCTGCAATGAACATTGTGGTACATGACTATTTTTGGATTATGGTTTTCTCAGGGTTTATGCCCAGTAGTGGGATTTCTGGGTCATTTGGTAGTTCTATTTTTAGCTTTTTAAGGAACCTCCATACTGTTCTCCATAGTGGCTGTATTAATCCACATTCCTACCAACAGTGCAGGAGGGTTGCCTTTTTCTCCACACCCTCTCCAGCATTTATTGTTTGTAGATTTTTTGATGATGGCCATTCTGACCGGTGTGAGGTGATACCTCGCTGCAGCTTTGACCTGCATTTCTCTAATAATTAGTGATGTTGAGCATCCTTTCAGGTGTTTGTTGGCAGTCTGTATATCGTCTTTGGAGAAATGTCTACTTAGGTTTTCTGCCCATTTTTGGATTGGGTTGTTTGTTTTTTTTGACATTGAGCTGCATGAGCTGCTTGTATATTTTGGAGATTAATCCTTTGTCAGTTGCTTCATTTGCAAATATTTTCCCCATTCTGAGGGTTGTCTTTTCATCTTGTTTATGGTGTCCTTTGGTGTGCAAAAGCTTTTAAGTTTCATTAGGTCCTATTTGTTTATTTTTGTTTTTATTTCCATTTCTCTGGGAGGTGGGTCAAAAAGGATCTTGCTGTGATTTATGTCATAGAGTGTTCTGCCTATGTTTTCCTCTAAGAGTTTTATAGTGTCTGGCCTTACATTTAGGTCTTTAATCCATTTTGAGTTTATTTTTGTGTATGATGTTAGGAAGTGTTCTAATTTCATTCTTTTACATGTGGCTGTCCAGTTTTCCCAGCACCACTTATTGAAGAGGCTGTCCTTCTTTGTCTCTTGTAATAGTCTTTATTTTAAAATCTATTTTGTCTGATATGAAAATTGCTACTCCAGTTTTCCTTTGCTTTCCATTTGCATGGAATATCTTTTTCTATCCCTTCACTTTCAGTCTGTATGTGTCCCTAGCTCTGAAGTGGGTCTCTTGTAGACAGCATATATACAGGTCTTGTTTTTGTATCCATTCAGCCAGTCTATGTCTTTTGGTTGGAGCATTTAATTCATTTACATTTAAGGTAATTATTGATATGTATGTCCCTATTACCATTTTCTTAATTGTTTTGGGTTTGTTATTGTAGGCCATTTCCTGCCTGGAGAAGTTCCTTTAGCATTTGTTGTAAAGCTGGTTTGGTGGTGCTGAATTCTGTTAACTTTTGCTTGTCTGTAAACGTTTTAATTTCTCCGTCGAATCTGAACGAGATCCTTGCTGGGTAGAGTAATCTTGGTTGTAGGTTTTTCCCTTTCATCACTTTAAATATGTCCGGCCATTCCCTTCTGGCTTGCAGAGTTTCTGCTGAAAGATCAGCTGTTAACCTTATGGGGATTCCCTTGTGTGTTATTTGTTGCTTTTCCCTTGCTGCTTTTAATATTTTTTCTTTGTATTTGATTTTTGATAGTTTGATTAATATGTGTCTTGGCACGATTCTCCTTGGATTTATCCTGTATGGGACTCTCTGCACTTCCTGGACTTGACTATTTCCTTTCCCATGTTAGGGAAGTTTTCAACTATAATCTCTTCAAATATTTTCTCAGAACCCTTCTTTTTCTCTTCTTCTTCTGGGACCCTGATAATTCAAATGTTGGTGTGTTTAATGTTGTCCAGAGGTCTCTTAGACTGTCCTTAATTCTTTTCATTCTTTTTTCTTTATTCTGCTCTGTGGTAGTTATTTCCACTATTTTATCTTCCAGGTCACTTATCCGTTCTTCTGCCTCAGTTATTCTGCTATTGATTCCTTCTAGAGAATTTTTAATTTCATTTATTGAGTTGTTCATCATTGTTTGTTTACTCTTTAGTTCTTCTAGGTCCTTGTTAAACGTTTCTTGTATTTTCTCCATTCTATTTCCACGATTTTGGATCATCTTTACTATCATTACTCTGAATTCTTTTTCAGGTAGACTTCCTTTTTCCTCTTCATTTATTTGGTCTGGTGGGTGTTTACCTTGCTCTTTCATCTGCTGTGTGTTTCTCTGTCTTCTCATTTTGCTTAGCTTACTGTGTTTGGGGTCTCCTTTTCGCAGGCTGCAGGTTCATAGTTCCCATTGTTTTTGGTGTCTGCCCCCAGTGGGTAAGGTTGGTTCAGTGGGTTGTGTAGGCTTCCTAGTGGAGGGGACTGGTGCCTGTGTTCTGGTGGATGAGGCTGGATCTTGTCTCGCTGGGGGGCAGGACCATGTCCGGTGGTGTGTTTTGGGGTGTCTGTGAACTTAGTCTGATTTTAGGCAGTCTCTCTACTAATGGGTGGGGTTGTGCTCCTGTCTTGCTAGTTGTTTGGCGTGGGGCATCCAGCACTGGAGCTTGCTGGCCGTTGGGTGGAGCTGGGTCTTAGCGTTGAGATGGAGATCTCTGGGAGAGCTCTTGCCGATTGATATTACGTGGGGCTGGGAGGTCTCTGGTGGTCCAATGTCCTGAACTCGGCTCTCCTACCTCAGAGGCTCAGGCCTGACACCAGGCCAGAGCACCAAGACCCTGTCAGCCACAGGGCTGCTGGTCTTGAAGAGTCCCCTGGAGAGGCGGGGCTGCTGTCCCTCACCCTGGGGCCATTCATCCATGTGAACCTACACTCAGCTCCTCATTTAAATGCAAAGTTGTTCTCAGTCCTTTTCCCCTACAAAAGGCTGAGGACAGGAGAATCCTAGGGAAGGAAGTAGCATAAAAATCATGCTGTTCAAGTTGACCTTTGTGGTTGTCCTCATCCTGAAATTGTGCATTAAAACTCAGCGTGAACAAGCCCCACATCTTTGAGCATGGTCGTGCTTACTGAGCCAGACCCACGTCCCTAAAGCGCAGGAGCACATGCACGTGTTGGGGGCAGTGCACGAGTGTGGTGTGACATTGTGCCTCTGGACCCCTGGGCTCCTCTCTCAGTGGCAGCCCTCTCAACCTGCACTGAACAGCGCCTGGCACAAAGAAAGATGAGGATGAAAGAGGATTTCTTCCCTACCTTTGAAAACTTCAAAAAAATTGTTCCCAGTCTGGTTCTGATGATCCATGTCTTGAGCAAAGCGCGCACAAAGATTGGAAATCTGCCCACTGATCGGAAATAGTTTTTGGAAAGTCAGATTTAATCCCACGAGCCAAATGATCACTACCAACAGCGTTCAGGGAAAACCAAAGTCCACAGCAAATTTTAATTTGGCAAGTGCATAAAATGTTCAAAAGAGCAGAGGTCTCATTTACATTCCTCCCTCTTATATGGGATTTTCTTCTATATTAGTAATTGAAGGGTGAAGCCTATAGAGCACAACTATATCCCATAATAGCCATCGGGGACACACTAACAACTTCCTTGAAGTAACGCACACTAGGGTGTTTATGGTTCAGTGTCACATAGGCTCTCTTTGATCTAAATTAGGATTCATTGGCAAACTCACAATAGGCTCCACATGTACCCCTCTCAACCTCTTTCTTTTAATCATGGAAATTAGAGATGGAAAATACCCATTAAGTCACTTAGTCCACTTCCCTGCCAGGGTGAAATTGTTGCCTGTGTTACAGGGGTAGTGCTTGCTCCAGCTTAAATTTAAATGTCTCAGGGGATAGGCAGTCTCCTGATTTTATAATTTTCCTCTTTCCCTTAAAATTCAGAGGAGGAAAAATACAAAACGGAGGAAGAGATTTCCTCCCCTCCTGTGGGTTGGAAGTAACATTGGTGGGTCGGTGAATGCGCTCACATGGTGGCAGCTTTCTGGAAACCACACCTCTTGAGATGGCCGTTTCATTACTGGTAAGGGACACAGTTAAATTCAACCCCTGTCTCCCAGCGTGTTTTACTCTCCAGCTTAATGGAGCTCTCCAGATTCCTGGACTTCTCCTGTAAACTCGAGCGAGCAAGCACTCCAGCTTTGGTGAGGGGGCATGAGGCCCAGCAAAGGAGAACTTTTGTCTATTTTAGGCTTGAGGGTTGATTAGTTATAAACTGCACAGGCCCTCCTGGTTAGAGTGTGATGTCACCCATGAGGTGTGAGCTCATGAATGCAACACCGCCTGTCTTATTCCACTCAGTGACCAGTTGAGGTATTTTTCTACTTGGAACATTTGGCATCTGAAAGATGAGAGGTGCGCATGGTCGCACAATGAATCCTCTCAGCAAGACCGCCACTCAGCGTCTGCCTGCATCTCCCACTGTGGAAGTCAAGTCGATGGGAAAATAGCAACATCCGCTGACTGTCTTCCCAGTGGGGCCTTTACTGGAGAACACACGGCAACGGCTGAGATGAGACTTAAAAAGGGAAATGATGACCCATGATGAGATTCACATTTGGGGTTTATTTCAGAGGCTTTCTTTTAGTTTGCTAAAATCATCTGTGAGATTGTATTAATTTAGGAAAATCTGAGAAGTGAACATTTCAGATTCTGATACAGATGTTTTAGAGTGGGATTATTCACATAATAAGATGGGAGTCTCCCCCACCCCCAAATCCCTGCCTCACATTCACTGTGGGTTCCATGAAGTAGCTGACTTTCCTAATGCATTTGAAGGAGGATCAGGTTTGCAAAACCTGATGCAAAACAATGTCTTAGGAAGATACTTACTGTGGTTTCTATTAGGCAGAAAAAGTTTGTCTTTCGATATGTCTGTATCAGTTGTACATTCACAGAGACATGTTTCAGGGCTTCTACAATGTACAATGTATTCCTGGGATGATTCTTGTTTTAAATACCCTTGGGTAGCAATGGATAATAGTTCTTCGAATAGAAAAAAAAAGAGAAAAGGTTGGAATCAGTTATAAGTTGATGGCCTAGAATTAGAATTCTGTTGAATGCAATTCTAGTATTGGATCCTGTACTTGGCTAATGAAAATCTCAAATTTTAAAGCGCTTGTGGCCAAGACTGCTTGCTGTTCTCCCAGTATCCATTCTCCCTGATTTTAGTGCCTCCGTTTCCCGCCCACCTGCCGTCTCACTGTGTCCTGGCTGAGAAGATGTGAGGGAAGTGGTGTGGAGCCCCCTGCAGTGTGTCCTTAGGGACACACGCCCTTCCCCTCTTCCTCTTGCTGTTAGCCTGGAAAGCGGACGAGGTGGCTGGAGCCCCAGCTGCCGTCTTAGAGCACAGGGATGAAGACCACATCCTGGGAGTGACTGAAGGTGGCTGCGTCCCAGATAATTTCATGGAGCTGCCAGACTAACCCTAGAGAAACCTTCTCTGAACTTCTTTTCCATGAAAGGCTAAAACCTAGTGGGTTAAAGTCACTGTTTTCTCAGGGTTTCTCACTGTTTTCTCAGGGTTTCCTAATCAAACCTAATCCTGATTAGGTAGATACTTAACATCTCGTTAAAGCCGAAATATTTGAGTTTCTGCTGATAATCAATGCCAGCTCACATTTATTCCTTTGAACATGGCCTTGAAATGTTCAGAGACATAGGTGTATGGAATAACCCCAAACTTACAGATTCTCAGATATATGATCAACTAAAATAACAATAAGGACTTTGAGGAAAAGTGTTTTCATTCACTTTCTCGTATCTATTCTGTTCACAACATGTAGGAATGTACACACACTCTCATTCCATAGAGGATTTAACGAGAACACAGGCCAAAATAATGGGTAGTGTAAATAAGAATAGAGTGAGGGCGAGGAAAAGCATAAGTAGGGAGTCAGGACCAGGAAAAGATAAAAACGGACAGAGGTACAGGTAGGTTCCAGAGAGGTGTACGTATATGAGAACATTTGTGGTATGGGAAGAAAATACATTAGAATGTTGAGAGACATTTTTCATCTAGAATGACAGGTGTTAAGATTTAGTGCCATCTAACATGTGTTTGTCACGTGCTTCCCTCAGCTGGCCCCTGACACTTCCGGAAGGCGTTTGAGGAACGCTGGGCAGACGCTCTACAACCAGAGAACCCCAGAGCCTCCTTGTGCAGGCTGGGGCATCTTGCAGCGCACGTGCATCCAGTTAAGTGGATTTCTAGTTTGTATTGCCCATGTTTAAGTATATCCTCATAAAAGGAGGATAGTAGCTTAAAAATATTTCTGCAAAGGAACTGCCGGTTTTGCTTCATACTGGTATTATCTTCAAGCAAAGAAGGTACTGGTGTTGCCTGAGCAAGCTCTTTGTTAGACTCATTAAAAGTAATTATAGGGCTTCCCTGGTGGCGCAGTGGTTGAGAATCTGCCTGCCAATGTAGGGGACAGAGGTTCGAGCCCTGGTCTGGGAAGATCCCACATGCCGTGGAGCAACTGGGCCCATGAGCCACAATTACTGAGCCTGCGTGTCTGGAGCCTGTGCTCCACAACAAGAGAGGCCGCGATAGTGAGAGGCCCGCGCACCGCGATGAAGAGTGGCCCCCGCTCACCACAACTAGAGAAAGCCCTTGCACAGAAACAAAGACCCAACACAGCCATAAATAAATAAATAAATAAAATTAAAAGTAAATATCATCTAGTTGGGGCTGAAAGAAGAGGCTAAAATAATTTTGAAATTATTAGAAGACCCTTTGAAATATGCATTTATATCCCCATTCATTAACAATGAACTTCAAACTCTGTGTATATTATGATTTATATTATCTTTTTTTTTTTTTTTTTTTGCGGTACGCGGGCCTCTCACTGTTGTGGCCTCTCCCGTTGTGGATCACAGGCTCCAGACGCGCAGGCTCAGCAGCCATGGCTCACGGGCCCAGCCGCTCTGTGGCATGTGGGAGCTTCCTGGACCGGGGCACGAACCCGTGTCCCCTGCATCGGCAGGCGGACTCTCAACCACTGTGCCACCAGGGAAGCCCTATATTATCTTTTATTTAAAGATAAATCCCTATACCTAATAGGGATTTATCTTTAAATTTTTCCCTTATGGAGATGGTGAGATTTAAAAAAAAAAAGGTTCTGGGGCCCCTAGTATAGGCTATAAAGGCCCACAACTTCAAGTTTGATTCTGAGCTTCCTAGAAGTTTAAAAAAATGAGAGAGACAGAAAGAGTGATGGACAGTTAGGACATAATTTTCATGCTCAGAAATGACAAAACATATTATTTTCTCAAGATAAGTAAAGCTTTTCTCAGCTTAAAAAAAAGAAGAAGTTTTTTATTTGGGCTTTTCCTTTGGGGCCTGGGTGACACAGTGGACAATATCCTCAAAAACTTTCCCACGGCAGATGCTGTAAAGCGTTTCATTTGACCGCTTCACACAGGACTTTTGGTAAAGGTTGACAGCAAAATATCCAAATGCAGCTCTAGGAAAGACATTCTACGAGGGACGAGGGTGACATAGTGCAGGGATTCAGCTCTCTGCTGGTGCATCTAAATGCAAGGCTGGGACCTAGAGTAAGTATACCTTTCCATAAACGTCACTTCCTCCCGCGGGTTTGGGTTGGAGCAGGCTGCAGCAGGCTGAGCTTAGGTTCCCTGACACGGCTGGAGTGTTGGTTACTCAGCGTGCTAGTTGGGGCAGATTCACATGCTTGGGAAACTAAAGAGAGGGACCATCTTTATGAGAAAAACAAAGGAGTTCAGGGATGCCCTGACCTGGGTGGAGACCCATCCCACCTGTGCCGAGAGGGTGGTACCCAGGCTAAGCTATGCATGTTAAACTGGGACCCAGGCTCGCACGGCAGCAACACCAAGGGGTGAGCTCATCACCTGCTCCCATGATTCCCTCGGCCTTAATGCGGGCAGTCAGGTGGAGGTTTTCCCCATCCATGACCATGATTAGATTTCAGGCAGCAGAATTTTTTCCTGCTTTCACGCTTTCAATGAAAGCTTTTCCTCAATACTGATGTGTGTGTTTCTTAGGCAGTTACTGGCTGGTGAGGAACACGAGGCCCAGAATCAGCCTACCTAATTCTGAACCCTGGCTCCACTGCGTACTAACTATGAAACCTGGGAAAATTTACATCTCTTTTCCGTGCCTCAGTTTCTCATTTGTCAAAAAAAAAAAAAAAGAATGAAAGAAAAGAAAAGTGTGTGAATAGTATCTCATAACAATGAGAATTAAATGAATTAATACCTGTAAACTGCTTAGGACAGTGCTTAGGGCTGCTTAGGAAACGTCACTGATTTATAGCATAAGCAAAGAGCACATAACTATAAAGAAATGATGGGCTCTGGAATCAGGCTGCCTGAGGTCACCCCTTGGCTCTTCCTTGTGCCACTCGTGTGGCCTCCCTTGTTCCTCCCTTGTAACTTGGGGACAGGTTGCCACGTTGGTTACTCGAGCCAGCATCTAGAACATAGTCAGGACGTGCTTGCACGAGGTAAACTTTCCACACGTGCTGTTTGCTACTATTCTTTTATTTATTTATTTATTTTTTTCGGTACGCGGGCCTCTCACTGTTGTGGCCTCTCCCCTTGTGGATCACAGGCTCCGGACGCACAGGCTCAGCGGCCATGGCTCACGGACCCAGCCGCTCCGCGGCATGTGGGATCTTCCCGGACCGGGGCACGAACCCGCGTCCCCTACATCGGCAGGCGGTCTCTCAACCACTGCGCCACCAGGGAAGCCCATATGCTCTGATTTTCTTAAATCTGTGCAAAACGATTGCCAGAGCATTGCAGAAACAATACATTTCAGTCCACATTTTTCTTGAGGAATTTCTGTGCCATAATTTGGTTAACATCTCTGAAGTGGCAAACTTGTGATTTGTTTTCACTGAAATCTCCCGAGACTCCCAGCTCTGTCATAATCCTCTGACCTTCCTGTGGGCCTCGCCCCTCCCTCCTCCCACTCACCCTCCCTCCCAGCTGGATGACATTTCCTCTGAAGATGACAAAACTGTGATGCCCGTGCCTAGCAGACTGGAAACTTGCAACACTGAAGCAATGAGCTCCTCCTATTTGTTATGTTTTGGGTGTGTTTTCCGAGCTCAAATGTGAAAGTTGAGATAAATCTGGGTAATGTTTCATGAATCTCTCCCCCCCTCTCCCTACCACTCTACCTACTAGTTCTTCACGTGCAATGACTGTTCACCTCAGGTTCCAATCAGAGCCCCCAGGACGGCCTTACGGTGGGGGGAGGGGAGCTGTGTTCTCTTGGATGCAGTTGGATGTGCTTGTGCTCGAGGCCCAATTGAGACATCTGGGACCTCATTAAAGATGGGTTAAGGAGGATGCCAAAGGGCTTTTGAAAAAGTTAAATCTCCTAAACCACAAAAAACCTTATGCTCTGTGTCCGCACCGGGTTAAACCGGGAATCACCTTCTGCTGGCACACACTCGTGTGTGTATTGGCTGCTTGAATGTGGAGATCTATCTGTGCCCATTGGTAGATGCCCCTGCCGCAAGCCCCTGTGCCAAGCCCTCTCCCTCGCCCCAGCTGCTCTGGACCCCACGGGAAGCCTCCCTTCGCTCCGCCACGATCCAGAATGTCATGCCTAGACTAGACCGGCTGGTGAGGTTAACTAGACCGGCTGGTGAGGTTAATTTGTAAAGTGTCACTGTGTCACAGAGCTGGCCCCAGTGAGCCCCAAGCATCCTCCGTCTGCCCTCTCCGAGTCTCTTTCCTGTCCCTTGGCATCCTTGATCCCTCAGCAGCCTTCACATCTTGACTGGTGAGAGCTTCTGCTACTCACAGGTGTGACAGGGGTCAAGTTCGTACCCTGCCCTGGCTTCAGATCGCCCTCTACAAAAGGGAGATAAGAAAATGACTGTGGCCTGGAGCTTGGCACATGGGAACCTCTCAAGAACATTAGTTCTCTTCCTCCTGCCGCCCTCTTCCTCCCCTCCCCCTCCTCTTCTTCCTCCCTCCCCCTCCTCTTCTTCCTCCCCTCCCCCTCCTCTTCTTCCTCCCCTCCCCCTCCTCTTCTTCCTCCCTCCCCCTCCTCTTCTTCCTCCCCTCCCCCTCCTCTTCTTCCTCCCCTCCCCCTCCTCTTCTTCCTCCCCTCCCCCTCCTCTTCTTCCTCCCCTCCCCCTCCTCTTCTTCCTCCCCTCCCCCTCCTCTTCTTCCTCCCCTCCCCCCTGCCCTCCCCCTCCCCCTCCTCCCTTCCCTCCCCTCCCCCTCCCCCTCCCCCCTTCCCCCATCAGAATCATCTGGGGAGCTTGGTAAAATCCAGACCACTGGGCCCTACGCCCAGACCTTCTGACTCAGTAGATGTGTGTGTGTTGGGGGTGGAGGAGAATTTGCACTTGTAACAAGTTCCAAAGTGACACTGTTGCTGCTGGTCCAGTGACCACACTTTGAGAACCACTGCCTTCAAGCAGTGTTTCCCCTCCTTTCCTGGGCACCTGTTAAGGAACAAAGGATCTTGGGTCCTGTCCCAACTTGCTGTACCTGACTGTCCGGGGAGGGGTTTGGGCTTAGTTTCGTTAATAGGCGTCTAATGGCTCTTATCTTCCGGGAGGTTTGGAAATGCAGCCTTAAAGCAACATGAAGTGCAGAAGGAGACCCACAAGCCTATGTGAGAAAAAGAAATATTTGAGTTTGGAGTTTTAGAGTTGCTGGTGGTTTTGCTGACAATTTTTTTAAAAAATGTTGAAATAAATATATTTATAAAAAAACGCTAAAAGTGTTTTAGGACTTCCCCCTCTTTTCATCCCAAACTCAGCCTCGGGCATTAGTACTGGATCTCCTAATGGATGGTAGAGAATGGACTCAGCTAAAGCAGCGAGCGGGTCTATTGTGGAACATTGGTCAGCATGGTAGGGCTTTTCTGTATAGAATATAACTTACCTCAACTTATTTTTGAACCCCATCTCACAGATGATTTAGGGGATGGGGGAAATTTTTTTTTTTTTTTTTTTTTTTTTTGGTACGCGGGCCTCTCACTGCTGTGGCCTCACCCGTTGCGGAGCACAGGCTCCGGACGCGCAGCCTCAGCAGCCATGGCTCACGGGCCCAGCCGCTCCACGGCATGTGGGATCCTCCCAGACCAGGGCACGAACCCGCGTCCCCTGCATCGGCAGGCGGACTCTCAACCACTGCGCCACCAGGGAAGCCCGGGGGAAAATTTTTGATTGAAAACTGAAGACTGATATCTCTATTTTCTGCTTTAAAACAGTTAATTCAGGGTCTTACTGGTAAATGCTCAAACGTTGGGAGTTTCTCCCCCTTCCTCCTCTTCTAGCCAGTCTGGTTTCTGGTGTAGGGGGATGCTCAGGGGTCCAGTGTATCAAGGGAGAGGGGATAGATGATCCTTAAAGATGAGGGTCACCTGTCAGTGATCTTGATGGCCTGCGCACAATGTCATGATGATCCCAGCAGCCCTCAGGTCTGCATATGATTTTCTCCTGGGGTAGCAAGTCTCCTGCCAGGTTGACAGTGGGTCCATGACTTAGATTTTCAAATGGATGCTGGCATTTGTTCTGCCAATGAAGAGGAGGAATTTATATACACATTGGTAGATGTCTATGAATTTTCTTGGGCTCAGGAAGATTCAGTGACTTGCCCTAGATCACAGAACCTGCTTTTTAGTGATTGACCAGGGGCAGAATGCAGGTCATGTGGTTCTTGGACAAGGATTTGAGATGTTTGCCCCATCCTGTGTCACCATCCCCACACCTGTGCCTGCCCACAGCTCATCCTTCACAGCCCCCTGTTTCATTCTATCTCCATATGCTGATCTTAGCTTCTCCAGATCCATGAGACAATTTGTTATGAGAAATTGACAGGGTTGAGCCAAAATCTGCTGTCTTTAGACCTAAATATGACATAGACCTCAATTCCCAAAGACTTAAATGCCAAGCTGTGTAGAAAAGTGTCCCATTCACTCACTCATTCACGCATGCACGTATTTATGGAGCCTCAACCGTGTATCGGCATTGTGCTGGGTACCAGGGAACAAGTACACAGCAAGGTCCCAGACACAGGCACGTAAACATGAAATTGCAATACCAGGCAGCCTTTGATTAAGATCAAAGTACTGATGCTGTTCAGTAAGAGCTTGGAGGAGAATGTGCCTTGTGCTGGGACAGTAAAGGATGCTTTCATTGAGGGGCTGGGTCTTAGGGCCAGGCTCTGGGCTGAGTTAAAGCTCAAGGGGGTGGGATGAACCTGACAGGTGTGGAGATTGAACTGTGCAGGACGCCACACACCACAAGTGTGTCCTTGGGTGGGTGAATTCTAGTGAGTTGTCAGACGTCATGGTCATTTACAAACTGGCAGAGCAGATGACATGGAGACTATGGAAGAAAGGGATGAAGAGTAGGGAGAGGGGATAGAGTTTGATCTTGTGCCACCAGGAAGATGTTAAATTTCATAGTATTTTATCAAGAGCAGACGTTGGTGTGATTTAAATTGATTCAAATGCATAAACCACCAAATCTTAGGTGCACTAAACTCTCTAAGCTTTGGGAAAACTGGAAATTTTACGATCTATTGATTTCAGTGCTCCATTGGTGCACCGGTGTAGCAATCGTACCTAAGAAATGTTTAATATGAAGTCTATTTTTCCTCTCATAAAACTTAAGGATGAAATGTATGAGGGAAGACAACACAGGGTATATTTTTGTAGAACTAGTAGTAAATTCAAATTATCCTACTGCACAGCTGGGTCCGTTCATTGGCCTGACTCCAAAAAGTTATAAAGGGAATGCGAGCAAAGGCAGCTTCTACTCCTTGGAGTTCATCAAAATCCGAACCTTTTACAATTCTTTTTATGTTGGCCCTAAAATGTTACTTGACTGAAATAATCTTCCCCTGGATAGCAGAGAATGTCTCACAAACTACAGATTGATTGATATCCTTGACATTCCAGGTTCCCGATAGCTAATGCTGGCCCCCCCTTTTTCTAGAATACAGATCTTGTGTGTGATTTAAGGGTAGGAATGATTTAAGACTCAATTACCCTCCTTTTAACAACGCCTATAGTGCCTCGTACTCTGAATTGTATAGCATTTCCCATTTGGTTCCCTGTGCTCCAAATAATTCTCCTCTCCATTTTTTTTTTTTTTTTTTTTTTGCGGTACACGGGCCTCTCACTGCTGCGGCCTCTCCCGTTGCGGAGCACAGGCTCCGGACGCGCAGGCTCAGCGGCCATGGCTCATGGGCCCAGCCGCTCCGCGGCATGTGGGATCTTCCCAGACCGGGACACGAACCCGTGTCCCCTGCATCGGCAGGCGGACTCTCAACCACTGCGCCACCAGGGAAGCCCCCTCCTCTCCATTTTAACGCACCGACTTCTTCCTTGACTTTAAGACTCACCTTGAAAGAAAATGAATATTTATTGATGCTTCATATACACCAGTCTCTGCACCAGCCACTGACATCGGTTGTCTATGTAAAATGATCAACAGCTCTTTGAAGAAGCGATTATCTTTGCCCCCCCCCCGCAAAAAACCCTAATTTTTCATTTTACAGTGAAGAAAGCAAGGGTCAGGGAAGCTAAGGAATTTGCCCATCGCCACATGTGGCGGTGGAAGTGAATCAAGGTAGCTGCGGGGCCGTCTATGATTTCTCCTCATCTGAGAAAGACCCGCAGTACCCAGGTGTCGGGGGGAGGGCCCTGACCCTCGGCAGACCAACCGAATCATTCCCTAGGGGTTTTGCAGCTGGAACTGGGGAGAGGGAGCTAACCTCTCCCCAGTGCTTAAACTGGGAATGAGGAAGAGGTCGTGGTTGCACTCCATGGACAAAGCCCTCCTGGGAGAAATAATGCTGACTCAGAGAGAGAGGGAGAGAAAGAGAGCACATGGGGGCTGTGAGGCCCTGGGCCCCGCCCCCTCTGACGTCCAGTGGCCTCCCTGCCCTTCCCAGACCCCAGATGGGGATGTGAGCCTTCCAATAAGTTTGCGCTTTCGCTCAAGCTAGTTTGGGTTTCTGTCTTTTGCAGTTGAGTGTCCTAATTTTCCTGGTGTGCAGCACCGAGATTTCAGAATGTATGCCTTTTCCATCAGCTGTAGGACAGGAAACGGAGGTTGTCCTCACCAGGCCTTCCCTGGCTCAATCCCGCGGATAACCTGTAAGTGATGTCATCTGGTCACACCCACCCCATGGCCTTCTTCTTACGTTTGGGGCAACAAGGAAGGAAGGCAAGAGTCTGACAGTAGCAAACTGCATTCCATGCTATGACCACAAGTACTGTGCTTGTTCCGCGTGACTTACCTGAGCACACAGACTAGGACTTTTGAATTATTACATCCAATATTGGGACATCTCAACTGTAAACACATTTAATAATGGGACTTTGAGTCTAAATGAAGTCTTGTGAGAAAATCTGGAATTAAACTATCTTTGAGTCAAGAAACAGGGAAGCAAACAAGTATCCAGGCTTACAGAGTATGCGCAAGGCTACATTTGGTTGAGAGACAGAAAAAAGTCATTGGAAAGGAGGTAAACAGCAAGAAGTGTGCGTGGGAGAATGAGCGAAGGCCGAGTGCTTCGCCCTGAACCGTTACCTGCCCGGGCTAGTTCCTGAGGCCTGAGCAACAGAAAATACAAGGCAGGGATTCCCCCCTGGAAGGAGCTCTTGCTTTATTTTGATAGCGGAGAAACGTGGATTCAGCAGACAGGCTCAGTGTTTGCAAGGTGGAACTGGAGAGACCTCAAGCGGTTAGACCTTCTCGGTCACCTCCCTTGGCCTCCCTTTGCCCCGGGCTCCTCCCTGGTAACGTGAAGACAATCACAGACGCTCCCTGCCAGCTCTAAGATGCAATCATTCTGCGAGCAGGAATGGAAAGGGAACACCATATGCCGTTTTCCGATGGAATCTCAGTAGGCACCCACTTAGATAATGCGTATCTTCTAGAAAAGTCAGAGGAGACTGGATTAGCGTGGCTGCTTTTCTGCTCAGTGGCAGCTGGTGGAGGGAATGGACAGAGACGGTGCGACTCCTGTTATCCCCATGAGTGACTTGTCTTTTGTCATCTACTTCCAATGAAAAAGGAAAAATGTTCTCCCCATCTCCACCCCTGGCCCTTTATAAGGAGTAAAACCAAATCTAAAAATAACAGGAGGGAGCAGGCTGAAACCGGCAGGCAAGGAAACCCTGGCAGCTCAGAATTGGAGCACAGAAGAGCTTTAGCTGGAAGCATGTACCCAGGAATTGCCTGCGTTGGAGTGGATGATAAGATGTGTGAGATCATCCCTGTGACCTCGGGACTGCGTTTCAGATTTCCGCTTCTTGCTCCCAGTGGGAAGCAGCTGATTCCTTCCTTGGTAGAGGAGAGAGAAATACAGAAATACAGGTGTTTGCTTATGAACTGAGGGAGAACGTAGCATCTCTCCTAGGTACCGAGGCGAGTCTCAGTCTGCTTTGCAGAGAAGTGGGCTGTGAATTGAATTCAGTGCGTGGGCTGGAGGAGAGCCAGGAGGCCAGCTAAGGGCAGGGTAGTTTCCCGAGGGAGCTGGTTTCTGGGTATGAGCTGCCCAGGAGGAGCGTCCTGGAAGAGAGCTGCACAGGGATTCCCAGCAATTGTCTTTCCAGGATGCTCACGAACGTGTTTGGGAAGAGCAGCACAGGGGTGCGTGAGGCGGGCCAGAAGAAGGTGGTGTTTCTTGAGGTAGAAGGCACCTCCTGGAGAAGTTCTCTATCTGTGCAACTAAATTTATGTGTCCTTCCACAGGGTCGGAAAATAGAGCTTCTTGGAGAAGGTGCGGAACATTTATAGGGACAATACCTGGTCCAGGTGGCTTAGAAGCAATGCCAGCTGAAGTCTCTGGATTCATCAGGTTGCTGTAGAAACAAGCACGCCCCAAGCTCCGGGGTTTAACAGAGCAACCTTCATTTCCTGCTCCTGTTACGTGTTCCCCTCAGTCGGCAGGAGGCTCTGCCCACACAGCCACTTAGAAGCCCATTGGAGTAAGCTGCCCCTCATCGCCCTGGAGGGTCCCATGGGGTTTTTCTGTGCTTTCTCGCAGAAAGGGCACTCCCTCCTCCTCCCAGCCCAATGGTCAGGACTAGTCACACGGCCACGCCCAACTGCAAGGGGGCTAAGCCTTGAGGAGTCGTCTGTATGCTCCAGTCAAGGAACAGTGAGGATAGCATAGCACAGGGAGATCAGCTCGGTGCTTTGTGACCACCTAGAGGGGTGGGATAGGGAGGGAGGGAGGGACACGCAAGAAGGAGGAGATATGGGGATATATGTATACGTATAGCTGATTCACTTTGTTACACAGCAGAAACTAACACACCATTGTAAAGCAATTATACTCCAATAAAGATGTTAAAAAAAAAAGATTATGATAAAAAAAAAGGAACAGTGAGGCTTCACGTGGAGGCACCATTGATCATTGGGCATGCTGGGGGGGTGACAGATTAAAGGGGTGTTTAGCATGATCCCTGGTAATACAAAGAGATGGGGTGGTGGGTAAGGATTAGAATATGTTTTCACAAATACAGTACAGTATTCCCAGAAGTTCACTGGCAGGCATCAAACTGGTCATTTGGCAGGTGGGATGAATTGGCTGTGTGTTTGTGTGGTAAAGGGGCAGGAATTCAGGCTAGAATAATTCTATGGTATTACTTTTGTGAATGCTCCTGGAAACTCACATAGTTAATTTGTAGGTGGTTAGAGTGTCGCTTTTTCTTATTTTGACATATATATATATATTTTATTGAGGTACATTGATTTACAATATAGAGTGTGTGTGTGTGTGTGTGTGTGAATGCTTACTCAGAGTATAAAGCGTAACAAAGGCCTAATTTTATGAAGAACATATTCTTTAATGATTTGGGGTTAATATTGATTGCATATCCATATGACATGACATGCTGTGGACCTCTAGTTCTCCCCTCCTCCCAAAAAAGAAGCAAAGGAGGACCTTAAATATAAGAACAGAGATGAAACCTTCAACTCAATAACTCTCCAAAGAAAGCAAGTACTCTGTACAATTGAGATCCCATGGGTGAGCCCAGTGGGACAAAGTGTACAAGCTCGTCTCATTTACAGCTGCATACTTCTAGCTAGAAGGCTTTGCCAGTATTCTACATAGTACAGTAATTTCAATGTAGTTTACATTCTCCTTGGATAAAAAATAAAGTGGTGATTGAGACAGTCTACCATTTGGTTATTTGGGGTTGTTTTTGTGGATTATTAAGCAAATAATCTACGTATCACATCACACCATTCTGGTGATGATGCGTTGATGATACCTGCTGGAGTTAGTCTCACTCAATCTTTTTGTTTTTAAAGTTAACCTTTTAGCAAATATTTGCTGTTTTGTTTTACTGAATGAACCCATTTACTATTTTTTTTTTACAACTTAGAAAAGTCCTATGAAACATTCAGTTAAAGCCAATAATGAGCACGATCACTTATTTTATCATATGACTTTGTATACTTTAACTGCAATATGCTTTCAACACACATTTATTTATTTTAATTTTTTTTAGTTAAAGACATATTTTAATCTAGTTTTCCCGTTTTATACTAAAATCATTAATACAGGTCACAAATTGCATTTATTCGCAGATATCTAGAAAACAGTCAAAAGTGTATCTATCTCTCTGTATAGATTTTAGTAATAAATTTTATTTGAACGAGAGAACTTGTGCACAAGAGTTGAACAGCATGATTACAGACTGCAGCCCTCCCCAGGGGAGGCACAGGTATGTACAGTATGTGAGACAAAGTTGCACCTCAGAGCTGATCATGATCGAGTCAAAAACACCTGACATACAGAATACGTGCTAATAAATTTCCTTCAGGTCACGACCAGCATGAAAAAAAATCAGGACACAGATACTCAGCAAAGGCTCTGTAAATGTGCACAGCAATATGCTGCATTTAAGAGTTAAAATCAGACTCTACTTAGTGTTAGCATCAAGCCCTTAGGAGAAATCCAAAAAATACCTCCTTTCCCGTTCACACACGTCAAAAACTATTCATTTTATTGAACAGATTCTTTATGCCAGCCTTACACACACCTTATTCCTAAGACTTAAAAAAAATGGGATCTAGAAGACTTTAAAAAATGGACTTAGAATGAAGAAAGACTTCGAGAAACAATGCAAGCATTTCAGAGCTTCAGAACATATATCACAAGGAAATCGATCACAGTCTAAAGGAGGTTCAGGTGCCGCCTTCCTTATGGAGGCTGAGTGTTCCTGACGGGGTCCTGTCACTGTGGCTGAAGCCTGAGAGGTACAGCCTCCTTCCTCCCATCGTGGGCCATGCTGAGCATCTTTCCGTTGCCCTTGGAAAGGCTGGTCTAAGATGACTCTCAGCCAAGCTTTTTTTTTTTTTTTTTTTTGGCTGTGTTGGGTCTTTGTTGCTGTGTGCAGGCTTTCTCTAGTTGTGGTGAGCAGGGGCTACTCTTCGTTGCGGTGTGCAGGCTTCTCATTGCGATGGTTTCCCTTGTTGCGGAGCATAAGCTCTAGGCGCGTGGGCTTCAGCAGTTGTGGCTCGTGGGCTCTAGAGCGCAGCCTCAGTAGTTGTGGCGCACGGGCTTCGTTGCTCCGCGGCACGTGGGATCTTCCCGGACCAGTGCTCGAACCCGTGTCCCCTGCATTGGCAAGCGGATTCTTAACCACTGTGCCACCAGGGAAGTACTCAGCCAACCTTCTTAAGAAATATGATTGTCAAGGGGTTGATGACCTGGAAAGTAGATTCCACCAACAGTGATATATTTTAAAATTATCAAAAGATCAAAAATATATATAAAAAGGAAAAGTTCTCGACCCTTCTCACATCATGGCACTGACAAAACCCGCAGTGTCAGAGCAACACAACAGGGGGTGGTGCTGTGAAATGTGGCCACATTAGATGTAGCAGTGTGGAGGCAGATGCTACCCTGAAGTCTCACAGGTCAAAATGATAATTGGGAATTTAGGATGCTTCCAGGGAGGGCTCTACAAATCCTGGTCGAATATAATTTCAACTGTATACATAAGACACAGGTTCAAAGTTTTCTCTCTACAAGAACTGGTGGGCCATTGCCATCTCTTGGCTTCCCCAAGCACACTCACGGCCCCGGGAGTGTCAGGATGGTGGGATCTCTGTTTCAGCTCTGCCCCTGACTAGCTGTGTAACTCTCGCTAACCTATATACTCTTTTTCATCATCTGTAAAATCATCAAATTGATGATTTTTAAGGCTTCTAGTGCTGAAACTGCACAATATAAGCCAAAGGTTCTTCATAGGGCTGTGTACAAATTCAGTGAATTTTTTAAAAGGACAACATATGTCAGGTGACCTTGGCATGTTCCTTGTTGATTTTCATAAAGGTTCCATCAGGAGGTCCCCAACTGCCGAGAATACTCAACAGCAAAGGGATAGTCTCTTCCATTTTCCTAATGGTGTTGGGAAAACTGGATAGTCACGTGCAAAAGAATGAAACTGGACCCAAAATTACACCACTCACAGAAGTTAACTTGAAATGGATTAACGACTTAAGTGTAAGAACGAAAACTGTAAAACTCCTAAAAGAAAACATAGGGGAGAAGCTCCTTGACATCAATCTTGGCAATGACTTTTTGGATATGACAGCAAAAACATAAGCAACAAAAGCAGAAATCAACAAATGGGACTATATCAAACTAAAAGGCTTCTCCACAGTGAAAGAAACAATCAAAAAGCTGAAAAGGCAACCTATGGAATGGGAGAAAATGTTTGTAAACCATATGTCTGATAATGGGTTAATATCCAAAATCTATAAGAAACTCACACAACTCAATAGCAAAAACTCCAAACAATCCCATGGGCAGAGGACTTGAATAGACATTTTCCCAAATGACTAACAAGTACATGAAAATGTGCTCAATATCAGTACTCATCAGGGAAATGCAAATCAAAAACACAGTAAGAGATCGTCTCAGAGCTGTCAGAATGGCTATCATCAAAAAGTCTACAAATAACAAGTATTGGCAAGGATGTGGAGAAAAGGGAACCCTCGTACACTGCTGGTGGGAATGTAAATTGGTGCAGCCAGTATGGAGGTTCCTCAAGAAATTAAAAATAGAACTACCCCATGATCCAGCAATTTCACTTCTGGGTATATATCCGAAGGAGATGAAATCACTGTTTTGAAGAGATATCTGCACTTCCATGTTCATTGCAGCATTTTTTACAATAGCCGAGACATGGAGACAACCTAAGTTTCCGTGACAGGTGAATGGATGAGCAAAATGTGGTGTGTATATACACCGTGGGACACTACTCGGCCAAAGAAAAGAAGGAAATCCTGCCATTTGAAACAACATGGATGGACCTTGAGGGTCCCTTTCAGGAGCCTCCCTTAGCCTATGCTAATTGAAATAAGTCAGACAGAAAAAGGCAAATACCATATGACTGCACTTATATGTGGAATCTAAAAGCAGCAAACTCATAGAAGCAGAGAGTAAAATGGGGGCTTCCAGGGGCTGAGGGGTGGGGAAATGGGGAGATGTTGGTCAAAAGGTACAAACTTTCAGTCATAAGATGAATAAGTTCTGGGATCTAACGCACAGCCTGGTGACTCTAGTTAACGGTACGGTACTGTATACTTGAAAGTTGCTGTGAGAGTAGAGGTTTAAGGTTCTCACCATAGCAACAGCAACAAAACGGTAATTATGTGAGGCGAAGGATGTGTTAATTATCCTTATTATGACAATAATTTCACAATATATACGTGTATCAAATGATCACAATGTACACCTTAAACTTACACAACGTGACACGTCAATTATATCTCAGTAAAGCTGGGGGGAAAAAAGAGGTCTCCAGCTGCTGTCAAGCCTGGCCACGTTGTGCCCTGGACAGGTCTTCTCCTGGCCTCACTGGTGGCCCTGTAGGCAGAGGAAGGCTCTTCTCATCTGCCTGAAGAAGTCAAGCACCAAGTGGCTTTCACTACAGGTTCGTTCTGAGAGAACGAGGATGGGGCCAGGGCGGTCCCAGGCAGTGCGACTTCTGGCGCTAACCCGATTTCCCGGTCCCGTCCGGCCCTCCATTTCCATCGCAATGAGCTGGATCTTCACTGTTTGTGCTCAGGGTGATGTACTAGCTCCGATGCATTTGGTGCCTGCCAACTGTTGACATTTGCTAGGACTTGGTAATCCGATAGTTTAGTTTATCCTTTTAGGTGGGGGAGCGGGAGACACCTAACTAATTTTCCAACAAAAACTACAAACCACTTGCTCCCAGACATGTGAAATGACATGTTTCTCCTCGAGCGCTCGCACCAGGCTCTGTGGCTCCACATTCTTTTGCTTGGCTTGCTCTGCCTGCAGGCTTCCCCATTTCAGATTACGGCAACTTCATCTTCCAGTTGCGCAGGCCAAGAGTTCTGGAGTCGTCCCACATTAAACTGGCCAGGAAACCCTCTTGGCTCTACCTTCGCTCCATATCTAGAATCCAGCCTCTTCTCACCACTGCCACTGCTACCACCCAGCTCCAAGTCCCTAGCACGTCTTGGCTGGCCACTTTCAGGAGCCTCGCAACTCTTTCCCCTGCTTCTGCTTATCCTTGACACAGTGATCCTGTTACAACCCAGGTCAGCCTACATCACACCTCTGCTCAAGACCCTTTTTGCCTGCCATCTCACTCCTGGTAAAAGTGAAAATTCCAGCTGCACTCTACAGGGCCTAACAGGATCTGGCCCTGTGCTGACTCTCTGACCAACCCTCCTGCTCCTCTTTTTTTTTTGCGGTACGCAGACCTCTCATTGTTGTGGCCTCTCCTGTTGCGGAGCACAGGCTCCGGACGCGCAGGCTCAGCGGCCATGGCTCACGGGCCCAGCCGCTCCGCGGCACGTGGGATCCTCCCAGACCGGGGCACGAACCCGTGTCCCCTGCATCGGCAGGCGGACCCTCAACCACTGTGCCACCAGGGGAGCCCCTCCTACTCCTCTTATTCATCCTCTCCAGCCATACCAGTCTCCTTGTTCCTTAAGCAAGCGAGCCATACTCCTGCCCCAGGGCCCTTGCATTGACTGTTTATTCTGTCCGCAATGCTGTTTCCCCAGACCACTGTCAAGCTTGCTCCCTCATCTCCTCTGGGCCTTGACTTAATGTCACCTTCTCAGGGAGGCCTACCTGGTCTCCACTATCTAAAACTGCAAAGACCACTGATGTCTGCACTCCTTCCCGCTTTACATTCCTCCATCGTACTGACACTATCTAGCAAACTAGGTATTTTTACTTATTTATTTTCTTTCCCCAGGAGAATGTAAGCTTCTTGGAGGCAGGGATTTTTGCCTGATTTGTTCGCTGTGGTTTCCCCAGCTGCTAGGAGAGTGCCTGGCACTCAGTAGGTGCTCAGTTAGGACTGGATGGTGCTGGGAACACTGCCCAAGGCCACCGGATACGAGACAGGAATGCTCTCCTGCCCGAGGCCACACATTCAGACCAGCTTCCTTCTCCTTGCAGAGAACATACGGAGTCATCCCATGTCATCTTTCATCTGAACGTTGAAATCGAGACTTTTTCTAGCATCATTGGCACAGGCTCGAGCACTGCTGATTCTCCAGAGGTTTTCATCTTGATGAGAAATATGGTAATCAGACTCTCAACCCCCAGTGACTTTGAGGCTTGAACAGCCGCTTTGGAGTTGGGCATTTTGCCTTCTAGAGCAGTGTTTCTCACCCTCGAATGCACACACGAATCACCTGGGCAACTTGTTAAAATGCAGATTCTGTTTCAGTAAATGTGACTGCGGGCCAGAGTCTGCAACGAATTCCCTGTGCTGCTGCTGAATTGGGGCTGCATCAGAAACAGCCAGGTTCTAGTCCCTTTCTCCACGGGCACACGTTAGAGGGGCCCCCACGTGTATTGTCTGTATTGGACTCCCCAGATCAGCATTTAAAAAGGCCAGCGCTCTGGGGCTGGGTCTTGTTAAAGGCCCCCCCGGGGCTTCCTGACTTTAGAAGCAGCACCTGGTCCAGGAAAGCCCGGTCTTGCTTAGGGCAGTGCCCATCGCTAGCCCTCTCCCTGTATTTCAGGGTCCTGGGCCCCTTCCAGGAAATCCTAAGCCTCATGTTTCCCCACCATCACCCTGACAACTCTTTCACACAGACCAAGCTTGGCTTTTCAGTGAAAATATAAGCTATCAAGTCTCAACAACCTCAACTTCCTTCCTCTCCCGGAAACTCCAAATTATTTGACCTTCCCCGCTTTCCCTTCTGTTTCAGGAAGAGGCATCAGTCGTCCAGGCTGAGATTTCATCTCCTGCCTCACGCCCCTCCATGGTCTCGCCCCAGCACGAGGCAGTAGAACCGAGTGGTTGGGGGTCTCTGGCGTCAGGCAGCAGGGATCTTATCGGCTGGATGACCTCACCCAGGTTACTCACTATCTCTAAGCCTCACCTGACTCATCTGTAAAATGGGGATGAGAATGCTGTCTACTTCATGGGGTTGCGGGGATGAAAGGATTAATACAGGAAAACGTTTAGAACAAGGTTTGGCGAGTCAGATAAAAGTTCTTATTTTGTGCAATGATCTCTTCCCGCGTGTCTTCAGTCTTGGAGGGGAAGAACAATGACAGGGACTGAATGTTGCCACTGTTACCTTGAAACTGGAGAGATTCTTTTTTTTTCTTTTATAATCATTTTTGGCCGCACTTCACGGCGCCCTCGGCAGTGAAAGCACGGAGTCCTAACCACTGGACCACCAGGGAGTTCCCTGAAGAGATTCTCTACAAGGTTCTCGGGTCTTTTGTTGGGAGGTGTCCTCAAGGTCACTAGTGGGTGATGGTCAATGGTGTCTGCTCCAGTCCATCCTGTCTTTTACACCGAGTTGACTCCTCGGGGCCATCCACACCCTGGGCTCTTCAGCCCTGTCCACGAGACAATTGTTCTGAACCTTCTTTCCTCTCCCCAAGCCTTGCTCTAGGCTTCTTACTCAGTCCCTGCATCTTCCTGACCTTCTTGCCTTTGTTTCCTGCTTTGGCCTCCATGCTAGTCCCTTAACCTTAATGACAGAATTTGGCTTTTCTAGCCTTGACCCTTGACACCCAAAGGACACTTATTCCCTGGTTTTCTGGCTCTTTGACTCCTGGTCACTCTGGGTTCCCTCGCCCACTGAGCCCTCGTCTGCACTGACCTCATGCCAAGATCGAGTGGACTGGCCAGCTCCTTTCGGCCCTGTTTCCTCAGGGAGGACTGGACCGTAGTGCATGATAATTAAGAAGATGTTGACTTATATTTGCTGAAACTTACTATTGTCTTGAGTGGTTTAAATGGATTGTGTCATTTTATTTGAACTGTAAATCTGCAAAGTTTTATCTTCATTGGGGAGGTGAGGGAAGTGAGGCTCAGTGAAGTTAAATTCAAAACCACTCACGTAGAGCATCAGAATATGCCACCCCGAAATATGCCAATTTGCCATAAGGATCCTCTTGAGCTGAAGGCAATTGAGAATCAACAGATGCAGGAAGAGTTCCTACCCTTCTTTTTTTTTTTTTTTTTTTGTGGTATGCGGGCCTCTCACTGTTGTGGCCTCTCCCGTTGCGGGGCACAGGCTCCGGACGCGCAGCCTCAGCGGCCATGGCTCAGGGGCCCAGCCGCTCCGCGGCACGTGGGATCCTCCCAGACCGGGGCACGAACCCGTGTCCCCTGCATCAGCAGGCGGTCTCTCAACCACTGCGCCACCAGGGAAGCCCCCTACCCTTCTTTTATCTGCCTAACAGGAGGGCATAAATTTTCCTTTAAGAACCCTAACCTGCCCCCACCACCAGGAGGGGAAGACCAAGATGGGGAGTCGATAGCCAGATAAACTTGCAGACATAAAACTTACTAAGATAACTTATCTTCCACGGGTTCCCCTATATATTTCCTAGTCACTTTTCCGTGATTTATCCTCCCTTGAAGCCCAAACCCTCTTTCCTTTGTTCAAATGGTATATACACCTCTGAGTCTGATTGCTTTTTGAGTTTCACTTCTTTTCTGTGAACTCCTATGCATTTCAATATTAACAAAAGTTCTGTGCTTTTTCTCCTGTTAATCTGTTTTGTGTTAGTTTAATTCACAGCCCCCTAGGTACTGAACCTAAGAGGGTATAAGAAAAGTTTTTCCTCCTCAACATGATAAATGTAATTCAGTTCATGGGCCCTGGGAAAAACTTCTTTTCCTTCAGTAGCACCTGTCTTCTCTCTCCCTTGCCCCTGCCTTAACCCAGACCCTCACCAGCTCATTCAACTCTTACTGTAGGAGCTTCCCAAAGGCTCAGTGTCCCCGCCGTCAGGCCCTTCTCCCTTGGTCCACCCTCCACACCAGTACCAGGAAGCTTGCTGTAAGGCAGGTCTGAGCCTGCCTCACTCCTATGTGAAGCCCTTCAGTGGTTCTTCCTGTCAACAGGAGAAAGTCCCCATGCCTCTCCCATTCTTACCAGACTTCCTTTCTTGGAACATCCTGGGCTACCTTGGCACATGATTTCTCCTCTGCCCAGATTTTCTTCCCTCTAACTTGGCCTTCTGCACAGATGATCTATTGAACTCACCTTTCCAGGCTCATCGTGAACAGCGCCTCCTCTGTTGGGCATCTCCCAGGGTGAGTTAGTCACTTCCTCCCGTCTGTTCCTTGTCTGCTCCTCTGCCAGGTCCCTTGTGCCACTGCATGTTAATGATCTGTTTACACACCTGTCTCCCCTCTGTACCCCCAGCCTGTGTGCTCCTTGAGAACAAGGACTGCAATGTACTCATTCTGTGCCCCTGACGCCCAGCCCAGAGGGCGGCAAGGGGCTGTGTAAACATTTAATAAGTGAGAGGCTGAAAACTGGCTTTCCTCTAAATGATAAAACAAATGGCTCTTTGATGTCCCAATTATACTAAGCTATTTTCTGTTAGAATTATAATATTTTAGAACTGGAAAGCACCTTAAAGTTTATCTACCCCAAACCTGTCATTCTAAAAGCCAAGGAAAGGGGCTTCCCTGGTGGCGCAGTGGTTGAGAGTCCGCCTGCTGATGCAGGGGACACGGGTTCGTGCCCCGGTCCGGGAAGATCCCACATGCCACGGAGCGGCTGGGCACGTGAGCCATGGCTGCTGAGCCTGCGCGTCCGGAGCCTGTGCTCCGCAACGGGAGAGGCCACAACAGTGAGAGGCCCGCGTACCACACACACACAAAAAAAAGCCAAGGAAAGGATGGCTGGGAGTAGTGAGGTCACTTGCCTGCCATAATAACCTCCAACTCTCTGGTTCAGAGTCCTATGTGTGAGTTGGTTATGGTGTCCAACACTGAGCAGAAAAGACACCTTTACACTGGCTCCTAGTATTGCCTGGCTACGTATGATGAAGGACAGCCATGTCCACTAATAACAGGTGTTTGTGGTGTTTTCATTTAGTGTCCTGGGTGCTGCTGACATTGCTGAATTAGAACAATTCTAGAGAATTTATTTTTATGTGGAAAGATTATTAATGGCACTCTAAAATTATTAATGTAGCCTATTGTAAATGATGAGAAAACTCTTTAGTGTTTTATTTTATTTCCACAAAGGCCTACTTGAATAAAAGAGAATGCTAGAAATGAAAAAAAGAAAGTTCAACGAATGTCACTACAGAATTATTCCTTTAATCAGAGAAATGCTAAAAATGAACTATATCAATTTATTTTTTTCAGATTTATTGAGGTATAACTTACAAACAAAAACTGTATATACTTAAGATGTACAATGTGATGTTTTGATATACGTATACATCATGAAATGATTACCACAATCAAGCTAACGAATATATCCATCACCTCATATAGTTACCATTTGTGTGTATGTGTAATGAGAACATTTAAGATCTAATCTCTCAGCACATTTCAAGTACTGTATACAGTATTGTTAGCTAGTCATCATGCTGTACATTAGATCTCCAGAACTTATTCATATTTGAAACTGCATAATTGAAACTTTGTGCCCTTTGACCAGACATCTCCCCATTTCTCTGCCCCCTAGAATTATTCCTTTTCATGTTACATCGTAATTAATGATTCATACAATTATAATTGTATTTTGGGGAAACAAGGCCTCTGATATAAAATAATTTATAATAATTTAATCTCTGGCATCTCGAATGTCAAATGAGGGCAAAATCTTACCTGGCAAAGACTGTAGGGTCGTGACTGCCACATAAATGGGGTGAGCATTTGTTATTTTGTTTGCTTAACACTCCCCCTTCTGAGACTGTATTTCGGGAAGCTGCTGGTTTAATATATGATTTAAAAGAGAGTTGCATTTTTTAATTTGACCTCAACTGTCTGGCACTGTGCTTGTCACCAAGCGAGAAGTTGGCGCGAGCTGGGCCAGTCACAGCACCTGATTCCCGGGCAACAAGGATTGCTCCGAGAATGCGCATGCGTCGTAAGCTAGACCAATCAGCGTCTTTCCTTGGCTTTTAGAAAAACAGAAGCCCCTAGGAAAGAGGAAGTGGTACTTTACCCTCCTGCCTGGATGCTGAGAAGATGGAACTGTGTGAACTGTAAGTGGCTCTGGTTGTAGCCTGGAGGTAAAGGTGATCTGAGGGGATGAAGGCCACCAGCAGAGAGGAGCAGAGAGGAGGAGGAGTGGGTAGAGAGAGATCTTTGACGGTGTGAGAGGATCTGGTTCTCTTGCTCAGGAGGCACCCCTCTTCCTGTGGTCTGGTATCAGCCAATGAGATCTATTGTTTTTCTTTTTTGGCGAGTTTGTGTTTCGAAGTTTTGCAACCAACTAACGCTTTGTTAGAACCAAACAGTTCTAACATGCAGATTTTGTTTTGCTTTGTTAGATAAACAAGTTAAGCAAATATGCCTTCTCTACCCTAGAATGTAGATTGCACTGTCTGCATGAGGCAGATGTGTACAGGCACGCTATATTGTTTTCCTCTAAGTTCTCTCCTACTTCAATAATTCTTCTTTATCATTTATGTAATAGGAAATTAGAAAAATAAAGTTTGAGAAATGTGTCGAGCCACCTGGCTAAGCTCAGGCAACTGCCACGCAGTCCAGTCTGCCAGACAGACTTTAATCTGGAAATTTTCTTTTAAAACTAATCAGTTTGATGCAAACGTTTTTGTTGAAATGCTTTATAGATCAGAGAAGAACTGGCTCTCTCAAAAAGCAACCTATTCATAGTAATTAACACCTTTGGGGAAAAAAATGTTTTTGTCTTGAGCACGTGACCAAAAGTAGTAATAGAACACTGAATAGGTACATTAATCAAATCAAATGTAACCTTTTGTATTAAATTCTGGAAATTTGAAGGCAGGACAACTGAAATGGATTTTACACAGCGTAGTGTAAATCATAGAGTTCTTGATGGGAGAGGGGACTTAAAAAAAGAAAATCTCCATGGCTTTGGTTCCTTGGAGATTTTTCCACAGGAGAGAGTTGGGGCCTGGTGAGCGGGCAAAAGAAAATGAAAAGAAAAAAATGATCGCGAGAGTTATAATGCTGGCACAATGTGAATGAACACCTGGGCAGGATAGGGGCAAGGGAAACCACTTTTTCTCAAATACCATCTACCATCTTTTGAATTTATTCTTGCCAGAAGTGTTCTTTCCACAAGCAAAAGGAAAAAGAGCAGAAAATGTGAAAATTTCTATCAAGTTATGCAGAGCTAAGGGCAAACCAGTATTTGCATGCCCTGACTCTCATATTTAAAACTTTATTCTGAACGCATAAGTATTTAGAAGGTTTATACAACTTTGAAGGTAAACAGGAATAGAGACATACACTGAATTTAAACTCCCTGTTTGCAACCCTTCCTTTGCCTGGAATTCAACAGATGCCTGATGGGATAGCTGGCAAGAGGCTTGGATGAAGTCACCGAGGGAACTGTTTGGCTAGTGACTCATGGTTTAAGTTTGTTTAATTGTTTTGGCAAAGTCAGTATGTTGTTCATGGGTGGAAGTAGAAATAATGAGGATATTTGGGTTGATGCTGTTTCCGATTTTTTTGAAGGAGCTGCAGTAGAATGTTTGGGTCTTAAATAAACAGAAAGGAGATTAAGAGTCCAGGAAAGAAGATGTTGGGGGATGACATCCATTCCTTAACTAAAGGTTTTAATGAAAACTGGGTTTCTCCAGGAAAAGGAATTCAATCCCCTGGAAAACAATCTTGTAGAGGAAGTGGCAGACTTTTTGATAACTGTTTCATTTGTGAATATTAAAAATACTTTGTAACTGGACATTGTTAATAGAAGCTTGTACTTTTCTCGATAACAATTTCTATTATATACGTGTGTCTATTTGTGGTGACACCTAACTTACCAATGTTCCTCAGTTATCTGCAACTTTGCCATGATTCAAAAAGTGAGAAAAAATGGGCTGAATGAGATGTCCCCACGTCCATTAACTAAAGCCCTTGCACTTTATCCATAGATGTTCTTGTGATTTTCTTCTGGTGTTTTCTCGCTTGAGTAAACTAGTGTGCCACTGTCTATCTGCTTGCATGAACCAGACCTCTAATCATTATCCCAGGCTCCTTCCGTCATCCTGGCACACCCATCCAGGCCATGCCGCATTGACCTTCTAAATAGTTCTCAAACTGTCTGCTCCCTTTCACCCGTAGGAGTTCTTCATTTATTTTGTGCAATGGAGACTTTTGGCAGCCTGGTGAAGGCCATGGGCCCCTTTTCAGAATAAGACTGAAATTCATTAAATAAAGTAGATAGGATTACAAAGGAAATTAATTATGTTAAAATGCAGTTATGAAAACATTAAAAAAATTGAATTATAATAAAATATGTGCTTCTTTATTAATGCATTGTATAATATGATATAGCGGCAGGCCTGACAACTACAGGAATTTTCAAGTAGTGACGAGTGTAAATGGTATCTTGACGTATCTGCAGCAGCTGTAATGTGATCTGAACACACCTGTGACTCCTCTTGGTTGCAGGGTCACAGGTGCTGCTGATAATACTGTGGTTTATTATCTACAATCATCATGGAAGGAAATATTAAATTTCAAACAGAAGTTGGTGAAAGTAAAGAAGTGCTTGTTTTCCCACCCAAGTTCACAGATTTCTGTGGAGCCCAGGCCTTAGTCCAAGCCACTGGATGTACTGCCACAGTCTCCTATTGGATGTACACACTTGCCCACGTCCAAACCATCCTCCATTCTGTGGCCAAGGTGGTGTTTCCAAAATGCAAAATTTATTGTCACCTGTCCCCCACTCACTTGTACCTCAGCTGCCACCATTGCTCTTAGACTGGAGACTGAAAGGCCTGGGTCTCGGCCATGGGGGTCCTGTGTCGTGGATTCTTTTTGTTCTCTTAGACCATAGGGGTTTTGCACACATGTTTCCCACTGCTAGGAAAGCTCTCTAGGCTCTTCCTCACCGAGTCAACACTTCCGGATTTCAGCTCAAACACCACTTGCTCAAAGAAGCCTCCTCTGGCCTCCCTGACCAGTTCCAGGCTCTCCACTGCATCGGAGTCTCTCATTCCTCAGAGGGGATGTTGCATTCATTTGTGCGATTCTCTGACTAATGTCTGTCTGCACCCACTGGCTGTGGGTTCCACGAGAACAGGTTCTACGCTATCCCCAGGATGGTGCCTGGCACATAGGAGACGCTCATTAAGTACTAGTAGGATGAAGAAATGAGTGAATGAACATTCCAACAAGCATTTAGCATCAGAAGGTGCAGTGGTGTCGTGGGGTATGTGTTGAGGAGGAAAGAAGAGAGTCAGAGGCAGATGACGCATGACAGCAGGGAGAGGTGATGACGGTCTCTCGTCCTCTCGCTTGAGGAGACATAACTCCCCAAACAAGCAAAGACGTAACCAAAAACAGACACCTTCTCCCCGCCCCCGAGATTGAAGCCTTTCAGTGTAACCCCCCCAAAAGAGAGTTTTATGTACATTGACAGGCACCAAGAGTACCGCTGTATTACAGGAGAGAACATTAACTTTTTTTTTTGAATTTTATTTTATTTATTTTTATATAGCAGGTTCTTATTAGTTATCCATTTTACACATATTAGTTTATATATGTCAATCCCAATCTCCCAATTCATCACACCACAGAACATTAACTTCTGTTCTAAGGTCAACCCTAAATATTGAGAAAAGTTTAAATTACATGATTGCATTCACATATTAAAAAAGAAATGTCATAAAAATCAAGACTTATTTTCGAAAAAAAACGATTATTTGTAAAATAAACTAATACATGAGGTCAGATGACTATAGCGTGTGTGTATGTGTGTGTGTGTAATATACATGTGTTTGTGTGTGTATGCTTATACATACATATTTATTTATTTCCTGGAAATATATTCTTTGATCCCAATATTTAGATATTAATTTCCTTATTAGATATAAAATATATTCCTTCAACAAAATAACTGAGAAGTAGAACATTCAGTGGGTTGATGATATCAGTGGGGAATGATATTAATGAGGCCAATTTATGGGTAATTTTCTTACAACCTGAGTGATGACATTGTATTCTGTACATGGATTTCACTCCCACCTCCAGCTAGACATGGTGCAAATGCAGGCCTAGGGGATTGGATACAAGTACATGGATGGATGGCATATATCCACCCTTGATATTTATGAAATGCCTAAGGTTGACTTGTATGACATAATTTTGAGTATCTACCATGCTCAAGGCTTGATAGGTACTAGGATATGTGGAGATCCCATAACAGCATTGGATCTGTTCTCCTATATGATCAGATGCATTCTTACTGAGATTAGACTGTTGTATGGGGTCTCCTTTATGGGAGAAAAATCTACAAATAGTAGTCTTTGGCTGGCAAAAGGCAGAGCATTTTTATTCTGAACGCCCACAGCAGAAGATGAATCATTAGGTATTCAGCCTGCACACCTTCAGCCTGTGAGGCAAAGCTTGGAGTAGAAACTCTGGAGAGGCTGCTCTCTCTGAGATGTTCCAGGAGGGATAGGAACCACTTCCTGTCCTTTGGGAAGCATCTCGCGAACATTGCTCAAGATTTGGATTCAAACAAAAAGTTAACCGATTGGCTTATCTGTTGCTCATCACTTACTTAAAGTAAAATTACATAGAGCCCTCCTTCCTCAAGGAGGAGGCCAGTCCAGTCTGGGAAAGTGATCAGCATTGTGAGCTGGAGCCAAGGGCATGGGCTACAACCTTCAGTGACTCCCTGGACTTATTTCCATTCCCTCTTTTCCACTGAGTTTGGACCCAGCAGCCTGAAACAATGTCTATGAAGCTGTCACACTCGAACGTGTCAAAGCGACTCAAGCACCTTTGGGCTGGGACCACTGAAATGATGGAATTTTATGGTCTTCCCTCCTAATGCTCATTAATGCCTCTTCAGGGAACACTTCATTTACACGTCATTTACATGCAGTTTTGGGTGAAAATTCAGTATTGCTTTTGCATGGGAGCCATGTTTTTATTTAAATAAGATGAGCCCCTTGTACCCCACGTGCAGTAAGACTTATCATGGAATTACATTACAATTTTTAACAAAAATAATTTCCAGGTTTCAAAGGAAGAAAAATAGGTTGAAACAAGAAAACATTCATATTTTGCATATGGTAATTCTTAAGAAGAATTCAGAAGAATTACAGTCTTGTGTAATGAGATTTAGCTTAGAGGTTTATTACCTTATCTATGTCTTAGGTTGATAGTAGTAATACAAATACCAATATAATGCAAACCTTGGAACAGTAAAATTATTATGTATTGTATTTACTGGGCAATTTCAGAGATTATTTATAAATATTGTTTCTGATTTCTGGGTATAGAGTTAAAAAACATGGAATATGACTTCATGCGTATACAAGAATAATCCAAATTTAAAATGAAAAAACAAAAGAATAATAATCGTCCCTGGAGATCTCATCATACCCAGATATTGAAACGGAAGAAAATTCTTTTTCAAGTCAGAGTTCTATCATGTTGAAGAAATGACTGGAGAACAGATGAGGTCTCTTTCCTTAGGCGTTAAACAAATAGAGACAAGTATTTCACTTATTTATGGTGACTATAAATGACCAGGGTGAGAAAATTTTAAAGTAATTACTGCAAGGATAATATCAATCACTTTCAGTCCATTTCTGTTTTTTAATGGGTGTGTAAAGCAACAGAACATGCAATTCGTAGACAGTTCTTTTAATTAAAGTTGGAGATGAAAGAGTTATTTGGGAGCTGTTTCTCTGAATGAAGAATATTGATATTTTCAATTGAATTCTGAATTGAGTTTCCAATAAATTGGAATGCAGGGATTTCTCTCCAACTACATGGAATATTTTAGTTATTAATGACCAATCATTTCAAGAGTGAAAAGGACTTGAACCAACTTTTGATGTGAGAGAAAGGAACCATTGTATTTCCGTTTTAAGCGTTTATTCAGCTGTAGTTTGAGACGCATTAACAATAAATAGATTTCAAAGTTAGAGTGTTGATATTATTAATTTATAGTGTAGTTGGCATTATTTAACCTGTGTAATAGCACCTCTGTCCTATGCCAACTTCATTTCCACACCTAAGGTTTAGAAATGTCATTTCCCTTCAGTAATTATGAAGCTGGAAATGACTCTTTGAACCTGGTTCACGGTTCTTTCTGCTGTTCACAGTCTTCCATGAATATAAAACCCTGGGGTATGGTTGATCTGGGGGAATGTTTATTTCTGGTCCACACATCTTGAGATAGGATGTGTCAACGGGCCTGCATTGTATAAAGGTGCCTGAACACTGTGAGGGGGTTTGTGGTCCCTCACATATAATAATACCAGAAAAGGTATTATTATAAAGCGGCAGAAGAAAAATGGAAAATACAAAAACCCAAAGAAAATTCCCCCAACAGCACAACAAAAAGATTTTCTGTAGCCACGGAGAGCCCTTCAGTACCCAAATCCCACCTGAACAGCGGCGTTCATTCACACGCCTCACGAACAGCTGAGTGCAGAGCCGGCTCTAGATAAAATAGTGATGCAGGTCTCTGGTTTGTCTTCGGCTTGTTTAGCCTCCCAGGTCAGCACTGTCCTCCCCCCCACCCCGCCCCCCCCAGGAGCTTCACTTCTACTCTTTTTCCATTTCAGGCACTGAGCATCCCGTTTGCTCTTTTAATCCTCATGTAGGTAGCAAAGCCTGCCCTCCAGGACCCAGAAGCACAGAACCCAGAGCCGTTGTTGCTAAGCCCAGAGACACAGCAGAATCTGTAAGAATGTCAACAGATGCTGTAAGGTCACCTAATCAGCTGTGTACTTTGCTCATTTAGGCTATACTTTCACATATGCCCTTTCAGCTCACATAAAGCAAGAGAAATGATGGCTGGAGGTTGGACATGTAGGGACTGAGGCCATGAAGAGGGACGCAGAGATGAAACTTTGTGTGTTCTTGTTTGCTCATCTTTCTTAAAAATTGATTTCACAAAGAATTTCTTCATTTTAATCTTATAGAACCAACACTTGGCTTTGTTGATCATCTCTATTTTTTTGTGTTTTCCATTTCATTCATTTCTGCACTTATATTTTTATCAACTTCTTTTTTTCCGAATGTACTAACTTGGATGCTTAGCTCATTAACTTTTGGTTTTTAAATGATCTAACATAAGCATTTAAGGATATACATCTCTGTGTACTATTGTTGCTACATCCACAAGGTTTGATAGGTAGTGTTTTCATTATCATTAATTTCTGAGTATGTCTAAATTTCCATGACTTTTTTCTTGAGTTATTAGAAATTTGTTCTTAAAAGTTTCAAATATGTAGGTCCCCCCCGGCCCCCACTATCGCTTTGCGATTGGCTTCTGATCCCTCAGTATTGAATTGTTTTGTGGTCAGAGGGCAGGTTCTGTTTGACATGGATTTTCTGAAATTTGCGGAGACTTGCTTGTTGGCCTAGAATTGTGGTCAGTTTTTATCAATGTCCCATGCAGATCCTTGGGAAGAATGTATACTCTTTACTTGTTGGATCCAGGCTTCTATCTGCATCCAGTGAACTAAACCTAAAAATGATGTTGTTCAGATCAGCTGTGTCTGTGCTGGCTCTTCTTCCTTTGCCCCTCCAGACGTTCTGTCTAAGTTTCCTCACCCTGCTTGTGCTGCAGGAGGCTGACTGTATGCACTCAATCAACCCTAGCTTCCTTGGCTCAGCCATTGGGGATGTGGGTAGGAGATCGGAAAGAGGTAGAGAGAAAGGTCCGAATATTAACTCATCCAGCTCCCTCCTTCTTGGGCATTTCAGCAAAGACTGCAGTCCTCTGAAGAAGGCCACCGAGCTTGTCAGGCACTATCTCCTTCAGCTACAGCTCTCACTGGTGTTGGTGACCGAGTCTTTTAGGCCTAGGTGGGGTAAGCTGCCCCTGTTGCTAGCCCTGCATGTGCTTCTGCATCCATCCCTGGTTGGGGTCCCTTAACCTCACCCATACCTTGTGAATATTTAATTAAACTCTCTCTCTTCACCTCATCTGAGTGTGGCATCACTGCTCAGATCTGCTAAGATCTGACTGATACAATCTCTGGACTCATTTTTGCTGTGTGACTTAAGAACTGAGAGAGGTGGGATGAGACCTTCCATTATGACAGTGGACTTGCTAAGTTCTATGCTTTATATATTTGGGGGGGCTATTTTTTAAAGTGTATACACATTTAGATTTGTTCTATCTTCCTGGTGAAGTGAATCTTTTGTCATAATATAGTGGCCTTCTCTATACTTTTTGGTCAGGATTCTTTATATTTTTAAGAATTATTGAGAACCCCAGAGGTTTATGTTTATATGGGTTATATCCATATTTACCATGTTAGAAACTAAAAAAAGATTAATTATTTATCAATTCATTAAAAATAATAGTAATAAACTCATTACATGTGAACATAACATTTTAAAAATTAAAAAGTTCTGTTTTCTGAAACAAAAAAATTAGCGAGAAGAGTGGCATTGCTTTACATCTTTGTAAATCTTTTTAAATTCTGGTTTATTCAAAGATAACTGAATTCTCATTTCTGTTTCTGCATCTAATCTGTTGGGATATGTTTTTTGGTTGAAGTTGAAGTATATGAAAAAAATCCCGCTTTACATAGATATGTCGTTGGAAAAGGAAGCAGCATTGTCACAGCCTTTTCAGACAATCATGTACATTCATCTCTGATACCACTCTAAAACTCAACAAGGGGTGGTTCCTTACAGGTTAGTTACAATATGAAATCTGAAAATAGATCAGTGAACTTTTCATATTCTGTTAAAACTCATTGATCTGTCTTGTACTTTGAATGGATCTCTTGCCCATGCATGATGTTGTGTTGTTTTTCATTTGTGTTGTTTGGGAAATATTGGTCCACTGAGCTATGCACGTCTTCTAAATGTTGACACATTCTGTTATACAGTATAAAAAACTCCCCACATTTGTGCCATGCATTGAACATAATGAACTAATTCTAGCTTCCACTCTGCTTTCAATTCACTGTCCTTAGTTTTCTCATGCGTAAAATGAGGGTGATGATATGCTTTTCTCCCAGGGTGTCTTGGAGGAAGAAATGAAGTCATGGCAGTGAGGGCTCAGAGGCAATGGAAACAGCTGGAAGGATGGAAAGATTAGAAAATTGTGTCCTTATTGCCTTTTCTCAAAAACGTCTTGTTGTTAACATTTTAATAGAGTAAATGCAATGATTATATTATCATTAATATTCTTCTATTCATAAAGTAATTGATATAATATTCACTTTTTGCCATGGGGAATCAAAGTAATTCACTTTCTTATTTATTTATTTATATTTATTTAATAAATTTATTTATTTTATTTATTTTATTTATTTTATTTTTGGCTGTGTTGTGTCTTGTTTGCTGCAAGTGGGCTTTCTCTAGTTGCAGAGAGCGGGCTTCTCCCTGCGGTGGCTTCTCTTGTTGCAGAGCATGGGCCCTAGGCGTGCGGGCTTCAGTAATTGTGGCTCGCAGGCTCTAGAGCGCAGGCTCAGTAGTTGTGGCACATGGCCTTAGTTGCTCCTCGGCATGTGGGATCTTCCCGGACCAGGGCATGAACCTGTGTCCCCTGCATTGGCAGGCAGATTCTTAACCACTGTGCCACCAGGGAAACCCAGTAATTCACTTTCTGAGTGAACAAAGGAACACATTTGGCTCATTGATGTCTTTAGTTTTCTTTAATTAGCGTTTTCTGAGAAAGTCTACTTTCACTAATCAGGTTGACCTTTTCATTGTATGGATAAGGTTAGCTGAGAATCTAAGAAGTTTGGTAACTTGCCCAGAGACCTATATCATGTGAAAGGCAGACTTAAGTCAATGCCTTCATTTTCTGACACCACTGTTTGCTTCACTATATTGACTCTCAAAGTTCCATTGGTGGCATTTTGAGTATCTTCAGAGGGAGGAAGAGAATGTATGTGTCTTATTTTTGTTTTTTGATTTCCGGGTTTCTAAAATCCTATCATCTGTTCCACTGGTTCTTTCTGAATTCATGGCAACCTTTTGAACACTTGAATTTTTTGCCAGCACCCTTGAAGGTCAAAGAAAAAAAAAAGAAAATTGAAAAATGTTTTAAACAGTTATCACATTATTTATTTGCCGACTCTTTTAGCACCAAATGCTGTTTGCATAGAGTTGTTAACTGGCTGGGCTACACTGTCTTGTAAATTCATAGGGGTAAAGGCCTAGTGAGTTGCGTTGAACGTGGGATCTCTCTTCCAGGCTGGCTTGACATTATCCTATACCTGTTTCCTTCTACTGGCAGGAACTTGTACCAGGCCCCAGGCTGCATACTGTGACCCATTCAGCTCAAGATTTTATCTGGCAGGCATTGCCTGTATGTGTTCTCATTTACAGCAAAAATACAGTTTACACTTTGATCGAACTTTGATGGTACCCCTGGCAGGGTTCAAGGTTCACCGGGGTACCACACACACAGAGAACAAGTGGGATGCAAGCGGTTGCCATAGTGAAAGCCCTAAGGATGTCAGGCCCTGCCTCACTGCCTCTGCCTCCCACAACTCCTTTCCTAGGGATCATCATGAACCCCTTATACAATTGGTCCTACCCTGCCAGGAAGTATAGCGAAGGTTCAGTATTACCCCTCCTTCACTCCTTTGCTTATTCAGTGGGGCTTAGGTTGGATTTTCTCTCTCCTTGTCCCAACAGATACAATCAGTTAGTCTCATTTGTTCCTAAGGTACATTTACTATCAGTCAACCCCTTGGCCCAAAGAAAGAATAGTCTGGTGTCCAAGTTGCTCTTGGATAATCTTCTCCTGCAACCCCCCAGCCTGCCTCCTTATCCCCCACCCCTTTCTATGACTCTGTTGGCCTCTTCTGAACCCTCATGTGGTATTTAAGGGCCTGATTTTGGACTTAATTTTGCTGCTGCTTCTCTTTAGGGTTGGAATCTTACCTTGAGAGTAGGATGGGACAAGAGCATGGGGCTGGGTGGGGTAGGGGGAGTGGAATTGAGAATTTATCCTCACGTGTTGATTTGTTTATAGTGAAGATGTTGAAACCCATATTCCAGCCCCAATGAAATATTTTCTAGAATCATTCCCAGAAAACACACACACATAGACACACACACGTTGAATTTTGCCCAAGGGGCAAACTCTTTAAAGGTATAAAGGATACAACTTGGGGCAAAAAAACACATTCTAAACTTTAGCCCTAAGACTGGACCCAAAATGAACATCCCTTCCCCCTAAAAGAGTAAACAAAAAAAAGTCCCCCCAAAACATCAAATCAACAAAACAGGCTCGCAAACAACTGGCAGGTTCAGACTCATTTTTGCAGCTAATGATACAAATACCAACCAAATCTGACTGAATCTTGAGCCATTCATTTGGATGCAGAAAATCCTCTACAGTGTGAGAGAAACCGAAGATACAAGAGCCACCAAATTATTTGAAGAGAAAATGAGCCAGATACCCAACCAAACAAAACAATATGGAAAAGAAACGTCTGAATACACTGAGTTATGTAAGAGTCGGAGAAAGAATTCATAAGGTTTCTGGAAACACAATTTCATCAAGAGCTGAAGGAAAATGAAAAGGAAGACAGCAGGCGTAATTGCCGTGAGCAATCGTTTCCCGCTGAGACAGAAGAGTTTTACCATCAGCTCTGTGAGAATACATCCAGGCAAATACAGAAAACATGGAAATAAATACTTCTCATAAAATCAGGATGGGAGGACAAAAGGGTACCCAGAGACATTCCATGTGTAGCAGAAAAGAGAGTGGGCAAAGGCCAGATAAGGTGATAATAGAAAAAGAGAAGTGAGAAAATTACATCTGTGTGAGCATCATTAGGGTGAATGAAGGAAAGCAGGCCAATGGAAGACACTTAAAATGTAACAGAGCAAAGCATCCAGACGCCACAGGTCAAATCCTGTTAGAGCAAATGGTGTCACAGAGAAAATCCCTTTACAACAGAAGAGGGAGGAGTGTGAGCGCGGGAGGGAAAGTGGCAGCTAGAAGTCAGGAGAATTGGCCCAGGATTCTGGTGCTTTCCCTGCCCGCCCCCCGTTTCTGTGGGTCCACTTGCTAACCTTTCTGGTCTGTAACATCAAGGACTTAGCCCCGAGGAGTGATCTGTAACCTTTTGGCAACCTGACCCCTTTAAGAATCTGATGAAATTTATGTCTTCTTCCGAGGCAGGTTCACATGGGCTTATACTAGATATTTCATACCATTTCCAGAGGGTCGTGTATATTTTGAAAGGAGACACTGGACTTTAAGTTTAGTATTGTAACCTTGACTGGTCTCTTATAGCTCTTCCAGCTTGGAAAACCTATGTTCTAGGATTTCCAGGTGGCTAAGGGTCTGTTATTTGGAATAGTATTTAACTTAGCACGGCAGCGGCACAAGGCAGGTAGTTGGAGCTTGTGTAAAGAGTCCTACTATTCAGCGTGAGATGCAGATGAGGGAGGCACTGCCGGGGGGTTATTAAGTTGGTTTACGATGCTTCGGTCCTTTCTTTCCTAGCAGCACCGGATTTTCTAATCCACTCTCTATTTCAGCGAAATTTAACCTCAGGGCATGTCTTGGCTCAATCCTTTGTATTTTGATTTTCTCCTGTTCTTTGCCTTGTCCCATCCTCTCGCTTTCCTTTCTCAGAACTTCTCTCCTCATCCTCCTTTCTCTGACTTTTTTTAATGAAGGGATGTAGTGATTAAAGCTAGTGCCTGGAAGGTGGACTTTAGAAAGAACTTTCCATGTGCCAGAGGTGGTGTGCGTCAGAGAGAACTGTAAAGAAATGAGACAATCTCTGCTCTCAAGGAATTTTTTTAAAATAAAGTTATTTATTTTATTTATTTATTTTTGGCTGCGTTGGGTCTTCGTTGCTGTGCGCGGGCTTTCTCTAGTTGCAGCGAGTGGGGGCTACTCTTCGCTGCGGTGCATGGGCTTCTCACTGCGGTGGCTTCTCTTGTTGCGGAGAATGGACTCTAGGCATGCGGGCTGCAGTAGTTGTGGTGCGTGGGCTCAGTAGTTGTGGCTCACGGGTTCTAGAGTGCAGGCTCAGTAGTTGTGGTGCACGGGCTTAGTTGCTCTGCGGCATGTGGGATCTTCCTGGCTTAAACCCATGTCCCCTGCATTGGCAGGTGGATTCTTAACCACTGCGCCACCAGGGAAGTCCCAAGGAATTTTTTAATGTAGTTGGAAGATATGAAGACATGAAAAGTGGAATAGTCATAAAGTGTGAGATTATAAGAGAGAAAATGACAGTCCAAGAAGTGTCTTCAGAAAGTATGCCTGTCGTGTGGAGGAACCTCTTGGGTCATTCATGCTACAGGTTTAAAGGAAGGTGAGTCAATGGGGCTGGGAAGGCTTCATGGAAGAGGTCCCTCTTGGTGTTGGGCAGGGGCCAGGCCTGGAAGGTTATATATGGTTAGGATGGTTGGGAAAGTTCAGTGGAGAAGGAGGTGAGCGCTATAACAAAATACCACAGGCTACGTGGTTTATAAACAACACACATTTCTTTCTCACAGTTCTAGAGTCTGGAAAGTCCAAGATAAAGGTGCTGGCAGATTCAGTGTCTGGTGAGAGCCAGCTTCCAGGATCATAGACCACTGTCTCTTCACTGTGTCCTCATGTGGTGGAAGGGGTGAGGGAGCTCTCTGGGGTCTTTTTCACAAGACCCCGTAGTGATAGGTATCCCTCGGTAACCACGGGGGATTTGTTCCAGGAGTCCCTTCTGATATGAAAATCTGCAGATGCTCAAGTCCCTTACATAAAAATAGCACAGTACAGTTGGCCCTCTGTATCCCTATTCATGAGAGCTCCACCCTTCTGACCTAATCACCGCCCAAAGGCCCCTTCTCCAAATATCATCCCGTTGGGGATTAGGTTTCAGCATATGAATTTTAAAGGGACACAGACATTTAGACTAGAGCATTCTTATTCAAATTCATCTTGGTTCTGTCTCTTCCAGGGCCCTGGCTGGAAGCACTGCCTCCCAGTCTGTAACTCAAATTACAGTTTAGAAGACAGTGCACATGGTAGGCCACATAAAATGGAGCCAACCTTTGGAGTAAGGAAAAAAGCACTTTTTCTGCATCTACTAGGAAATGAAAGAAAAACTGGAGTGCCTACTTTTTAAAAAAACCCCATTCATTCATTCAGTATTCATTTAGCACCTAATATGTGTCAGGCGCTGTGCTACACTGTGGGGATACAGCAGTAAACGAGACAGAGGTGGCTGGACCTCTTGGAGCTTAGTGAAGGAAAGCCAGACACCAGCTTATGCTCTATATGCAGAGGATGGCTGACTGCAAGCACTGTTGCTCTTCCTGATTTCAGGTCAGTTTAGAAGTCTGATACAACCCACCTTTATTCTATCAAGACCTGTTCCATTATTCAGTTGGTAGTTGGTTGGTGGGGGCCATGGTGAGCAGCCACTTATCCCGGAGCAGAAGCTCTGATGCTGGAAAATGACAAACATACTGAGAGAACATATAGATCAAAACAGGAAGTGGAATTTCAGCATTCAGTTCCAGATTAATGAAGCCAGCAGTTTGGCAAGAATACAACATAGAAATCCTCCCGAGGGTTGGGAGAGGGACATTGTAGCGATTGGTGATTTTATCGAGAATACAGATAGCAGGTAGGAACAAGTAGGGCTTTTGAAAAAATGCCTAAAACTAGGCAGCCCAACAAGAGATAAAGAAAATGCACAGTAAAGAAGCAAAATAATAAAATACTGTAATTTGGCCTCCCAGCATGAAGGAGGGAAGCTGAGAGTAGAAGGATGGATTAGAATTCATGAGTCATTTGTTTGGTTTTGAACTGATGGAGCTGTGGCTGATGGGAGAGCTGGTTGTTCTTCCTTCCAGCGCCGGGATCTCTGCTGAGTGGACCTGCTATCTCGTACTTTCTCCTACGAGGCTAACCATTTTTTAAGCAACAACTTTGGGCCCGGCACTGTGCTGGGTGTTCATGTGTATTCTCATCTTCACAAAGTCCTGCAACAAATAGATGAGGACGCCAGGGTTCAGAGATGTCTCTAAGGTAACTCAGCGAGCGTGGAGGCCACAGCCAATCCCAGTCTTTCAGGCTCCTTTATTGGCACCTCTCATATCCCGTGGCTTCCTGTGCCCTTTGGCACTTGACAAATGACCTCTGGTGGAGATGCAAAGCAAAAGCCTCATGAAAGTGAGCTCCCCGAGGCTTCCCTGGTGGCGCAGTGGTTGAGAGTCCTCCTGCCGATGCAGGGGACAGGGGTTCGTGCCCCGGTCCGAGATGATCCCACATGTCGCGGAGCGGCTGGCCCGTGAGCCATGGCCGCTGAGCCTGCGCGTCCGGAGCCTGTGCTCCGCAACGGGAGAGGCCACAACAGTGAGAGGCCCGCGTACTGCAAAAAAATAAATAAATAAATAAAAAAAAAAGTGAGCTCCCCAGAGCCTTACAGTCTAGAAACATCCCTTCCCTTGGATAAAAGGCAGGGACATCCTTTTAGTTACCTACTTCTGGGGCTGCCTTAAATGAGGGTATACTGAGGACGTGATTTAAGAAACAGGTTGATTCTTGAAGTGCCAGAGAGTAGGAAAGTCCTTAAAGCCAAACCAAACCACATTGACTGTGGGCATGTCAAAGGGAGACTGGAACCCACTGAAAGAGCTTCAACAGCCAAAGCTGGAAGATTTTGAGTGATAAAATATTGTTGGATTATAACCCAAAGTATAAATAAACGTCCAAGAGTCCATACTGATATAAATAAAGGATTGGGTAAATAAACAAACAGAGGGAAAGACACAAATGTCCTGTGCAGAAGAATTCCAAATAATTTATGTAGATTCTTCACCCTGAAGGAGGCAGTTTAACTCTCCGCTCATAACTGTGGGCTGTGCACAGTGACTGCTTTCCAAAGAGCACAGTGTGGAAAGGGGAGCAGAAACAGTAACTTTATAGTGGAGAAATCTGACAGATATCATAGATATTCAAGGTCAGCATCAACAGTGATAAGTGATGTTGCTAGTACGCACTCTTTTTTTTTTTTTGCGGTACGCGGGCCTCTCACTGCTGTGGCCTCTCCCGTTGCGGAGCACAGGCTCCGGACGCGCAGGCTCAGCAACCATGGCTGACGGGTCCAGCCGCTCCGCGGCATGTGGGATCTTCCCGGACCGGGGCACGAACCCCTGTCCCCTGCATCGGCAGGCAGACTCTCAACCACTGCACCACCAGGGAAGCCCTAGTATGCACTCTTGATACCATTGTGATGAAAACAGCACTTTACCTCTGGTCTTTCTCCCAAACCCCCATAATCCCAATAGAAGGGCATTCTGCAAAATAACTGCCCAGAATTCCTCAAAACTGTGCAAGTTGTCAAAGACAAAGAAAGTCTGAAAAACTGTCAAAGCCAAGAGGAACCTAAGGAGAGCTGATGGATGACTAAATGTAATGTGGGCTCCCGGATGGAATCCTGGAACAGGAGAAGGACATTTGGTTAAAACTAAGGAAATCTGAATAAAATATGGACTTTAGTTTAAAATAATGTATCAACACTGGTTCATTAATTGTAATGCATGTATCATGTTAATGTAAGATGTTAATAATAGGGAAAACTAGGTATAGGGTATATGGGAACTATCTATAACTCTTTCATATTTAATGTAAATCTGAAACTGTGTTCAAAAGTAAAGTCTATTTTATTTATTTTTGTTTTTTTTAATTTTTTTTTTTTGGTTTTTTTTTTGCAGTACGCGGGCCTCTCACTGTTGTGGCCTCTCCCATTGCGGAGCACAGGCTCCGGACACGCAGGCTCAGCGGCCATGGCTTACAGGCCCAGCCGCTCCGTGGCATGTGAGACCTTCCCGGACCGGGGCACGAACCTGTGTCCCCTGCATTGGTAGGCGGACTCTCAACCACTGCGCCACCAGGGAAGCCCTCATTGACTCACTTTTTTGCCTACACAGCCCCTTCCCAGAAAGCCCTTGTACAATTTTGTCAACCCCAATCCTTTCTTTTTTTCTTCCTTCTATTCACTTAAACACCTCTTCCTTGAGCACTAATTATGTGTCTTGCAGTGTGCTAGCTGCTGGGTCTCTATAACACTTATATTCCAGTAGGAAAGACAGATGATTAAGGTAAACTGATGCATGATTACAAATCATAAGCACCTTGAAGGAAACAGAGCACTAAAATAGACCATAAGGAGAGGGGTTCTAATTTAGATGGGGTGGTCAGCAGAGGCCTTGCTGAAGGGAGGACATTTCAGCTGAGGCCTGAAGGATGACAAAGAGAGGTCATGCGCAGTTCTTGTAGAGGGAACAGCATGTGTGAGGGCTCAGAGGCAAGAAGGAGTTTTGCATGTTTGAGGCACTGAACGATTTCCAGAGCGGCTGAATGTGATGACGGAGGGAGAGGGGCACGGAATGAGACTGTGGAAATAAATTCAGCCGGTACCTGATGGCTAACAAACACCTCACGCTTAACCCGCCTACACAGACCTGTTAGTTCTTTCCCCCAGGAGTGGCCCATCTCGGTAAGTGGTACCACCATCCACAAATCAAGGGGCTACCTTGCTTCTTCTCTTTCTCTTGTCTCCACATCTCCTTCGGTCATTCCTGTGGGCTCCACTCTAGCATACGTCCTTCTCACCACCTCCATTGCCACAGCCATCCGTGGCCCAAGCCGCCATCTAATCTCAGACCTTCTCTCCTACCTTTTCCCATTAGACTCCGGCTTTCTTCTGGCTTTGAATGTGCTGAACTGGTTTCCACATCAGGCATTTGCAGTTCTTCCCCTGATCGTTCCACGGCTGGCTCTGCCTCATGACTCAGGTCTTACCTCAGTTCTCACCTCCTCTGAGAAGGCTTCTCCCTCACGTCTCCCTCACCTCCTCTGAGAAGCCTTCTCCCTCACGTCTCCAACCCCAGTTATTTTCTGCTCCATTAGCCTATTTTACCCCTTACAGTGTTTGTCAGGAATGGACGTTATCTGACCTCTTTATCAGTCTATGGTGTCTGTCTTTCACATGAGAATGTTAGTTGCTTGAGGGCAGACGTTGTCTGGTTTGGCACCCAGAGGGTGCTGTCACCCCTCTCTCAGGTCTCGACCAACAGCCAGCCCAGGTGGGCTGGGGCTTCGAGGAGGGCCAGCTCCTCCCACTAGCGACAGGCCGGAGGCTGAAGACCCCGATGGCCCTGATGGTTGCTGTAAACTTGGACAACTTACTCCTTACGCCTCAGTTTTCTCCTCTGGAAAGCGACGAGTTTGAACTTGATGGCTTCCAAGTGCAAAGATTCTATGACTGATTATTGCTCGTGAACATCAGCTGGGAAAGAGATTTGGCAGAGGGGCTTCTGAAACTACTAACCCTACCTAAATGGAGTTGCTTTTTGTTTGTTTATGCCTGTGATTGGTGTAAAAGGAAAAGCGCAGAAGAGCATTCACTCCTCTTGGCTAAATAAAGGCTTTCCCAGTGAGCCCATCCCTCTGGAAAACTCCAAAATTGGAAGGTTCTGATTTGAGTTCTTGCCCAAAGACCTGCCTATAGACTATATGCGTCTCTTCTAAAATCAGGTTTTTCTTCAATTTAGAAAACAAATGTTCACATTTTATAATATTTGCCTCCAGTGTTTCCAGTTGTCTTAATAGTAAATAATGTTAACACTTATATTTTATTCTACCAGAACTCAGATGAAAGGAAATATAAACTATAGTTTATATTTTAAGCAGCAACTCAAGTTGAAACCTCACTGTCTCTGGCCCTTTGACCCCTCCCGGAGAGAAAACGATGGTTTATATGTTCTGTTGAATATTGCAGCCATACCTTTTCCCTGAATACAAATAAGATTTATTGATTTCCCCATTCAACAAATATTTGGAGAACCTGCTAGGTTAGAACAATTGTGTTACGCGCTGATAGGAACCTCTGAGCGAACACACGAGGCTTGACAACAGTTTGTTTGTTTGTTTTTTCCTTTTTTCCTCACTGTAGCGTGATTGGGTGGCTAGCTGGCTTTTTTTGTTGGGGGACCCATGTTGGATTATTCTTTGAAGCTGTTCAATTTCTCTATAAAGGAGTCCCTGAATCTTTCGTTGGGGTGTGATTGGGGTTGGAGGGAGGATGGCGAAGTATGTGCATGGCTGCCAGCATCCAGGAGCAGGACAGGGCAGTGAGCCAGGGGTCTCGCCATTCAGCAGGCAGACGTTCATGGAACCCCCATTTTTTGTCCTATAGCTTGCTCCCTCCATCCTTCATGCCTCTCTGCCTTAATTTCTCCAGGGTGTATAGCTTTGATCTGTAGAATGGTAGGTCAGAAGAGAATCTGGGGATCTACCCTGCTGTCCCTCAGCCTTCCACTCGGTTCCGTGTCCCCCTCATGCCTTAGCCACGCCGTCCTAGGCCCCTGGGGCTTCAGCCCCTTTGTCTTCCTGAGGTTTTGCGGGAGCAACTCAGTTTGCCCCTCATTGCCATCCCTCTCTGCAGGGACTCTGCTGAGTCAGATACCATCCCCCCATCCACTTTCCATCTCCTGAATTTTGTTGACATTTTTTTGTACATAACTGTGTCCTTATCCTCATGAGTTTCTATCTATTTCATTTCTTTGAGAAGGGAAGTGAGGTAAATACATGTGTCCAAGCTGAATATCTCACTGAGGATCCCTAAGTGTTAGCTCCAGGAATCTCTCTCATTTCTCCTAGCGATTCTACGAGGTAGACCACTTTACAGGAGGGGCATCTAAGGCAGAAAGGGGAACAAGGTCTGACATCTAGGAGGGAACTAGGCTCCACAGGCAGGGTTTTCTGACTCCAAAGCCCAGACCCTTGAATTTTATGCTAAATTGCCTTCTGTTAAGATGGAGTCCAGTTTGCTTTTAGCTTAGCCTGATACCTTATCTTCTTACACAAAAACAGTATGCTTCTTTTCCCAGGCAGGGTAATGGTGAGAAGCTTAGTTGGTGTCTGGGGAAAGAAATATAGTCACAACCTCAAAAATTACTTCCTGTAGGACATACAAAAATTTTTTATTTTTCTATTTGAACCACAGTATTGCTATGGAAACTTATGTAAAAATAGATTTGTCATTAAAGGAATTTTCTAGTGATAGCACAGAACTGTTTTCCTTTTTCTCCAAGAGGGCAAAATCACTGCCCAGGTGATGCTTTTCCTTGGTCCAGAGTCAACACTTGATGTTGGTTGAGTCGTCGTTTTGCTTTGCTTGCACAAGAGTCTCAATGCTCTCACGCCAGGTTTTTTTTTGCGCTACACGGGCCTCTCACTGCTGCAGCCTCCCCCGTTGCGGAGCACAGGCTCCGGACACGCAGGCCCAGCGGCCATGGCTCACGGGCCCAGCCGCTCCGCGGCATGCGGGATCCTCCCAGGCCGGGGCACGAACCCGTGTCCCCTGCATCGGCAGGCGGACTCTCAACCACTGCGCCACCAGGGAAGCCCATCCCCTCACTTTTTACAGGCCCCAGTTCTGACTGCCTCTTAGTCTTGAAGAGACCCAGAGCTCCTTTTTCCCTTCACGTCTCCTCACAAGGATAGAGGTGCAGAGAGGATGGAGGCTCATCAGAGGCTGACAGTGTTGATGACAAGGTGATCTGATGGGAAAGCAAAGCAGGGTGTAGACCCTGCCCTGGGTTCCCACGCACTTGTGCTCAACCGGCAGCGCCCCGTGACTGTCTCCTCTCTGGGTCTAAGTTTTATCTGCAGACCCTTCCAGGCCTTGTGGGTGTCACCAAAGGGTTAGGTAATGAGTTGGAGAACACAAGCCCTCCTCCTAGCTACCCTGCACCCATCTCAGCAGCCTCAACGGGCTGCCACATAGTTCGTTCTTTTATCCGATAAGCCCTTGGGACTTGGCCCACTTGTCTCTCATTTCCAAATTCTCCCTCTCCTGGAGCTGTCTCCAAAGCAAGCTGTGTCTTTTCCATCAACCCTACTTCCTTGCTGTCACTGAAATACATGCACAATATTTTTCATTTGTAAGGGCTTCTTACTGTTAGTCTCTCAGGGGAGCTGACACAAGTAACACATATTTGGATAGGAACGTAGACTAAGAAAAAGCAGTTGTGCCTTGTTCCAGGTTTTACCCTGAGTTACAAATGGCCTGGGCTTCTTCTCATCCCCTTTTCTACACCCGCCTTCTAGGTGGCATTGTGCGAATCCTCCAGGGTTTGCCTGTGGTGATTGTTCTGTCCAGCCTTCTCCAGGTTGGATGCTGAGCTGAACTTCTTAGATTTGGGGTTGGTGTCATTTCCAGGATGGACAGTCACATTTCCCGACAGTATCTGGGCTCCCTGTGGAAGGCTCTTCTTTACCTGGACCTTGACTCCCTTCTGGCCTTTTTACCTGGGTCTGGCAGCCTCCTTTGGTGTCTCTTGGTGGTCCTCGTGGCATCAGCCTCTGGACGTCCTCCCCTGGGCCCTGGCCCTCTCCTCTCTTCCCAGTTTGGTTTGAGTCTAACTGAGCCATGGGGAACTTGTTCCTGCTTGTTCCAGTCTTAGGTGAATAGGACCTGCTCCTTCAGCTATTGCTTTATAACATTTTTTCGGGGGGCCCCCCAGAGGATCTTATGAATAACCATTGTTGCAGAATGACCCCAAAATGGGGGTAAGAGAGTCTAATGGTTAAAGGAGCAGGCTCTGGAGTCGGATGACCTGGCTTGTGGCTGGGCTCCACCACGGAGCAGCTGTGTGACCTTTAGACATTGACTTAGACAGTTAAAGTGGGGACATGCATATCGAATATATCGACATAGGTGGTTGTCCAGAAGGTTGCACATCAAGCTCTTGGAATAGGACCTGGCTTGTGGAAGGTGCTTGGTCAACGTGGCTGTGATGATCCCTGCTTTAGAGGTGGGGAAACTGAGACCTGGAGAAACCGGGTTACTTCCTCAAGGTCACCCAGCCAGAAGTGGGAGCCGAGGTCCAAGCCCAAGGTGGACTGGCGCCGGAGTCCTCTCCCTTAGCCAGTGTGTGGTACCAGCTCACCTCCAAGGGCTGACCTACATCCACTCCCCGTGACAGCTCCCACACGGCCTTCTAGCTTTTGGGCATGTTCCCTGCTCTGTTACCAGTGCGCTGACCGGGCCTCAGGGAGACCGAGGGGCAGAGCCTACTGGCCGGCCAGTGCACACTGAACCCGCCAGTCCCTGCTGGCCCATCACTCCCTCCACACGCTCGCTTTGTTCTCTGTGCTCCATCATCCAGGTACATCTGTTGCCCTTAGGGGAGTGCTCTCTAATAATACCCAAAGCTTAAAACCCACAGCACAATAACCGGCACTATTTCCACCCAGGGAGGTGGGGGGCTCCCTTGCACAGGTACAGGTGAACCAGTTCAGGGGCAAAAGAGTGACATTTGGGGCTTTTGTCCAGAACTCAGAACACACGGTCACTCATTTATTTTTAAGTTTGAAATTGTTCAGGAAACAACGTTCCAAGGCCTCGATCGTTCAGGTTTTGTCCAGGTTCATAAGGAAAGTTTTGAAATACCACAGGAAAGTTCAAGTCGGGGGAGAGAGTGCCCAGAGGAGGGAATGGGGGAGAGAGAGCTTTTCTTAAGAGCGGGAAGGATGGACGATCTGGGAACCTAGCTGGGCTTTGTCATGTTTCTGACCCCACTGTGAAGCCTGAGCTGGTTTGGCCAAACCGCAGCATGTGGGGGCGTTGCTTTGAAACAAGCTTTGTTACGTAGGGAACATACAGGAGAAATTTAATTTTGATAAATTGCAAGACTGTGATCCCTTTTTCTTTTTGGTTTGAGAGTTCTAGCATTTTGCTAGAAAGGCAGTGTGGAAACAAGTAGGAGCAGTGACTCTGGCCGCAGGAAACCTGGGTTCCTGTGCGGGCAAGTCCTGGAACTCCCCGGGCCTGGGGTTCTTTCCTGGCCGGGGCTTGTGCTCCAGAAGCTGGCACGGCAGCCACACCCGAAAGAGCAGCTTCTTATTATCTTGTTTCGGGGACACCTATGTCAGGAACCAGAGTCAGGTATAATTTCATAACTTGGAATTCCCTACTGATGCTTCATGAGACACCCTTTCAGAACGGATACTGGCTCTTCACTTCAGGCATGAATATAGTTAAATGAATTTGATGAGAGAGCACAATCTCTACCTTGATCTTTTTTTTTTTAATTAATTAATTAATTATATTTATTTTTGGCTGCTTTGGGTCTTCATTGCTGTGCGCAGGTTTTCTCTAGTTGTGGCGAGCGGGGGCTACTCTTCGTTGCGGTGTGCGGGCTTCTCACTGCGGTGGCTTCTCTTGTTGCAGAGCACGGGCTCTAGGTGCATGGGCTCCAGTAGTTGTGGCACGTGACCTCAGTAGTTGTGGCTCACGGGCTCTAAAGCGCAGGCTCAGTAGTTGTGGTGCACGGGCTTAGTTGCTCTGCGGCATGTGGGATCTTCTCAGACCAGAGCTCGAACCCATATCCCCTGCATTGGCAGGTGGGTTCTTAACCACTGTGCCACCAGGGAAGTCTGCTACCTTGATCTTTTAAATGGGGACCTGTTACTCTAGTGGACATAAGGGGTAAAACGTTTGCTGCTTTTTAAAAAGCTTTTTAACATAATAGTTTATCATATTTACAAAATAGAAATTAGGAGAAACATTTAAAAAAGGATATGTAATGCAATATTATTTTTTTCATTTCTAAAAAGTTTTTATTATGGAAATTGTACACGTATACACAAAAGTAGACAGAATGGTAAAATGAACTCCTGTTGTGGACTGAATGTTTGTGTCCCCTTCTAAATTCATAAGTTGAAAGTCTAATCCCCAGTCATGGCATTTGGAGTTGGGGTCTTTGGGAGGTGATTAGGTCACAAGGGTGGAGCCCCATGAGGAGATTAGAAAGAGACAGGAGAGAGCTTGCTTCCTCTTTGAGAAGATGGTATATCATATTTGAAAGCATATTTGAAAGCAGAGGGAGGACTCTTCCCAAACACTGAGTCTGCCAGCCCCTTGATCTTGGACTCCCCAGCCTCCAGAACTGTGGGGAATGTAGGTTTGTTGCTTAAGCCACCTTGTCTGTGGCATTTTGTCACAGCAGCTTGAATTGACTAAGACCACCCAATGTACCCACTACCAGTTTAAACAATTAGGATCTGTTGGCCAATCTTATTTCCTCTATGCTCTGTTGGCCAATCTTATTTCCTCTATGCTCCCTCACACTTGTTCCTCCACATTATTTTGAAGCAAATCAGATATTGTATAACTTTATCCATAAGTATTTAATATGTATCTCTAAAAGATAAGGACTCTTTTTCTCCAACACTTTGTTAGGAAAAATTTTAAGCATACAGCACAATTGAAATTGTATGCTCAACCACCTAGATTCTACTGTTCACCTTACACCATCCTTGCTTCGTCACATACCTTTCCCTCTATCCATCCATCAAGCCATCTTGTTTTGTTTTGGATGTATTGCAAAGTAATTTGCAGACATCTGTACACTTCCCCTTGAATACTTCAACATGCATATCATTAGAGGTCAATATTTGTTTATAGTTTTTTACCCATTGGATATAACATTTACATCAATGAAACATACAAATCTGAAATATACATTTGTTGCATTTTGACAAATGTAACTCAACCCCCCAACAAGATATAAAAAAATTACTAATGCCCCAGAGTGTTCCCTCATGCCCCTTTCCTAGTCAATCCCCACCAACACTCCCCAACCCAACCTGATGTTTTTCCACCTTAGATTGGTCAAAACAATATTTTTGAGGATTTTTCTTTTCTGTTGTAACAGAAAATTAACATAACATAAACTTTTCCAGGAAAGATTGATTTTCCCCCTAAATGTCTGGGGTTTTAAAAAAGTACTTTCCCAGTTTTGCCTGCGGGGGTGGGCTTCACGTTCCCCGCCTCATTCTCCTGTGCTGTCTAAGAGTTGGTATGAGGAAAAGGATTTATTGCTAAAGAAAATTTGAAAACCAATGCTCTAATCCTTTCAGCTCCAAGCTTACGTACATTTGTAAACACATTTGGCCACAGGAGTCCTTGGGAAGTTGTACACTTAATAGTGTCCAGAATTACTTGGTCATGAGAGCCATCTGCCTAATCTTTCCCTTGTAAAGAAGTCCAAGGGCTTTCAAGGTTCCTTGGAACTGTAGCCAGGAGGTATTCTGTTCAAATTATCTTCTCATCCCCATCTCCAGCCAATAAAACTCCAAACTGAAAACTTTCCCCAAATTGGCAATCAGTCACGGGTTTTAGACCCTATCTTTCCTCAAAGTGCCAAATTGTTTTGTAATTCCTTGTCCCCTGAGATTCAAATGAAATTGGATTGAATACCCTCTTGAGAGCGGGAGTCACCTCTGCCTCCGATGAGCTCTCTGGGCACCCTGGGGCGTGGCTTGTTTTCCTTGTCACCTCTGGCCTGGCTCTGACATCTGCTGAACTCTTCAGTGTCTGGGTCACCTCACTCTCCTTTGCGAGTTTTCTTTTGGGTCTGAAGTGACGTTTCAGCCTGTTTACTAAAACCCACTCTCACAAGAATTTTGGGGTACATAGCAGATGTTTGTAAAGGTTTAGGAATTTGGAGATTTATATCAAAGAAATGCAAACATCTTTAACAATTTTAATTCCAGAGATTCCCATTTCTAAAGAACCGTTTATCTATTTACTTGTTCATATTGCTCAGCTGTGCACTCTCCTCCCTCCCCTTTTCCTGAAACTCCCATTTGTTTTTCATGCAGAACAGTTTTTTTTTTCCTTTCTTTTTCCTTGCCTTCTTTTTGCCTCTCCCAGCAGGCTTCTCAAGACTATCTTCGTGGTTACCACTATAAGAGAAAGTGGAGTGTCAGCATGAAGATTTTATATATATATATATATGTGTGTGTGTGTGTATATATATATATATATATATAATCTCTAATCTTGGCTTTAGCTTTCCACAAGACACTTAACCTTCTGACTCTATATTCTCTTTTGTAAAATGGAAACGGAGCTGTTGCCAGCCTTAGTGAGGATCAAACGTGATAACATATTTGAAAGCATTTTGTAAACTAAAAAGTGTCTGTGCAAACAACCTAAATGTACGTCAGTGGGTGAATGGAAAAAGAAAGTGTGATATGTACATATAATGGAATATTATTGAGCCATAAGAAAGAAAAGGGTTTTACCAAGAACGTAAAATATGCCTGGTAGATGGCAGATGCCCAGGGGTTGTTTGCTGAATCTGAATTATCTTCGCTTAATAGATTGATTGACAAGCAGGTATTGACTTACAAACCCATCCATTAGATTTCTTGTTCAATTGATATTCTCTACACAGTTGTGCAAGTTAAATTAGGAAGTGGTAGGAAATAACCTTGTTATTAAGATGAGTTCTAAGCAAAAATTTGAGATGATGATAATAATAATAGCAATGACCACTTTTTGAATGTTTACTAACTGCCTGGTATTATGCTAATATTTATATATATCACCTCATTTAATCCTCAACATAGTTCTGCAAAGTAGATGTCATTATGCCTATTTTATACATAAAGAAACTGAAGTTCAGAGAGGTTAAAAACGCTGCCCAGTGTCATACAGTCAGTGGTGGAGCAGGGATTTGAGCCAGGCTTCAGGTGACACTAAACCAAAAACTTTAGGTTGACATCAAACCCTGTGTCAACAACTTAGGGTGACACTAGCCAATCTATGTGAAAAGCGTTCAATCTCTTCTTCCCACTCAGGATCCCTGGGCTCTGTACCATTGACTTTGGGGAATGATCCCCCGACTCATGTACTGGAGCCTCATTGCTATACTCTCAACTCATACCTTGTGGGTGGCTGTCTCCTGAACCTGTGTTTGACTTTAAGTCTGCTTAGCTTATAGAACAGGGCAGGTGATAGTTGTTAAAAGGGAGGGTCCTGCCTGGCCTGGGGTGCACGGAGGCACGTGGGAGCGTCCCCTGCTGTGTCAAGAGGCTGAACCAGTGACCTGACGTGGGCGCCCATCAGGCCCTCTGTGAGGGCTGAGGGCTGGGGCAGTGAGATGGGAAGGAGGCCTCCCCTGAGGTTAGGTGAGGGCGGAGACGGCTGGCAGGAGGAAAAGCAAGAGCGAACCTCGTCCCCTCCTGGCACCAAAGAAAGCCGTCTCCAGTGGCTCCGGCAGCAGTGGAGGTGAGTGGATGGTGAGCAGGAACTTAGTGAGAGGGTTGCAGTTCACTTACTGCATCCTGACAAAATTCATAAGCTGAAGCCCTGGCCCCCAGTAGCTAGCCTGTGACCTTATTTGGAGAGAAATTGTTTAACCTTTACAGATGTTAAAATGAGCTTTTTAGGGTGGGGCTTAATTCATCATGACTGGCATCCTCAGAGAAAGGGGACATTTATACACAGACGAATGTACCTTGACTTTGGACTTCCAGCCTCCAGAACTGTGAGACGGGAGACTTCTGTTGTTTAAGCCGTGTGCAGCCTGTGATACTCTTGTGGCAGCCCTAGCAAACGAATACACTCACGGATAGGCCGGCTTTTGGGGATTTGTGTATGAAGAAGCAGCCCTGGTTTTCAGAGGAGGTGAAAAGCATGCCGGGCCACCCTCTGCTTCGTTCCTCTGTTTGGAGACGGCTTCAGGTAGGCCTTTTGCGGTCTCAGCTAAGCCTGATCTCTGACCCATGCGTATCCTCTGTGAGGGCTTGAGCCAACTGCTCAGCATCTCTGGTCCTCGGGCTCTGCGCCTGTAGGATGGGGCTAATAACACCTACCCCATGGGTGATTGCAAGGACCTAGTGCTGTCAAATGAACATAGAAGCTACCTTCCCACCCCAAAAGCCATTTCATGGGAGTTATTCTGCTCACACGCCCTGGGCAGCGGAGTTATGTATCATGTGACGTGATCGCCTCCACCTTCCCCCTCCGCCTGCGAGCTGACTGGAGCAAGACCCAAGGGCAGACAGTCCACAGGCCTGGCTGGCTAGTTGTGGAAAGAGGGCTGGGTCACTCAAATGCCTCTCTTGGGAATTTGGACTAACAGATATTGAGATGAGTCGCTAAAGGTGGGCTCTTTAGCTGAAAAGTCATGAAGTGGAGTCAGGGGCCAAGAGGCCATGTGAAAGCTGGAGTTAGGAGGGGAAGCCCTTGTGGGTGATCTGAGAAGCTGGGTGTCAATAGAGAGGAGCTTCAGCCAAAGCAAAAGTACGGGGGTGGGAGGGCGGGGTAACTGCTGCTCCGGGTGCTGTCCTGGTCCAGCCCAGGTCTCACAGCAGATGTAGTGGGTGCCTGCTTCTCTCAGCCAGAAGATTCCAGCTGAAACAAAGGAGATTCTGTGTATTAAAGGACAGGCGCAGAGCGGGGTCTTGTAGCAAGTGCTCAGTCATGTTAGTTACATTCTGTTACCCCTTCCAGGTTTTCCTTTGATCCCTATCTGTCAGGATAGAGCTGGGGCCCCAAGGACTGCAAGGGGAGATAAGGCACTTAAACATACATGAATTGCTGGGGGAGGACCGAGGATGAACTACAATCAGTGGTCCCTTTCTTCCTCCCTTCTCTTTATCTCCTCCCTCCCTCCTGCTCTCCCTCCCCTCTTCCGTCTGTCCCCTTCTTCTTGCAAACTGAATACCTACTATGTGCCCAGCATAGATGCTGAAGATACAGTGCTGGATAAGACAGACTAGATCTATGGTCTTTACTTTCTAATGGGAAAGACAAATGGTAAATAAGTAAACAAAGGAATACACATAAGGAAATTTAAAAAAGAGAAGGTGGGGGCTTCTTTGGTGGCGCAGTGGTTGAGAGTCCGCCTGCCGATGCAGGGGACACGGGTTCGTGCCCCCGTGCAGGAAGATCCCACATGCCGCGGAGTGGCTGGGCCCGTGAGCCATGGCTGCTGAGCCTGCGCATCCGGAGCCTGTGCTCCGCAACGGGAGAGGCCACAACAGTGAGAGGCCAGTGTACCGCAAAAAAAAAAAAAAAAAAAGAGAAGGTAATGTGACAGAGATGGACTGAACCGGGCTTGCGATTGCCACACCTCTGCATAGCCTTCCCTGAGGTTGACCACACAGGGCACTGCTCGTGGTTTATTGCTCTGCTGTTGTCATCTTAAAATTCTTAGTGTTTTTAACAAGGGGCCTTGTATTTTCATTTTGTCCTGTCCCGGGTCCTGCCCGAGGGCAGAGGGGGTGATGGGGCAGAACAATCTGGGCACATGTTGGTGAAGCACGAATTGTCAGTGCGCAGAATCATTTTCTAATACAGCCGTTGATAAACCATGAACTGGAGGAGGTTGTAGATTCCCCTTTCTTTGAAGAGTTTTAAAAATGGCATAAAGCCTCACTCTTCTGCGATGTGTAAACGTACGGCTCTGCTTAATGGTGGGCACATGGGCATTCTTCTGGAGGGACTGCCTGCCTGTCTACAAATCCTTTGTGAGAACAGAGAACTTCAAGGAAGGTCAGGGAATCCATGTGGCATTGGATTTTTTCTTTTCTAGTTGTTACATAAAAGTTTTGTGAAGAAACCATTTTTCCCTTTTTATAGCCTGCATTGAACTTCACAAAAACTTGTCTGTGACAGCCTGAAATGATCCGGGAGATGCAAGGGAGTGTCCCCGCCCAGCACAACTTTCCTGTTCGTTCAGGGCACGTGGAAGGCTTGCCAGGGCTGCTGTAAACCGTTGTCCGGGAAAGGCTGAGAGCATTTCTGATGACAGGCCCCACCGCATATTTAAAAAGGAATTCACAGTGAGGTCGATTCTGCCCTTCGAGACGGGTCCCAGTACAAGAAAACCATCTGGTTTTCCAAAAATATTTGAAATGGTTGTTTGTTTGCCACGATGAGGGGAGAGATAATATATTCCTTCTAGAAACAAAAGTCCTAGTTGTTTCTGCAGATTGCATTTCAAGCAACCAATTCTGGGAGTAATGGGTGTGGGTTATACGATGCTAACTTTAATCCAGAGGTGGATTCGGGTTATTGCCATTCATATTATTTTAGAAACTTTCCTCTCCCTGTTGAAAAGGATAGGAGGACACAGCAGAGTGAAGAGATTTTGTGGGTTCTCATACTAGGCAAGGTATTTTGGTGGCCAATGAGACAAATGTTGATTGAATTTCTTACCTTTAGTGATATTTTCTTCCACAGATCCCATTGCTTGGTATGTATTATGCGTGCAGGTAATTCGTATTTTTCTATTAGTTGCTTTTTTTTTTGAGGGGAGATGGTCCATGTTTTTATTTCTCCTCATCTAGGTACATTTGAAGTTGATACCATGATGGGAGAAAATTACTAGACAGAGGTTTAAGGGAAGCAGCTACAGACAATTATAGAAATCATGTTAGGAAAAAAATACATCTTAAGAAACTCCACCTCTTATCTGGGTGGAGAAACAATTAGAGAACAATACGAGACAGTATATAATCCAGCGCTAAATTGTGTGGTACGGGTAATGAGTGCTGTAGGGATTCGGAGAACGGGAGCGGGAGACTATGGAACAACTCACGGCATTTTGTGCCGACAATCTCGCTTCCAGGAAGAGATGTCTGGGCACTTGCTTTGGGAGTTGATTGTGAGGCCCATCTGGCCCACTTTGTGAATCTATCATTAATGGCAACATCAGGTCTTTTGTATGTTCGATTGCATATCGGTTCTGACGGAGCTGGGGTAAATGGGATGTAGAAACCAGTAACTTATAGCGAGTCCTCCCGTCTGGGCGAGTATGCTGACAAGATGGTCTCTGCATGACAAGCATCCGCTTCAGTCTCCCTGACAACAATTTCTGCAGAGTTGAAAGCCATTAAGGGGTGGATCTCTTCAGTGATAGCCTACATTTTCCAAGGGATAAATCTTTTCTGCTACAGAGGTTGGCAGCTGAATTTTGGTTCCCCTGGCCCCCCTCCTTCACACTTTTCACAGGGCAGCTCAAAGGCTAGCAGCGGCTGATGGGGATGGTAAATATTTCTCACAGAGTGTGAGATGGTGGGTGGAAATCTCTCCCGATTTATAATGAGACATCACCTTCTCAGTGTGAAGGGTTAAAATCAGTCAGGCTGTGAATGTCTGTAGCTTTCAGCTGTTCCCCAGGAAGTGCAATACCTAGAGATTTTGAAAGATCCTGACATAACCTAAGTTTTGACACACTTACATCCTAAAAGAAATTCTCCACGAGGTAAATATGGACCATTTTCTCTGACAGATGTAGGTGAGAACAAAAAGCTTCAGGAGAGCTGAACCATCCTGAGCAATCAGTTTGGATCTCTATTCAATTCAAGCTCCAATCAAAGAATGTTGATGAATTAAGACCTGTTTAGCCTGTCTGCCAGCAGGATCGTTAAACTGTACCTCATTCCCTGTCATAGACATCAATTTGGTTGAACTAGTTTGTCAATCGTGGTTTGTAGTGGACACAACCTCAGAAGAGGCCCCTTCCCACCCCAATTTTTGCTTTGGTTTTGTTCTTTTCCGTACTGTACTAAGTATGGGAACAGGAATGCCCAGCAGGTATTACTACGATTAGATTTTAATGTGCTTTAAAAATATATATATTTTTGTGAGGTATTATTTTCTACCTCAGGGGGTAAAAAAATGTGATTGCAAAAAGATTATTTCATGTTTATTGCCTACAAAAAACATTGCTGTTTTTATATGAGGGCCTGAATTCAGTCACTAAGTGGAATTAGGCTGTGCAATCAGGACCCCCCTGCCCTGTCCCTTTGGGCAACCGAAGTACAGAACATTAGCTGGCAACTGATAATAATAATGATAGGTAATATTTCTTCAGCCCTTACCATGTGCAGATGTATGGTTTCTCATAATCCTCACAACCATTATGCTTCTCATTGTGCAGATGAGGAAACATCTGTAAAGCATAGTAACTTGCCCTGAGTTATAGTAGTAGCTAGAGACTAGCAAAGCTGGGCTCCATCCCATGTAATTTCATGTCAAATCCATGCACTTGACCATTATGCCATTGTGTCCGACATGGTCTGGTTTGGCAGGTTTTGATGCACTGTGGAAGAATCTCTTGTAAATCTGGACACAGCTGAGAGCAAAGACATCTAGGTCAAGAAATCCAAGGACAATGGAGAGCTGCTTTGGTGAGAGTGAGGTTGATTGAGCAATGCCCTCTTTTTCTTGAGATGGATGTATTAGGCAGTCTGCTTGCCTTGCTAGTGAGGAAGGCTTGGTCTAAGTTCTCCATCCCACAAGATTTTGAGCAGCTTCTAGCTAGTTTAGGTGACAGTCCTCTAAAGTTTTGCACTTACCATTGGGCAAAACTTGGGTCAAGGAACATCTCTATGAGCAAGAAAGGACGAAGTTTCCAAAGGAGCTGCTATACATAGGTGTAGGCTGGATAACTACTTCTATAACTCATTCAGGGCCAATGAAGTCACTTGTTTGATCCTGTTTACACAATCAAAGAAGGTTATTCTCAGGTCAGCCAATCAAGGCTCTCCACATGCTTAAACACCACTACCATTATGGTAAAAGTCATATTTATCCAGTTATTATCTGACTTGCTAAATTTGCATCGGTCCTTCCTACATGTGCTTATAATACCTCATCATCCCTGTAAACAAACGCAGCAACTTTTCATGCCTTTCATTCTCACTAAGCAAAAACCATTAAGTATTGATTTTCTTTTAGTGAATGTACTATAGAGATTTCCTTAAGGAGTCAAGTGAAAACAGTAGAAATATTATTCAATATATCATATTTCTGGAAAGGTTACTACTGATTTTTATAAGATACACAGGCTGAATTTCTTTAAGCCCATTTTTATTCTTCTTACAGGATTGGATCTGTTTAGTTTTTGCTTTCATGGCCTTTAAAGGACTTGCATGGCATGGCAGGAATGGTTGTGAAACTCATTTCTAAAGAACTTGTCTCAATGGTAGTGTGGTCAAGCCGTACCCTAGAAAGATTTACGGTCTAGGAAGTCTTGTAATAGCTGGAGTGAAAAGCTAGTTAAAAAGAAAGCCAAAGCTCCCTTACAAATGACGTGGCCAGTTAACTGGGTGAAAAGGAAAAGTCTTTCTAAGTGCTTATTTCACTAACTTATCATTTTCAAGTCATTATCAGGACAAGCAGAACTTACTCCAGTCTGATTTTGATGAATGGGAGTCGTCATTGCAATTACTTGGTTTTCTGGGGGTTGTCCGGGATGCTTGAGGGTTTGTATCAGTATCATTAGAACCAGCATCTGATGGTTTTAACTTCAAGACCGACTCTAAATCCATTCCTTTATTTGGGGCCCCACTTGTCCTGAATGACAATGAGGTGATTTTCCAAACTTGTTGGTACCACGCTGTCAGTAAAAATGTCACTAGCAGGAAAGAACGCCTCATCAAGACTTGAGCATCGCCTCATTTACAGAGGGAGTCGCTAAACACCTTGGAAAAGACACCTGTCAGCTAAAGCTTTTCTTTCAACACGTGAGCGCTCTCCCTGTGGCATTTTCCAGCAACTGCCTTTTACCTCCATTATCCAAGACTTGCCAAGGAAGCTTACATTTAGGCAATAATTCACTCTTGTCTGGCTTTGTTTCCTTGTCTCTAGGACTGAAAGGAGTAATCAGGCTTGAATCTTGGAGAAATTCCCAGCTAATACCAAAAAGCAATCAACCAATTCAAACTGTTGGTGAAGTATAGGAAATGAGGAAGAATGGTGGTTAACTTTCTTCCCTCATGTTTTGGAATAAACTGCATTTTTATTTGCCTAATATAGAATCAGATCCTGTGCCCCAAATCCATGTTCATTTTTGAAATCCTTATCCTCCACTCAGTATCTCTTCCTGTTATATTATTTTTTCAGGGTCTAGAACTGAACCAAACCTGTGAACCACTCAATAAACATTACTGGATGCTGATTAAGTACAAGGCACCGTGGAAGATTAAAGATGGCTACAAATAATTTTATATGCTTTCATTGAAAAGTGGGGTCTTTTCCTTCTCCCCTGACTCTGGTCAGGCTTTGGGACTACTTTGGCCAGTAGAATACTGTCAGGGCCCAGGTCTCAAGAAGGTGGCAACTTCCACTTTCTGTCTCTTGGAGTACGCTCTCTGGGAGCGCTGAGCTGCCATGTAAGAAGTCCTATTGCTCTGACACTGTTCTGGAGAAACCACTGGTAGGTGCTCTGGTACAGTCCCAGCTAAGCTCAGACTGTGAATAAAGGATTTAGAGCCCTGTAAAAGAGACCACCTGGCTCAGCCCATATTTCCAACCCACAAAATCATGAGATATCATGATTGCTGTTTTAAGCCATCCAACAACCTCAAGTTAGGATAAATGTTTTGCTAAAGTCTGAACTGTAATGCTGCTTTGAAAAACTGAAGTGGCAAATGAGCTAATGTGAGTAAAGAGCTTACCACAGTGGCTGGCACCTAGTAAACGCTCAGCAAGAGTTCACTTTTGTAAGTACTACTGTAATAACATCCCAACTATTCTCCTTGCTCTTAGCTTTTGCCCCTCGGTTCCATGTTCCACATCACTGCCAGAAGCAACTTCCCAAAGCACAGTCATATGTTTAATATAACAGATACAGCTGGTTGTCTCTCCATTAAGAAATCCTGTCCTTTTCCTCCATAACAGAACCTTTGAATACTACTTGGGTATATAGAGGCACAAACTAAAGACTACATTTCCCAGCCTCCCGGGCAGCTGGGTGGGCCCACACAACTAAATTTTGGCCAATGATAGGTAAGCAGAAGTGGTCGTGCAACTTCCGGGAAGTGTCTGTTAAGGGAGAGCCGTGTCTTTCTCCTCCTCTATACTACTTGGGAGTATAAGTATGCTACCTGGAGCCCACCTGCCGTCTTAGACAAGGTTCACAAGGGTCTCATCCTTAGGGTGGCAGGGAATAGAGCTGGAAGGAGTGTGGGATCCTGACTCATTTGTGGAACTGCCTTAGCAGCCCTGGATTCTTATTTCTGGATTTTTACTTAAGAGATAAAAACCTTGTGGATTTAAGCTTTTTTTTTGGGGGTGGTGGTGGTGGTGGTGGTGTCAAATATAGCTCTACCTAATTTTAACTAAAACACCTACTACTTATTGGATGCAGACTATAGAGGTGAATAAAATGAGGCTTCTGCTCTTCTGGACTTCCATCTTCATGGGGAGATATAAATGAACAGAATAGTAAAGGTCTATAGAATAGATGGAGAAAATTTTATTTTACATTTTCTGTGTACCAGGGACACCTTTTCATTTATTCCCTCACCTTGTCTTCACAATGGTCCTGTAAAATAACTGTTGTTAAATCCATTTTAGAGAAGAGGAAAAAGACTCAAAGTTTGGGTCATTTGCTCAGGGTCATGTTCGTAAGAGGTGAACCCCAAGTCTACACACTTCTCTTCTGGCTCCAGTTTGTCACTATTTCTGCCACATCACATTGCAATAAGGACGGTATTATTGAGGGTCAATCAATGAGATGACTTTTACAAAAATTAGTCCATATTTGGAAGACACAGTTTGGAAGGGAATTTCAGAAGGAAAGGACAGAAAAGCAGAAGTGGTACAGCATAGGTATGGCATGTTGGGAACATGGCAAGTCCTACAGGGGCTGCTGGAGAACTGAGAGGGGGTGTGATTATAAAGGGCTCTGAACTTGTACTTTCTTTGCTTTTGTACCATGCTTTTCTACTTTCTTGTATTCTTAGGCATGCTCTCCCCTCTGTGAGATTCGTTTTTTCTCCCATATAAACTGAAGTTTGTAGTAACTCCCTGTATCAATCAGGGCAGTTAATGCTAGCTGCTACAACAATCAGTCCCCAAATCCTGATTGCTTGGCACAATAAAGTTTTATTTCCTGCTCTTATGAAGCCTAAAGCAGCTGTCACGGGGAGCAAGAGTGTGTGTGGTGAGGAGTGGAATTCTAGTATAAGCAGCGACTCAGGTTTCCTTGAGGGCATTTTATGTGTGGTGCTGTCACATTCTGAGACCTTCTTGGAGTTCTCTGCTGGATTCTTTGCATTCAGCTGGCTGATAAGAAGTAAGAAAGTGTGGTGGATTATATGGCTTTTTATGATCAAGCCTGAAAGTGGCATCCTTCACTTCCATCCACATTCCATTGACCAGACTGAGTAACACGATTCCAACCCAACTGCAAGGGAAAGAAATGCAATTAGGGACCTCTAGCAAGTATCAGCCACAAGTCTCCAACTTCTTCATGGAGGTAAGGTAAGGGTTTTATGAAATCATATGTGTGAAGGTACTCTACAAAACTCCTGGAGTATAATTTGCATTCAGGTCTCTTTCCTTCATGTTCGCATGTCCAAATCCTACCTATTTTTCCAGTGTCACCTTCTCTGTGGAGCCATCTTGAATTCCACTCTCTTTCTCTCTTCTCACACCTCACTAGTTGAAGGTTATCTTTATCTTCTAACATTTTATTGTATTATTTGAATAGTTCTGATTTGCTTTATACATCTTTTACCTCTTTATACATCTTTTTATCATAAGGACATGTGACCATGGTTGGCACAGTGTCTTGCATATATAGTGTGCAAGTTGTGATAAATGATTGATATTTTGAAATAAAAAGAGCAATCCAAAAGATTCGATCTCTAGGGTAACTGGCTTATTCCCCCAAACATACTTGAATCTCATCACTTTTTTCTCCCAACTTGCTTTGTAAGGATGACATAATGTTGAATCAAGCATGAAAATGGAAACCAAGACTATACAAAATTGACCATAAACATTGGTTGGTTTAGTATGTATTTAGCCAAGAGAGAGTAGGGACTGTAAGGCAAAGATGCCCATGGTCAACTGTAGACAATCACCTCTCATTTGGCTTCATTTTCCTCATACCAGTCTCCTGGCTTGAGGGCTGGGAAGGAGGGTGTGGGTTGCTTACAGTAAGACATCAGAGGGGCTTTGGAAATAGTGGCAACTGGGACCCTCTTGCCTACCTTGATCTCCTGAGGTAATAAGGAGACAATTCTGTCAGAGGGAAGGCTTTCTTTTTTTATCTAATTCCGGTGGTTTATGAGTGTTTATGGTGAAAAAAAATCACTTCCCACTTATACAGAGACTTAGTTGCATATTTTTCTGGTCTTAAGAAATCTAACATAGGCTCTGGTATATCCATATTATTCTATTTCCACGTGAAAGATACATTACAGGGGTAATTTTTCCCTTTCCAAAAGAATTCTCTACCGAATGATTTACAATATATTTCCTTAAATAACAAGATTCTCTATTATATTGAGAGTGTGATTCTCTTTACAAAAATTCAGTTAACGTACAGCATATTTTTTTTAAATAAATTTATTTATTTATTTTTGGCTGCATTGGGTCTTCGTTGGTGCACACGGGCTTTCTCTAGTTGCAGCCAGTGGGAGCTACTCTTTGTTGTGGTGGGCGGGCTTCTCATTGTGGTGGCTTCTCTTGTTGCAGATCTTGGGCTCTAGGGCATGCAGGCTTCAGTAGTTATGGCACGCAGGCTCAGGAGTTGTGGCTCGTGGGCTCTAGAGCGCAGGCTCAGTAGTTGCGGTGCACAGGCTTAGCTGCTCCGCGGTACGTGGGCTCCTCCAGAACCAGCGATCTAACTTGTGTACCCTGCACTGGCAGGCGGATTCTTAACTACTGCACCACCAGGGAAGTCCAACGTACAACATTTTGAGAACTCTTGTGTAACATAAACTCTTGCACTTACTTGGTGGCATACTAGTTGGGCTTTGGACGGTAGTGAGTCTGTCTTCTGGTCCATTTCTAATTCTTCCTAGTTTTTGTTTTGGTTTTTTTTTTTTTTTTTTTGGTATGCAGGCCTCTCACTGCTGTGGCCTCTCCCGTTGCGGAGCACAGGCTCCAGACGCGCAGGCTCAGCGGCCATGGCTCACGGGCCCAGCCGCTCCGTGGCATGTGGGATCTTCCCTGATCGGGGCACGAACCCGTGTCCCCTGCATCGGCAGGTGGACTCTCAACCACTGCGCCACCAGGGAAGCCCTCTTCCTAGTTTTAAATGAAATCACTGACCCCACTTACTTTTTTTAAAATTTTATTTTCCCGTTAGGGAAGCACATGGCTCTCAGATGTGCTAAAGGAAATGCACCGAGAAATCCCAAGCAGGGAGCAATCAGTCACTATTAATGCTTACAAATATCAAAGCTACTTGAAGAAATACAGCTGCTTATGGATGGATGGTAAAATTGAATTCGTGAAGCAGTTCCTTCTCCATGGGTGATTTCTTGGTGCTGAAGAACTAGAATTTCATGCACACTATGAGTGTCAGAACTCCACGCTGCCGTTAGCACACTTTAAAGAACAGGTATTGAATTTTAGCTGAGTCTAGCATCATCTTTTTCAATTCCAAGGACACCTGTTAAATCATAAAATATGTTGAGATATAAAGCTCTTGCCTCTGAGAGATATTCTCTTTTTTCTTTAAGATCAACATCTATGAAATATTATGTGAAAGAGTTGACAACTTTAAAAATCAGAGAGTATTTAGTGGCTAGCTTTTGGTTGATATTAAACCTTTTAAAAATCAATGACGAATGTTATAAAAAGCGGGTTTGATGTTTAAGGAGCATCTGCTTAACCATGTAACCTACAGATATAGTCATTTGAATCTGGTTGATTGTGAAAGGAAATTAAAATAACACGAATCATTTGATGAAACCATCCCCGCAGAATTCTAATTTAACTCAAATAATAAGTATTTTAATGGTTCTCCTGTGTGCTTATTTTTAGTCTCGTATTCTGTAAGTTATAAGAGTGTTGCTTTCATGCATGTGAAATGCAATTCTCTTCTTGTAAAAACTTGACACAATGCTTATCCATTTGATTTGATTGCATTTGCGTGTTCATTAATATAATTGAAACATGTAGCTTCCCCCAAGTTTTCACAGGCTCATCCCTAATTAACTGTTGGCATTTTCTCACATTGCATGTTAGTATAACTGAGTTAGGCCAATTTATTCATGAACTAGGAAAAAAGTTGAGCAGAGGAAGGGAGGGGTAGGTTCAGCCCATTCAGTACTGATTGGGGGCTATGGGCAGCCCTTGAAATCTCTACTATTTTAACTGCTGAATTAAAGCTTCCAGAAGAGATTTACATCCGCTCAGGTGATATGGACTCAAGAAAGAAGGACTACCTCCAAGAGATAGTAGATAACACTCTTCACCAACTGGGCCCCAAACCGCAAATCAAAGGAAACTCCATTTCCTAAGTATGTTCTATGTATTTCCGGAATATTTTTGAAGATGGATAGCGGTGATGTAGTGCTAAGATCTATGAGTTTGGAAGGAGGAAACAGCGGTTCTAATCCTTGCTTGGACACTTTTGAGCTCTGTGATCTTACATGAGCGAGTTAATCTGAGTGTATTTCCTCACAGAGGGCTATTGTAGGGGTTTCAGTGTAATAATTATGCAATCAGTATACTCTCTTTCAAATACATGGCTTTTTTGGGAGAGGACATATAAAGGTAGGAAGTAAAATGCATAAAGGTGGTGGTCAATAAAACAGACAAAAACGTTTTAAATAGGGATAACTTTTGTCCTTTACAGAGTAATACGAGGATATCTGACTAAAAGAATGAAAGAATCCCCACTTTTATTTTTGCTTCTTGAGGATTATACTTGTTTCACCATATGAAAAAATTAGATTGATTACTTAAGCAAAACCAATGAGATAAATTCATAGCAATCAGGGAACTTTTCATTTTAAAAACTCCATTTTTTGCTTTAATGACATGAAATGAAAAGAATTTGGCAGGCACTCATTTCTGATAATAGCTGTATTACTTTTTATCTTATATTGCTGTCCCATTATATGCTTATATTCTTTTGGAAGAGGTCAACCTAAGTAATAAAGCCAGAGATCTCTCAGCTCTCAAGATCTATCAGGGTTGCTGCTTAAACGGGTGTAATCAGAGGAGCAGTAGGTTACAGAGATTCTCAGGTCAGGGAGGAAATGATGCCTGGGGACTGGGCCTGTTCAAGGAATACCATCGACATCACAAAGACAGTTTACTCTGTGAAAATAGTTTGTCCCAAACAGTGGATAACCACATCCTTCTGTATATCTGAAATTGTTGAAAATCTGTATTAGAATTAGCAGATACCTTTGGAGGAGGGATTGCTGCCCCTTGTGAAATGAAAAGGCTAAAAGAGCTGAGCCTTCCATCAGGTGGTTTCAGCCCTACCCTGGAAAACTTCATTAGACTAATGTCTTTTCTACACAGGTAAGTTTTGAATAAAAAAAGAAGTGTTGAATTCAGCTGAGTAATCCGTTTTGTGTCTAAAATACTAAAGGATCTGTTTGCTTCCTATTTTACCTGTTTCTGCTATCTTGCAGTCATGTATAAATTAGGCAGTTCCTCACTCTGTGTATAAGTATATCACAAACAGCAAGGAAATCACTCCTTATGTTAAAATCAATTAGAATATATGATTTAAAAACGTGTTTGTGAGACCTGCATCTGCATTGTGGCCTAGATTATTTGAAGGGGGTTTGAGAAGGAAGCTTGCTGAGAGCTGCAGAGGGAACTGTGGTATTTACATAGTAGCTTCTAAAATCTAATTGTAATTTTAAATTAATTAATTAATAATTAATTAATTGTTATTAATTGACAGCAAAATACTCACTTCCCATTGTTGGCCCCTCTACCATTACATTTTACTCACTTCATTTGTTTCAAATAGCTGTTCCGTGTATATTACATTGAATTAAATATTTATCCTGAAGAAAAATGCCCTGAGGAAGGTAGAAGTTCATAGTCAACGAAGAATGGTAGGCCAAGTTGCCAGAATATCATGGATTATTTAGGAATTCAAACTCAGTTCTTGAATCTGGAAATTGTTTGTAGGAGCTGGGGTTTTGGGTTTTTTTCTTTCACTTTTTTTTTTTTATTGGTTAAGTTTGCCTCAGATTCACAGATGCACAAGCGGTGGAATTATAGAACACTAAAGTTGGTTGTTCCCAATTATTGTTTCACATGAGATGAGAAATATTAATGACATTGGATCACCAAGAAATAGGACTGTGGTGAAGACTTAGGGTGCAGAGAAAAAGAGATGAAAAACATGGGCCCATGAGTATCAGGGATTTGAAAAAAGCTAATGGGAAACACCAAGCAAAGCATGAAAAAGAAAGGGATTAAAGGGCTTCCCTGGTGGCGCAGTGGTTGAGAGTCAGCCTGCCGATGCAGGGGACACGGGTTCGTGCCCTGGTCCGGGAAGATCCCACATGCCGCGGAGCGGCTGGGCCCGTGAGCCATGGCCGCTGAGCCTGCGCGTCCGGAGCCTGTGCTCCGCAACGGGAGAGGCCACAACAGTGAGAGGCCCGCGTACCAAAAAAAAAAAAAAAAAAAAAAAAAAGAAAGAGATTAAAAAGGTCAGTATAAAAATGAAAAATAAGATGGCCCATTCAAGAAGAAGCTGTGAGGATTGTTTCAAGGAATTCCATGGTGGAAAGTTGAATGGAAGAAAACATTGCCAGAGCAACACGGAAGGTAAATGGAGTGCAGTTTTCACTGCAAATTTCAATCTTGCTACAGGGTCCTCTGCCTCCTATGGGTATGGGGGAGTGAGGGCTGTGTGGGGCTCCCCTTGGTTCTAAGATGGAACTGTGCTTTCAAATGAGAGCTGCAGCTGAGTCAATCTGTAGTTAACTGGAACACATCTCAGCCCAGTTGCATCAGTCAGGGTTCTCCAAAGAAACAGAATCAATAGGATAAAAATTTACTTATTGGGATTTCCCTGGTGGTCCAGTGGTAAAGAATCCACCTTACAATGCAAGGGACGCAGGTTCAATCCCTGGTCGGGGAACTAAAGATCCCACATGCCACAGGGCAATTAAGCCTACGTGCCAGAACTACTGAGCTTGCGCGCCTCAACTAGACAGCCCGTGTGCCTCAAACTACAGAGCCCAAGCACCCTGGAGCCTGCTGCCACAACTAGAGAATAGAAAATCCGAACGCCACAACTAAAGAGAAGCCCACGCCCTGCAATGAACAATCCCACACGCCTCAATGAAGATCCCGCGTGCTGCAACTAAGACCCAGTGCAGCCAAAAATAAATAATAAATCTTAAAAAAATTTTTTATTTATTATAGGAATTTGGTCACACAGTTATGGAGGCTGAGAAGTCCCACGATCTGCTGTCTGCAAGCTGGAGACCCAGGAAGGCCACTGGTAGCAGTCCTAGAGTCTAAAGGTGGATGTCCCAGCTGAAGAAACGAGAGAAGAAATTGCACTCTTCCTTTTTGTTCTATTGGGACCTCAGCTATTGGATGACACCCATCCACACTGGTGAGGAGGAATCTTCTTTATTCAGTCTACTGTTTCAATGCTAATCTATTCCAGAAACACCCTCATAGGCACACCCAGAAATAATGTCTTACCAGCTATCTGGGGATCCCTTAGCCGGATCAAGTTGACACATAAAATTAACCACCACACCAGTGTGAAGGCTTGGAAGTTGGAGGAAATAACGTAAAATACTTTGAAAAGTAAGAGAGCTGGTGGATGTAAGAAGACATAATCAGTCTCTTTCAGAAAAAAGAGCTCATGAGCCCTTTGGTCCTGGGCTGGGAGGGCCAAGGACAGACCCCGAATGCAGAGAAATAATTCTTTCATGAGCCTCATTGACTGGCATCCCAACCATTTGTTTTTGAAGGGTTAGAAATGAAAAGCACTGTTTTGGGAAAATAGAGTTGGAGTTGGAAAGATCTGGTATTGAACCTTGGTTAACTCTAACCTTGACTAAGTTTCCATCTCTGAGTCTTGGTTTCTGCTTGGGAAAGTGGGAGCACTAATAACCTCACTGTGGGGTTGTTGAGCGGCTCAAAAGAGAAAATGTATGTAAAGCACATAGTTGGTGCTTAATTGTAGCTATTAGGAAACTAGTAAAAGCTGCTTTCTTGCTCTAGCATGACCCTGCTAACCACCAGTTGTAGGGCCCTAGACCAGTGAGCTCACCTCTTTGGGTCTTGGTTTCCTCATCTGGAAAGTTGGTCTACTCTAGACTTTTGAGCGAGTGTCTCAAACTTGCAGGTGCAGAGGAATCACCTGGGGATCTTGTTTAAAGGCAGATCCTGATTCAGTAGGTTTGCATTGGGTGTGGTCGGAGAGTCTGCAAGCCCAAAGGGTTGCCAGGTGCTGCTGATGCTGCAGGTGATGTTGCCGATACACGGGCCTTGCTTTCCCTAACCAGGGTCATCATCTAATGTTGAACCTGCTAGGATACTCTGAAAAAGCAAACCGAAGTTGGACCCCTGAGTCTCTGAGAAAATGAGATGTTGTATTTTTCAATGAATGGAGAGCATAGCAGAGAGAAGCTGAGGATGTCTGGGAGGTGGGGGACTAGGCCCAGGGAGACTGGAGTAAGTGATTAATGAAGGTGGTAGGTTTGGAGGAGAGGGTGGAGCAAAACCAAAGAGGGTTGTGCAAGCCAAATTGCAACTAATTCCCTATTGTGTTTAGTCTCTAACTGGAACTCAACAGAACAATACAAACCCCATATTCTTTAATACTTTTCAAGAGGAACCACTGTTTCTGAATTTAATCCATTATAGGTTCCTATACTTAACAAAATTACAACAATTCAACAAACAATATAATAGCCCTAAATACTGCTTTTAATATAATTATGTGTAACTCACTGGAATCTGCTATTGCATTCTATAATATAATTATGACATATAATGTTATCATAAAATTCCTTATCAAATACATGCAAATAATGCAGTTTATGTGTTACTCAGGTGTTGGTGTTTCCATCTGACAACATCCAGGTTTTTAATGGTAGGAATGTAAATATATTTTTCAGTCAGCTGGGAGCAATGAAGGGGACCAAAGTGAGAGAGAAGATCAAGGTCGTCGTTTCTTAAAGTATGGCCTGCAGGTCACCTGCATCAGAATCCCGAGCCCTAGATAAAATGCAGATTCCTGGGCTCCCTGCAGCTCTTACTGAATCAGAATCAACAGGGCAGGAAATTTGGACTTTGAGTAAGCATCCCTAGAGGTATTCTTATGTACCCTGAAGTTTGAGACTTTCTGAACTGGATTTTGCCCCTCTCCATTATCATGTGGAACCCAGGCAAGGGTAAATGTGGTTGGGCAGGAGGGACATTTGTGACCTCTGTCCCCAGCTGTCCACCGGATGCATGCATTTGTGCCCCCACCAGGGCCCTCTCATTCAAGACGTTCCATGCCTCATGCCTGCTTCACCGCCTCTCTCCCTTGCTCAAGTTATGGCACCACCAACCCATCCAGGTGCCCAGGTGAGACACCTGCGAGTTGTCCTAACTCCTTCTAAACATTTCGCCAGTTATTGAATCTGGTCAATTTCACCTCCAACGTCATGTTCAAAAATGTCTTTTCTCCACTGTTTCCCTCTTCTACCACTTAGATCACGACTTTCACCATTTAATCATTCCTTTAACATATATTTGTCTACTAATCACCTAGAAGTAGAAGGTGAAAAGAAGAAAAGGAAGCAAGGGGGAGATAAAGAGGCACTGGGGAGTTCTGGGGAGAGGAATGACATGATTGCCATGTTTTAAAAGGATCCCTCTGGCTGCTGTATTGAAGGAAGCCTGAAGAGGGAGAAGCAGAAGCAGGGAGAATGGTTAGCGTGCTACTGCAGTATTCCAGGCAAGAGATGATATTGGCGTATATCAACCAGAGTGCTAAACAGTGGAAATGGCAAGAAATCACTGGATTCTGGCTATAAGCTAGAGGTGGGACCAGCTAGAGCATTTGCTGATTGAAAGGATGTGGGATGTGAGAGTGAGTAGTCAAGGCTGCTACTAACCACTAACCAATCTGGGGCGGCTCTTGGGTCTGTGGTGGGAATGAGTAGGGAGGAGATGGGACGCATTCGGTCGTCATCTCTCACTGGACCACCCAATGGCCTCTCACTTGATTTCTGTGCCTTGAACCGTATCCTTCATAGGACTGTTTACATCAATGAAAAAAAAGGTTCCAACTCTCCTGCACAAAATCCTTTAGTGGTTCTCTGTTACATTCAGGGTAAAGTTTAATGGTATGGGACGTATCAGTCTGTTTCCTCCCTACCTCTATAGTTTTCTAGCTCTGCAGTACCATATGATACTGATGTGCTAGTAATTGTCCACAGCACGGGGATATCACTCTTCTCGTCTCTACTTATGCTTCACCCTCTGCTTAGAATCCTCTTCCCATGTCTGTTCCTTGAGAGCAAGGCTGGTATCTTATTCATTATTTTATCCCCAGAAACTAGTACAGTAAACCAAGCTAAAGTTCTCACTAGAGCTTTCTGGGGGAGGATAATCATAATTACTAACATCTCACAGATGAAGAAGTTGAGGTTCAGATAAGTTAAGTAACTTGAATTGCACTAGAATTGGTTGTCCCAAGGTCACAGATTCACAGAGTTGAACACAGATCTGTAATACCCCACAGCCATTTTTTCTCTACACCATACAAAACTACCTCCGTTTTTGCCTGGAGCCAGATCTGCCAGGCTCCCCTTTTTCTGGTTACCTTTTTTTTTTCTTTTTTTGTGATACGCGGGCCTCTCACTGATATGGCCTCTTCTGCTGCGGAGCACAGGCTCCGGATGCGAAGGCTCAGCGGCCATGGCCCACGGGCCCAGCCGCTCTGCGGCATGTGGGGTCCTCCCAGACCGGGGCACGAACCTGTGTCCCCTGCATCAGCAGGCAGACTCTCAACCACTGCGCCACCAGGGAAGCCCTCTGGTTACCTTTTAACTGCCATATTTACAGTTACAAATCTCTTACAACTGAGATGCTTCCCCTGAGGGATTCTTTTTGGTTACCAGGCAAACTCTGGCATGACAGCCCCCCTATCCACCCATGATGAAGCAAAAAAGTCCACAAAACGATAACACTCACACATCATGTAAGTACTTGCATACAACTTGCTTTACTGTAGAAAAGATCCTGGACGTCACAATTTCTTTTGAAGCTATCTGGGAAGCTACCCTTTTACACAGGTAAAAAAATGCAATAAGAAAACCTTATAGAAAGTCTGGAAAATAAGAGAAAAATATCACCTACTCTATTAACATAAAACTGCTTTCATTTGCTCATATTATATATACTTCTATGAAGTTAGATTTTGTGTGCAATAAATCAAATGTTTTTTAACTTAATATTACAGCAGAAACATTTTCCATTTCTACATATTTTTAATTCCTGCATTATATCCTAGCCCATGGACGTGCCAGAATGTTAGATATTGCATCATGTTTTCGAATTTTTCACTGTTAGCCTCTGTGTTGGGTATACTTTCCTTTTGTTTTTGGAGGTATAGCCTATGTATGTGGTTTTTTTTTAATTGTTTCTCATTTTGGAGGATTTCCTTAGGATAAGCTCCAGAACTAAGATGGACACTTTTTAATGATTATAATTTACAATGTGAAACAACATTTCAAGAGAGCTGTTCCAACTGGAACTCTTTCTGTTTTTTTCAGGGCTGTTTACAAAGGACAGGCTGGACCCCCATGGGACCACGTCAAACTTAGAGAACTGCTTCCTTGGGGCCTTGCAAGAGAACATGAGTACTGTACTGTAATATCGAGGTCTTCCAGGGAAAGGTGGGGCTACTTCCATCCTCAGGAAGCTGAGTTTTGGGAGGAACTTTCATCCCTGGCAGTGAGTGTTCCCTCCTTCTCTCCCTAAACCAAAATGATCCAGAGAGCAGGTTACCTCTTGGCCATAGGCAGGTGTCCAGGTACCACCAGAAGATAGCCGGCTCCACTAAAGATTGATGGGTAGTAAATACTTGCTCCAGAATGTCAGCAACCCTGAAATTTGAGGCTTTTATCTTTCATTTCTAGCCTATAGCACAATTAGCAAAAGCAATACATATACAATAATAGCTAACATTAATTATCTATTATATTATCTCATCCTCAAGGAAACCCTATCTTATCATGAATCCCATTTTATAGACGAGGAAGCTGAGTCTCGGAGATGTTAAATGTCTTACCTAGGGGCACTCATAGTTAGTAGCAGCAGAGCCAGGAAAATTGGATTCCAACTGAGGCAGAGACCATAGAAGGAAAATATTTTATCATATTATCAACATTGCTATTGACATTATTTTATCTGGAACAGTAATATTTTTTATCAAACAATTCTTAAATAACATTTAACTAGAAGCCATTTGGAAATGTGGTTCCCCCAACATAAAACTCAAGGTTGGGGTTTCACCTCCATCACTGAGTCTGAGGCAGGGCGGAAGCTGTAATGCCCACGTCAGGAATCTGTTGTTTTCTCAAGTTTAGCTTCTGAGAAATTTGCAGACCCGTAAGAGATGAAAACCAGGGACCTTTCAAAGTATGATTGCTTACTTTTCAATTTCCATCTTTCAAGTAGTCTAATACTTCCTGGGACAAATAGAGTTTACTATGGAAATGTCTTCTTTGAAGATGCAATTTAAAGACAGATTTCTTGTACTCTCACGAATGCATTGTCAACAGATTGCGTGTATTTATTCAACGTGTCCAGATAAAAGCCAAATAAGGCTTAGAAATCGATTTCTTGGCAATTTGATTTTCTGAGGCAGGGAGTATAGGAAAGACCTTGTGGGTATATTCTCCTTGGTTAAAAATTGAGTCAAGCAGAGGGGCGTGAGGCAATCTGGGAGGGTGATAGACACGTTTATTACCTTGATCGTGGTGACGGTTTCATGGGTAGATACATCAATTAAAATTTATTAAGTTGCACATTTCAAATAGGTGCAGTTTACTGTATGACAATTATACCTCAATAAAGCTGTAAAAACAATAAATAAAAATTGAATCAAGCTATGTGTCTTTTTATCAAACTTGTTCAATATGTTGAACATTTTTCCCCCGGGATTATGTAAAGCTTGTCCGCAAATGGCCTAAAGATGACTCAAGTTGAAAACCATATCTCACTTTAAATGAATCTAACTGTGACGTAGGGGTAAATACTATAGAGCTTGAGAATCATACAAAATTTTATTGAAACTGAGAGAATGTAGGGGGAGCTAGATAGAGTGGTGCTTCTAGATCTGAGGCCTCATTTCTAGCAAATCCTGTTTCTGGTTGCTATGACTCACACCTGACTTTGTATTAGCTGTGAAAATCAGAATTGAGCAGAGACACTGTAGTATCAGCAATAGACTTGCTGAGTCATGGAGAAGGGAGGGATATTAGAAGTTTATCTCCCTTACCTCCCTGTCTTTGGGAAGGTGTATATCTTTTGTGGCTGAACATTCTATTTATACTTCCATTCTCAAAGCTAAGTATTACGCTTAGCTCTTCTTCACTGATGAAAGGTATTGGTACAAAAAATATTTGGTGAATCTGGCTTTCTACTGTGAAAAACAGGATCTGTGAAAGGACAGTGTACTGTGACCCACAGCACGCCTTCATTTGTGAGTGGCTACACTCAGGGTAAGAGCACTGTACTTCCAGGGATTAGAAGTGCCAATAAAGAGGGCTTCCCTGGTGGCGCAGTGGTTGAGAGTCTGCCTGCCGATGCAGGGAACGTGGGTTCATGCCCCGGTCCGGGAAGATCCCGCGTGCCGCGGGGCGGCTGGGCCCGTGAGCCATAGCCGCTGGGCCTGCGCGTCCGGAGCCTGTGCTCCGCAGCGGGAGGGGCCACAGCGGTGGGAGACCAGCGTACCGCAAAAAAAAAAAAAAAAAAAGTGCCAATAAAGATATGTCATAAATTTTCTACTACATGCACTAGGCCATTATTAATTCTTTGTCTTGACATACTATCATATTCCTTTGGGTAGAGACCTTTTGGTTCTACTCTTTAATCTCAGAAAAGGAGATCTATCTGAATTTGGAGAAAAGGAAAAAGGAATAAGTATTTCTTGTCTGTCTTTTACAGGTGATCTGATTTTAGTACCTTTCATGTCACAAATAGACCCCATAGTAATTGTTAAAACTCAGCCCATCTGTCTACTGCTTGACCATTTTGTGACAAAATGAAATAACCCATCCTTTTCTACCCAGATTATTACAGCATGAGCTCCCATTGGCCTTCTTTCCAGAAATGAAGGCCCCTCAAAGTATCTTCTCAGTTATCACTGTGAACTGCCCAGGAATCTGGGCTCCTGACAACCAGATGCAAGTGTTCCTGAGAACAAGTCCCTCTAGTTTTTCTTTCTGTTCAGGCTTCTTGTCTTGATGCCAGAATCTGCCCATACTACTGATGATTCCCAAGAGAGAGCCACTTTGATGCGCTCACCTGCCTCTTCCCAGCCCACCTCCAGCGCATGCCTATTCTAGCCTCGGGGAGGGACCATCGCCCTCCTTACTTCTCCTCTGAGTAACTGGGTCAGGCTTGTGAACACAGAGTGGTTCACCGCATCAGCAGGGGCCGCTCTTAAAGCCCACAAGCCCAAAATCTTCCTTCCTGATCCCCAGAGGCATCCAGTGGTGGGGGCAGCTCAGCCTCCACAATGGGAATTCCCAGGCATTCCAACCTGGAGTCCAATCAACTCCCAGTTTCAGAGAGAACCTGTCCTGCCATCCTCCAGGGCATGCCCACTCATTTCCTGCTTCTGGGTGATTGACAGTGGGCAGATCCCTTTCCTCCAGAAGGACTTCCCATGGCCCCAGTGAGAGTTCACCATGCATCTCCCTATGATGATGGACTCATTCAGCTGTGGGTAATACCCTGTTGGGCATCTCCCTATGATGATGGACTCATTCAGCTGTGGGTAATACCCTGTTGGGGACACTTCCCATCCAGGCTGGGCTGGTACCAAAGCTATAATCCAGGGTCTTCATTGTGTCACCAAAGTCAGGAGAGGAGGAGATATGATCTGCAAATCCCTGAGAGTTCAGCCTCAGGTCCCAGCCTCCCACAAGAAAATGCCTGGAATCCAACAAGACACAAGATCTCCCAGGCTGTAGGTGGTCTAAGTCTGGGTATGGGGGATAGTCTGCTGAGACTCCACAGAGAACAGTGCTGCTAAGAAGCCCAATTGACATTATAAACAGGATACTCAACCTCTCATGCCGAAGCCCTGGCCTCTGGGTCACTTCTCTACCTCAGGGTCTTCCCGAGAACACTGGGTAAGCGTTCACATTATATTTACAAGACTAAAAGGGCCCATCAGAGTGGTCACTCCCAACTACATGGAGGGTCTTCTCTAAAAAACAAATCCCATTTTCTTCTCTTGAATGCAAAATTTGCTTGTCACCCACAAAATAGCAAAATACTACCTTAAAAGAAATTAAAGCTCCCAGCTGCACTCAGATTATGGCCACCTGACTTGTGACTGTGATCCAGTCTCACGTCATAATCAGGGCTACTTCGACTCTAATAAAAACTCAGAGGGTGCATCCTAGTTGGAAATGATTCTGCGACTGCCCTCGGAGTGAATCTGTATCACAGGATTTCTCTCTTTCTCGCAAAGTTGCTTCAAATTTTGAAATGATTTTTACTCTTTGACAGACTTAAGAAGAGGAAATACGGTACAAAAAAGAGAAAATAAAAACATTAAGAAAACACATCCCTATGGAAATACAGCATGATATTTGAGGCAACATGAGTTAGCTATGAAAGTGGGTGGGCTCGCCTGCAGTTTCAAATTGCTGCATTTGCCTGAGAGCTCAATTTTAAAGGGCAGGGAAAACGGTTGAAGGAAGCTAAGAGTACTTAGGTGGATGCAATCTGCAGTGATAAGAAAATGTGATGGAATGGCTTCTGAGGTGGACAGACTTGCCTGCATGGATGCAGCAAATTTCTGTGTCTAAAACTAAGTATCAGATTTGGCAAGAGCATTATTATTATTATTTTCCATGCTGAGGAACGGACTCCCAGAGACATCAAAGGAATATGCTGTCAGGGAGAACAAAGGATATTTCGGTTCAAGGAAAACAACTTGGTAGAACCTCAGCATTCTGGAGAAGGGAAATGATTAGACTCAGTGGTATAGCAGTGAGAACTTTTTGAAATAAAAGAGTGAGAAATCTTCGAAGAATATGAATTTGTCAAGGACATTGTTCTCCCAGTATTTACCGTCATTTACCAAAGACTTTTCTAATCAGTCAGGCGTATAGGCTAGGTTAAGAAAAAATTTCAGACAAATGGCCCTAATTTAAATACAATTCCAGAATCATCAGAGCCATCAAAGTATCTTTTAGCAGCCACAAGATTTACCTGGGATGGAAGGTGTCTACTTTCCAAACTCACTGTATTGTAGAAAGTTCCCCTGGTTCAGCTCATCGGGCAAACTCTGAAAAGGAAGAGCTCTGATAGCTCTGTATTTACATTTTAAATACATGTTTTTAAAATCATTTGTGTTGGGTAAACGTGTATGGTAAAATGCGTTTTTTGTTTCATCATCACTTGGGTATTTTTATTATTCAAAATGCATTTGAGGAGCACACGCCCAATTTTTAACATTCTGTGAGCAGGACATAAGGTTTTAGGTTCTAAATTAGAGCTTGCACAGTATGAAGCTTTTTAACAGATGTGGCCTCATTTAAACCTTGGCAGCCTGGAAGGAGGTATTTTCCTCACTTGAGGAAGAATCAGGTCCAGTAATTTGCCTGTGGTCAGTCATCAAGCATTATTATTTAAATACGGGTCTGTCCGACTCCCAAATCTCTGTTCTTTCCTATCTTAGAAGGCTGCCTTCTAGGAATTATGCAGTTAAAAAGTACTTTCTGACTTTCAGCCTAACCAGCTTTCTTAATAGCACGCACACGTGGACACACACAAACACACACACACTCTCACGCACACATACCTATACCTCCTGCACACACACAGACTAGCCCTTACATCTTGAAGATTCTCCCTGATTTAAATCTTGATAATCTAATTTAAATGACTTGGAAGTCACAAAGTACTTCAAAGTTTTTCAAGTTTCAAGATTTTTTCCAAAAATCATTGCTTTTTAATTGAAAATTAAAGTTTAAGATTTGGCCTAACTGAAAGGGTTCTGAGCTTTTCACAATCTAGCTGGACCCTCAATTTTTCCAAAAGAATTCAGCATTTCTTCTCCTTTCCTCTTTCCTTATTTTTGTCTTTAAAAAACTTGAGATTTGATGCTTTATAGGAGTATTTATATGTCTTACATTGAAAATTAGTAAAAATATATTGAATGAGAAGAAAATAGCCTAGACAGATTCACACTGTTATTCTCATCTTACTGGAATTATTCTTCTGGTTTTGTTAGTCTGACTTACGTTCCAAAGTCTGATTTTGTTTTTGAAAACAAACCACCCCCTGCAAACATAGCAAGCTATTGTATCCAGACTTAACTTATTTAACTTTCATTAGTTAAATGTAGCAAATTTTCTTTGTATAATGAGTGTGTTACAGCAGGCAGGTAGCTAGATATGAACAGAGAAAGGGAGGTACGGACCAGGTGGCAGGAAACCACACATCTTGTAAACAGCATGGGTCCATGGGCAGACAAAGAAAAGCAGGAACCTCCAGACTGATAGAAAACCACACATTTTGCGGTGATAAGTGTCCTGGAGACACACAAAGAAAGGTGGGAAAAGGCGGGAATCTCCAGTGTCCGAATGTAACCTTTTGCTCGGTATTCTCTCATTACGATATAATTAGCCTTGCAGATAAGAAGTACCCATCAGGCACCTATGCCATGACACTTCCGATCAAAGCTAAATGAGGACAAGAATCCTTCTCCCCTGGGGAAGGTGGTGCTGGGATGAAACTCAGGGGATATGAACCCCAAACCCCTCCCTCCCCAGTGAATATTCCTCCCCTTCATTTGTACGCCCCACATAACCGGTTTGCCGAAGAAATTCAGGGCAGCTACTCACCTGAAACTGCCTGCTCTCACCTTGGGAGGGTACTATCACTTACATAAAGCCTCCCTTTACTTACTTTCCTGACCTCCCTGACTCCTTTCTGAAGTCTTTCTGCGACGACGACGAGACACCGGGAAGAAGTGCAGCTCCATTACTAATGAGAATGGTGGAAGGACTCTGGCAAAGCCAAGATCGTGCGTGTGTGTACACACTCTTGCACGTGCATGCACACACACACACACGTGGCACGCACACGCACGTGCACATGCATGTGCGTGGGCATGCGGGTGTGAGTGAGGGTGTGTGTCCTGTGGGATGTTTAATTAAAGATGGAGGCAGGCTTGGCAGGGAGCCCTGTTGGTAAACCATGCCTATTTGTAGCCTCCTCAGGAACTACCTAGGAAGTGGAAGGACCTGAAAAGATTGTGCGTGAAGTACCCCCTTGGCCGTCCAATGAAGTGTCTGTTATCAGAAGGAAATGTGTACTTTTTGAGGTGAGATCAGTTATGTGCTCTGAACCGAATGATTTTTTGTTTTTTTTTCTGATAACAAGCTGGTGGTAAGCTTCACTGAACTGAGAAATTGTAAACTCTTAGAAAAGGCTGTCTACAGATAACAATTCAATGTTTCTCGGTAATGTATTCTGGATGAATCTGATAATTTAAAGCCCACTTCACCAAAATGGGAGTGGTGCTTGCGTCCTCTTTATCTTCAATTATGTCTCATCTGTTTCTAATTCAAACACTGTGCTGCTGTTGTCAGATCAAATATAGATTTTAAATGTTTTATGCTTCTCCGCTGGGAAGTTTTAAAATGAATGCGGGCTGTCTGTCAGGATGGTGCCAGTTGAATCTAATAAAGTTTTAAATAAATTTAAAGGAAATAAAAGAGTACTTAAAATGAAATGATTCACGGTTCATGAGATGGAACATGTTTAATGAATGGCAGTTGGGGAAAAGTTATGGTAGAGTCTCTGTGGATCACCTGCTTCACCTCTACAGAACTCTCCTTGGATAAATGCATCGTGTCTTTCAGCTCACAAGGCAGGTTAGAAATCAAGTCATCTTTAGGTTTGATGCAAACAGGGCCTCATAAGCATATGGGCCCTGGGACTATAATCCACGGGTTTTCATTCCACATCATGACACTCTGTCATTGCAAACAGATTGGAAAACACAGTTGCGGTTTTCAATCACCGAATAGGATGCAGTTCTTACTGTGATTAGAATTCTTTTTCTCTCCGCTGATTTATGTAGATGCGCTCCAGGTAGCTGAGTGCTGTGGAATATCAAAGAAGAAAAGTGTTTGAGGATAATATGGCGCATCGTCTGACCTGGGACCCCAGGGGCTGTTGCCGGGGTTATATTTGTAGAAATGCTACCCTGATAAAACTTTTGAGACCTCTTCTTATATTTATTAACTTAGAGAAAGCAGGGAAGAAATGTTTTATTAGAGCTCAGAAAATGTTTCTGTCTTACCAAATTGCCATTTCATAGTCAGGAGTGTTTAACTGGGGCTTAAAGGTGAAGACCCTGGAGCAATTTGTCATCATGTAGATTTTTCTTGGGTTTGCTTCTAATCCTTTTTGGACTGCCAACGGGGGTGTCTTTTGCTGCCTTGGATGTCTCTCCTGATTTGGTTTTGGAAGGTTTTTCCAGAGTATCCTTTAAATGATAATTAGAATTTGTGCTTGATAGCAAAAGGTTTTGAAGTTTTAACACCATAATCCTTCTAGGTCCCCATCCTCCCTAGCATGATAAAGAATAGTGGGACTAAGCTGATTCTTAGGAGGAAAAGAAAAGTCATTTTACTGATCTCTTAGCTCACTTTGGCTTGACCCATTTACAAAACTGACATTAAAAAAATCTCAGAAAAAGGGCTTCCCTGGTGGCACAGTGGTTAAGAATCCGCCTGCCAATGCAGGGGACACGAGTTCGAGCCCCGGTCCGGGAAGATCCCACATGCCGTGGAGCTAGGCCCGTGCGCCACAACTGCTGAGCCTGTGCTCTAGAGCCCGCGAGCCACAACTACTGAGCCCACGCGCCACAGCTACTGAAGCCTGCGCACTCTAGAGCCCGTGCTCTGCAACGGGGGAGACCACCGCAGAGAGAGGCCCGCGCACCGCAACAAAGAGTAGCCCCTGCTCGCGGCAACTAGAGAAAGCCTGCGCACAGCAACCAAGACCCAACACAGCCAAAACTAATAAATAAATAAACAAAAATAATAAATATAATAAATAAATAATTTTTTTAAAAAAAGAAAAGCTAATAATTATTTTTTTAAAAATCTAAGAAAAAGGCATTTCTTTCAAATTGCATCTTTCTTTGTTTTGAAGTTTTAAGGTCAAATTTCTATAAACAAGCAATTTTATTTTTCTCACACAAACTCTGTGGGGATGCAAGAAAAATCTCCCTGTTTATTTGTAGTGGCGTGTCCCTTTGGTTTCTTTCTGACTGGTTTGTGTTTTCTATCCATCTCAAGATGTGTAGGGCTGCGCAGTGAGTAAACAATTCTATGTTCTAAAAGTGTATGTTAGATTTTCCCACTGGGCATCAGTTATGCTTTTGTGACTGAAGTTACCACTGACATTCCAACTAGGAAGAATAAGAGAGGATGCGGGCATGAGGGCAGAGTACTCGAGTGCCCGCACACAGGGGACTCTCTCTAAGGGTTTTCCAGAATGCCAGCAGCCAGTAGGGCCTTTAGAACAAGAAATGCTGCCTGTGGTCCCCTGTGAACCCAGATTATAAGATTTCCCTATAACTCATCTCTGAACTCCTCTCTCTGTTTCCACCCCGGCACAATTTCTGTCTATGCATACAGGAAAGTGAATCAGGCTTATTTTCCTAGGGGTCAACCCTACCCTGTCTAACTGACTCAGGGTGGGTCCACTTAGTCTCAGTTTCTGTTCTTGGAGAGTATTCCATGTATATCCTTTGAAAATGGAAGTCCTTTTTGTTACATATAGTCTATTTTTTTTCAAAAACTAAGAAAATCTTGTCCTCTTATTCTGAACTTGTCATTTTTGGAAGCTTAGTGGGTGAAGACTTTCTTTAGAACCTAACCACTGAATAACTAGGAGAATGTAGGAGAAAGCGTTGATATAGTACTGTTTTACGATTTTTCAAGTTTGAGTAAGTTTCTTATGGAAAAGGAGAGAGAGAGAAAGAAAGAAAGAAAAAGAGAAAGAAATACCATGGGGTTTATAGTCTATGAAGAACCTACTTCTGTTACACTCTTTGTCCCCAGAAGGAGAAGGGAATAGGGAACAAGTACCAGAGTGTCATGGAAATCGAGGGCAAGAGGAGTGAGCCACGTGTAGAAAACATTGCCCACATGGCAGGAAGTGTCACACCCGTATCAGTAGTCAAAGGGATGTGTTCAGGGGATTGTCAGGCTTTTGACATTAATTGATGCCCCAAAGCACAACAAGGAGGAAATATACACTACAGTGAGGATTTTTTTTTTTTTTTGACGAAGTGCATTATGCGTTCATAAGCCATTTACACTTCCCGCCAGACAAGAGTTAATTTGGGGATGCAGGATTGTTGCTTTAGAAATGTAATGAAATGACACTCAAAAGTGGAAACACTGCCGTTTCACTGTGAAATGGCAAAACAGGAGGGAAAGGCTAAATTGGCCAGAAGATTGAGAGCAGGAGAGAGAAAGAGAAGTAGAAGCCTGGGTAGAGCAATTAATTGTTTCAGTGTTTTCCCGTGAAAGCCAGTGGAAGAAACACACACACACACACACACACACACACACACACACACACAGAAACATACACTCGTCGCAAAAAGATGATGAGATATATTATTAGGACAGAGATACAGAAAACGATTTTTCAGAGTATTAAAAAGATTCTAGGCTACAAGATAACATCCATATTCTTTGGCATTGCTAAAAGGATATTTCAGAATGTTAGTGTAGAAGCATATGGATGGAACAGCAGGAGTCCTAGTTGTCATACAAGAGGCTGTTTGATGATTGCACACCAGACCAGAAGGTTCACGCAAAGGGGAAATTTAATGATTCAACATCAGCTTCTTGTGTGGTGTTTCCGCAAATGTCACCCCCCCTAAGCCAGCATTTCTCTGACTCTGCTTCCAGGGAAACAATTCAGCCAGTCCCTGGGTCTGCAGTTACCCACTGGGCATCAGGTATGAATCTAGCATGGGGCTGGGGTCTGTGACCGACACAGAAGACGTTTGTGATGTAATCCTTCTCTTTAAAGAATTCCCGATCAAGGGTGAATACCAAATGGATACATATGAAACAGGTAGAGATCTGTGAGGTGAGTTACTGTTCTACCCTTAGACAGGGACAAATGGTCCTCTGCCCCGCACCCCACACTTAGGGGGCCTTGGGTTTTAGGTGACTTCCTCAACAATTTCACAGTGCCCCTGTGGTGTCTGAGGCCAGTGGGCTGGCAGTGCTGCCGTGAGCCAGGACCAGGACCCTGGGGGGCTTCTGTTTCCCTCTGACCCTCTACCCTTGCTGTTGCCTCGAGGAGCTCTGGACCTCGTGTCTGTGGGTCCTGTGGCTCAGCTCTGGCTCCACGAGGGTGTCCTGGTAGCAGTTTTCTCCTGCTGGTAGTGCAGCATTTCTTTCATTGGATCCTGTGAGACTGGCTGCCAGAATGGTGCTGAATTGGGGCTTGTTTGGGTCACTGAAGGAGGATGAGTTCTGGATGCTGGATTACTGTAGGTGGTCCACTGCTGACCCTCTGGACTTGAGCTGTGTGACTTGGCTCCAGCCATGGTACTACCTCTGGCCCATGTACCTGAAGGCGGCAGGGGTGGAGGCAGGCATCCTTTAGTCCATGTGACCCCACTGCTGGACCCCAGGGGGGACACCCCGTATCTTCCACGGGCTCTGTGCCACGTGTCAGGCAGTCCTCAAGGAGACTCACTTTTTCTCCAAGGGTTTTTGAGCCTATACCAGGGGCCCTTCCAACCTATATCTCTTGCCTTGGATAGGTGTGGCAATGCCATGCTTTCCCTGATCCATCTTGAGCCATGCTGGACAGGGGATGGACATTCCTTGAACTAATGGGTTCCTGAGTGATGCTGTAACCAGACTTAAATAAATGGTATTAGGGAACTGCAAACCACAAGCAGGTCTGAAGAGCCATGCATTATAATACCATCATTGCTACCTTTCTTCATGCATGGGAGACACAAAATTATCTAGGTGCAGGGCAATTAACAATAAAGAACACAAAGAGATGGTGTCTGTATCTGATAGGAATAGATGGTGCCTGACACTATGATGAATCAAATCTTCCCATGCCCTGATGGACAATAACAAATACAAAAATAGCTCCTCTCTACCTATTATTCTAAATTGTCATTGATAAATCACTTTGCTTCACATGGGCCCATGAATTTTTTTTTTCTTTTTTTTTTTTGGCAGTACGTGGGCCTCTCATTGTTGTGGCCTCTCCCGTTGCGGAGCACAGGCTCCGGACGCACAGGCTCAGCGGCCATGGCTCACGGGCACGTGGGATCTTCCGGGACCGGGGCACGAACCCATGTCCCCTGCATCGGCAGGTGGACTCTCAACCACTGCGCCACCAGGGAAGCCCGAATTTTTTTTTTTTAACATCTTTATTGGAGTATAATTGCTTTACATTGTTGTGTTAGTTGCTGCTGTATAACAAAGTGAATCAGCTATACGTATACGTATATCCCCATATCCCCTCCCTCTTGCATCTCCCTCCCACCCTCCCTATCCCACCCCTCTAGGTGGACACAAAGCGCTGAGCTGATCTCCCTGTGCTATGCAGCTGCTTCCCACTAGCTATCTGTTTTACATTTGGTAGTGTATATATGTCCATGCCACTCTCTCACTTCATCCTGGCCTACCCTTCCCTCTCCCCTCATCCTCAAGTCCATCCTCGATGTCTGCGTCTTTATTCCTGTCCTGCCCCTAGGTTCTTCAGAATCTTTTTTTTTTTTTTAGATTCCATATATATGTGTTAGCATATGGTATTTGTTTTTCTCTTTCTGACTTACTGACTTACTTCACTCTGTATGACAGACTCTAGGTCCATCCACCTCACTACAAATAACTCAATTTTGTTTCTTTTTATGGCTGAGTAATATTCCATTGTATATATGTGCTACATCTTCTTTATCCATTCATCTGTCGATGGACACTTAGGTTGCTTCCCTGTCCTGGCTATTGTAAATAGTGCTGCAATGAACATTGTGGTACATGTCTCTTTTTTTGTTTGTTTTTTAATCAATTTATTTATTTATTTTTGGCTGCATTGGGTCTTCGTTGCTGCACGCGGGCTTTCTCTAGTTGTGGCGAGCAGGGGCTACTCTTTGTTGCAGTGCGTGGGCTTCTCATTGCAGTGGCTTCTCTTGTTGCAGAGCACGGGCTGTAGGCAAGCGGGCTTCAGTAATTGTGGCACATGGCTCAGTAGTTGTGGCTTGTGGGTTCTAGAGTGCAGGCTCAGTAGTTGTGGCACATGGGCTTAG